>NC_142808.1:39441068-40119095 GCF_049724085.1 Artemia sp. Qi Xiang Cuo
GTGGTCTGTTTTAGTAGTTACCAGAACTCTAAAAAAAAAACTAGTAAAAGTATATATACTTAAAAACTTCGTTTTTATGGAAACTCTAGATATGTAAACCTCAAAAAGTTGAAGGTCATAACCATTGAAGTGTCATAAGAAGCTACTTATAATAAAAAAAAACATTATTTTGAGAAAACGAAAAAACATAGCCAAGAAAGAGCAGTTATCTTTATGAAAATGTCACTAAAATATTCAACATATTTGAAAACCCTAGAACAGCAGTTTAAAGGTTCTATCTAGAAAAAAAGGAGATTTTGAAAGAGTTCGAGGTAACTAAGTGTAAGTAAAGAACAACCCATACGAACAGTAACCAGAACTCTAAAAAAAGAAGTTTTGATAAAATTAAATACATAAGAAGAATCTGTTTCGACGTGCTACCAAATATGCAAAATTCGGTACGTTTAAAATTACTTATCAAAAGTTGTTTTTAAAAGAAAATGCACAGAAAGTTATTGAAAAGAAATTCGTGCTTTTTTAGAAAAAGGAGAGAAAAATCCCCAAAAAGAAATTTAACCGTCGTGAAAATTATGTCATCAAATTCAGAGTATCTCTGAACTCTAGAGCAGAGGCTTCAAGCCACGATATAAAAAAAAACAATTTAAACAGGAAATTTCAAGTGTGGTCACGGATGCGTTTGTACTAAACTGGTGGTCGTTTATTGGATCACTCGAACTGAAATTTAAGGTTGAAAATTTATAAATTTGAAGTGTAGATCTCTGTTATTTTCTCCTGTTTTGGCTCAAAAAATTCCAAAAGACTGTCACGCCAAAATTCTGGTTAGCTTAGGTCTATAGATAACCAATTTAAATAGTCTTTCAGTTTCACAGTTCTTTTGCTCTCAATGGTTGGTTTGTGCTTCAACCGTGTATATGAACTGTTGATGCAGTACGCTCATATTGCTGAAAATGTAATTTTAATACTGAAGCGTTAATTTTAAATATCGGAGCTCTAAAACAAAATATTTACCTTAAGAGTGATGAGCAGGGGCTTGACTGGAGTGATACCTTCCCACTTATTCAAATAGAATCTGTACTATCTTGGAATGCATACACACCTGAATAACCTGTTTTCTTGAAGCATTCCTATACGAAAGTTCAGTTTTAGTGTAAAGAGATGAGAGTTGAGGAGTCATTTGTCTACTTCATCTATAGGATAAATCTAAATTATCCTTATAAGAGGGCGGTTGCAACCCCCTTTAAGCAGCCCCTAGCTTTTTATACTAAATGTTGACTAGTTAGTAGCTTGTCTCGTATGGATAACACCGGTCATCTACACCTTTCAAAGAGAGCGAGTATCCCCTCGTTTGTAAAGTCCACCCATTAAGGCACTCTTGAGGATCGATGAACTCCCCTAAGGCACTCTTAAGGATCATTGAACTCTGAACAAACCCGGACAAAGCGATTCCAATGGTGTACTTGAAGACAAATGAGATCTAAACAAACCCGGTAAGATCGATTTCCTACGACGCTCTTGAGGAACAATGAACTCTTAACACAGCCGGACAAGACGGTTTTTCTTTCCTAGTACTATTGTAAACAGATTTTTTTATGATCTAAGATGTTCGCTGAGCATTTTTCCGATGATTTCCGAAATATTTGACTGGAGTAAGATTTGAACTCCTAAGCATGAAGAAATAACGTGCTAGTCAACTGAACTAACAAGTAAATGTTAATAAATTTTTCTTAGAAAAAAAACTACTACTACTATTACTAATAACTCACCGCAGCACCAAGCCACCTGAGGCCAGCACAGCTACGCACGCTCCTCCTCCGCCATAATATATTCAAAGCCTCCCTTTTTACACCCGCCCACGATATTCCCATTTCCTTTAAATATTTAATGACGTCCTCCCACCCCAGACGGGGACGACCTGCTTTCCGTTTAGCCCTAGATGGTTGGCCGAAAAGAACAATCTTAGGCAATCTGTCATCCTTCATCCGCACAACGTGCCCTAGCCACCTCAACCTTTCTTTCATTATATCCCTAGAGAGCGGTATTGAACCACATTTTTCGTATAGCCTATTGTTTGAAACACGGTCAGTCAGCCGGGTACCCAGAACAATCCTTAAGCAATTTCTCTGGAAAACACCTAGCTAATTTTCATCCGCTTTTCGGAGAGTTCATGCTTCAGAGCCATATTTGACCACTGTCATCACTGTAGCTTCTAATATTCTAATCTTGGTTTGCAGACTTATCTTCCTATTCTTCCAGACTTTTTTAACTGCGAAAAAACACCCTGAGCCATGGCTATTCTATATTTAACATCTTTACTGCTCCCACCATCTTTACTAATAATACTACCAAGGTAAGTGAAGCTGCCCACCTGATCAATCTTTTTATTATCCAACCTCACCTTTTCATCTTCACTTTTTCCTAGCCTTAGTGACTTAGTCTTCCTAACATTAATTTTCAAACCAATTCTAGCACCCTGAACTCGCAAAACCTCTAAAACTTCATTCATTTTGCTCACTTTTTCATCTAGGATGCTTAAATCATCAGCATAATCCAAGTCCAGGAAACTTTTTCCTCCCCATTTGATTCCGTGGTCTCCCATTGCCTTTCCTGTGCTCCTTAAAACAAAGTCCATCAAAATAATCCATATAAAGGGGGATTGAACACAACCCTGCTTAACTCCTGATTTAATACAAAACCAGCTGCTAACCTTATTTTCTACCTTAACCGCAGCAGTGTTATTTTCATACATAGCACTAATCACTTTAATGTATTTGTCTGGTATACCATACAAGGATAAAACCTTTACTAGAGCTCTTCTATCAACAGAATCGAACACTTGCTCATAATCTGTAAAACTGAGGATCAAAGGTGTTTGAAAACTCGGGCACTTCTCAATTATTAGCCTAAGAGTGAAAATTTTGTCAACACATCCTCTACCTTTTCTAAAACCACACTGCTCTTCTCTTAAAACTTTGTCTACGACATCTCTCAGTCTAAAAAGTATCATATTACTAAGTAATTTATTACCTACAAAGACCAGACTAATGCCTCGATAATTACCAATCTCACTTCTATCACCTTTCTTATAAAGTGGCTTAATTAGGGTTTTCCTAAAATCGTTAGGTACTTCCCCTTTTTCAAAAATCATATTCATAATCTTCAGTAACTTATTTCTAACCTCAGAGCGACCATATTAAAGAAACTCATTTATCACCCTATCAGCACCTGGAGCCTTATTATTCTTTAATCTTTTTAGTACTGTTGCTAATTTCTCCTACACAACAAACCATCCTTCACATCCAATGTATCTCAAACTATTTCATTTTATTCTATATCTTCTACTGCAAATCTATATCAGTTAAGAAAGTTCTCAAAATGTTCGGCCCATCTCTCTTTAGTTTTTCCATTATCGTTAATTGCGACCCCATTCCTATCTTTAACTGGGCCAAGTCCGGATTGACTACTCCCTCTCAATTTTTTAACGTGCCAGTACAATATTTTACTATTATGCCGTCTAACTGCATCTTCCAGATCCTCGGCAATTTTATCAATTTCCTCCACTTCACACCTCCTTAGTTCATATTTTAATGCTTTCCCCATTTCTCCATTTTCTTTACATTTCTTTTGTTTTCATACGATCTATCACTTAGATAATTCTTGTACAAGTCCTTTCTCCTTTCTATTAAACATAAAGCTTTTTCACTAGTATCCTTAGCTGCAGGTCTAGCTTTCTTCCCTAATACACCTTCAGCAACTTCACAAATTATTTTTCTAAAATTATTCCAACCATCTTCCACATTATCAAATTTTAAACTCTCAAGTTTAGTATTCAACTGTTCCTGGAAAGTTTCTCTCAAATTCTCATCCTGGAGTATACCAACATCATAACTTCCCGGGAGTTAGTTACCCTTCCGATATTTCAGCTTTAAATTAACCCTTGACACTACTAGATGGTGATCTTTACTTTTAACATCGATAACAGTACTCCTATATAGCCTACCTTAGTATCTTGTATTGATTCTGCCAGTCTTCAGTTTACTATAACATAATCAATAAGGTTTGCTGTCTTACCATCCCGTGAATACCATGTTACCTTATGAGCCATTTTATGACCAAACACCGTATTGGTTATAACTAGATTGTTATACCTACAAAAATGCAAAAGTCTGTATCCATTACTATTTTCTTTTCTTACACCAAATTTACCTAGGCTGGGATACCATCTATCCCTATTTCTACCAGTTTGGGCGTTAAAATCTCCCAGTAATAACATCATATTTCAACCTTGGACCCTGTCTATTTGCTCCTGTAACTGTAAGTAAAATTCATCTGAGTCACTAGTATCTCCGTCAATCGGTTCTACAGGGGCGTATACTACAATAACTGATACCCTAAACTTTTTAGTCATAAAATGAGCAATTAGTATTCCATTATTAATACCTTCATAGCCTAAACAAGACTTAGCAGCTTCCTTATTCATCATGAGCCCTACTCCCTGTCTATGTACCCCATCCTCCCTGCCTGACTAAACACATTCTATATCACCTAATTTCATGCTTCCTACCCCTGGGATATGAGTTTCTGAAATTCCTAATAAATCCAGTTCGAATCGTCTGAATTTGTCAGTCGAAATGTCGATGCGATAGTCACTTTTTAATGTCGTAACATTCCAAGTTCCAATTTTCATGTTCTTTAAATCATTGAAATTATTTTCGCCTCAGGAAACGCAATGATCCCGGATACCAGTGCAGGACGGGGATCACATATCTTCTCAAGTCTACACCGAAGTGCTTAAGCCGGCTTAAAACCGTACAGCAAGAAGTTCCTGAGACCTCCATGAATGGAGGCTTTGAGCAATCCTGGGCCCATCTTCGTAAATACATGGTTTTCAGCACTTGACAATACTATTCTATAAATAAGAGTCGAAATCCTACACAGACAGTCTCAAGCCTATCACCTCCAACTCATATATTTATGCCTACAAATATTATGCTACTACGGGGAGGAAACCCATAATAGATAAAGACGCCCATCAAAACATACCAAACCCAGAAAAATTGTCCATTAGTCAGAATCCCATGCGAATACTGTGTCGTTTACTAGGCTATAATTTCCTCGAGGGGCGCCACTCCTCAAGTGGGAATAGAGTTGACCGCAAGGTGCCCAGTCCTGCGGGTACCCCGAAAAGGTCGAGGCAGCCCTTTGCAGAGGCCGTTGTCCATAGATCTGGATCTTACGCCCTGCCGCAGTTGTCCTCCTATATAGGATCCTCCCGCGATGGTGTTCTGCATCACCATGCAACCCTTACATATTAAACCTCAAATATATATTAACTAACAATTAGATGAAATGAGCAGTATCCTGTTAATACTTCCGATCAAACCCATAAAATTTATGAGTTATTTGTCTGGTGTAGGAATCGAAAGTGAGAACTGAGATTTTCTACGGTAAAAGAACGATGCGTTAGCCATAGAGAGACAGAGAGAGAGAGAAAGAGAGAGAGAGAGAGAGAAAGAGAGAGAAAGAGAGAGAGAGAGAAAGCATACTTCCTATATAATCTTTCATTTAAAAAACACCCTCCCTACTAGTTATTCTACAACTTTTGAATTAAGTCCTTGAATTATTTTTTAACCAAGCTTTAACATGATTATTATTAGAATACGTACTATGATTACGAAAGGGTACATCTCCCCTTAAAATATTATTTATAATGAACTTAATAGTTCTATAATATAAAATTACCCAATTTATTATTATGTCTTATATGTAACTTACTTTTTCTTAAGTCTCCGATGGTACAATGGTGAGCATAGCCGCTTGTCACACGGGTGACCGGGGTTCGATTCATCTTTGAAGGGAATTTTTCATATATTGACTTTAAATATAACACAATAAGCCTATACTATAGTTGATTTGCCTATTCAAGTTAGTAGAGGCAAGAGTTCATTCTTTATTACAAAAACTAACATAATCGCCATTTATAATTAACCACGGCGATTCCTTATATAATTTTTTTAGTGTATTAACGAAATTATTAGCATATCTTCTATGTAACTTATATTTCATAAGTCTTCGACGATCCAATGTTAAGCATACCCACTTGTCATGTGGGAGAACCTGGTTTGATTCCTCGTCGGGGAGAACTTTTAACATGTTGAGTTAAAAGCAATATCTTTTACATTAAAAAAAACTTGTTTTAGTTACATTTTAGCTAAAATAATGAAGATAATATGAATGAACCACATGGTTCAATTTCTTTGGGTTTGAGTTCGTTCTTTACTATAAAACCTTTATATAAAATATTTAATTTATATAAAGTTCTAGAGTTCTATAAAGTTCTATAAAGTTCTATAAAGGATTAGAGTTCGTTTTTTATTAAAATGATTGTTAAAGTCGAAACAACACTTCTATTAATAACTACTACATGAGATCCTCTAGACTGGCACAATTTATGATGAACTATATCGATTCTTTATGTAAGATTACAAACAGGAAAAAGCCTGCGTCTTTTTCTTATTTGAAATAGTCAGAGACGAACCTCAATAAATCAGACAGCTAACTTCCGTTCAAAAGATGATTTTATTATCTGATCTTTTAGTTGCTATGTGCCGTGGTTTGTTCTTTACAACGTTTTCAGCTATATCCTATGAAATTAGCATAGTCTCCATTTATAATGAACTGTATCGGTCCTTTATATAATATAATGTTAAAAATAACACGTGCTACTACAGTGTTATACAAAAAGGCAGTTTTTCGTAAAGAATTGATTCTTGTAATTATGTATTTCTTATATCATTATCTTGTCGAAAAATAAGCGTGTATAAATATTGCATGGATTTGTTACGTCATATATAGGTATTACTGTGGCTATATTAGAGTGGTTAGAAGTCTCTGATGGTAAAATGGTAAGCATAGCTTGTACATGAAAATGTAGTTTTTTTTGTAAAAAGTGATACTAGTTGCTCTCCTATTTTTTGATCACTTAAAAGGGCACTAGAACTCTTAATTTTTATTCAAATGAGCCCTCTTGCGACTTTCTAGGAACACTGGGTCAATATGATCACCCCTGGCAAAAAACAAGACTACAAATAAACATGCATCCGTAATGTTTCTTCTGGCAAAAAATACAAAATTCCACATTTTTCTAGATAGGAGCTTGAAACCTCTACAGTAAGGTTCTCTGATACGATGAATCTGATTGTGTGATTTTCACTGATTTTCATTCTATGGCTCTTAGGGGTGTTTCCCCTTTTTTTCGAAAATATGGCAAATTTTCTCAGACTCGTAACTGTTGATGGACAAACTAAACTTGATAAAACCGAAATATTTAAAATCAGCGTGAAAATCCAATTCTTTTGATGTATCTATTGTTTTCAATATTCCGTTCTTTTGAATTTCGGTTACTACTGAGCCGGATCGCCTCGTACTTACAGTTCGTTACCACAAACTGTTTGATTTCTGGTTGCGAACAAGAAATGGATAGACACGGTATCATAATGAATATTACTGGGCTGTGTACCCCCTCCCACCCGATTTTTTTTAAAAATGTATCGAAGTTCAAACAACACCTCGAAATTAAAAAATAATGTCACGAAGAAAACCAGTCTCTAAATTAAAAAACAAAGTCTCGAAGAAAAAAGCGTTACGAAGAAAAAAATGTCTTTAAGTTCAAACAAAAACGTCTTGAAGTTAAAAAACATCACGAAGAAAAACTTCTCAAAGTTAAAAACGTCACAAAAAACGTCTCAAAGTTAAAAATAACGTCTCGAAGAAAAAAACGTCACGAAGTTAAAAAAACATCTCAAAGTTAGAAAAAGTGTCACGAAGAAATCACTGTCTCGAAGTTAAAACAAAACGTATCAACGATAAAAAAAAGGTCACGAAGAAAAAACGTCACGAAGTTAAAAAATGTTTCAAAGTTAGAAAAAACGTCACAAAGAAAGAAAAACGTCTCGAAGTTAAAAAACAACATCTCGATGAAAAAATAACGTCACAAAGAAAAAATACCTTCTCGAAGTTGAAAAACGTCACGAAGAAAAAACATCTCGAATAAAAAACGTCTCGAATTAAAATAGGTCTTGAAGTTAAAACAAAGACGTCACAAGGAAATAAATCGTCTCGAAGTTAAAACTAAACGTCTCGAAGTTAGAAACACGTCTCGAATTAAACAAAATGTCTCAAAGTTAAAAAAAAAACTTCACAAAAAAATAAAAACGTCAATAAGTAAAAAAAATCTCTAAGAAATATAAACGTCTCGAAGTTAAAACACAACGTCTTGAATTTTAAAAATTGTCATGAAGATAAAAACGTTTCGACGTCGTCTCAAAGAAAAAACCGCCACAAATAAATACAACTTCTCGAAGTTAAAAAACGTCGCTAAGAAAAAAATATCTCAAAGTAAAAAACGTCTCGAATTAAAAAAAAGTCTCAGAATTAAAACGAAAACCTTACGAAAGAAATAAAAACGTCCTGAAATGAAAAACATTTGGAAGAAATAAAAACGTCTCGAAGTTAAAACCAAAACGTCCCGAAGTTAAGAAAACGTAACGAAGAAAAAAACGTCTTGAATTTTAAAAAACGTCACGAAGAAAAAACAAAATCTCGAAGTAAAAAAAACGTGACGATGAAAAAAATGTCTCGAAGCTAAAAAAATATCTCGAAGAAAGAAAACGTCACGAAGAAAAACGTATTGAAGTTGAAAAAAGTCTCAAATAAAAAAGAGTCGAAAAGAAAAAGAACGTCTCAAAGTTAAAGAAACGTAACAAAAAAATGTCACGAAAAAAACATGTCGAAATTAAAAAGACATCCCAAAGAAAAAAACGTCTTGAAGTTAGAAAAATGTCACAAAGAACTTTATTTCTAGACTTGTTACCAGAAGCAATCGCACTGATAGTTTTAAACTAAGCTATGATGGATTACAATATTGAAATAGAAATATCTCTATTAGATCTGTAGCATCTGCAAAGGCTGTTACCCTCAAAAACAATAACAACAAAGCCCCCAAAAAGAGAAAGAAAAACAACAAAACAACCAAAGTCTGAAAGTCCCAAGAATCGAGTCCTTTAATTGATTACAGAGTATCAAAAACAAAAGCACTTTTGCATACAACTAACTCGGCTACTGGGTAACTTCCGAATGTCTTAGCTGCTGACTGAGTATCAAAATTTAATAAAAGCACTTTTGACTACAATAAACTCAGGTAGTTGTTAAATTCCTAGTGTTTTAGTTGCTGGTTTAATACCAAAAAAATTAATAAAGCACTTTTGACTACATCAAACTCAGCTAGCTTGTAAATTCTGAACGTTTTAGTTACCGATTGTATATAAACAAATTTAATAAAATCACTTTTTCAGAACAATAAACTCAGCTAATTGGTAAATTCTGAGTCTTTGAATTAGTGACTAAGTATCAAAGAATTAAATAAAAACACTTTTACGTACAACAAACTCAGCTAGTAGGTAAATTCTGAATGTCTTAGCTGCTTACTGAGTATCAAAAATTTAATAAAAGCACTTGTGACTACAATGAGCTCAGTTAGCTGATAAATTTTGGAGTTTTTTCAATACTGTCGACAGTTTACCAACAGATACAGTCAATGAACTCAATAATACCAATGACAAAACACATATTAAATCTGTGACTGAAACCATGTTAAAAGTATTGTATGACTCGAATAAATGCCATGTCAAGAGAAAACATGATGAATCATTTTATGGAATGAATTTACAACCTTCAATTTTTTATGATGATATTAACCGACATGTAATATTTAAAAGCTACGTTGCGTAACAATTTCCGCGCTTCATTTGCATGCAATAGATACTGAGAGTCTTGCAACTCCTCCCCACAATGAATTCTACGGGTGTTATGACTCCTCTCCGCAATGTATTCTATGGTTTTTATTATTCCTATTCACAATGAATTCAGATGGTTTTGCGACTCCTCCCCCTAACCATAGGAAAAAACAGCTGTGTAATTATTAGAGTCAATGAACTATTGCATAATCAATTTCTATGACCTTGAAAGTTAGTTGCGCGATGATTTAACACTGTCACTTGGATTCTGTTGGGATCAATGAACTACTACCTTCACTATTACGAAACCAGTCTTTTTAACCTTCAGCAAAAGTATAAAAGTTTGATGAAGTACATCTCTACTTAAATATTACGTCAATAGTTTCCAAGATGATTGGAGTGTATGATATTGAATTTATTGGTTTGAAAAAATCATCTTGTTGTGTTATATTTGAATGTACATTTTTGTTATTGTCTGTGGAACACGAAGAAATTGACTGTTATCGTTTCAAAGTACACTAAATTATGTTAGAATATCATAAAAGCTTGTGCAGTACAACATTGCGCCATATGAATATAATGGGATTCTATAACCGAGTGATTACACCATATAGTATAAGCGCTAAAGAACTGAGAACTGTTCAGGAAGAACTCAGAGAAGTATGCAATTTTTTCGGGGTTGAAGCATTTGACGTAAAGGGTAATGTGCCTACAGATAAAGTTTTATTTCGAAATTGTGACCCTAAATTCCACTTTTCAGTTTAGATGAGTTTCAATGTGAGCTTATCACCGTCCCGAAGACGAGGTTAGGTTCTTTGCACAGAGGATACCAAGGGACATACTTGACCCTGAAAAGTGCATACGACACGGTAAAAACTATTCTATGTCATGGTATCCTCGTTTATGAATGTTTAACAGTGAAATTAAAGTATTAATTTTATGTAAACATTAGTTTTTTCACAAAAAATCCTTTTTAATATGTTTAAGCAATAAATATCTTTAAGCTTAACCCGTCTTTATTTTTTAGAATAGTTCTAATTCATAAGTAAAATCTTACTCTACATATATCCTCCACCAGGAGTCTGAGATAGGTGAACAGGATCTTTTTCTTCCAAAGTCAGAAACGATCAAATGGATTTTTTTTCAAAATTCAGAGACATGTCAGTAGGAATTTTGATAGTTTTGTCTATATTTCAGGAAAAACCCACCGTTATTTCAGGGACAGGTTTCAGAGAGCTTGTTACCAGAATAAATCGCTCTACTAGTCTCAAACTAAGCTATGATGGATGAAAATATTGAAATAAAAATGTCTGTTTACTGTTATTGTATCATCTTTAAAGGCTGTTCTCATGATTCCACCAATTCTTATGACTCTATTGCAGTCTACTTAGAATATGTGGACAATGGGAAAAGATAAGAAGAACCTTGAAGAGAAGAAAAGAAAAATATTGAACGAAATAAAATCAACTAGAATAGAGAAAAATTCAGTTTTAGATTGGTCAAGTAAGAAACTTGTGGAAGAAAGGCCCTTACCACCCAAAGAAAACTGAAAAGCACAATAAAGGTCTTGGAAAAGGAAGTATAGTATACTAGAAAGGTATCACGAACAGGCAAATAAAAGACCAAGAAAAACAGAGTCCCCCTACGGGAATTCTTCAAAATCTTTAAGAAATTACAGAGAAGATTCAAATAAAAAAAATAGGAAAAAATTCATTATCGTTCTGGAAGAGCACCAGTTTATCAATTTATGCCAAATCTCTTACTGTTGGCTCTTATAAGAATGTTTTTGCTTCATATCTGCAATTTTTTTCCTGTTAATTTTTTCTTATATTTTCATTACAGCTGGGATCAGGAATAAAAAGAAATTGAAACAGAATTGTTTAATGGTCGGAGATGTAAGAACATGGATTTTCAGAGATAAAGTATAAAAAGTTCCTTTACATCACGTTGTTTTTCCCTTTATTTGTTTGGGACACTCTTTTTTTACACAACTGAACATTTTTTTTCTTAACGACATTCCATTGATATTTTTGAAATAAGAAATAAAAGTGGTTTGTGTATGCTGGTCATAATGTTTTTGTTAAGGTGAACAGAATATTGTTTTTGTGCTAGTTCACAGTATGAAAATCAATTCAAAATGAATAAAGCGGAAAAAAAAACAAATCTTGTGAGGTCTTGCTACTTTGGATTTTTTCAAAGCCAGAGACACATGAGTGAATAACAGAATTTTCAAATATTTTAGTCTGTCACAATCCTACTGCAGTCATCTATTCATTTTCGTCATAGATGACGACATGTTTTGACTGTCTCAAGTGTTTAGAGTTAGAGACATATTAAATGGGAATTTATCAGGATTCAGACCTGAAGTGAATTATTAACTGATTCATATTAATCTCTACGCATCATTAATGCAATAAAAAATCTTCCTTTACATCGTGTTGCTGTTTCCTTCATTTGTTAGGAGAACTTTTTTTTTAGACAATGTAGCGCATTTTTTTCTTAGCGAAATTCCATTTATATTCTTTGAAATAAGAAATGAAAGTGGAATAGATAATTTTGGAGACCATACTGCCTTTCCATGACGAGGAATAAAAGTTAAAATAGAGATAAATTCCTTTTAATAGACAGTGTTTTACAAACAGTGATAGGAATTCACAAAAAATACCAGATATTTCGGTAACATATGCAGTGACCGTCATCAGTAGTAAAACTAATGACGTTCACTGCATATGTGACCGAAATATCTGGTTTTTGGTGAATTTCTATCACTGTTTGTGAAACAGTGTCTATTAAAAGGATTTTATCCCTATTTGAAATTTTGTTTACCAAAAGTGATATGTGTTTAATGCTCATTATTTTTTATGTTAAAGATGAACAGAACTGTAATTGTGTGCTACTTCGTTTGTAACCAGCAGTATGAGAGTCAATTCAAAATGAATAAAGCGGAAAAAAAATCCAAAAAATCTTGCAAAGTTTTGCTACTTTGGATTTTTTTTTTCAAATCCCGAGACACGTGATCATGAATAAAAGGATTTCCACATATTTAATTCGGTCACAATGAGAATCAATATGCAGTGAATTAATATGAATAAATATGAATCAAATGAATTAATATGCAGTCGGTAACTAAAACATTCAGAATTAACCAGCTAGGTGAGTTTGTTATAGTCAAAAGTACTTTATTAATATTTTGGTACGTGAGCCAGTAACTAAAACACTCCGAATTCAGCAACTAACTGAGTTTATTGAGGTCAAAAGTGCTTTTATTACACTTTAATGCTCAGTCTGCAGCTAAGACATACGGAAATAACCTAGAAGCTGAGTTTTTTGTATGCAAAATTGCTGTTATTTATTTTTTTTATACTCAATACATTTTTGCTCTTTCCGCAATTTAATGTCTTTTCATACTGATGTCTATTCAAAGATATTTGATTATTACAGCAAGTCTTATTTCTGACACCGATTTCTACTAAGCTTTAAAACTTTTGTTTTTTTAAGGTTTTAGAATTGTTGTAATCCCTTGTTAAAATATATTCAAATATTTTTGTAATTACCAGTTTTTTCTCTTTAAGAATGTGACAACGTAATTGAAATACTGATGTATATAAAAATGACGTCTCTCACAAAAATAGTTTTTTTTTTAAATTAAAGAAAAATTATATATATATATATATATATATATATATATATATATATATATATATATATATATATATATATATATATATATATATATATATATATATATATATATATATATATATATATTCTCCTGGTTTGGCTAGTTTGGGAAAATTTTGTTGGGAACCCCTCCCTCAAAAAAAATAAACAATTTACTCGAAATTGTTCAATATCCAGTTAACTGGTCAGATGGTACGCAATTATGTAACATTCTTTAGTGGTTAGTATTATTGTATGAGCGGTTTGTCATATTATTTTGTTCTGTATGTATTGTATATGTTGCTTTACTGAAGCTGTAGTAAGCTAAATGCCTTAGGGAAATTGTTTGGACGCATATACCAACTGTACAACGGCATGGCCATTCAGGGTGAGAGCATATATGGATAGCTTTTGAATGGTTAAAAAAAAAGATCGCCTTTCTCAAGAATGTATTTTTTTTTATATCTATGACGCATATAACATTACAAATGAAAAGAATTTAAGACATGAAAAAAAAGTTGAAAATTTTTTTAAGTTCAGTTCAGAATCTCCATGACTTTAATGTAAACTACCAAAATGTTTATGGCGTCTGAGCAATAATTTTATTATTCTAATTAGAATTTATTTAATACCTGACAATTTTGAAGTCATTTTATATACATCAGTATTGCAATGACGTTGTCACACTTGGCACACTTATGTGGAAAAATTTAAGATTTTCCCATATGGAGAAGTTTATATTAAATTGCTTAAAGAGCAAAAAAACTGGTAATTGCAAAAATATTTAGATATATTTTGACACGGGATTACAACAATTCAAAAACCTTAAAAAAGAAAACAAAAGTTTGAAGCTTAGTTGACATCGTTGTTAGAAATTGGACTTGCGGTATTTATCAGATATCTTTGAATAGAATCAGTATGAAAAGCCATTAAATTGTGTAAACAGCAAAAACCTGGTAATTGCAAAAATATGTGTATATATTTCAACAAGGGATTACAACAATTCAAAAAACTTAAAAAATAAAACCAAAAGTTTGAAGCTTAGTAGAAATCGCTGTTAGAAAAAAATTATTTTCGAATTTCTTTTCTTATAAGTATAAGCAATGTCTTTTTAAGACATGAAAAAAAGTTGAAGAAAAATTAAGTTCAGTTCCGAATTGCTGAAGTTATTATATAAACTGCAAAAATATTTACGGTGCCTGAGCAATAATTTTGATATTTTAATTCAAACTAGAAAAAAAACTAAATTTTAAATCTAGTTATTTTTTGTGTTAGATAAAATCAACTCGCTGATTAAGTTTAGAGGTTTGAACGCAACCTCTATAATGCCAGAAGGAAAACCCAAAAAACAAAAATTTGCAATTACTACAAGTAATGATTCGATATCATCCAAAAAAATTTGCAACTATTACAAATGATGGTTCTCTATTTTGACAAGGGATTACAACTACAAATATTCAAAAACCTTAAAAAAGATAACCAAGAGTTTGAAGTTTAGCACATATTGTTGATAGAAATCGGAGTAGCTTTGAAAATCAAATATCTATGAACAGATTTCAGTATAAAAAGACATTAAATTGCGTAAAGAACAAAACTGGTAATTGCAAAAATATTTGTTTATATTCTAAAAAGGGATTACAACAATTCAATATCCTTAAAAAAGAAAACCAAAAGTTTGAAGCTTAGCACATATTGTTGTTATAAATCGGAGTAGCTTTCATTATCGAATATCTATAAACAGGTTTCAGTATGAAAAGACATTAAATAGCGTAAAGAGCAAAATACTGGTAATTTCAAAAATATTTATATATATTTTTACAAGGGATTGCAACAATTCAAAAACCTTAACAAAGAAAACCAAACGTTTGAAGTTTAGTAGAAATCGTCGTTAGAAATTGGACTTGCTTTAATGATCAAATATCTTTAAAGAGACACAGGATGCAAAGACATTAAATTACGTAAAGAGCATAAAACTAGTAGTTGCAAAGATATTTATGTATATATATCTTAACAAGGGATTACAACAATTCAAAAACCATGAAAAAGAAAACTAAAAGTTTGAATCTTAGTAGATATCGTTGTTAGAAATCGGATTTCCCTTAATAATCAAATATCTGTGAAAAGACTTCAGTCTGAAAGACAGAAAATTGTCTGCGGTTAGAAGACAAGCTACAATGAGAATCAATATATAGAAGCCTGCCGTGTGCCAAGTTTTGGATCCCAGCAGTGGCTGGTAATTGTGAGAATATTAGTATATATTTTAAAAAGGGGTTACAACAATTCATAAACCTTAAAAATTAAAACCAGAAGTTTAAAGCTTAGTAGATATTGTTGTTAAAAATCAGTCTTTCTTTAATAATCAAATATCTTTGAAAAGACTGCAATATGAAAAGACAGCAAATTGTCTCAAATTGTCTGCGGTTAGAAGACAAGCGACTATGAGAATCCATACCTAGAAACCTGCCGCTTTGTCGAGTGTTGGTGCCTGGCGGCGTATTTGTGTATATTGCATGGTGGCCACTAAACTTATGTTAAATTGATTGTTTGTTTAAAATAAATCTCTCTCTCTTTAAGGAGATAAAAAATAAGGCATGTGTGACTTTTGGGGAAATTTGATCGACCCCGAATACACTTCAAAAATGTTTTTCCAGGTGGCCGCGAATTTAGGGTTTCAGATTAGTAATACTAGAGACAAAATATTCCATAAAATTAAGCACATTGTAGATGTAGGGACTTTACAAACAGCTACTGTTAACTGGGATATGTGCCTTATAGCAACAGTACCCATTAAATACATTGGTTTTGGGTAAATTTTGAATACCTTACCTTGATGATATATTGGTATTAGTCTAAGACCTAGCCCCTCAAAACTTTTTTGTTTAGTTTAACAAGCATATTCGTTAATTAAAATATCTTGTTTTCTCACTTTCAAGATTCCATTGTTGCTACTATTGCTTAGTTTTTTGTGGAAATCAAAAGAGGAAACAAGTTGTACATAATTTTAAAAGTGACCTCCTTATCCGAGTAGAAAGTCAAACACGAGTAATTCTGTCTACCTTGTTACTTCAATATCTTACTTACTGACAAATGTACCCTTACCTTGTAACTGAATAAATTTTTTCTGGAGTACGTGACCTTAGAATTCTGGATTTCCTATGGACAGCTAATGCGGCTAATGGATCACTCGTTAGAATCTGGAAAAGTTGTCTTTGTTACAATATATTTGGGAAATATCTGTGTTGGTTTTTGAATAAAGGATGGTTTTTCTATTTTATGTCTGAAACTTTTTTTTCTGGGTTCGTGTTTTTTTATAAACGTTTTTTTCAGGGTAATCAAATTCATGATATATGTGACTTAAATTTAATTTTAAACAAAATTAACTATGCAAGTGATGAATCTGCTAAAGGCTGCATTAATTTTCAGGTAAAATTGTACAAATGTTATTGTTCAACAGTAAAAAAGTGAGTAAATAAAAACAGGAAAAAAAAGCGAATTATGTCTGGAAAAAAAACTATAGGAGCAAAACTTTATGAGGGGTCAAAATTTAGTTTTCAAAATAAAGGGGATGTCAAATTTGTCGTTTTTTAAATTTGCAATTTTTTTAATTTTCAAAGCCATTTTTCAATGGAAATTCCCCATTCCAAGCATTTTTCAAAATCTAGGAGGGAAGAAAAAGGGCGAATCTTTCACTCTCTCTCCCTGACTGACGCCACTGGTAGCAGGCCACATAAGGGACCCTTAACGGATCATATATTATAATCAATAGGGACATCTGTATGGTTGGATTAAGACTTTGCGGGGTACCTTGGCTGGTGAAACTTTGAGGTTTCTTCATTATATTTTATCTAACTAATAATAAGTAGGATGTCTTATCTATAAAATTTAGATTATTACAAAATTCCAAATTTACTCTATGTCATTTCTAATTGTAAATCTGGAACTAAGGATCAAATTTTGGCTACTTTTTCATAAGATTTTCATATTTCTCGTTTTTCTTACTAATAATAGAATTTTTTCAAAAATGAGAAAATTTCTGGTAGTCTTCAATTTTGATCATTTAGAAAATAAAATCTTATCGTAGTGGCAAAAAAAAAACTAAGAACTAGTCCCTCGAGCTTGGGGGCTGCTAAGCTGGGGAATCTGGCCTTAGGTATAGGATTCATATGCTGATTTGTGAAAGATTTATCTCTGGTTAATCTTAATGAGTCGCTGGGTACGTTCTTGGAAGTCATACTGGTAACAGATGCCAGGAAAGGTGATAGATATTTCGACACTTAAGCGAAGGTTATTTTTTTATTGAATATATGGACTTACTCTGTCAAATCGCCCTTTTAGCCTAAAACTCTAAGAAGACTTAAAAAATCCAACGGTAAGCTTCTGAAAATGAAAGTAATTCTAATGGATACTTCATGAAAATTTCATCTGTGTGGTAAATAAAATAAAGCAGACAATATTGCAGAACACGAAATGGCAAGGGGCTTACATTCTGAGATCCAGTAGTATTTAACTGTTTTGCAGAAGCTCGAAAATATGTCATCGCATGTACAATATGTCCGCATCAGAATGACTAGTTTTAGCATGGTTTAATACTAATACTACTACTTCTAACAACGCATTCAAACCACCTTAGGCCAACACAGCTGTCCACGCTCCTCCTCCACCCTAAGCTATTTCAAAGCTTCACTATTTACTCCCTTCAATGAAGTTTCAGTTTCCTTTAAATCTTTTCTTATAGCTACTTTCCACCCCATTCGGAGACGACCTGCTTTTCATATCCAGACGAATGGCCCAAAAGTACGTTTTTTAGCAATCTATTCACCTTTAATTTGCAAAGCATGGGCAAATTCCTTTTAATCTTTTCTTTGGTTATAGTCCTGGAAAATCGAATCGAGCGTACGATCAGTCAAAGGTTTATAAAATCTATTCTTAGAAAATTCTTCTGGAAAATGTCTAGCATATCATTTTCAAGCTTTCGAACTACCCCGGTTACCTTAATATGCATTGACTTTGTTCTAACACCTATCTATCGATTTTGGGTATTTTACAAGATGAGCCTACAAAGGTGAATACAATGCTAAATTGTGTTATGACGAATCCTAGAATCCTTACATCGGCACAATACAGTAAAAGAATCAAACAAATAATGGTTTCATCATCATCTTTAGCTATGTACAAAATCAAGTACGTATTGTTTAGTGTCTGCAAACACTGTTTCTTTTGTAGTGAAAATTAAGCTAAACTAATCAAGCTATGAAAAATATTTTACCAATTAATTTTGGAACCAAAACAGGGGAGGCAATCGGCGTGGCCAACGCTGTACAATTGTACCGTTTTGGTACAATTTAGAGGTCTTAGTAGAATACGCTACATTTGAACATTTTTGTGCACAATTCAAATTTACCGGCACATTTTGGTTGTATTCGCTTTGTATATATGCAGTACAATTTCCATATGTAACTTTTCTTGAATATAATTTAACAGAAAACAAGCAACATCAATTGCATTAAGCAGTGAGAAAATCTACGATGAATGTAAGATTTAGACAACATAGGACTATTATATCATTATAGGAGGGTCTCTAGTAAATTGATTTTCTCTTAGAAATGATAAAAATTAGTATTTGATGGTGCAAATCAATATTATAAACATGTTTTTAGTCGTTTTCACACTCTTATAGTTTTTCCTTCTGGAAAGGCTTGCCCTTGAATTTTAGAAATTTTTTTTAATTCATTCTATATATATATATGTATATATATATATATATATATTATATATATATATATATATATATATATATATATATATATATATATATATATATATATATATATATATATATATATATATATATATATATATATATATATATATATATATATATATATATATATATATATATATATATATATATATATATATATATATATATATATTGACTTGAAATAAGACTTTATTTCTGCTAGCTTTAGGTGTTAATTTCACTCTTTAATTTTTGGGAAAGTTTTTTTCTAATTAGTACATAAATTTATCAATAATTGTTATTGAGTTATAGAACTGAAACAATTTTGTCCCCATCAGGACAGGTCTACAGCAGTCCTTATAAAATAAGTAACCTGATAAATTACAATTAGTAGATCAAGACCAATCTATCCTTTTTCTGTACTTTCGATATCATTAAAGAAAAGTATGAGAATGTCCTTTTAGTTTGAGTTCTCGACTATACAATTTTTCTTAATATAAAGCAAAAACTGAATTTGAAGGGAGTACTGTGCACTTTAACCTGGGTATATATGCAGTACAATTTCCATATGTAACTTTTCTTGAATATAATTTAAAGAAAACAAGCAACATCAATTGCATTATGCAATGAGAAAATCTACAAGAAATGTAAGATTTAGGCAACATAGGCCTATTATATCATTATAGGAGGGTCTCTAGTAAATTGATTTTCTCTTAGAAATGATAAAAATTAGTATTTGATGGTGCAAATCAATATTATAAACATGTTTTTAGTCGTTTTCACACTCTTATAGTTTTTCCTTCTGGAAAGGCTTGCCCTTGAATTTTAGAAAAAATTTTTAATTCATTGAAAAGTTGACTTGACATAAAAAGGTGAGAAGTGCAGAACTTATGCTTTCTGCATAAGTTCTGCAGAACTTCTATATATATATATATATATATATATATATATATATATATATATATATATATATATATATATATATATTTTTTTTATATATATATATATATATATATATATATATATATATATATATATATATATATATATATATATATATATATATATATATATATATATATATATATATATATATATATATATATATATATATATATATATATATATATATATATATATATATATATATATATATATATATATATATATATATATATACGGCTATATTTGTCGCAGCCCAAAACGGGCCAGTAAGATTTTAGAATTGCAAAAGTTTATGGAATTGAAAGAACATCGAATTTTTAGACATATAGCAACTCGATGGCTGTCTAGACAGCCATTGTAGCTCGATATTTGGACTGATGGAATTGCTTGACTTTATTCTTAAGTGCGGAAAGTCTTAAAGAAGCCAACAAGCCGAGGAAGTCCACTGCCATACGAAAAAAATATGCTGTCACTGGTTTTCAAGGCTTACTTTGCTTCCCGAGCGTATATTTTGCAAGTATATCGAAGACCTAAACAAGCAATTTCATGCAGAAGACACCCAGATTCATCTTGTTTATGATCGCTTTTCTGAAGTGTCCAAGACAATAGCATCCCACTTTTTGTTGCCACGTTATACCTAAAAGAGCGATTCCCGCCTCATAAACCCACATAACACCAACTACTTCGTCGATGTCAAGGACACGGATTGTGGGGGCCGATTGGAAGTAATTTTTACCAAAGAAAAGGCATCTCTATCTGATGCAGTTGAGTTTATAAAAGAGTGTTGGAAATTTTTGATCGTACTGTGTGATGAGATGAGAAAGCGTTTTTTTTTCAACTCCAGGTATCCATCGGTAAGAAACTTCAATAGGCTTCATCCACGCTATGCTATGGTAGTAGAGTGTAATCAGCCAAACTTGGCACCGCTTCTGGCTCAGTTTCAAAATCACTGTATACTGTAGCGTCTTCTTTTTGCAAATATGATACACTTTCATACCACGCGTACTTGCTCTGAGCAAATGCGTCACAACCTTAGTTTAGTTGCTAGTGGCCGGACAAAAACAGGTTTTTCCATAGGCTTCTCGTGAAGCTCATCATCAGGCTTTTCGAGCCTTCCCCGGGTAGTTGTGTGTATGTATAGTTTATTTTGTAATTATTTGTAAAT
This sequence comes from Artemia sp. Qi Xiang Cuo, assembly GCF_049724085.1. NCBI lineage: Eukaryota > Metazoa > Arthropoda > Branchiopoda > Anostraca > Artemiidae > Artemia > Artemia sp. Qi Xiang Cuo. The sequence continues at coordinate 39,462,370 of NC_142808.1, forward strand.
AAAAAAGAATTGATGTGTACATCGGAATCATGAAGCACGAAGGCGAAGTATGAATCTTGTGTGGTTTTAAATGTGTTTCACATTTTTTTAACGAGAGTATAGCCTTTGTCGATACTGTATTATATTCTCTCTACTGTGTTCAAAATTTACTGAGTGACAATGACCTGGAAGATATCGTCCAAGAGTGGAAGAGATTACCCTTTTGCTCTGAGCTTGGTACTTCGATCGGTTCAGATCCAGCCGTGTTTTGGATTCGGGTTTACAAGCTAAAAGATTTTAATGGGTCAAAGCGTTTTCCTCTTCTCGGGTGTTTCACTTTAAGCCTTCTTGTTATCCAACAATCTTCCGTGGGTGCAGAGTGAACTTTCTCAGCTGTCAATCTGAACAAAACCAGCATTAGAAATCGTCTCGGTTTCACCACCTTGAATGAGCTTCTCATTGCAAAACGAGAATCGGAATCTGTCTCAAAGAATTGGAAACCCCCCTTGAAAATGGTTCTGTAAAGTGGAAAAACTGTGGAAAGGAATATAAAAAAGCTGGACTACAAGAAGAAACAGCAGAAAAAATTACCAACTAGCACAAATGCTCCTCTTTTTGTTAATGTTGCAGTTTTATTACCTTTGTACGGTTTAACCTGATTTCTTGTGCAATATAGTAGAAATACTTATGTTAAATTAATTTGGTTCTGATACGTAGAATCGACCAAAACCTTATGTAAGACGACCAGTGAATTATGTGGTGAACGCGTAACTCGCCAGTGGGTAGCCTAGTCCGTAAACCCATGGGAATCTATGGTGTTAGCCACTTTCATGGCGAGATTGCTGATGTGTTTTGATTTAGCTTCTGGCGCTCGTTACTCGTCCTATAGGTGGATTATAAGTTCTTGACACTACGTTATTGGCCTTCTTTCTTTATCCATTATTCGACTTAATGCCCAAAATTTTGATAGAAAGGATTAACCCCAACAATCAGCTTTGAGAATGCTTTCAGAAAATTTTACTGAAACCTTCTTCTAAAATACTTTTAGCGGTCTGGGACTGCTATTTTGCTAAGCTGAGAAAGTCTATATAAACATTCTTCATATTTGAAGCTATGAAGTTGCTACTGGCTTGGGTTTATTTTTACTGCTCTTATCCTAGAATGTTTTTTTCATTTTTCAATAAATCAATTAAACATAACTGCCGGCGAGCGTCGCAAAGCGACGCGAGTGGCAAATTTTTAACCTGCTGTTCAGATGGTACAAATTAATTTTTTGTGGTACAACTCTGGTCGGAAAACTGGTACAATTTATCTTAAAGCGTTGGCAGCGCTGGAGCCAATTCACTAAGATATAGGGGGAATTTTTCTTTAATGATGTCACAAAAAAACAGTTTTGAACTATGGGGTATTCAGCTATTTTTGGAAGGGGGGTGCTCTTAACCTAAGCATAGCATTTCTCAATCCTTACGATCATTTGAAAAATAAATACGATTGCTGGAAAGTAAACAATTAACCACATAAGCCGTTGGTTTGATTCGAACAATTCATCGATAGACCTCCCCCCCCTCCCTTCAACGCTAGCAATTGTAGCTTCGAACGAAAAAAAGAGGAAATCTATTGTAATCTAACCTGTCTTTTTTTCATTTTTGTATTTTCAGAATGCACAAGGTTTCTTGCTTCGTCACCAGCTTCTTTCCACTTTATCAATGCAGCCATACTTCATTGAGTCACACCAATTCCACACCTTGATTACTGAATATTTCTGGCTAGAACAAATAGGAAATATAGAGTTCATAGAAGTATGTGTGGACTAATTCGTTCGTTCAGATCCTGTCAAGAAGCTTTAATTATATGCGTCACGACAAATTGCTTCTTTTTCTTACGGTCAAGTGGATTTTCAAATAGGTTCCATGAAGGTTTACGAGTTAAAAGTAAAGTTTAATGAACGCTTTAAAGTTTCGATTTATTTTTACTTCCTTGAGCCCGCATCAAGAAAACCCTGATATCGACCATTACTTCTCTGCTACTTTCCTCCCTTCCCTATTTAATGCCAATATTTGGCAAGCTCCTAAAAGCTCTTTAGAATTGCATTCTTACTCTAGAAATTAGTTCTTGCTCAACTGGGTTGTCTAATATCAGGCTGTATCTAGGGAAGAAGCGTTCTAGGTTTGAACCTAGATGCTCCTACTAAAGAAAAATTCGAGTAAGACACAGGTTCTATGTTTGTCTGTCCCTCTTGAAGGAAACTATTTAGCCCACACACTACCAAAAAGAAAACGTGCCAGATGAAAGTGTTGTTAATCACCCATGAAATTTAGGTTCAGATGTGACCAAAATTTTTAGACTAAAACAGAGGTAGCAAATCAGTCTGGGAGCTTTATAAGGCCCTATATCAAACCTTATATCTCTGAAGACACGCTGTCAAAGAATAATTTCTACGCATTAGCGTAAACACAGTCTTTATCTCTCATATAATTTACACCCGGCTAACCGCATGGAAGAAATAGTTTTATACACCTTGTAGGGAGATCTTTCAATCGAAAAGTCGTAGTACCATTTTTAAGGGCTAACAGTCATTAGAGGAAGCCATCTCCCCCCCCCCTCTTGCCTTCATTACCCCCAGGTACTCTCATATTCTCTCACGCCCTAAGATAGAAATTAATTTTTCAAAAAACAACGTTTTTCAACTGAAAGTAAGGAACAACATTAAAACTTGAAATTAACGAAAATTACTTGCGTATATAAGGGGCTTTTCCCCTTCTCAATACCTCGCTCTATATGCTAAGGTTTGGCTTTTTGTTCCAATTATTTAAGAATGACTCCTAAAACACAATCGAATTTGAATTCGAGGAAGAGTCTTCATTTGAAGCGTATTCGGGAATGATAGCTTTTGTTTCGATTACGTTTAGATTTCCGTATTCATAAACAGAAAAACAATTTTTACAAGATACTAACGCTGCACCTACGAAAAAGATTGACGTTTGCTAACGAAGAGCATAACGGGCCGTCTAATCAGAATAATAAGCTTTTTGAAAATTTTCTATAAAAAAAATTAGCGTAAAGAGCAAGACATTGAGGGGGGGCAATGCCCCTCATATGCCTACATATTTTTTGTTCATTTTAAATTTTAATGCTGCTTCTTACTTCCAGTAGAAAAAACTTGTTTTTTTTTCATTTAATTTCTGGTTTTCAAATAATGCCGGGAAACCCAGCTCCTCCTCCATGGTAAACTACCTTCCCCCAAAAAAATTCCTGTATGGAAAAATCCTAACACGTAACACCCCCCCCCCCCAACCAGAACCCTCACACACACACATAAATGTATGTATACTCCCCAATACCAATACTATATGTAAACAACGGGCAAATTTCATAGCATGCAACCCTTCCCCGGGGACTCTGAGGGGGTCAATTTATTCTCAAATATATAGTTATTAGATCTTTTGACTATGCTGAACAAAATGCCCATCTCAAAATTTTGGTCGACCGACTTTGCGGAAAAAGGGCGTGGGATGGGGGCTAGTTGCCCTCCAATATTTTAGTCGTAGTCGTTTAGTAGTAGGTTAAATATGTCACTCAGTTATATATTTCTATATATTTCTATATATATATATAGTTATATATTTCTGTATATAGCTTAGATAGGCCTAGTCAGTGAGTTACACATATTTATAAGTAGTAGGCTAAATATGTCACTGAGTTATATATTTCTGTATATAACTTATATAGGCCTAGTCAGTGAGTTACACATATTTTAAGTAGTAGGCTAAATATGTCACTGAGTTATATATTTCTGTATATAACTTGTATGCCTAGTCAATGAGTTACACATATTTATAAGTAGTAGGCTAAATCTGTCACTCAGTTATATATTTCTGTATATAACTTATATAGGCCTAGTCTGTGTGTTACACATATTTATAAGTAGTAGGTTAAATATGTCACTGAGTTATATATTTCTGTATATAACTTATATAGGCCTAGTCAGGGAGTTATGTATATTTATAAGTAGTAGGTTAAATATGTCACTGAGTTATTGCCTTTGCAAAACAAAAGTGATCCGTTTATCTGGCCTCCCCCAGGCCATTCAGCATGTCCCCAGGTGGCGATAGGGGACCGCTCTACAGATATGTAGGGTACCTCCATAGGAGGCATGGACCAAGGGGGGACCTAGTCCGTGGGGGTCCATAAAAGAATCTGGGGCACCCTTGCCCGGGGTCATAAATACAGGCAGAGGAGGAAGAAGGCCCCTCAACTGTACACTCACCAGGGCCCTCTGGTCTTTCCACAAGTTCCATGAGTTTGCAAACCTTCTCCCAGCAATGGGTTAAATTGCATGGTGATGCAGAACACCATCGCGGGAGTATCCTCTATAGGAGGATAACTGTGGCAGGGCGTAAGATCCAGATCTATGGAAAACGGCCTCTGCAAAGGGCTGTCTTGACCCTTTCGGGGTACCTGCAAGACTGGGGAGCTTACGGTCAACTCTATTCCCACTTGAAGAGTGGCGCCCCTCGAGGAAATTATAGCCTAGTAAACGACACAGCATTCGCGCGGGATTCTGACTAATGGACAATTATTCTGGGATTGGTATGTTTTGATGGGCGTCTTTGGGCTGAAAAACCTCTTCCTAGCTAATTTATCTATTACGGGTTGCCTCCCCGTAGTAGAATAATATTTGTAGGCATGAATATATAATGAGTCGGAGGTAATACGCTTGAGATTGTCTCTGCAGGATTTCGACTCTTGTTGATAGAAGAGCATCGCCAAGCGCTGAAAACCATGTTGTGACCAAGATGGGTCCAGGATTGCACAAAGCCTCCATTCTTGGAGGTCGCAGGGACTTCTTGCTGTACGGTTCTAAGCCGGCTTAAGCACTTCGGTGTAGACTTGAGAAGATATGTGATCCCCGTCCTGCACTGGTATCCGGGATCACTGCTTTTTCTGAGGCGAAACAAATTTCAATGATTTAAAGAACATGAAAATTGGAACTTGGAATGTTACGACATTAAAAAATGATTATCATATTGAAATTTTGGCTGACGAATTCAGACGATTCGAACTGGATTTATTAGTAACTTCAGAAACTCGTATTCCAGGGGAAGAAAGCATGATATTCGGTGAAATAGAATTTGTTTACTCAGGCAGGAAGGATGGGTTACATAGACAGGGAGTAAGGCTCATGATGATTAAGGAAGCTGCTAAGTCTTGTTTAGGCTGGGAAGGTATAAATAATAGAATACTAATTGCTCATTTTATGACTAGAAAGTTCAGGGTATCATTTATAGTAGTATACACCCCTGTAGAACCGACTGACGGAGATACTAGTGACTCAGATGAATTTTACTTACAGTTACAGGAGCAAATAGACAAGGTCCCAGGTAGAAATATGATGTTATTGATGGGAGATTTTAACGCCCAGGTTGGTAGAAATAAGGATAGATGGTATCCCAGCTTAGGTAAATTTGGTGTAGGAAAAGAAAACAGTAATGGATACAGACTTTTGCAATTTTGTAGGTATAACAATCTAGTTATAACCAATACGGTGTTTGGTCATAAAATGGCTCATAAGCTAACATGGTATTCACGTGATGGTAAGACAGCAAACCTTATTGATTATGTTATAGTAAACCGAAGACTGGCAGGATCAATACAAGATACTAGGGTATATAGGAGTGCTGTTATTGATGTTAAAAGTAAAGATCACCATCTAGTAGTGTCAAGGGTTAATTTAAAGCTGAAATATCGGAAGGGTAATTACCTCCCGGGAAGTTATGATGTTATTAGACTCCAGGATGAGAATTTGAGAGAAACTTTCCAGTAACAGTTGAACACTAAACTTGAGAGTTTAAAATTTGATAATGGGGAAGATGGTCGGAATAATTTTAGAAAAATAATGTGTGAAGTTGCGGAAGGTGTATTGATGAAGAAAGCTAGAACAGCAGATAAGAATTTTAGTGAAAAAGATTCGTGTTTAATAGAAAGGAGAAAAGAGTTGTACAAGAATTATCTGAGTGATAGATCACATGAAAACAAAAGAAATGTAAAGAATGTGGAGAGAACATTCAAATAAAAACTAAGGAGGTGTGAAGTGGAGGCTATGGATAAAATTGCCGAGGATTTAGAAGATGCAGCTAGACGGCATAATAGTAAAATTTGTACTGGCACGTTAATAAATTGACAGATAGTTGTCAATCCAGACTAGTCACAGTTAAAGATAGGAATGTAGTGGAAATTAGCGATAAGGACAAAGCTATAGAAAGATAGGAAGAACATTTTGAAAACTTGCTTAACTGAGATAGAGTTGCAGGACAAAATATAGAGGAAAATGAAAAAGTTTGTGAGCCTTTGGATGTGAAGGAAGATTTGTTTTGTGGGGAGGAATTAGAAACAGTACTAAAAGGATTAAAGAATAATACGGCTCCAGGTGCTAATAGGGTGGTAAATGAGTTTCTTAAATATGGTGGCTCTGAGGTTAGAAATAAGATATTGAAGATTATGAATATGATTTTTGAAAAAGGGGAAGTACCTAACGATTTTTGTAAAACCTTAATTAAGCCACTTTATAAGAAAGGTGATAAAAGTGAGTGTGGTAATTATCGAGGCATTAGTCTGGTCTCTGTAGGTAGCAAATTGCTTAGTAATATGATACTTTTTAGACTGAGAGATGCCGTAGACAAAGTTTTAAGAGAAGAGCAGTGCGGTTTTAGAAAAGGTAGAGGATGTGTTGACCAAATTTTCACTCTTAGGTTAATAATTGAGAATTGCCTAAGTTTTCAAACACCTTTGGTCCTCAGTTTTATAGATTATGAGCAAGCGTTCGATTCTGTTGATAGAGGAGCTTTAGTAAAGGTTTTATCCTTGTATGGTATACCAGACAAATACATTAAAGTGATTAGTGCTATGTACGAGAATAACACTGCTGAGGTTAAGGTAGGAAATGAGGTTAGCAGCTGGTTTTGTATTAAATCAGGAGTTAAGCAGGATTGTGTTCTATCCCCCTTTATATGGATTATTTTGATGGACTTTGTTTTAAGGAGCACAGGAAAGGCAATGGGAGACCACGGAATCAAATGGGGAGGAAAAAGTCTCCTGGACTTGGATTATGCTGATGATTTAAGCATCCTAGATGAAAGTGTGAGCAAAATGAATGAAGTTTTAGAGGTTTTGCGAGTTCAGGGTGCTAATATTGGTTTGAAAATTAATGTGAGGAAGACTAAGTCACTAAGGCTAGGAATAAGTGAAGATGAAAAGGTGACGTTGGGTAATGAAAAGATTGATCAGGTGGGCAGCTTCACTTACCTTGGTAGTATTATTAGTAAAGATGGTGGGAGCAGTGAAGATGTTCAAAATAGAATAGCCAAGGCTCAGGGTGTTTTTTCACAGTTAAAAAAAAGTCTGGAAGAATAGGAAGATAAGTCTACAAACCAAGATTAGAATGTTAGAAGATACAGTGATGACAGTGGTCAAATATTGCTCTGAAGCATGGACGCTCCGAAAAGTGGATGAAGATTTGCTCGATGTTTTCCAGAGAAATTGCTTAAGGATTGTTCTGGGTACCCGGCTGACTGACCGTATTTCAAACAATAGGCTATACGAAAAATGTGGTTCAATACCGCTTTCTAGGTCTATAATGAAAGAAAGGTTGAGGTGGCTAGGGCATGTTGTGCGGATGAAGGATCACAGATTGCCGAAGATTGTTCTTTTCGGCCAACCATCTAGGGATAAATAAAAAGCAGGTCGTCCTCGTCTGGGGTGGGAGGACGTCATAAAGAAAGATCTAAAGGAAATGGGAACTTCATGGGCGGGTGTATAAAGGGAGGCTTTGAATAGATTGGGATGGAGGAGGAGCGTGCGTAGCTGTTTTGGCCTCAGGCGGCTTGGTGCTGCGATGAGTTGTTAGTAGTAGTAGTAGTAATATTTTTAGTCACTTAAAAAGAGCACTAGAATTTTTTATTTGTGATCAAATGAGCAGTCTCCCGATCTTCTAGCATCATTGGTTCGATACTATCACCCCTGGGGAAAACAAACAAAAAGAAACAAATAAACATGCATCCGTGATCTTTCTTCTAACAAAAAATGCAAAATTCCACATTTTTGTATATAAGAGATTGGAACTTCTACAGTTGGGTTTTCTGATATTCTGAAACTGATGGTGTGGTTTTTATTAAGATCAGTTGCTTTTTTTGGGGGGGGGGGGTCCCCCTTTTCAGAAATCGGGCGAATTTTCTTAGGCTTGCAACTTTTGATGGGTAACATTAAACTTGGTGAATCTTATATATTTTGAATAAGCGTCGAAATTTGATTCTTCTGAAGTATCTATTTTTATCATGACTCTGTTTTTTAGAGTTTCGGTTACCATTGAGACGCATCCTTTCTTGCTTACAGTTTGTTACCACGAACTATTTGATTTTCAGATATTCAGAAATTTTAGAATTTACCGTTTGGACGGCTGAAAACTGAATTACTGGATCGCATAGGTTAACCCCATCCATCCTGAGGTTTAACTTAAAAGTCTTTTGGGTAACTGATGCCTGAAAAATAATATTTTAGGGTAAAACTTTTTGACTACTAAGAATGGAGACCGTTGCAATAAGATAAGATAAGTTTTATTATTCATTAAATACACATACAATATGACACGTTACTATCGAACAGTTTGTGGTAACGAACTGTAAGTAAGGAGTGACCCGGCTCAATGGTAACCGAAACTCTAAAAAACGGGATCTATTTATCTATGTATTTTTAAATAAACACATAGATAAAAATAAATTCTAAGAAGCCAAAGAATGGTTAATTTTTTTTTTAAACAAACCGAATGAGTGGCACACTCGAGCTGATTCAGGCAACTTATTCCAAACAATATGACTCGCCATTATAGGATTAAAATTTGACCTTGTACAAGGAGTAAATGGAACTTGAACATGATTTTTAGTATTGCGAACATTATAATTATTTTGATCAGAGGTAAAAGATAGCGGAGCACTTAGGGGCCGGGGGAATAATCTTTGGAAATATTTTCCGATAAGCAACAGCACAACCTGTAAAAATTAGTTTTACTTCAGCATTAAGAGTAGGAACTGTCTAGTAATGCAGATAAGGCAATTTAGCATTATGAGCAGGGGTTGAGTGCGTGACAGTCTATTCAATTCACTAAAACTGTACTGAACGTAAAAACTCGAAGGGAAAAAAGGAAGATACACGAAATCACATTTTATTTCCCCAGATAGAATTAGAAAGCCATGCTGGAAGTCAAAACGAGTGGATATTAGTTTACAAGTGGTTGAAACTCAAAATAGACAAAAAAGAAACTGATCATGATAGGGACCCGTCCCTACCCTTCAACCCACCAATCATACTACAAAACCGTTACTTATGTTTCACTGAAATCAAGACATTTTGTTTTTAATAGCTGTTCAAGACATAGAGTTAAGGGAAAATATTTTAAAATAGGTCAAAAATAAACCATTAATCTTACCTATATAGCCAGTTGATGTCTGCTTCAACTGGCAACCAGTTATATTAGACAGCAAGCTGAGGTTAAACAATTATTAAAAGCTTCTTGTTTGGTTGGACTTTTTTACTTTAAACACAATCCTTATTTTGATTGAACTCAAGCATTTATTGCTTGAAAAATTTATATTTTATCATAAATATAAGTAACTTAATTGTTTTTTTTTCTGAATGAATTATCTTTAAAAGCAGTTCCTTTGGAACTAGATTTGATATCTCTATAATTAGATATCTACTACTACTACTACTGCCACTAACAACTCACCGCAGCACCATGCTGCCTGAGGCCAACACAGCCACGCACGCTCCTCCTCCACTCCAATCTATTCAAAGCCTCCCTTTTTACACCCACCCACGAAGTTCCCATTTCCTTTAAATCTTTCTTTATGACGTTCTCCCACCCCAGACGGGGACGACCTGCTTTCCGTTTAGCCCTAGACGGTTTGCTGAAAAGAACAATCTTCGGCAATATGTCATCCTTCATCCGCACAACGTGCCCTAGCCTCCTCAACTTTTCTTTCATTATAGCCCTAGAGAGCGGTATTGAACCACATTTTTTGCATAGCCTATTGTTTGAAATACGGTCAGTCAGCCGGGTACCCAGAACAATTTTTAAGCAATTTCACTAGAAAACATCTAGCAAATCTTCATCTGCTTTTTGGAGCGTCCATGCTTCAGAGCCATATTTGACAACTGTCATCTCTGTAGCTTCTACTATTCTAATCTTGGTTTGCAGACTTATCTTCCTATTCTTCCAAACTTTTTTTAGTTATGAAAAAACATCCTAAGCCTTGGGTGTTCTACTTTCAACATCTTCACTGCTCCCACCGTCTTTACCAATAATACTACCAAGGTAAGTGAAGCTGCCCACCTGATCAATCCTTTCATTACCCAGCGTCATTTTTTCATCTTCACTTATTCCTAGCCTTAGTGACTTATTCTTCCTAACATTAATTTTCAAACCAATTCTAGCACCCTGAACTCGCAAAACCTCTAAAACTTCATTCATTTTGCTCACACTTTCATCTAAGATGCTTAAATCATCAGCATAATCCAAGTCCAGGAGACTTTTTCCTCCCCATTTGATTCCGTGGTCTCCCATTGCCTTTCCTGTGCTCCTTAAAACAAAGTCCATCAAGTCAATCCATATAAAGGAGGATAGAGAAAAACTCTGCTTAGTACCTGATTTAATACAATACCAGCTGCTAACCTTATTTCCTACCTTAACCATAGCAGAGTTTTTCACGTAGATAGCACTAATCACTTTAATGTGTTTGTCTAGAATACCATACAAGGATAAAACCTTTACTAAAGCTCTTCTATCAACAGAATCGAATGCTTGCTCATAATCTATAAAATTGAGGACCAAAGGTGTTTGAAAACTCAGGCACTTCTCAATTATTAGCCTAAGAGTGAAAATTTGGTCGACACATCCTCTACCTTTTCTAAAACTGCACTGCTCTTCTCTTAAAACTTTGTCTACGGCATCTCTCAGTCTAAAAAGTATCATATTACTAACTAATTTAATACCTACAGAGACCAGACTAATGCCTCGATAATTACCACACTCACTTTTATCACCTTTCTTATAAAGTGGCTTAATTAAGGTTTTCCTAAAGTCGTTAGGTACTTCCCCTTTTTAAAAAATCATATTAATAATATTCAGTAACGTATTTCTTAACTCAGAGCCACCATATTTAAGAAACTCATTTACCACCCTATCAGTAACTAGAGCCTTATTATTTTTTAATCCTTTTAATACTGTTGCTAATTCCTCCTCATAAAACAAATCTTCCTTCACATCCAAGGTATCACAAACTTTTTCATTTTCCTCTATATTTTTTCCTGCAACTCTATCTCGGTTAAGCAAATGTTCAGCCCATCTCTCTTTAGTTTTTTCCTTATCGCTAATTGCAACCCTATTCCTATTTTTAACTGGGCAAAGTCCGGATTGACTACTCCCTCTCAATTTGTTAACGTGCCAGTACAATATTTTACTATTATACCGTCTAGCTGCATCTTCCAGATTATCGGCAATTTTATCCATGGCCTCCCCTTCACACCTCCTTAGTTCACATTTTAATGCATTCTCTACTTTCTTTACATTTCTTTTGTTTTCATACGATCTATCACTCAGATAGTTTTTGTACAAGTCCTTTCTCCTTTCTATTAAACATAAAGCTTTTTCACTAATATTTTTAGCTGCAGTTCTAGCTGTCTTCCCTAATACACCTTCAGCAACTTCACAATTTGTTTTACTAAAATTATTCCAACCATCTTCCACATTATCAAATTTAAAACTCTCAAGTTTAGTATTCAACTGTTCCTGGATATTTCTCTCAAATTCTCATCCTGGAGTCTACCAACATCATAACTTCCCGGGAAGGAGTAACCCTTCCGATATTTCAGCTCTAAATTAACCCTTGACACTACTAGATGGTGATCTTTACTTTTAACATCAATAACATCACTCATATATACCCTAGTATCTTGTATTGATCCTGCCAGTCTTCGGTTTACTATAACATAATCAATAAGGTTTGCTGTCTTACCATCACGTGATCGTGAATACCATGTTAACTTATGAGCCATTTTATGACCAAACATCGTATTGGTTATAACTAGATTGTTATACCTACAAAATTGCAAAAGTCTGTATCCATCACTGTTTTCTTTTCCTACACCAAATTTACCTAGGCTGGGATACCATCTATTCCTATTTCTACCAACCTGAGCGTTAAAATCTCCCAGTAATAACATCATATTTCTACCTGGGACCCTGTCTATTTGCTCCTGTAACTGTAAGTAAAATTCATCTGAGTCACTAGTATCTCCGTCAGTCGGTTCTACAGGGGCGTATACTTCATAGCCTAAACAAGACTTAGCAGCTTCCTTATTCATCATGAGCCCTACTCCCTGTCTATGTACCCCATCCTTCCTGCCTGAGTAAACAAATTCTATATCACCTAATTTCATGCTTCCTACCCCTGGGATATGAGTTTCTGAAATTCCTAATAAATCCAGTTCGAATCTTCTGAATTCGTCAGTCAAAATGTCGATACGATAGTCATTTTTTAAAGTCGTAACATTCCAAGTTCCAATTTTCATGTTCTTTAAATCCTTGAAATTATTTTCACCTCAGGAAATAATTAGATCTAGATATATATTAGAATTAAATATTATATAATTAGATATCGGATCCCTCTTACTCTAAATGTGTTATTATTTGCAAAGGTAAAGTAATCAAGTTAAATCAAAGACAAAAGAATGAATATTGTCCAATTTGTCTGTCTAAAAATTATGCTTTAATTCCATTGTTTATTTTTGTCACAGACCTTTATCTAATTTTGAGTGAACAAACCTGAACAGAGAAGCAAACGCAATTTCTGAAGGGACTGATAGCTCCGCCTTTTTAAAGTCTGATTGGTTCTATCGTGAGAAATATTAGGCCAGTAAATAGAACGAAAAGTTTTTTTTAGTAATGACTTTATTTAAAATGATATTTATTACAATGACAATTATCATTATGACAATTTATTAAATTTATTTCTTATTCACAATGAAATTTTTTACAAGTAAGATATCTGCTTCTCTGTGGTTAAACCTTGAAGAAGTTTCTTCGACTTAGAAATTCCAATCGGGATTTTAGTTAGTAATTTAGTTTATTAGGCCTGACCGAAAGATAAATGAAAATTATTTTTTAAGACAGCTGACTTAAACCAATATTAACCTTTTCCAGTATATTTGTTATTAGAAAATAGTAGTATAAAGTGTTGTAGGCTATAGCTGTTCGACTGTGGCAGTTCAAGAAACGCTACAAAACGTTATTTGTGAAACCTAGCTTACCTTATATAAAACCCATTCCGAAGCAAATGTTTAATATTACAGTATGATATCTGTTTTATTGCTCTGTCGCCTTGGGATTAAGTTATTGGGGTTATTCATGGGATTAAGTGGCTATTTTTCGCTCTTTTTAATTTTTTTTTTTCGTTGTGCGTACTTTATAATGCTTTACGTATTTTTTTTCTTCTTTTTGTACCGAAGACGGCTGATCAGAGATCATGGTTGAAATATTTGCATTATTTCCTGGTTTTCACCTACTAAAATTTTTGGTCGTTTATTTGTTTTACAGAAAATCATCATTTGATGCCGAAATTTTGTATATCTTATTTTGACATACAAAATAGGATATGCTGTGGTACCAAGCGGAAAGAATGCAGAAGGCTCTTCCACAAGGAAATGCTACATGAAAGAATTCTATCGAGAGCTAGTGCAGCAATTCAGTCAAGTAGCTTTTTAGCAGTTGGCTATCGGGCTCAGGTAGCCAGTCCCTTTATCGCAGGAGTCGCTAGTTGTTCTGGAGCCCCAACATCTCAAGATTGGAAATGCAAAATTTGAGAGCACTATTCATTGTAACTCCGTAGAATAATGTCCTATCTTCCACGACCAAAATATACCAGTCTCTGTTAGAACTATTGGATTATATACAAACACCGAAATATCTGTCCCAACGGTTAGATCCGCATGCCCAAGCGACATGGCGACAAAAATGTCTTCATCTCCAACTTTTACATCCTTAAATAAAGTAGTTTAAAATTTATTTTCATTCGGGGGTGTGTGATGATTAGAAAATACACATTGCTTGATCTTCACAATAATTGTTTTTTTTTAATTCAGCCAAAAGAAAATGTTATTAGTTATAAAAAGTTGAATAAACACAGAATTTGCAAGATTTTTTTTTTTTTTTTTACTGATTATAGTAAACCAATTTTGACGCATTTAAAAACGAAAATATAAAGCAAGGTTTAACAAGCTAAGAAAAAATATTACTTTAAAGCTTTAAATGAACATGTGAAGCGCCACTATCAAATTAGGAAGGAACGCTAGTGATTTAGTTTTGTGTGGGATCGGAAGTTAAGCCTGTAGCCTCAGTTGAGAAAACAGGAAGATCTGTTCCAAATTTCTGCTTAACGTCACTGAAACTTTTTGCTCGAAGTGTGATTCATCATCAGGCAATCCAGAAGGGCTATAAATGTTCCCAGGCATGTCTTGTAAAGGCTCCTGGTTTCTTATTCAGTGGTGGTAGGACCTCTATACTCCAGTCGATCAATGTTTTAAAATTTGGATATAGATTTGTTAACACTTTTCATGAAAATCTCTAACAATCGAAATTTCTATACTTCATGGTATGTTGTGTAAGTAGTAGATCGGGTCTAAATTGAGTTCACTCTTTCCATTGTTAACCTTTTGGCTATATATGATTAAGCAGAAATGTCTCCAAAAACGAGTGTGGTCGTGTTGGTAAATAATTCTTTCACTCGATTCTCCTCTATCCTTTTGACTGCTCCTTCTACTGCCAATGCTTTGTCACTCGTGACCGTGCTGACCTCTGTCTATTGTCGTGACTGACAATGCACATTCCTTTGTATTTTTTATACAAAACATTGTTTTAAACGTCAAAAGAAGATACTTTGGTACAAGTATAAGGTCTTGAGTTGCAAAATAAGTCGTCGTGAACAAATGCTATCAAAAGTCAGCATAAGGCTTTTACTTGTGACTTAGAAAGGAGTCAGAAAATGGGGAAACTTTTGGGGATTTTGGTATTAAAAATACGTATTTCTAAGAATTTTCCATCAGCCTTTTAGGATTTGAAAACATTTGAAGTGAAAACACTGCCTACGATGCCAGTCTTTCTGATATTGGTGTAAATAAGTTGAATTAAAATTGGGATGAATTTTCGGTACAATTTTGTCTAACCAGTCTAACCAGCTTAGTCTAGCGACTTGGGGGGGGGGGGGTCAAACTGAAAATTTCAGTGAAGTTTTGTTGGGGGCAAGGGAAATTTAATATTTCTATTGGAGGCAGGGGATAAAATTTTCCCCACTGTTCGTAGCTGATAGTCTTCTGTTTGTTCATAGCAAAACGATTTTAAAGACTTTCACGATTTTAAAGACTTTCTTGAAGAATTTCAAGATAGTACGTTCTTTTTTTATGCCTGTCGTCTGAAAGGCTTCGCTGCTAGTTTTTATATGCTAGTCTGTATAAATGATTGTTTGAACAGCCAAGGAGGATCCAGGATTTGTTCGGGGGGGGGGGAGGTATTATTATTTTTCGGGGTACAAAGAAAATCTTTAAAAATCGCGTCAAAACTTGGTTATTATGCGTTTTTGTTACTCTTTTATGAGTCGGACAAAAATTTCGAGGGGAGGGGCAAACACAGTAACCTCCTTGCCCCCTGGATACAGTCTTGATTCCAGAATTTTGAAAACTTATATTGCTTTAACATGGAACAAAAGTAAAAATATAAAACCTGCTGCCAAAAGTTAAATTAATAAGTTAATTGACAAGGGATTCATGGTTTGCTAAGTTTTGCACATGTATGATGATGTGAAATCTCTTTTCTCTCTCTCTCTCTCTTCTGAATATGAATAATATAGTTGTACTGAATTAGAAACTAAGTACAATTAATTCTTTATTTGCAAATCAATCGAGAATAGTACGAGGGTTGTCCACTTCCAAAAATTTGGTATACCATATGGTACGTGTCACACGTGGCATAGCTTTGCTAAACATGATCGAGGAGGCATAGCAAAAGTCTTCCAAGCATGGTATAAAGTGAGTTGCGTGTGTTTGAACAAGTGAATATATGAGATGTAGGCCTGCAACAGGTAGTGGAGAGCTGTCAGCCCCTTTAAGCAGGATATTTGAAGACGATTGATGCCATTCAATGCTAACCTACCATATCTTTTCTTATGCTTATCTATAATGAACTGTCCACACAGTTTGGCAAAAGAGGCCTCAAACATTTAAGCAGCTCCATCACCACAGAAGTTAACCTCAGACAGCTCAATTTAATACAACTCAAAGATCCAAATAGGTCATATTACCCAATAACAGTTTAAGAATTGAAGACTTTGACAAATTTTTACATTTATTACTTTATTCGCATTGACATGCTTTACGAGTAAGCTCTCTGTTCCTCTGTGGTGAAACCTTGAAGAAGCTTCTTCAACTAAAAAATTCAAATCGCGATTTTAGTCAGTAATTTTGTTTAATTAACTTTCTGATTCGGGGTCTTTCAAAGTCTTCAACTTACTTACTTACTTTACTTAGGTCCCGGCCATCCTCGTGGGACGTTTTGGGGCCACTCCTCTTGCTAGCTCATGCGTAAGGGCTCGGTACATTGCTCTATCTGGTGCGATACGTGATAACTGGGCTATCTTGACGTTGTCGAAGTGGAAGTTCTCCATCCATCGTTTTCGTGGTCTGCCTCGTGGGCGAAGGCCATGGAGGGATCCTTCAAGGGCGATTTTTGGAAGGCGGCTCGGCTCCATTCGCTTGACGTGGCCGAACCAGCGCAGTTGTTGCTTCTTAATTTTATTGAGTATGGTTTCAGTGGACTGGAGCCTTCGACGTACTTCCACATTTGTGATTCGGTCAGTGTATTTGATTCTAGAAATGCGACGGAGGCATCTCACCTCAAAAGCTAGAAGTTTTATTTCGTCTTCGGTTTTCAGAGTCCTTGTTTCACATCCATAAATAACTATGGGGATTACTAAACTGTTGAATAGGCGCATTTTGAGTTTGTTGGATAGGTGGTTACTTTTCCAGAGGTTGGCTAGTCTTCAGAAGCTAGAGCTAGCAAGTGCAAGTTGACATTTCACGTCAGAGCCATGGCAATTATCTGACGGGAGTAGGCTACCAAGGTACAGGAAGTAATCAACCGTTTCAACCTGTCTCCCGCCTATGGTGATAATGGGCGGGTTGTCTAGTTCACGTCTCGTAGTTACCATGACTTTGGTCTTGCTGGCATTGATCTCCATCCCGAACGGCTTTGTGGTATCGTAGAGTTTATCAGCTTGTGCCTGCAATTCTTGTGTAGAGTTGGCTAGCTCATCAATATCATCAGCGTAGGCAAGATTCTCTATTAAAACCCCTCCTATTGTTGCGCCATATTCCGACTGCATCATCGACAGAACGGCACTTAGAAAGAGGTTGAAGAGATGTGGTGATAAGATGCAACCCTGGAGTACTCCTGACGAAGTTGTAAACTCTTCTGACAACCCATCAACGGTTATTACTTGGCCTCGGAACTGGTCGTACAGACTCTTGATTATTTGGACTATCTCATAAGGGATACCGTAGTGAAGGAGGATATGCCATAGTCCTTCGCGCCATATCAGGTGAAATGCCTGACGGAAATCAACGAATAGTTGGTAGAGCTCTTGGTTGAATTCGATTTGTCGTTCCATGAGTTGCCGAACGACAAATATCTGATCTATTGTTGATCTTCCAGGGCGGAAGCCGGCCTGATATTCTCCAATAGCAAAGGCAGTTGTTGCTTGAATGTGACGGAGTAGGATTTTTGTCAGGACACGTGACTGATGGCTCGTGAGGCTGATCGGACGGTAGTTTCCGCACTCTTTCTTTGACCCCTTTTTGTGAATGGGTATAATGGCAGCCTTGCACCACTGACGGGGTACGTGGCCGGTTTCCCACACCGCAGACACAATGGCATGATACAGATCAGTTACATCATCTGATCCGACGTTAATGAGTTCAGCGGTGACTCCGTCTGGGCCAGGGGCTTTTCCTTGTTTGAGCGTCTTGATTGCTTACTCGGTTTCTGACTTAAGTGGGGGTGGTGGTCTGAGTTCTTGGTCGGGTATGGGGAAGCGGGTTAGTATTTTAGGATCCGCAGCTACTGGGGAATCCAGTTTATCGTTAAAGTATTCTTTCCATCTTTCAAGTTTCATCTTTGAATCGTAGATGTTATTTCCATCTTTGTCCAGGATCACTGATGTCTGCGGCTCTTTTTTCCGGCTTAACTCGCGTACCATTCTGAAAACTGCTCCGCTAGTCCCCTTCTTGGACAGTACTTCGCAGTCTTTGCATTTCCTTCGCAGGTGGTTACATAGTGCCTTTCTGATCTCTCGCTCTACTCGTCTCTTGAGGAGCTTGTAAGTATCCCAACTGTGACGGTCAGATTTATTGCAAAAAAGTCGCTTATCCTCGCATAGCGCAATGATCTCATCTGTGATCCATGGTTTTTCATTTGGAGTTTTTCTTCCAAGTACGTCATTCGCTGTCTCTATGATTGCTGATGTAGCCTGCTCGGTCAGGGAGTCTATCTCATTAGCAGTGGTCAAGGAAGAATGAATTCTCAGGATCTCTCGGAATTTTTCAGATAGAGTGGAAGTGTAGGTCTGCCTTTTTGCGGGATCCCGCAGCAGATCCAGCCGGAATCTTGGGATTTTTGTTGCTTTTTGCAATTTTCTCATTCTTAGCTTGAACCTTGACATCAGGAGAGTGTGGTCAGAGTCGAAGTCTGCTCCAGGTAATGCTACTGTGTCTAGTACGGAAGACTTCCAGCGCTTCGATATCAGGATATAATCAATCGTGTTCTCGGTTTTACCGTCTGGGGATCTCCAGGTCATTTTACGTCGATGGCGGTGTTTGAAAATTTTGTTCGTTAAGAATAACTCGTTTTCTCGGCAGAAGTCGAGCAATCGTTCCCCTCTCGCATTGAGTTTTCCGTGACCAAAAGTCCCCATTATATCGGATCGACCGGTATTATCCATACCTACTATAGCGTTAAAGTCCCCCATGACAATCAGTACGTCTTTCTTATGGATTTGGTCAATGACGCTTTGTAGTGTGAAATAGAATTCATCGCATTTTTCCTCACTTCTGGCGGAGTCTGGGGCATAGACTTGGACGACAGAGATATTAGAGATATTAGAGATTAGAGATATCTTCAACTTACAGCATTCTTGATATTCACAAAGCTGCTTGTACACGTATATGGCAGCAGTCGTTTTTGGGGAGCGTATATTAAGGGAGTTTGATTCGCCGAAATATAAAGAAAAAGACGATTCATTTCTCGAATTAGAAATCTAAAATTAAGTAAAACAATATTTGGGACAAAATTTTCACAAGTAATTGAATATGAAGCAGAGATTCGGAATGGAGAAGCCGTTTAGCAGTTGGAGTCCCTCCAGCTCCAGTATCATAAATGAGTGTTTTGAATGCACCAGACTTGAATTCTGCCCGTGGCCATCCCAGATTAAATCTTACTAGAAAGGGTTGGAACAGAATGCTCTATTTATGGAATGATGGTATTTGTCCATGTGATTTACCAACAAATTTAGAAACCCAGGTGCGTTTTATTTTAGAGGGTTAAGAAATTCAGCATTGGCAGGGGCTGGTTGGCAATTCAGAAACACTGTAACATTATAATCTGGTAAAATCTAGTTTTGGAGAAAACATTTATTTTAAATTTAATTTCCTGTGCAGGGTTTTATGTCGATGGATGCAACTAAGGACAAATTGCCTGTCAATTCAAACAGAAACATTTTTGATAGAAAGAGTGTTATTTTTGAAATGGTATATGCTTTTCTCCTTTATAAGGAGGATGATGTGGATTTTGACTATTTTCTCCGAGAGTGCTCGGTGCTTTCTGATTTCAGGGGAAAATATTTACGTGGGATTAATCTCCAGATTCCTGACATCAATTATTAGGAAGAAGAAAAAATTCGTTTAATTTACTTGTCTATAAATTATGTATTTTTGCTTTTTTTCGGTTTTGTGTGTTTTGTAGTTTGTTTTGTTGGCGATTTCCTTGTTTCTTTATGTATTTTTTGTGTATATGAACCCGGGGCTTTTGAAATACACTAATCCATATATCTTTCTATATCATTTATAGGCTGTAGAACGCAATTGATAAAATGGTAAGAAACCCAAATATTTCAGTCACTCCAGGTCCTAGTCCTTCCTTCTATGGAAATACCAGTGTCATGGTCTTCCGACTATAGTATCTTAGCGACGATTGTTTACTTATTTGTATATTGAAACTTCTTTGTTTACTATAGTATCTTTATTTCCTTTTGAGACTTCCAGCTGCTCATCCATAGTGTCAAGATGTTAATTTACTGTTAAGCTGACATTTGTAGGGGGAAAATCCATAAACAGTTACACAAGAAGTATTTGAGTAATAAATAAGTATTAAGTTTTACAAAAAGTATACAGTGAAACTGGTATATGTAGAAGTTTTTTTAAAAAACTATATGTAGGCATTCTATCAGGCATCCCTTTCTTTCTTAAAAATACGCCTTTGGTGTATTTTTAAGGCCTTGTGTAGCACATATACACCATTTATACAGCTAGTATAGTGCATTTTGCTTATTACTTTTTAAAACCAAACATTTTTAACATCTCAACATTGACTCAGTACTCTGGCATTGAAAACCAATCAAGCGTCTGACATTTTCAGATGAAGAAGCAAATTTTTTATGTTGATTATAACTGTGTGGTGATACTTCTCAGGATGGTCAATGTCATTTTGAATAGACAAGCATATATATTGAGGGCCCAGGTTAAACAAAAAGTAAAATAGAACGATTAAGGAAAACACTACTTCTGAGAAATAAATCATGATGAAGAAAAGTTAAACAAAACTTTCAAAAAGTCTCGAGTTAAAAAAAAAGGTAAATTAAGAACTTATTAGATATCAGAACCGAAAAAATACGTTTAACTACGTTTAAAAAAGAAAAAAAAATGTCGCATCCAAAACGAAAGGGTGGATCTTTCGGCTTCCTCACTATAAGATAAAAAGCGAAAAAGTAAGCTCCTCTAATGTAAAATTACTAGAGTTTGCGATACATTGTTTGTTTTAGTCTGAGGATCATACCAGTGTTGATTTTTATTTATTTGTTATCATGTTTTGTTGATCTTATCCGATAAAGCAAGTGATTTTTATTTATTTGTTATCATGTTTTGTTGATCTTATCCGATAAAGCAAGTGATTGTAGAAAGTTCCAACTGACGAAGATTCTTGCATTTAATGCCACCATTCATTTACAATAGATATCATATGGTAGCCGTTTCGGGCACTATTGTACTATGTTTGTCTATTTTTGAAATCTTCATTTTATTAGACCTCTCCATAGGTTAATGATATCCTATATTATTCAATTGGTAAGTTCCCGTAGCATCAAGCCAACCACTAAGCTAAAAACAGTCATGTGATGTTGTATTGCAGGTAACTGTTTCTCAAGAGTACGAGTACAGTCAAGGTCAATTGTTTTTCGGATACACATAATAATCTATATGTTATTTCTTGTTTTTATTCCTAAAACCTGAAGGCAAGTGAGTTTATCTTATTGCAGAAATTGCAGCAAACAAATAAGTTTGATTAAAATTTGGAAAACTTTATGCTTTACTTGGAAAGAATACCTTGTTTTATTTTACGGCTGGAACAAACAGTTGAAACTTGGTGATTTTTTTTAAGGAGGGAGATAAAGAGATTTAGAATTTTATGTTTGTGGAAGGAGACAATAGTGGCGGTAATTCACAGAATTGATGGGGGTATACTTTTTCATCTAGAGGTAGATTTTAACATTTTTAGAATGATCATACCAAAAAAAGGCCATTTTCCAATGAGAATACTAAAAAAAATTTAACTATGGGGAGGGGGGCAAAAACCTTAAAAGGATCAAATGCCTCAAGACCCCCAACACCCAATTGATGTCACTGAGAGGCATACTAGTTCTCTCCGGTCCTCGTAAAAGAGAATACGCAA
Source organism: Artemia sp. Qi Xiang Cuo (assembly GCF_049724085.1). Taxonomy (NCBI): domain Eukaryota; kingdom Metazoa; phylum Arthropoda; class Branchiopoda; order Anostraca; family Artemiidae; genus Artemia; species Artemia sp. Qi Xiang Cuo. Next base: position 39,484,442 of record NC_142808.1, read on the forward strand.
CTTTTTTTTTCTATACCAGTCGTCCGACAAGATCTGCTGCTAATTATATGATATATGCATTATATTTTCTTCTGAAATATCTGGCACATCGAATACCACCAGTTTGGTGCAATCAGTTAAGTGATTTTCATTTAATTAAAATTAATGGTATCAATTTACAAAACAATTATGAATTAACCTGCATTTAAATTTTGTTAACTTGGCCTTCACCTACAATTATTCTTTTATTTTTCATTTTATTGTGAACAATCTCTACTGTAAAATGAAGGGCAATAGTACAAAAACGTTTCTAGACACAAAGCTAACAGGAATAATGGAAGAAGGTTTTTAAGGGCAATTAAAAGCTTTATGCACCAGAAGATCAGCCATGAAATCTAATAATAATCGTACCTTTAACGATTGTTTAAGATTTAGCTTTTGTTCATATTTGCTGATTTCAGTAAAGCAATCAATTAGGGGCTTAGCTATCATTTTATTCTGTTAAAAGGACAGTCTTTTTTCTAGCCTATTTTTTCGGGGAATTTGCTATGCTATGCTATCGTAGCGTAGGGACCGATCTAATAATTCCATGCCTTCGGCCGGGAGTGAAGTGCATTGTTGGGGGCAAATCATTCAGCGCTTCCCGTGTTCTCCCCCCAAATTTCTCCAGTGCCTATTTAGAGCTGGCTTGACTCTGGCTGAGCTTACAGAGTCACACCATAGATGCCGTCGAAAACGAAATAACCAGCGACCCCAGGACTTGAACCCCTGTTCTCAGGATTAGATAGGGATGTTGTATAATATACATTACATTAATATAATGTATTAGAGTGAAGTATAGTATTTACTCTATTTTAGAGTAAAATAATGTATATTTTATCCTTATTAATCCCGGATCCAAATAGCTGGCCGGAACATTTCGCAAGTAAAGAAGAAGGAGATCTTAGTAAGTGGTCTGATGAAGAATTTGGGATTATTTGGGAGGAATATAATTAGCCTATGAGGGAGGAAGATTATTCGTTAACAGAGGAGGTACATATTGAGAAGGTTGCACATGTGTTAAGGAAATTGGCTGGAGGAACAGCTCTTGTAATTGATGGAATTCCAACTCGTTTATATAAAAAGTTTTCAAGTTTATTTATGCCAATTTTTATACTGCTGTTTAATAATGTGCTTCCATCAGGAATTTGGGTTTCAGGATGGAAGACGTCTTTAATTTTAACGTTATTTAAAAAAGGAGCTCCGAAGTTGAACTGGAATTATAGGCCTATAGCTCTGGTACCATGTTTAAGTAAGATTCTAGAGAAATTAATTGATAATAGGCTAGCTAATTGAAATCGAAGAAGAATCGAAAAATCGATCGAAGAAGAAGAATCGAATAATTCGTGAGGAACAAGGTGGATTCAGAGAAGGATATAGCACAGTTGTCAGGGTATTTGTACTTAAGGCGTTCAAAGGAAAGTATAGTAGAGGTAAGAGTAATTTATTGGTAGCTTTCGTTTTATACTTGCTATTTATGTGGTATGGAGGAAGAAAATTTGCTCCATTTTTTGACGGTGTGCCAGGGGCTTTCAGATTTGAGATTGAAATATTTAGGTGATGGGGAAATGTTTTTTCCTGGTATCCTTAAATCTTCATCCCGGGAGACGATTACAGCCGTGACTGGATTTATAAAAGAGGATTTAAAAAGATGTAAATATTGGGTTTAAGGATTTTGTTTGTTGTTAGTAGTTATACCATTTATATGAGTGTATGCTGGCTGTTGTCTTATATAATAATTGTAATGTTTGTGTATGACCTATCGGCTGAATAAATTATCTATCTATCTGTCTATCTATAATGGATGGTTAAGCGGTAAATCTGAGACTTTCCAATACCATTCTTCAAATCTACCTTACAGTTTTTTCATTCTCTTGCATATGTGAGAAGCTCAAATATGAGCTTCCTTTTTTATTCTTTACAAAACACGCAATCAATTATAAACAGGGTTATAAACAGGTTATAAACAGAATATCACCTTGTCACCGAGGCTATTTCTTATATAGCCTATCAATGATATTGTTGAGTTTTTTAAGGAAAAATTGGCGCCAACAGTGAGTTTAGGAAATTTAGCTTTGTCTCTGTTGTTATTTGCGGATGATGCGGCGCTGATAGCTAGAAGCGCCGAAGATTTGCAAATATGGTTGAACATATTAGATGTTTATTTGGAAAAAAGAAAAATTGATAAAATATCCAAAAGACTGAAATTGTAGTTTTTGGGACAAATAAAATAATGATTAATTTTTATTTAAGGGTATTGAGTTGAAAAAAATTAAAACTTTTAAGCATTTAGGGTTTGTAATAAATGATAAAGGAAATTTGAAGGATCATGTGAAAGAAATGGTGGGTAGAGGTAAAGCGGTTTCTTCAGCAGTTTTAAGGAATTCAGCTTTAAATGAATTTAAAAATATTAAAATGAATAAGTGTATATTTCAATCGAAAATTCACCCTACTATTCATTATGGTGCGGAGCTTTGGGGATATGAGGTGATCCCGCAATTAGAAATGGTTCAGATACAATATTATAAAAGATTGGTTAGGGTACATGCTACAACTCATAGACAGGCTCTTAAGGAAGATCTAGGTTTGTTTTCGCTGGATAAAGAAAGGTTACTACAAGTAGTAAAATTTTGGATGAAAATTATCCAACTACCAAATGAGACGCTTATGAAAGCCGCATATTTTGAATTATTGCAGCCAGGTAGAAAAACATCGTGGCCGTTCCATGTTAAAGCCCTCCTTGATAAGGCCGGACTTTCATACGCTTGGAATGAAGGTCTTGGTCCAACAGGCGATCCAAAGGAAATTTATCGGAAGCTAAACATATTAAGGAGGATCAAGATATCCAACTCTGGCATGAACAGATTCAAAAATCTGAAACCTTGCGCCAGTATTCTAAGACAAACGAGTCTTTTGGACTAGAATACTATTTTAAGCTGAATTTGCCATCGGAAAACCTACGTCTGTGGTTCCAGGTCCGAGCAAATGGTTTGCCCTTAAAAAATAGATTTAAATTATTTGAAAGAAATGCTCAGGACCTGACATCATGTTATACTTGCTCTTTATGTGGTATGGAGGAAGAAAATTTGCTCCATTTTTGAAGGTGTGCCAGGGGCTTTCAAATTTGAGATTGAAGTATTTAGGTGATGGGGAAGTGTTTTTTCCTGGGGTCCTTAAATCTTCATCCCGGGAGACGATTATAGCAGTGACTGGATTTATAAGAGAGGGTTTAAAAAGATGCAAATAATGGGTTTAAGGATTTTGTTTGTTGTTAGTAATTATACCATTTATTTAAGTGTATGCTGGCTGTTGTCTTATATAACCATTGTAATGTTTATGTATGGCGTAGCGGCTGAATAAATTATCTATCTATCTGTCTATCTATAATTGATGGTTAAGCGGTAAATCTGAGACTTTCCAATACCAGTCTTCAAATCTACCTTACAGTTCTTTCATTCTCTTGCATATGTGAGAAGCTCAAATATGAGCTTTCTTTTTTATTCTTTACAAAACACGCAATCAATTATCACATAACCGAAAATTGTTAACAATATCATTTACATAGCTCAAACAGGAGCATCAGTTCACGAAAATGTAAGGGGGTGGGTAAGGTTTTTTCGATTAATTTATAGGAAGATACGAAAACAAATATATATGTTTTAATCTCGAAGGGGGAGCACTTTTTTTTAATGGAAATACAAAAAAAAATCTATTTTTCCAAATCTAGGGGAGAGAGTCCCAAGCCCTATGCTAGCACATCTGATTCTCATTACACAGTAAAATAACAAATTCCTAATGTAGTTAGAAAAGGTCTTACGTCGGGAAAAGCCCACCAATAGTTAGATTATGTGTTTCAAAGGGGTCTCAATACTGCTTCAGCGAAATTTAAACAATTGTAAATTTCCTGTTTTAGAATTTGCGTAAATATGTTGACATCTATGATTGTTCCTTTTTACAAAATTTTATTTAAAAAATTTTCCGAAAAATAATTTTTTCAAAGAAAAGTAAAGGCCATTTTAAACTTAAGCTCAGCATATACAAATACATTTTAAAATTCAAACTCAACACGACCAGAAATTCTTTTGTGCTTAATATTGAAAATAAACATTAAAATTATAGTAAAATTTTGAACTGATGAACTTTCAGCAATTAATATCATTATACACAAAATATTCAGTTTAATTTATTAGCTCTTTTTAAATTTGTTAAAGACGAATATAGTTTCCCTATAAACAAGTGTTTGGATACTGCTCCTTTCCTAACTGTAAAAAAAAACCAAAAGCCTACTGCGTCATTGGCACTTAACTGAAAATGGATTATATTACAAATATTTTTTTTTTCAGTTCTTACAGTATGGAAAATAAAAATACAATTACAGTGAAACAAACTCTTGAACTGATGGATCTTTCAACAATTAATATCATTATACATCAAATATTCAAATTGATGTTTTTTATACTTTCCAAGACTGTTCAAGGCGCATGTCGTTTTCAGTAAAGCGCCAATGACGCAGTAGGTCTTAGACTTTTACAGTGAGAGAAGGAGGTCATACCCAAACTCTTGTTTGTGGTGATTTTTATTCGTTTCAAGCTTGATTTTCATATTCAATTTAAGTTTCACTCGTTTTAACATTTATTTATTAATTTACATTAATATCTATTGTATGTTTGTTTTCAATGATTGTTTATTTAATTTCTGTTCGTTTTAAGTTTCATTTATACTTCAATAGGAAAATACTTTTTTTTCATTTTAAGCTTGATACTAATATTCAATCCAAGATTACTCGCTTTAAGATCTATTTATTCATCTATATTATTACTTGTTGTATGTTTTCGCTATGATTGTTTTATTTAATTTCTGTTCGTTTTGGGTTTCATTTATTCTTTAATAGTAATTTCTGGTCGTTTTGAGTTTGAATTTTAAAAGGTATTTGTATCTTCTGATCTTAATTTTAAAATGGCCTTTAATTTTCTTTTAAAAACTTTTTTCTTGGAAAGTTTTTTTTAATTAATTTTTGTTCGTTTTTGATTGCAAAAAATTTCGAATTTTTAAAAATTTCTTATTTCAAAATCAAACTCTAATAAAAATTAAATATTCATCAAAGTATCAAAACTGATATCAAAGTAACAATATCAAAGTGAAACAATGGGTTTGTGTCAACCTCGGAGTTTTTATTATATGATGTTTGAACTATTTTTAACAAAATTGCTATCTCAAAATTTTTATCGGATAGGTTTGGGGAAAAGGGCGTGAGGGGACTAGATTAAGCTTCGGTCTCTTTTGACTCTTTACACGTGAACTAGAACTTTCTATTTTCAGTCAAATTAGCCTTCTCAGAACTTTTTTCGAGCATCTCTTCTGTAAGAACCATATATATCCCCGGACTATAATTTAAATAGCGTGCTCGTGGATTCTGGGTGGCTTTGTCAATCCTGGAATTTAAACATAATACGTTTGAACCATTTTCAAGAAAATAATCACCTGAATTTTTATCGGATGGGTTTATCCATCCGATACGCCCAAAGACGTGGATGGCGTGAGGGGCTAGTTGCCCTCGGATCTTTTTTCGCTCTGAGAAAATGAACTACAACTTTTAATTTCCATTCAAATGAACCCTCTCTGAAGTTTATACGAGCATACCTTCCATAAGACCCATATTTGCCCCCAGAGCAATACTTATAACGCCTTCCCCGGCCCTGGGGGGGTGTGTTGACAAAGGAATTTTTCTTATGATCTTTGAACTATTTTTAACGAAATGACCGTACGTAAAGGTGTTTTTATTACATGATCTTTCAGCTATTTTTAACAAAATAGATGCCTCAAATTTTTTATCACATGTATTTGGGGAAAAAGGGCTTGGGGGGCCAGTTGCCCTCTGATCACTTTTGAGTCTTAAAAAGGGCACTAGTACTCTTGATTTTCAATCGAATGAGCCCCCTTTGAAGTTTATACGACGACTTCTTCTATATGAAGTGCCTCGGGGAAAAAAAATAAATGGAGTGTGGGGGAGGCTAGCTGCCCTCCAATCACTTTTGACTCTTAAAAAGTGAATTACAACTTTCAATTTCCAATCAAATGAGCCCTCTAGGAATTTTATACGAGCATCCCTTCCTTAAGAACCATATATGCCCCCAGGGCATAACTTACAACGCCTACCCCCGGGCCCTAGGGAGCTGTATCGACACCGGAGTTTTTTTGTTATCAGAACTTTGAACTATTTTTAACAAAGTGTCTATCTCAAATTTTTTATCTGATGCATTTAGGGCGTGAAGGGGGGCTAAGCAATTGTGACAAAAAGTCAAACTTTAGCACAAAAAGTGAGAGTTGAGGAAGGAGCTGTTCCCCTCATATGCGGAATAATTTTTGCTCGTTTAAAGTTTTAATGTTGCTCCTTACTTTCATTTGAATTTTTAAATTTAATTTTTGCGAATTTTTCAAATCATACCAGGTTACCACAAACTGTTTTTTGTACCTCTAGGAACTGGAAAAAAAAACTTTTCTTTGGAACGTATTCTTATCCAAAGTGAGACAATGAGGACTTGCAGCAATCGCTGCTTCGTCATAATAATTACCTGTCACACAACAAAATGATGGACGCACAGCTTACTCCTCTTTTGTTCTGCCTCTGGACCCTTTCCCGTAAAAGTAATATGTAATTTATAATTCGAGTCCTTCAATGACAAGCTCTCGAAATTCAGCAAGGCAAATTACTTCTACAAGGGCTAATGTAATTCTAAGCCAAATTCTCTAGTGTCCTTTTTAAGCAACAAAATCGATCTCACCAGATGAAGTATTGCCTTCTACTATTTTGTGCCGCGGAACGTCAATTTGGCCCAAATTTTACCAAAATACGTCAATTCCAATTTTTTTTTATCACTTTCAGCCCTTAAACAGAACATTAGGGCCGTCAGTACCTAATCGGATGTGCCGCCTCACAAGTTCCTAGGACTTTTCTTCCATAAGACTTGACTGGTAATTTTAAATCAAACTAGTCGGAGCTAAGTTAGAATCTTTTCAATCAAATTCTTAGTTCAACTATTTTGAAAGATAATCGGTAAGTAAAATACTTGTGAGAGCCATTTGGCTATGTATATTGAATTAAAAAAAAGCTTTCAGTGAAGTTGTGGTTGCAGTGAAGTTGTCAAAAGTAGAACAGCCAAGGCCAAGGTTTTTTTTTCACAGTTATAAAATGTTTGGAAGAAAAGGAATATGAATCTGCGAAACAAGATTAGAATATTAGAAGCTACAGTGATGACAGTGGTCAAATATGGTTCTGAAACATAGTTGCTCCTGAAGACAGAAGAGGATTTGTTAGATGTTCTCCAGAGAAATTGCCTATGGATTGTCTTGGGTACCCGTCTGACTGACCGTATTTCAAACGGTAGGCTGTTGGAAAAGTGTGGTTCAATCCCGGTTTCTTGGGCTATAATGAGGGGAAGGTTGAAATGGCTAGGACACCTTTTGTGGGTGAAGAATGACATATTGCCAAAGATTGTCCTTGTCGGCCAATCGTCTAGGGAAAAACAAAAAGCAGGTCGTCGAACAAACTGGCTATCGATTTTAATAAATTTAACTGGATTATTCATGGGAGATTTAAGAATTACTATACATGGTTAACAACCCTGAATGCTGGTCCGTCCCAGATATCTCGGAAAAGTACGGTGAAATACCTGGGAGTTATTCTGGATGAGACCCTCTCGTTTGTAGAACATATACAGTGTGCATCTTCTAAAGTGGCCCGTAATGTTGGAATGATGCGTAAATTAAAGGATTTCTTTCCTGTTAGAATACTCTGTCTTATTTATTTTTCGTTGGTGTACCCCTATTTACTTTACTGTTGTTCAGTGTGGTCGTCCACACTCATTGCACATCTTAGGCAGCTATGTGTTCTCCAGAATGGGGTTATCAGGATTCTTTCTAATAATGGTTCTCATTCTTCGGTAAGGGATCTGTATAAGAGTTTACATATACTACGGATTTCTGGTCTACTTGAGTTCTATAGAGCACAGTTAATGTTCGATATTTTGAATAATGTAGCACCGGATTGCCTGCATAATATCTTTTGTTACGTTTTTGAACGCCATCAGTATGGTAATCGTAACACAGGTATGATTCAACGACCATGGAAACCATCGACTCGGTCTGGCTTCTCTCTCAGACACCAGCTACCGTTAACATGAGAAAGACTACCAGGTGAGATTCTAGACCAGACGGTTAGACTCGATTTCCGTAGGATGCTAAGGGGCCATTGTGTTGGTTTTTATGATTTAGATTAATGTGTTCTTTTTTTTTTTTTTTTTTTTTACATTAAGTAGTGCCAAAAAGTATGAGGATTGGTAGTGAATATTAATGGTTTTTTGTTTTTTTTTTTCATTTGTGTCTCGTCTTTTTTTTTTTTTTTTTTTTTTTTTAAAGATGCGAGGATGTTAAGTTGAACGGAGATAGTGCCTGACGAGCCTGGATGACCAGGCTTCTGGAAGTTTGTAGATATTTTTGTAAATAAAATGATTTCTCTTAAAAAAACATATGAATAGTGTGATGTGCTAATATTGCAGGTACTACTGTTTCTGCTACAAGCTTTTTGCAGCGTTAAAACATATGGCTTCAATAGACTGATGAAAACAATTCCTCCATCCCACCCTGTTTAAGATTGTTTTTACCACCTTGCAAAAATCCCACATGTTTTTAAACCTGAAAACCGTGATTTTCTAAGAATTTTCCTTTGTTTGTTTCAAAATTATGAAATTTTTTGGCCAGTATTACATTTTTATTAATGTTGCCATGCTGAACCGTTCAAATACATAAGCAAAACTAACTAGTCTAAATTTGACGACACTTTTTATCGGTAAAAATCCAAACATTTACAATAATAATGATAGTAATTTATTGTTACCTCCTGTACACAACAAGAATGCACTAAAGAGGAGCATAAGAAAACGAAAAGAAAAATAAAAAGGGCACAGACAAAAATCACGCACAATTCTTGACAACTTTAACTTTCAAACACGCATTCAGCAACCATTTCCAGTTCCAAAATTTGTGTAAGGGTATATAGACTATCTAATTAGTCCATTCACCTCTTTGACTCCACAAAAATATCTTCAAATAAAAATAAAAATATCCTCTAGTTAGCTAAGAATAGGTTCTCCCTGTAAAGTTACTTAATTCTAATGATTTGTTCTGTGAAGTGAGGGCAATTGAACTACGTGTCCCCAGCAGTTTAAGGCCTATAGGCTGGCCGGTACCTATATGGCTCTTCCCACTCACTCCCACTCTCTTCTGCACATTCTAGAACTATTACTGTATACATCCCTCTTCTATTGTCTTCTTCATGCTTTAGTACATGGGTCAAACATATAAGATTTCACAGCTAGCGACGCTAGACACTTGATAGAAGACAAGTCAGTCGAAAATCGATAATTCTGTGGAATCAAAAACCAATTGATTCCCAATGACACTAAGCTTCAAAGAAAAGCTAAAAATTCTGATGTTGTTTGGACCATATCTTTTAGCTTATGTTTTGCTGATTTTTCACACATGTTCTTTTTTTTTAATTTGACACCCATGCACTATGGCCCAAATCTCCTTAAATGCATATGAAGTTTTTCATTTGCCCATTTTTTTAAATATATGAATAGATTGGATTTTTTTAATGAAATACATGAAAAAGCTCTTCAATTCTAGAAGTATTGTGAAAATTACTTTTATATCATTCTGATTGGCTTTGTTTGAGCAGTCTTCCCGAAAGCATTGTAGGCAAAAACTTAAAGTTTAGACAAAAAAGCGTGTAAGGGTGTAAGGGAGAGCCCTCTTCAAATACTATATTCATTTAAGCACAAATTAAAATTTACCGTAAAGAGGGGATGGGGATTATGGAGGGAGTTGTTGCCCCACCCAAACAAAATAATTTGGGTCAAGTTTTAGCTTAAATGTCTCTCTTTACTTTTATTTTTAAAAAAAGTTTTTTTTCTTAAACTGTATAAAAGCAGTAAAATGTGAATGATTTCAAACTACAAATAGTTTCCGGTGGCAAAGTATGGCAGTACAAACTTAGTAAACAAACTTAAATGATTATTTCAACTTCTAAATTATGATTCCCTAGGAAATTTCTAGTTAGAAGTTCTAAGGAACGACAGAGCAAGAACTTTAACTAAAAACGTCAAGCAAAAACTTTTACTTATAGTTTCTCTTGCTTATAGTTTTTAATTATATTCAGTGAAATTCCCAAAATCTTCAGTGAGCCTTTAAGACAACGTGCTAGCAACTTAGATTTCCAGAACTGTATAAACTAGCTTGTTTTCATAACTGAATGATGAAGAAATGACGATTATACGTACTTTCTTTTTTAAATAAAATGTTATTTTTTGTTTAGTGGGGTGAATAAATAAATGCATTATGAATTAAAATTAGTCGCTCATATGCTATTAGAATTATATACAAAAAACCAACAAATAGAAAAATCTCTAAAAAAAAAAACAAAAAAAAACAACCACACGAGACTGTGGCCAGTGGAGAGAAAAGGAAAACAACAGAAACAAAACAACGCGGATATTTCACCTGTATAACAACAAGGCGTCTAAAGCACGAAAGACACAAAAAAAAAACAAAAACAAGATAAAACTAAAAACCAATAAACCCACCACCAAAAAAAAAACAACAAAAATGTACAATCGGCGCAAACTAATCCACTTAGGGAAAAGATGCTAATATAGAGTTACTTCAGTGAGGACACCAGAGTAACTGAGGAAAAATAAAAAACTGTAAATTACTTTAATTATTCAGTTGCGAAATAATCCTTTTGTTAGCTATTACTGAAGCAAATCGTTTTGGTCTAACAGGTAAAATAGTCCCCTGGTGATTATTTAAAATCTTTACTCTTTTCAAAATCTTTTCTTTAAAGAAAAGACCAGTAATATTCACTACCAATCCTCATACTGTTTGGCACTACTTAAGGTAAAAAAAAAAAAAAAAAAAAAAAAAGAACACATTAATCAAAATAATAATAACCAACACAATGGCCCCTTAGCATCCTACGGAAATCAAGTCTAACCGTCTGGTCTAGAATCTCACCTGGTAGTCTTTCTCATGTTAACGGTAGCTGGTGTCTGAGAGAGAAGCCAGACCGAGTCGATGGTTTCCATGGTCGTTGAATCATACCTGTGTTACGATTACCATACTGATGGCGTTCAAAAACGTAACAAAAGATATTATGCAGGCAATCCGGTGCTACATTATTCAAAATATCGAACATTAACTGTGCTCTATAGAACTCAAGTAGACCAGAAATCCGTAGTATATGTAAACTCTTATACAGATCCCTTACCGAAGAATGAGAACCATTATTAGAAAGAATCCTGATAACCCCATTCTGGAGAACACATAGCTGCCTAAGATGTGCAATGAGTGTGGACGACCACACTGAACAACAGTAAAGTAAATAGGGGTACACCAACGAAAAATAAATAAGACAGAGTATTCTAACAGGAAAGAAATCCTTTAATTTACGCATCATTCCAACATTACGGGCCACTTTAGAAGATGCACACTGTATATGTTCTACAAACGAGAGGGTCTCATCCAGAATAACTCCCAGGTATTTCACCGTACTTTTCCGAGATATCTGGGACGGACCAGCATTCAGGGTTGTTAACCATGGATAGTAATTCTTAAATCTCCCATGAATAATCCAGTTAAATTTATTAAAATTGATAGCCAGTTTGTTCGACGACCTGCTTTTTGTTTTTCCCTAGACGATTGGCCGACAAGGACAATCTTTGGCAATATGTCATTCTTCACCCACAAAAGGTGTCCTAGCCATTTCAACCTTCCCCTCATTATAGCCCAAGAAACCGGGATTGAACCACACTTTTCCAACAGCCTACCGTTTGAAATACGGTCAGTCAGACGGGTACCCAAGACAATCCGTAGGCAATTTCTCTGGAGAACATCTAACAAATCCTCTTCTGTCTTCAGGAGCAACTATGTTTCAGAACCATATTTGACCACTGTCATCACTGTAGCTTCTAATATTCTAATCTTGTTTCGCAGATTCATATTCCTTTTCTTCCAAACATTTTATAACTGTGAAAAAAAAACCTTGGCCTTGGCTGTTCTACTTTTGACAACTTCACTGCAACCACAACTTCACTGAAAGCTTTTTTTTAATTCAATATACATAGCCAAATGGCTCTCACAAGTATTTTACTTACCGATTATCTTTCAAAATAGTTGAACTAAGAATTTGATTGAAAAGATTCTAACTTAGCTCCGACTAGTTTGATTTAAAATTACCAGTCAAGTCTTATGGAAGAAAAGTCCTAGGAACTTGCGAGGCGGCACATCCGATTAGGTACTGACGGCCCTAATGTTCTGTTTAAGGGCTGAAAGTGATAAAAAAAAATTGGAATTGACGTATTTTGGTAAAATTTGGGCCAAATTGACGTTCCGCGGCACAAAATAGTAGAAGGCAATACTTCATCTGGTGAGATCGATTTTGTTGCTTAAAAAGGACACTAGAGAATTTGGCTTAGAATTACATTAGCCCTTGTAGAAGTAATTTGCCTTGCTGAATTTCGAGAGCTTGTCATTGAAGGACTCGAATTATAAATTACATATTACTTTTACGGGAAAGGGTCCAGAGGCAGAACAAAAGAGGAGTAAGCTGTGCGTCCATCATTTTGTTGTGTGACAGGTAATTATTATGACGAAGCAGCGATTGCTGCAAGTCCTCATTGTCTCACTTTGGATAAGAATACGTTCCAAAGAAAAGTTTTTTTTTCCAGTTCCTAGAGGTACAAAAAACAGTTTGTGGTAACCTGGTATGATTTGAAAAATTCGCAAAAATTAAATTTAAAAATTCAAATGAAAGTAAGGAGCAACATTAAAACTTTAAACGAGCAAAAATTATTCCGCATATGAGGGGAACAGCTCCTTCCTCAACTCTCACTTTTTGTGCTAAAGTTTGACTTTTTGTCACAATTGCTTAAGAAAGACTGCTCAAATGCAAGGGCTGTTGAATTTTAATAAGAAGTGTTTTCAAAGAAATTTAAGACTTTTGAGTAAAGAGCGAAGGTTGAGGAATCGCTTCAAAAACTTGTTCCTTATATAACTTTGTTTGGAAATCCAAAGTCAGAGGATAGAAGGAAATCAGAAAATGGAGCAAAAGGAAAGCAGAAAATGGGCCAAAAATGTGTTTTCTGATCAGTCAGAAAATCAGAAATGGGCCAAAAACTTATTTTTCCTGACCAGTTTTGAAACTTACATCCGTAAGTCATTAAACTTGATGTTAAGTGATAATTCCTGGGCACGTCCCTCAGAAAATGTGGCCCAATAAAGGGAAATTTATTTTCCTTACCAGCATGAAACTTATATCCTTAAGTCCTTGGAATAAGTGAACCTTAATGCAGAAAAAAATGGCTCAGCCCAAAACAAGCCCAATAAATGGCCGAAGACTTTTTTATCCGGCTAATTTTCTTGGAAGGGTGTTCATAGGGACTTGGGAAGGGAAAACATTCAATTAGAAATTGAAGGCTTTAACGTTCATTTTAAGGGCTAAAGGTCATCTGAGAGCAACCATATTTCTTCCCTTGCCCTTTTCTGGTAACCACCCCAGAGGCAAACATACCTCCCCATCCCCTGGAACAATGGCCCTAAATTAATCAATATAATAAGTCAATAAAAAAAAACTAATCATAAAATAAAAATAAATTAATTAATATTCACAAATAGGTCTTGGTAGAATAGCCCTTCACGAGCATTAACTAGGCCAGGATTCCCAGAGTTTCCCAAGGGCATAATCTGGAAACGACACGGGGGCCAGAGTAAGCCAAAAGACGTTACGCGGACTTGAGTTTTCAAAATTTCTTCAGTGTTTCGAAAAATGGCTTGGATGATGAGATTTAAACTTCTAGACAGTGTTGGGAGGTGTCAAGCCGATCTTCAGTCTTGACTTGAGAAGGCTGAGAGGTAAATCGACTATGTGTGGATATGTTCTCTAGATAGCAAAAACTGCGATTTCTTGTCAATGGCTTGCGAGATGAAGCTTAAAATCCCAGGCACTGTTAAGGAAAGAGGAGGGAAAGAAAGGATGGGTGGAGAGTGGGGCAAGAAGATTTCCAATCTTTACATTTTTAAATTGCTTCAAAAATGAAGTAATGACCAAAAAATACAGATAAAAGTCCAACCGGTTAACCGTCCAAAAGTCAACCGGAATATTACATATTATTCTTCGTTTTTTCATTTGCTGGAATTATCCTCAATTTTTTTTCGTTACAGTTTTGACTCGAACCATCCAAGAGGTTTTGCAGGGTCATGTGGACCTTAAACTTTTTGAATTGGATGAGGGGGAGCAGGTAAACCTAAGGAAACTAATGAGTATACAGACTTTCAAACTAGCACATCAGCAATATCTCAGGGACGGCTTAGGAGATGCAGTTTAAAATTTCAGGTATTTTGGAGGACAAGAGAATTTGGAACTCGTTGTGATCAAACGAGAGTTGGGAGAATCAATAATTAAGAAAAGCCGAAAAGAATAGAAATTAGTGAATTGGAATTATTTTAATTTCGACGGATACTGTTGAGAACGTCACCTTCATGTGGTTGATCAAAAAATGAGAAAATTGTTATTCTTTATGTGCATCGTAATTGTATTTGTTTTAATATATTTTAAACATCATATTTAATAGCTTAAGGAAGAGTAATATCAAAATAATATTCCTTAGTTCACTTGACCCTGGAACATTTTTTGTTCGAATTTTGGAACATTTTGTTAAACCCTATTCAAATTTTAGGGCCCCTTGTCGATGGAGTCGGAAAATTCGGTGTTCTTTTTTTCTTTGTTTATGTCTTTGGTTGTCACAATGCTTATTTTCACCAACATTAGTGTTCTTATTATTTAAGTACTGTAAATTACATTAATTTTTAAGTATTAAGTTGTTATAAACTGTAATTACTAGGATTATTACTGCTATTATGGTAATTACTGCTATTATCGATAAAAACTTTATTCTACATTATACTAATATAATTAATTAATATAGTTAATATAATATAATAAATATAATAATTAATATATTTAATATTTAATTAATAAAATAAAGTAATTACTGCTATTATTAATTAATAAAGTAATTACTGCTATTATGGATAAAAAAAATTATTTAATATTATACCTGATTTTACCCTAATCTATGTGAGTTAACATTTGTAATCATTAAGATCAAACCCATATATTACACCCAAGGGCGCCGGCAGGAAATTTTCAAGGGGAGGGCAGACGCTAAAATAGCAGTGGTTGCTGGGTGATAGGAAATATATTTCAGGATATTTTTTTCGGTAAGAATAAGTTTATTTTTAAATACTTTTAGGAAATAACTCTTAAGTAAAAATAGCAGTTAAATTGCATGCAAAATGAAACAAAATTCAGTAAATTTGAAACAGCAAGGATTCCTGGCAAAGAGATCAATGTATTTAATCAATCATATATTTAATTTTTATGCATTTAATATTAAAAGAAAATCAAACTCAAACCAAAATTATAGAAAGATTTATTGCGTCCGTAGGTTATAACAAATTTAGAATTGTCTTTGTGAAATTTCCAAAGCCTTAGAATAGTTTACAGAAGGAGTAGAAATACTAAAAAATCATCCCGCCTGCATAGATACTACGTTTTGATTTTATAACGGTCATGTAAAATGTACCTCTTTCATAACAGGACAATTCTCTCCCTCGAACTTAAGTCCCTTATATATTCAGACATTAAGAAAAAAGAAAATAGAATAGAGAAAGAAAAACAGAATTTAAACTTACTATCCAGCTGTCATATTGACCCACTTTCTTTTTATTTTCCTATTCAACTAAATAAAATGAACAGGTATAAAAATATTTCGTCACAAGAGAATCTTATCAAATAATTTGTGTTGAAAAAAAAAATGGAAGTAAAAAGTGACTTGGACCAATATTCACCAACACTAAAAATGGAATTCTTATGACAATTGCAACACCGGCAGTATTGATTTTTTATGCTGATTCTAAATATATAAAATTCTTTCGGTTCATTGTTACCCACCCAAAACCAAAATTCGGAGGAAATTTGCCTGATTTTTGAAAAAAGGGGAAACAACCCTCAAAAAGCAAGCGATCTTATTGAAAAATCCGGGGTACTACCATTTCATCTAACCGTCACAAGCACTAAACGTCATTTCGTCGACAAGGAAAATCCGTCAGAACCACTAACCGTCAGAACGTCGACAATCATAACATCGACACGTCAGGACATCGACAGTCACATTCGCTAACCATCAGAACGTCGACAGTCATAACATCGACACGTCAGGACATAGACAAATCCGTCAGGACAGCGACAAAAAAATTTATAAGTTTATATAATAGTAATAAGTATATAACAGTTTAGAAGCAAAATTTGAGCTATATGTTAGCACATCAGGGGGGGGGGGGTTAAAGCATAGCATATATTAAATAAGTAACCTAACCTAGGTACCTTTTCCCCCTAAACCCCAAAACTTTACAATTTTAGATGTTATGACGGAATTTGTCGATGTCCTGACGTGTCAATGTTATGACTGTCGTTCGTTCTGACGGGTAGTGATTGTGACTGTCGATGAACTGATGCGTCGATGTTATGACTGTCGATGTCCCGACGGCTAGTGGTTCTGACTGATTTTTGTCGATGTTATGACGGATTTTGTCGATGTCCTGACGGTAGTGGTCCTGACGTGTCGATGTCCTGACGCCTTCCCGAAAAATCCCTTTCTTAGATACATCATATCAGAGAGCCCTACTGTAGAGGTTTCAAGCTCCAATCTTCGAAATGTGGAATTCCGCATTTTTTTTTCCAGAAGAAACACCGTCGACGCCCCTTTATTTCTATTGTTTTTTCCCAGGGGTGATTGTATCAAACCGAAGGTCCAAGATAATTGGGAGGGAGCTCATTCAAACGTAAATTTAAAGCTCTTTTTTAAGTTACCATACAGATTGGGCCAGGGGAAAATCTTGTTTTCTGCCATTTTAGGGCACCAAACTACGCCTTTACCCCGAAGAGGACGAATTTGTAATCAATTTCAGATTTTGAGAAGCTAATTGATTTAAAAGCATCAATAACTATATTTTAGACTTCCCATTTTCAAAAGAAGTCATGCCGCAGAGTGGCAGTACTGGATTTAACCAAGTTGATTCGTTTTATTTGTAATGAAATTAGGCTACGTTTGGTGATTTGTAATTGCGTATCAGCTATAATGAGAGGGGGTGAGTAATTCTTTAGGTAAGGATAGAGTAGTTTCCTAAAGAAGTACATTTTAACGGACAAACTGCTTACTCTTCATGAGGTTTCAGATAAGTGTTGAAAGAGGGAGAGGGGGAGTAGGAATTAATTAAAATGTTTCTCTATACAGCTAAAATGTTACATTCCCATATCTACCAGCACAGAGGTGGAAAAGACAAGGAAATATCTTTGGGGTGGCAAATACTGCTAGGAACTTAGTTTTCAGCAATTTTAAATGGTAATATTTTTCTTTTTCTATGAAGTACTTTAATGTATTTAAACAAACGTATGTAATGTACTTGTCGACAAAAAAAATCCTATTGTAGAGGTTATGATGGCTTCAGTTATGTAGAGGATCAAAAGTCTCACCTAATTTCCTAATACTCCTTTTCATCCAACCGAAATTCTTTAGTAGTTATATTAACAAGGACTTTTTACCAAAATTACTCTTCATCGCCAATTTTTTAAGTATATTCATATTTCATCCGAAATTGAAATTGTAAATTTAAAGGTAGGACGGTACTAATCAATGTAAAATTATTGATTTGCACATTTTAACAGCAATTAACCAGGGATTTAAGGGACCGGTACCTCAAACTATATCTTGGTTAGGCCGGGGTATGATTTGTAAAACAATCAGAAATTAAATAAAAAAGGGCTTTTCAAATGAAAGTAAGGAACAGATTTGAAACCTATTTGAACAAGTTATTTTTTATATGAAGGAGGATGTCTCCTCCTTAGCTCTTTACTCTTTATTGCGAGGTTTGACCTTTTTCCAAATTTTTTAAAGAAAATCTGCAATTGAAAAAAAAATTACAAAACACTAAGGAACTTTTGTTTAATGAGCAAGGTGTTGAGAAGAGGGCAGTCCCCTTACATACAGAGTAATTTATATTTGTTTTAAGCTCTAAACTTGCTCCTTCCTTTTGTTAAAAAACCTTTTCTATTCGTCTAATGACATTTCATGAAACTGTAAAGTTTGATGAATACAATACTTTTGGTAACGTAGAAAAAAAGATCAATATTTCAATGATCTCTGTTTGGAGATTGATGGGTAATAAAACAGTTCGTTGTAAGGAACTGTAAGTAAGGAGCGACACGGCTCAATAATAACCAAAACCCTAAAAAATGGAATTTTGGTACTAATAGATATATCAAAAGAATTAGCTTATTACGCTGATTTCATAATATATAAGTTAGTTTTACCCAAAACTAACTTATTATTACTAAACATTAAATTTAGTTTTACTCATCAAAAGTTACGAGCCTGAGAAAATTTGTCTGATTTTTAAAAAAAGGTCGAAAGACCCCTTTGAAGTCATAGAATTTTAATGAAAATCCCATCATCAGATTTAGTGTATCAAATAATCCTACTGTAGAGGTTTCATGCTCATATCTGCAAAAATGTAGAATTTGGTAATTTTTGCACAAGAAAGATCATGTTTATTTGTTTGTTTGTTTTTCCCAGGGGTGATTGTATCGACTCAGTTGGCCTAGAACATCGGGAGAGGGCTCATTCTAACGGAAAAAAAGTTCTACTGCCCTTTTCAAGTGACTGAAAAAATTGGAAATCAACTAGGCCCCCTCCCACGCCACCATTTTCCCAAAATCGTCCGATCAAAATTTTGAGATATATTTTTTTTGTTTAGCATAGTTGAAAGGCCCAATAACTATGTCTTTGTAGATTAAATGACCCCCTACAGCCCCTGGGGAAAGGTTTTTAAGTTATGAAAATTGCCCTTTGTTTTATTTGTTATGGGAAAGTATGCATACATCTTTCGGGTGGAGAAGGGGGGACGAATTTTCTACTGAGAGGATTTTGCTCGGGGATAATTTTCCCTGGAGAGGGAAGTTTCCAGGGGGTGAACTTTTCAGGGGAAATTTTACGCCGGTTGAATTTGTGAAAATTCCTATACGAAATTTCTTTATATGTCTTACTTTCTCTTTACCGATTCGATTTTACGCGTAGAGATGTTAAGGGTAATTGTCCCGGGTAAATTTTCGCCAGGATTGAATTATCCAGAGGATATTTCTGTGAGGAGGGGGATTTTTCCGTGGAGGTGGAGTCAGGTGTCCTGATGTTACTTAAAAAACGATCATAAATTAAATTAAAAAAAAAAAGTTATTTCGACTGAAAGTAAGGAGCAACATCAAAACTTAAAACGAACAGAAATTATTACGTATATGAGGTGGGGGGGTCCCCTCCTCAAAACCTCTCTCTTAACGCTAAAGTTTAAATTTTGCCCCAATTCCGAAAATTCAATTCCCAATTCCCAATTCAAAAAGATTCCTGAAAGACAAGGGTCGTTTAATTAGAACAATAAGTAACTGTTTTTTAAGTGCCTAAAAATTGTAGCGTGAAGAACAAGGTGTTGAGGAGGTGGGCAATCCTTTTCACATACGTAATAATTTCTGTTAGTTTTAGGTTTAATGTTGCTTCTTACTTTCAGTTGAAAAAACTTGTTTTGTTTTTATTTAAGGAAGCTTAGAGACAACGATTTTTCTAAAGGCAATGGAAAAAGTATGTCAATTTTTTTTTTTTTTTTTTTTTTTTTCTTTTTTTTTTACCTTTGGAAGTCGTGAAACGGAGACAAGTTTCTCTGGAATCTGAAAATTTTCAAAAAAAAATTCATAAAAAGAATTTAAATAATTTTTGTTAATAATTTTAGTTATATATTTCTGTATATAACTTAGATAGGCCTAGTCAATGAGTTACACATATGTATAAGTAGTAGGCTAAATATGTCACTGAGTTATATATTTCTGTATATAACTTATATAGGCCTAGTCAATGAGTTACACATATGTATAAGTAGTAGGCTAAACATGTCACTGAGTTATATATTTCTGTATATAACTTATATGCCTAGTCAGTGAGTTACACATATTTATAAGTAGTAGGTTAAATATGTCACTGAGTTATATATTTCTGTATATAACTTATATAGGCCTAGTCAGTGAGTTATGTATATTTATAAGTAGTAGGTTAAATATGTCACTGAGTTATGGCCTTTGCAAAACAAAAGTGATCCGTTTATCTGGCCTCCCCCAGGCCATTTAGCGTGTCCCCAGGTGGCGAAAAGGGAACGCCCTACAGATATGTAGGGTACCTCCATAGGAAGCACTGACCAAGGGGGGACCTTCTCCCTTGGGGTCCATAATAGAATCTGGGGCACCCTTGCCTGGGGTCATAAAGATAAGCAGAGGAGGAAGAAGGCCCCTAAACTGTACACTCAAAAGAGCCCGCTGGTTTTTCAACAAGTCTCATGAGTTGCAAGTCTTCGCCCAGCAATGGGTAAAAATGCATTGTGATGCAGAACACCATCGTGGAAGGATCCTCTATAGGAGGACTACTGCGGCAGGGCGTAAGCTCCAGATCTGTGGACAACGGCCTCTGCAAAGGGCTGTCTCGATCCTTTCGGGGTACCAGCAAGACTGTGGACTTTGCGGTCAACCCTATTCCCACTTGAGGAGTGGCGCCCCTCGAGGAAATTATAGCCTAGTAAACGATACAGCATTCGCACGGGATTCTGACTAATGGATAATTCTTCTGGGCTTTGTATGTTTTGATGTGCGTCTTTCGGCTGAAAAACCTCTTCCTAGCTGATTTATCTATTACGGGTTGCCTCCCCGTAGTAGCATAATATTTGTAGGCATGAATATATAATGAGTCAAAGGCAATAGACTTGAGATTGTCTGTGGATTTCGACCCTTCTTGATAGAAGAACATCGTTAAGTACTGAAAGCTATTTTATGACAAGTATGGGCCCCGGACTCCACAAAGTCTCCATCCAACTGGAGGTCCTAGGGAGTTCTTGCTGCCCGGTTCTTAGCCTGCTTAAGCACGTCTGTGTAGACTTGAGAAGATATGTGATCCCCTTCCTGCACTGGTATCCGGGATCATTGCTTTTCCTGAGGCGAAAAAAATTTCAATGATTTACAGAACATGAAAATTGGAACTTGGAATGTTACGACATTAAAAAATGACTATCGTATGGAAATTTTGACTGACGAATTCAGATAATTCGAACTAGACTTATTGGGAGTTTCAAGAACTTATTTCCCAGGGAAGGACAACATGAAATAATTATGTACTAATTAATTTGTTAACTTTGGCTGGAAGGATGGGGTGCACAGACATGAAGTCGTGTTGGCGATGAGAAAGAAACCTGCTACGTCTTGTTAGGGCTGGAAAGGTATTACTAATAAGATGGTAATGGCTCATTTTATGACTAAAAGGTTCAGGGTATCAGTTATAGTAGTATATGCCCCTGTAGAACCGACTGATGGAAATACTAGTGACTCCGATGAATTTTACTTACAGTTACAGGAGCAAATAGACAAGGTCCCAGGTAGAAATATGATGTTATTACTGGGAGACTTTAACGCCCAGGTTGGTAGAAATAAGGATAGATGGTATCCCAGCTTCGATAAATTTGGTATAGGAAATGAAAACAGTAATGGATACATACTTTTGCAATTTTTTAAGTATAACAATCTAGCTATAACCAACACGGGGTTTGGTCATTAAACGGCTCATAAGTTAACATGGTATTCACGTGACGGTAAGACAATAAACCTTATTCATTATGTTATAGTAAACCGAAGACTGGCAGGATCAATACAAGATACTAGGGTATATACGAGTGCTGTTATTGATGTTAAAAGTAAAGATCACCATCTAGTAGTGTCAAGGGTTAATTTAAAGCTGAAATATCGGAAGGGTAATTACCTCCCGGGAAGTTATGATGTTAATAGACTCCAGGATGAGAATTTGAGAGAAACTTTCCAGGAACAGTTGAATACTAAACTTTAGAGTTTAAAATTTGATAATGTGGAAGATTGTTGGAATAATTTTAGAAAAATAATTTGTGTAGTTGCTGAAGGTGTATTAGGGAAGAAAGCTAGAACTGCAGCTAAGAATATTAGTGAAAAAGCTTTAAGTTTAATATAAAGGAGAAAGGACTTGTACAAGAATTATCTGAGTGATAGATCGCATGAAAACAAAAGAAATGTAAAGAAAGTGGAGAAAGCATTGAAATATGAACTAAGGATGTGTGAAGTGGAGGCCATGGATAAAATTGACGAGGATTTAGAAGATGCAGCTAGACGGCATAATAGTAAAATATTGTACTGCCAAGTTAACAAATTGAGAGGTAGTAGTCAATCCGGACTTGTCCCAGTTAAAGATAGGAATGGGGTGGCAATTAGCGATAAGGAAAAAGCTAAAGAGAGATGGGCCGAACATTTTGAGAACTTGCTTAACTGAGATAGAGTTGCAGGAAAAAATATAGAGGAAAATGAAAAAGTTTGTGATACCTTGGATGTGAAGGAAGATTTGTTTTGTGAGGAGGAATTAGCAACAGTACTAAAAGGATTAAAGAATGATAAGGCTTCAGGTGCTGATAGGGTAGTAAATGAGTTTCTTAAATAATGTTGCTCTGAGGTTAAAAATAAGTTATTGAAGATTATGAATATTATTTTTGAAAAAGGGGAAGTACCTAACGATTTTAGGAAAACCTTAATTAAGCCACTTTATAAGAAAGGTGATAAAAGTGAGTGTGGTAATTATCGAGGCATTAGTCTGGTCTCTGTAGGTAGCAAATTGTTTAGTAATATGATACTTTTTAGACTGAGAGATGCCGTAGACAAAGTTTTAAGAGAAGAGCAGTGCGGTTTTAGAAAAGGTAGAGGATGTGTTGACCAAATTTTCACTCTTAGGTTAATAATTGAGAATTACCTAAGTTTTCAAACACCTTTGGTACTCAGTTTTATTGATTATTAGCAAGCGTTTGATTCTGTTGATAGAGGAGCTTTACTAAAGGTTTTATCCTTGTATGGTATACCAGACAAATACATTAAAGTGATTAGTGCTATGTACGAGAATAACACTGCTGCGGTTAAGGTAGGAAATGAGGTTAGCAGATGGTTTTGAATTATATCAGGAGTTAAGCAGGGTTTTGTTCTATCCCCCTTGATATGGATTATTTTGAGGGGCTTTGTCTTAAGGAGCCTTGGAAAGGCAATGGGAGACCACGAAATCAAATGCGGAGGAAAAAGTTTCCTGGACTTGGATTATGCTGATGATTTAAGCATCCTAGATGAAAGTGTGAGCAAAATGAATGAAGTTTTAGAGGTTTTGCGAGTTCAGGGTGCTAGTATTGGTTTGAAAATTAATGTTAGGAAGACTAAGTCACTAAGGGTAGGAATAAGTGAAGATGAAAAGGTGACGTTGGCTAATGAAAAGATTGATCAGGTGGAAAGCTTCACTTACCTTTGTATTAATATTTGTAAAGATGGTGGGAGCAGTGAAGATGTTAAAAGTAAAATAGCCAAGGCTCAGGGTGTTTTTTCACAGTTAAAAAAAAGTCTGGAAGAATAGGAAGATAAGTCTGCAAACCAAGATTAGAATCTTAGAAGATACAGTGATGACAGTGGTCAAATATGGCTCTGAAGCATGGACGCTCCGAAAAGCGGATGAAGATTTGCTAGATATTTTCCAGAAAAATTGCCTAAGGATTGTTCTGGGTACCCGGCTGACTGACCTTATTTCAAACAGTAAGCTGTAAGAAAAATGTAGTTCAACCCCGCTTTCTAGGGCTATAATGAAAGGAAGGCTGAGATGGCTAGGGCACGTTTTGCGGATGAAAGATGACAGATTGCTGAAGATTGTTGTTTTCGGCCAACCATCTAGGGCTAAACGGAAAGCAGGTCGCCCCCGTCTGGGGTGGGAGGACGTCATAAAGAAAGATTTAAAGGAAATGGGAACTTCGTGAGCGGGTGTAAAAAGGGAGGCTTTGAATAGATTGGGGTGGAGGAGGAGCGTGCGTAGCTGTGTTGGCCTCAGGCGGCTTGGTGCTGCGATGAGTTGTTAGTAGTAATTACAAAAAACACACAAAACAATAGCCTACTTACAGAAACTAAGATATAAACTCTCAGCATTCAGTTCCGTTGAGCAATGCCGAAGCGTCGGACGGATATTTTTTAACAATATCGACAGTTTTGAACTTGGTTATCAAACATCTAAATATTTAATGCCTTTAGACTCAGTGTTTATAAAAAGTAAGGCATTATCAAAGTAGCTTGTTCAAAGTAAAACATTAAAACTAGGATTCAGAAAATCAAATAAAATTTCTTATTCAATTTTGAATACCAAAAACTAATATATTTGACACCTTTATACTTCATAACTGTAAAAAATTAAATCTTTTTCAAAGTGACAACTAGATAAATACAATAACCCCTAAAAAAAAAATGATAACAAAACAAAAAACGCATCCGTTCAGGGGGGAAATACAGAAATTCCCAGAAATCAGTACAGGGGAAACATTCCTGAGCATAGTGGCTTTATATATCAGTTTATGGGTACTCTTGCAATGCAAGCAAAAGTTGACGGCATATTTTTACCGAAATTGCTGCTGATTTCTATAATTTCCAAAATTTCTATAATTATACGAACTTTCTTGTGTACGTATAACTGCACTAATTACTAATAAACAAATAAATATTTAGGATCACCATAAAAAGCTTTTTTTATTGAATATTATCAATAGCTAGGCTCTTATACTTTCACTATTGACAAGGATCGTCATTTACTTACCATTCATTACTATGAAGAATTCGATTTTTTTTTTACTCCAACCAAATCATATAGATAAAATGTTTGTGAAAAACAGGAAAGGGATTTTTGTTCGTAGCGTAGGATAACTAACCATAGAACTGGCTATTGCCAGCTTCTCAAGACTATTGACGATCAATGAACTTCAGATGTATTCTCAAACATCTTAATAAAATCATGAATCAATTGTTCGAATTGTTGCAGGAAATTTGTATTTCTCAAAGGAATGTTTTACTATCCAATGCTGTAATAGACTGTAAAATTTTGAGTTTGCTATTATACAAGCCTCAAGAATTTTTTTCTGACCACTTCGGAATTGTGGCATGTGGCCAGAATAACAGTGTAATTGTGGAGGAAGGGTTGATTATATTAGCTCTCAGACCAGTCTCTGTGCGGACCAGTACACTTAAATTGTGTTTTGATGCACAACCAATACCAATACACTAATAAGTTGCCGAAGTACAATATAAAGTTAATCCTGGAATAGTTTCTTTTTGTTTTGCAAACTTTAAGATAAAATAGCATTCGGAATTGTTATTACTACGAAAATATGAAGTCTGAATAAGGGCCTCACTCTACTTTTCCTTTTAAGGGATATGTGTTACAGATTGAAATTCCATTTCAGTGTGTTTTACAACTAATTTTTCTCTTTTTCGTTACAAACAAAATTAACTGGGGGGGATAAGGTACTGCAACCCATAGTCGATTAAAAGGTATGCGTCTCTATATAATACTAATGGGAATTTGGACACAAAAACTGGGTTGACAGTCTGTCACTGATCGAAGAAAACAAACATGGAAAAATCATACAAATAGTACCAGACAAAAAATAAAGAAAATCACTGTCACAACTTGATTCAGCCTTTTCTATCAACAAACTAATGGTCAGTCTTTCAGGAAATTTCCACTTGAAAGCTTCAAATTTCTCTTTTGAATTAATTCAAACTTTGCATTTTCGAATTTGCATGTAAACAATAAAACATCAAAAAAAAAGTCAAACCCGATAGTAGGGTATATGTACAAGAATCACTATAAATTCACAGTAGGATAAATTTGACAAGGGAAATGGATTAAACTGCTACCCCTGGTGCTTAAGCACTAAGAGTAGTAAATGCACTTACAAAAACCCTTGATAACCGGGTCACAGGATTTGAATGGTAAGATTTCTATGGTTAATTTTGCAAGCTTTATTTATTGGCTAAAAATTAAAAGACGCTAACAAAGCCAAAATGGCTTAATAATCTCCTAAGACGTTTAAGTCAATGTTACATCATTTTTTTAATTCTCTATCTTAATAACTAATAATGATAAACTCCAAGGAATAGTCAATAATAAAAAACAACTAAAAAAATAATTATAAGCAATTAACCTTATCTCTGTGGTCCAATTTTTCTCTTACACTTTTCAATGGAAATAATCTTTGATTTCGAGAGACCTCAAAAAATTGAAGTTCAATCCTAATTAATGGGAACAAAGCCAAACTTATTCAAATTTATTGTTGAAAGCACTTAGTATCATAATTCAAAAATTAACTGATAAGAGAAAAATAAACTCAGTAGCCATACCGCGCAAACTGAAGTAACCTTCATGGACGGATGCACCTTATTATCGTGTTCAAGTTGAGGTGTGATCAAATATTAGAGTAAAAATAAGATAGCTAAGAAATTGTCACGTGACCATTCAGCACGAAGAAGATGAGTCACCTTTCCTCTAGCAAAAAAAGAAAACAAAGGTTTTTCAAACTTCCAATGCCTAGTGACTTTCTCTAATGACCCTTTTTAGCTTATTTTAGCAAAAGGATAAGCGTCCCGGGAGGGGAGGATTACCCCCTTATACTTTACTATCCTCCCCCAGATTTCGAAAAATATCTTTTTTTATATATTTTGCATAGAAAAGAAAAAAAATTGTCACCCACACCTGTGTTTTGAAAAATATATGTTGCCCTGTCGCCCGCATTTATATCAACTGGCACCATTGGGGCAAACCATGTTTTCAATGGTCAGTTGCTACCGTGGGATGAATAATCTGGTTTGGACCCTTCCCTCTCGACAGACTTTCTGAATGCGTTGATACTGATGGATGAAACCGTGAAAATTTTAAAAACTGAAAACTCGATTGGTAACTAGAAAAAAAAGGCTCTCGCATATGCAGGCTCCCTTTATGCTTTTTAGATCAGCTTTATGTTTTTTAGTTCGGTATTAAATTAAAAAAAAAAGTTTTTTTTACCTGAAAGTAAGTAGCAACATTAAAACTTGAAACCAATAGAAATTAATCCGTATATGAAAAGGCCAGTCCCCTCCTCAATACCTCGCTCTTTACGCTAAATTTTTTTTATTGTTTTAAAAAATAAAGTTGTGAGACAGAGTCAAAATTTAGCGTAAAGAGCGAGGCATTGAGGAGGGGACAGCCCCTTTCATGTACGGAATAATTTCTGTTCGTTTTAAGTTTTAATGTCGCTCCTTACTTTCAGTTAAAAAAAAACTGGATTTTTATTTAATTTCTGAACGTTTTTGAATTAATGCAGGTTTTGATTTTGGCTCACCGTACATCAATAATCAAAACAGAATTTGCATATTAATTTACTTTTTTTTTTGGTTAAATGGCTTTCTCGAAAGTTGTTTAATTTTATTTACGAACGTTCTTATTAGTAATAGATATACATAACTTACGAATTAACTTACGTAACGAATTTCTATATTCGCTTATTTTTATTACGTATATTAGGGGGTTTGACCCATAGTCAATACCTCGCTCTTTGCGCTAAAGTTTAATTTTGCTCCAATTCTTTAAGAATGACCCCTTAATCCAAAAGGCCGTTAATGAGAATAAGTAGCTCTTATGAAAGTACTAAAGAAAACTTTAGCGTAAAGAGCGAGGTGTTGACTAGGGGTCGAACCGAATCATATACGTAATAATTTCTGTTCGTTTTAAGTTTTGATGTTTCTCCTTATTTTCAGTTGAAAAACTTGTTTTTTTATTGAATTTCTGGTCTTTTTTTAAATAATACCGGGAAATCCGGCGCCCCCTTCATAGCAATGTCCATTCCCCCATGAAAACTTCCTCCATGGAAATATCTTCCCATGTAACCCCCGACCCCCCTCCCCCCACTACCAGAAAAAATCCCCAGTGAAAACATCTGTATACTTCCAATAACCGATGCTATATGTAAACAGTGGGCAAAGTTCATAACTTGTAGCCCTTCTTCTGTGGACTTTGGGGGATTAATCATCCTCAAAGACATAGTTATTGTATTTTTCGACAAAATGGCTATCTAACAATTTTGATCGGGTGACTTTGGGAAAAAAGAGCATGGGAGGGGGCCCAGTTGTCTTACATTTTTTTGGTCACTTAAAAAGGGGACTAGAACTTTTAATTTCCGTTCGAATGAGCCCGTCCACGATATTCTAAGACCACTAGGTCGATGCGATCACCTCTGGGAAAAAAACGAAAACAAATAAACACGCATTCGATCTTTCTTCTAGCAAAAAAAATACAAAATTCCACATTTTTGCAGATAGGAGCTTGAAACTTACTGTAGGGTTCTCTGATACGCTGAATCTGATGGTGCAATTTTTATTAAGGTTATATGGCTTTTAGGGGGTGTTTCCCCCTTTTTTCGAAAATAAAGCAAATTTTCTCAGGCGCGTAACTTTTGAGGGGTAAGACTAAATTTGATAAAACATAAATATTTAAAATCAGAATAAAAAAACGGATTCTTTTGGTGTATTTATAGGTATCAAAATTCCGTTTTTTAGAATTTCGGTTACTATTGAGCCGGGTCGCTCCTTACTTACCCTTCGTTACCACGAACTGTTTGATAATTATCCAGGGAATAAGAGATTTAAAAGGCTGTCGAGGCGGTTTGTGCCTTGAAACTTGAAATGACATCACCTCTTCTACAACAGTAGGCAAGACTTGCTATTTTAAGAGTTGCTTAAGTCTAGAGTGTTATCACATATTCTTGGGTTATTTTATATATTTGGGTCCTTTGTCTCTGTAATGACTCTAGACTCTCTTGGTCTTACTTATTTAAACGAGCCACGCCACCTTGGGCATATCAAACTCCAACTTAGGCTGAATTAATCAAACATACTTGAACTGTTCTATCTTGAATTCGAATTAATCAAATTTAATAGCCTTATATGCAACATATGAGAATTCAGATCGGCTCGAACGTTTTTTCATCTCCCAAAACGGCTCGAACGATTAAAAGCTCTTTAATTTGTGTTTTATATAGAACTAAAAAAAATAGCTTAAATTGAAAGTCTAATTTAAATCAATCAATTTCCTCGATATTTGCAAGTAATAGATTCAGCAGAAAGAGATCATCAATGAAAATTACAATTAAACTATATATTGCAAAAATAGCTCTTAGAAACATACTGAAATCGTCAGTTTCGAGAAGTATTCAAATTTTTAACGTTATAGTCAAAGAAGGCAAACTAACATATTTTGTTTTATACAAAGCCTAAAAATCCTTTTGTTGTTTTTTGGGGAGAGGGGGAGGGCAGCTCCACTGTCTGTTGGTAATCAATTGTCCCTTTAAGTTTGGTTTCATTATTCATTTGTCTTTGTCTTGAGTTTCATTTCTCCATTCAGTTTGTTTGTTTTCTGCACGGTTTCTCCTTGTTTTAAGTTTACTCCTTACTCTTCAATTTCTGTTGTTATTTTTTTTAATTTGCACAAAATTTCGCATATATTAATATTAATAATTTTGACAAATAAGGAGTAGCAATAGCAATTAATGACAGTCGCCCTTTTTCTGGGTATAACAAGACAACACGATTTACCACTTTAAAAAAGTGAGTTTCCCAATAAATCATAAGTGTCACGTCAATTCTCCTTAATAATAGCCAAAAAGAAAACGAGAGATTAATGTCCTATAGCCTACTTTATGTTAAAAAGCTTGCTTTAATTTCATAACTTTATTTTTGTGACGTAGGTTTTTTTAGTTTGCCAGTCAAATTTCTCCTTGAACGTAAATCAGAAACTAAAGCCAAATAACTTATTTTTTAACTTGTTGCTGCTTTGTCAAATTCTTAGCAACTAAAAGAACTTAAACCTGATTGGTTCTCTTGCATGAAATTTTAAGCCAATCGAAAGTTTGAGTCAAAATATGTTTTTGAATCGAAATGTTTGAGTCAAAATAATTTTTATAAGTAAACTCTCTGTTTCTCTATGTTTACACTCAGTGCATTTGAATAGTAGCCATTGTATTTCTAAACAAGTTCATTATCGTTCTAATACACCTCATTATAAAAATTATAGTTTCTTTTAGATTGAGATGCCCTTCACAAAGCCGGATCACGGTCGTCTAATCTCAGTAATTTGACTTACAAAAACTCCAGTTTCCATAGAGACAGTCTCTGGATAAATTTATCAGATCTCATTAAAGACCCGAACTTAAAAACTTTCATCACTGACGAATCGCATTATTTCAATTCCTTTACTTTCCATGGTAACTGATGCGTTTTCGGTTTGTTTTCCTTTTAGATAACGACTAATATATAAAAGCTTTCCATTATGAGAAAGGTCTTACAAGGTCTTAGTCTTACAATCAATAAATCATATATAATATAATGGAAATGTTTTAAAATATTTTCAGATTTATAAGTAGAACTTTTGACTGGAAGAAAATTGCTAATCTCAACCTCTAGATTTCGTTTTTGACGTACTGTTGAAAGTTCGAAGTCATCGTGCCACAGCATAAATATATCAACAGTAGTGAAAATTCCTATACTCTCCGTTGAAGATTTTTCGACACACAACGGTCATGACCTGTCTTCATGATTCCACCTTCGCGCAATGACAATTTTTAGCGCATTACGACGTATTTATGGGAAACCTGAACTGAAGCTATTGTTGTGACGCAAACAAACTTTCTGTTTCCGTGGCTTTGAACTGTGCCGTTTCTGAAAAAAACTTTTCGCTGCTGTTATATATCTATACTGTGCATCGTGTCGACACGAAGTTTAAACTATCGGTTGAGTACTTGAGAATTGCTGCTTTTAGGAATCATTATACACGTAGTTATGGGAGCTGCACTTTAAATCAAGTTTGTTTCCATCTTTCACAAATAGGATTTCCGAACATTCTGTACAGCATATTTTCAGTATTCGAGGTTTTACTGTATTTGTCACAGAGGTATGAGAACAAAAAAAACATGTAGAATTTTAAAGCTCAAAATATAATGGTGAAATGGAGCTGGTCTTGCTATCACGAGGGACCGTTCAAGATGGCTGTTTCAAAGTATGCACCGTTTCATATCTTTTTTCATATTGTTAACCTAGTAGATTGTTTTCTTTTTAAATACTGATAATCAGTTTGATGGTTTCGACGAAAAGGCCAATTGAAAACCTGAGTTTCACAGCTATCCTGACTCTTGAGCGAGTAAAATGCCCTCTATGTGCAGATAACTCGTTAGTCACCCTTCCATCATTGAATGGCTGTCTTTTTATCTAGTTTGATCCAGTTTCCTTGTTAAATTTCATTTATAGATGGCCAACACAGATTTATAATCTTAAAGTCTGCTACTTTTTTGATTTGGCCCTCGGTACCCCCCTAGGGCCAAACTAGCTCGCTTAGGCAAATAATTACATTTCAGACACACATTATTTAACATTTTAAAACAGTTCGATTGGGTGAATAAAACTTTCGAAAACAAGCTCAGTTACCAACTTCTGAAAATCCCTGAAAAGTTCATTCCTGTAAAAGGTTGAAGAAAGTGGTATCCAAAAAGCGATTGATTATGAGGCAAAGGTGATCAATTACTTGCCAGAGACAGGTTATTAAACATTTAGAGAAAGCAGTTGACCTAGGTGAATGAAACTTTCAAAATTCATACCAAATACCAATTTTTAGTTTTTTCTAATTAATTAATGAATGTTAATTTTTTTATTTAACCTTTAAAAAACTTCGCAAGTAGCTCCACTGCTTTCTTGAAAAAATATTTAAAAAAGTATAAAAGTGGATTGTTTACCCTAACTATGTGTTGAAACTGACAAATACTTTATAAATATCTCCGGATTTATTAGCAAATCACCATGATTTCATCACCTTGAACTTTTTACTTTGCATCCATGATAAAGCAAAAATAAAGAGACATTAACAATTTTGTACAAGCTATCAGTTAATCTAACAACATTACTTTCGGTACTCATAAAGGGACAAAATAAAATGGGCGGAATAACCTAATTTAAAATGGACAAATCTAATACTAACAACCAAAAAAGAGGAAAATCTTAAATGTTAACAAAGTGAGTCATGTTGACACTAACATATTGTCGTTGCAATTTCGCTGTATGTTGGTATTTCATTTTAATTAAGATAAAAAAAAAAATCCGTTTTACCCTCTTTTGCTAGCCTTTAAAACTTAAGGTAGTTAACTAGTTAGCTCTAGAATCCTTACATCCCCTATCATCGTGAAAATGGAAATCTTTGAATCGTTCTTCTTCGAGATTTGTCATTGAGATTTCTTGCCGTTTTTTATCGAATGCTTAAATTTTAGCAAGCCGAAAAGGTTGCCCGTCAGGACAAAAAAAACAGCAGAAATTATCGAAAATACCCTTGCTTCGCACAAATACACGGCGGTTTTACAGCCTATAGGCTACATTTATCTCATGTCGAAATATAAAACTTATTCATTGTGCTTTTGTCAGGGTTGATGAGACAAGGAAAACTACTACTTAAGCCGCGTTTGAACTAGCATTTTAAAGTCAACAGACAGTCAACATCATACCCACATTTCGCTCTCTACCATTTGATTTGTGTCTTTTATGCCGACTCACAACTGCATATCAAAGTTATATTTTAGGTTGTAATTTCAAATATAATACTTTATCACTATTTAATACTATTTACTTAATTAATTATCAGCCTCTATTCAGTTACTTAGCTGATTTCCATGCTCCTTCAGATTCTGTAACACACAAAAAATACTTCTTTTGTTTTTAACTAGTGTCACCAATTCACCTTGTATTTTGAATTTGCCGCTTGAATTTGAAATTCTATGCCGACAAAAAAAAAACACAAAAAAACAACGGACCTTTTATTGTATGTCACGAAAAGACGACAAAATCTTGATTTGATGTCTACATTTTATAAATCGAACTCCCGTCGCGTCAACAGAGAATCAAATAAAACAACGTAATCCCATGTCGTGTCGACAGAGATACTAATTCAAATACGGCTTTAATTTGCTGTGTGAGATAAGCCGAAACGTCTCAAATCATGCAAAACGTACGACAACGCACAAATTCACGTCAGGTCACGCCATATTTACAAGGCCTTGCAGAGAATCTTGCATTTGCGCACTAAGTTGTACTCGTTTGAACCAAAGGTATATCCACCAAGAAACCTTGCCAGCAGAAGGTGTACAGCCACATAACGGCCGTGTCCATATCAAATCAACACATGCCAAGTATGTCAAAGTTGGCAAACATAACTCTTTTTACAAAAATTGTTTATAATTACAATTCCAAGATATATTATACCCAAAAGAAATACTTCGACCATAATAATTGACTTGATGAGCTTTGCTAAAACAAAATAAAGTTCGATATATAGACCAGAGAGAATTTTATCGGTATTAGCTATTAAAAACATATTGCTTTTCACTGTTTTGTCTCGCTTGATCTACACGCGAAAAAAACAGCTCTAAACAGGGTGATAAAGAAGAAAAGGATTCGTTAGTGTATTGGCCTTAGGGAGTTTACTGCTATCACGAGTTGGTTGCAGTAGTATGATCTAAGTAAAAGTGACAAAGCACTCCACATTACTCAGTCACAACCGCAATAGCCAAACTCACAATTCCACAG
The DNA here is from genome assembly GCF_049724085.1 of Artemia sp. Qi Xiang Cuo. Classification (NCBI taxonomy): domain Eukaryota; kingdom Metazoa; phylum Arthropoda; class Branchiopoda; order Anostraca; family Artemiidae; genus Artemia; species Artemia sp. Qi Xiang Cuo. The sequence continues at coordinate 39,518,172 of NC_142808.1, forward strand.
TGCTCAAACTATCAACATAAAACATGAACATAATAGCGAATACTCCACCTCTCTCAGCCATTAGTAGTCACAATGCAATTGTACTCATACTACTCAAATCAAACATCATCACAATAGTAAATGCTCCATCTCTTTCAGTCATTGGCTGCCTCGAAATAAAATACAACTACAACAATCTAACTCATAATATCCACAATATCGAACGTGATGGCAATAGTAAATACCCCAAATTTCTAAGTCAATGATCGTTTAAACTCATTAATCACTGAATAAAACTGAATTTCCTTCAATAAGATCTGTTGATAAGTTAATTCAAACCAAATTGAGTACTTAATTGGAATTAATCCTGCAAGGATAAAGCTCAACGTAAAAATAATTTCTTAAAATTTACTTGTAAATATATTAGACAACAAATTGAAAATTTTCCCGCATAAAAAATAAAATAGAAGCAAAACGAACCCCCCTAAAATAGTGCTTCTTACCTTGCATATGGCCCAGGGCTGAAAAGCAACCATCTCTTAATATATCAATAGCAAAGTCCAATTGAATGAAGGGACGCAAGAAATAATAAAACGCCATAAATACAGTTTTTGGATTTAATAAAAAAAAAAAAAAAAAAAAAAAAAAAAGAACAGAGCAGTGATGGGGAACTTAGAAGGGACACTTTTGATAGGACCATTATAATAAAAAAAAATTTTTATAAACATTAATTCCAAATAGAGTACAACCAACGAGCATTTTTGCCATTTGGAACTTTGGAGATGACCTTGTAACTCCATAGACAGGTTTTTTACAGGTTTTTCTTTAGCAAAAACAATTTTATTGTGATTTATGAAGACATTTTAAAAAGCCCAACGCATGGAAAGAGGACTAGAGCATAGCCGCTTACACTTCTCATTCACTCAAAACTTTTTTTTTTACTAGACCCTTATGTCCCACTTTCACTAGGCATTTTATGGACAAAAAAATAAACAAAAAACCAATCAGCCAGAAAAACAACAATTTCTAATCCTGTGTAGACAGAACGGTTTTCTCGCCTTTTCATTGTATGATTAGCTTACCGTTATGTCCATCAAATGCAAAATTTAAACAAAACTATGGTCATATTTACGAGCGTCACTTGGGCCATATAACTTTTGGGCATTATAAGTAATTTTATAGCAAAAATTTTCCATCAACAATTTATGCAATCCTATGAGAAGTCTCTCGATAAAATCCATACGGTATATTTCAGAGGCAAACTTTTAAAAATCTTTATATTCCTGGAATGTTATTAACAATTGCTTCCAGCGCCTCTACCTTTAGCTAAGAGGGTTATATTAAATAATGTTATGATATAATATGGCTAGACAGATACCATTTATTTGGCGCTACTTTAATTCAAAGCATGACGTTATAATTGATTATAATAAAATTATTTTTAAAGAAACTATCTTTCGATACACTCGAGGGTTGACGATAACCTGTTCGTAATGAAGTTAGAGTTTCTGCTTTGTGTTCTTAAATATACCTTAATCTTTAGCCTTAACTACGAAACAGTTGCATAAAAAAAACTTTAATTTGGACAGTCGAGTTTAGATTGTCTGAATTTGTCCATTCATCCCATGAATAGATGGCATTCAAATAATAAACGTTAGAATCTCTTTTGCCATTAGTTTATACTTTTAACTCTAAGCATTTTTACTCTAAACAACGGGGCTAAGGATGAGTGAACAAGTTTCTGATTCCCGGCAGATGACATTAATTGCCATTACTAGTCCTATGAATTAAAAACAAGAGTGATTTGATCTTAGTCAGTAAATACATTCAGCAGAATACATTTTAAAAGTAACTCGTCAGGACTTGGTTAATTTAACCACAACAAAAAAATATTAAAAAAAAACGTTTATATGAGCCACTCACGACACGAAGACTCTGAAATGCTAAAATCTACCCATACCCTTCCTACACTCACCATAGTCTTGCGGGTTTTAAGGACACCCTAGACGTTCGATCATTTTGATTAAAAGCTTCCGTCAATCAATTGATTAAAGCATGATTGGCCGTCTAGGAACCTGTTTGACGCTTGAATCAAGCGTTGACGGTGATTTATAGAAAGTTTGAATGACTCAATCGGTTTCGAGACGGTCAATCATGCTTTAATCAATTGATTGACGGAAGCTCTTGATCAAAATGATTGACCGTCTAGGGCGTCCTTTAATGTGGAAAATTTCCGAGTATTTTCAAATAAAAAAAAATCCCTTAACATGAACTACTCACAACCAGAAGATGCTGAAATGTAAAAATCCCCCCCCCCCCCCTACTCATCACATCCTTCACCACAGTCGTGCGATTTTAAGCGTTGTAAATTTGTAATTTTTTAGCTTGAAATTATCAAAATAGGTTGTTACCATTAGCGAAATATCAAGTTTTAAATTCCCTGAAGGGCTCGTCCCCCTAGCCCTCCCCTCTAATTACGCCCCTCCATCTACTTTTTATCATGCTACTTTCACTGTAGATATGATAAAGGCTGAAGGATTTTCACTAATCGATATTTGTACGTAGTTCTAAATGGATACAACGTAAAACAGTAAAATACGTACATTTGCATCCTTTTAACGGGAATTATGTGAGGAGTTGTGATATTAGTTTTAATGGAGAATAAGACTATCATTGACAGTAACATTAGAATTATACAATATTTATTTACCTAAGACTATCTTTTCACCCCCCCCCCCCCCGATCTTGAAAAACCAAGCATAAACTAGTATTTTCATAACATAACAGAAACTAAAATCGACACACTATTTCCATCTTTATTTAAGGTACATAAGGGGAATGATCAAACTATCTCAGACTGTCAGTAGGGTAAGTCAGCTCTCTTTCCAAAAATATGAAAAAAAAAAATTCAAGTTACTGGTCGAATTTTTATGTTTTCAGAAAAAAACATAATGAAAATTGGCGACAACCATTGTGCTTTACGCTGGTTGTATCACAAAAATGAAAAATAATTAAGTTATCAATTACAACAATGAAAATCCTTAATAATAATTAAGTCAGATTTTTTTCTAAAAAGATGAAAAAAAAGCAATTTATCAGTCGGACTTTTATGTTTTCACAGAAAATCATGCTCAAAATTGGCGATAAGCATTGTACTTTATGATAGGTGTATCAACAAAATGGAAAATAACTAAGTTATTAATTATAATAATGAAAATACTTAATAATAATCAAGTCAGCTACCTTTCCAAAAAGATAAAAAAAAAGCAATTTATTAGTCGGATTTTTATGTTTTCGCGAAAAACATACTTACTCAAAATTTTAAGTGATAAGTATTGTGCTTTACGCTGGTTGTATCAACAAGATGAAAAATTATTAATTTATGTTTTACCCATTCCTCTCCTACAAAAGCATAAGGACAAAACTTACATTCTAAATGCACCGTCAAAGCTTCATGGTTAATATATTACAGGCAATTTCAAAGTTTCATAGTAAAGACATAATTAACAACCATAAAAGAAGTGAACAGTACAAACAAAAACAAGCTTATAAAATAAAACTGAGAAAAAACAACAATGAAGGATCACGAAGAGTTGAATGTGGAGAAAAAATAGAATAAACTTTCAAGAGAAAAAAAACGAAAAAAGCTATTTGTGTTTTCCAACAACAACAACAAAAAACTATGGGGGAGGTAGAAGGACGAATCCACAGCCCCCCAGTATGAGCCGAGTCTAAGGAAAATGAAATGAGAAAGTACAGGGCCGTATAAAGAATTAAATGTTACGTCATTTAGGGTATTACTATAAAGTCACCTTCATAATGTTCTTCCTCGGGCTTAACTCTCAAGTCAAACTCAGCAGATGACCTAATGTGGCTCCCCTTGTCATTAAGAACTCGTTGACTTGTAAAAGGATAAAATGCCGACAAACTACTCAGGGGCTTTTGCTTTAATAATATCAAGCTTGGGTTAGAACTATAATCTACAGCTTCTTCCTGAATAGGAGTTGGTGTGCGAGCTCGTATGCTTGAATTCGACGAGGAAACACGTCTTGAAATTGATCCAGAGCGAGATTTCGGTGATTTTTGGTTATAATAGTTAAGTTCGGCCTCTAAACTAGCTATTGTATTTTCAAGCATCATTAGTTCATCAACATATCCCCAATTTTGGCAAAAATTTGTCAAATCACCACCTCCTCTAATATCAAACACAGGAAAAAATCGAGCATAACACTGAGCCCAAAACTTTAAATTAGCAACAAGAGGCATGACTGGCAACACTGTGTAGACAGGCCAATCAATTTTATGCCAGGGTACAGGTACATTTCTTAGTTCATCTTCTGATTGCTGCAAACTCCGCCTACTTTGCCCCAGAGATTGACCATCACACACAGTCCATCGATTAGCACTGCCATTTTTATGTCTAGGGGTTATACTAGGAGGCGTGAACGCGTCTTTGACACTATTTCGAGTAGAAACTGTACCAGCCTTTAAAGTACCCATAGCATCAATAATTTCTCCTTCAAGCATGCTCTTTTCATATTCTTCCAGAATTCTGGACGGGCGAGGACTTGTACCAAAGGCGACTCCCTGAAGTGAAGAATAAATTATTTTACAATAACATTCGAGTATAAAGCACTATTTAAAAGGAAAAGGGAATTAATTAATTCAAGCAATATATTTATTAGTAAAATTGACAAAACGATTGAACAAACCCAAAACAGTTGGTGTTTCTTTGATGAGCCCTAATAAATATTACATGATGATTTTGAATTATTTTAGATTTTCCTTTTCAATTTACATACATTTTCCAACAGAATATTCTGTTTATGGGATGTACTGAATGTTTGGCAATCATGTAAGGGCGTACGTTATTGAATTATAAGTTTATTTGTGCGTTAGTACACTTTTTAGTATTGCTCCTCAACTGTTGAGCTGCCTTATCTTTTCATTTCATTTATCTCATTTTATTTTTGCCTATGAGATACTACTGGTTTCTGAACCTGTTTCTCATAGAGCTAAGATTCAAGATAAAACCACAACAAAATAATCCTAACGGAGTCTTGATCATAAGATGAAAAGGTGAAAACGTGCAGGTCCTACCATATGCATGTGGAAAAAGAAAATCGATATACTATTTATATATCAAACGTATCATTGGTTTTTAGGCAATCCCGGGAGGCAAGACGAAAAGTAGAACGTCCTAGAAAACTGCCAAAAAGGATCATAGAACGAGATTTAGAAATGAAATGAAATTCAATTTTCGACTGGCAGCATACGACACAGGACTCTAATCCATATAGATTTTAGCGTGATAACTCACAGATTATTATAGTCAACCGTTCTACCTTGCTTCAACAGCTTGACAGTGTACCTTTCTTTCAGTCGTAAGGAACACTCTCAGTCTTCTTTCACAACTCAGTAAGACCCTGATGTAAGCGTTCAACTTTTTTTGAATACCATACTTCAGGGCAGACTAAAGATCATGAACTCCTCAGCTTCTTCATTTAACAGCAAGAGCAATACCATCTTTACTTCTAATAAGCTGATAGTTTGTGCTTATACCAGCCACAAAAAGCGGCAACACACAGAGGATCAAAAGAGTTTAAGGGCAACATGATACATACCCGTGCGGTGCTTTTGCTTAGCAGTTGGAAACTTAGGTTTTATAGATATACCGAAAATAGTTTTGATATATTTCCAGACCTAAACAATGAGAAAGGTAGTGGGGTCCTCATAAAGTCTCAGCCAAGACTCGGCTGAACTTTTATGAGGTATTGAAGTTAAGACTCTTTCCAAGTTGTTGTTTTTTCTTCTTCTTTTTTTTCGTGAGTTTTGTTCACCGTTATCTTATCGGAAGAGATTTGAGTGAGTTAGATTCTTGATCGTTTCTTTGTTTGAGTATTTGCACTACATTTCGCTAAAGACGGCTATTAGTCATAGAGTCGAAATTAGGATTGAGGATGAGCGTGCGCAGCTGTGTTGTCCTCAGAGGGCTTGCTGTTGTAAGTTGTTAGTAATAGTAATAGCTAAAACCTTTATTAACTTCTTATATCTTGTGTAGTTTATGACTTCTGCTAGAATCAGTCAGAAGTCCTATGCCGCTTCGGTAGTCGAAAAGCATGCCACCTGATAAGAAAAAAGGGCTCTAAGTTGGCTAACATTTGATTTGTTTCCTTTTTAGATGAAGTAGGCAATTCCATTCTCTGCTCCACAAATTGTTTAAAATCTTCCCATTTATTTGTATAAAAATGAATAATTAGGATTCATTTTAAATAGGTATCTAAACAACCTCCTTTTTTGAGAAGTTTTCTAGAACTTCACGAATTTCCTTTCACTCAGAATTTCCTTTCCTAGCAGCATCCTTTCCTGTCACAAATTTCCTTTCCTATCACCTGGTGTTCGAATAGGGCATCACTAAGGTATTTCCACTAGACAAAAGTTGCCATCTTCAACAAGAGCTGAACTTTACATCCCTTTGTTTTTTTCTTTTCATCAACATTATAATAACTGTCCCAAAGTCCGACTTGATTGGAGGATCAGCAATTTCCATTAATCAGACTTTACTGTAAAATAGAATAACTGCACCTGCTAAAGACATTCCCTCGTTTTTACAAGGGAAGGAAAAATTCCAATCAAGGCGCTACAAAAAATCAAGAAAGTTAAAGCGTGGATCACCAATCATCTCGTTCAAATCAATAGATTTCGTGGAACAAGAGAATAGTCTCGATAAAAAAAGAGAAAATAAAATTAACTACCTTCATCTAGTCTATCAGCACGAGTTTTTTCTTCTAATAAATCTTATGAACACAAGAACAATAGCGTTAGTGTTAAAAATATTGATTTCTAAAAGGTGAAAAACAAAAGTATAAGTTGACAGTATTTTTGGCAGAAAGTAAGGGAAACATAACGATAAAGTGGGCAAAACTGTGACAAAAAATATAAATAAAAGAGAGAGAAAAACTGTTTTGGCATGAAAAAGACTTTATTTTTCATAAAAGAAATGCAATATTTCAGAAAATAGTTTCATCCATAAAATCCCGCTTTTAAAGTTAACATCGACAACAAAAACAATGTATGTAACAAAAACTCCTGCAAGGTCTATGAACAAATCAGAGGATGGCAACTGATGGCTTTAAAGCCCTATTCTCACAACCACAGAGCCTACGACAAAAGGCCTTAGACATATAGTGTTTACGAACAAGACACAAGATGAAAACTGGCTTCTGTAAAGCATTATTTTTATGGGCATAGAGCCTACGATATGGAGCCTTAGACATTGAGCCTTTATGAAAAAAAAACTGAAGATGAAGACTGACTTCTTTAAAGTATTATTGTCACAGGCATATAAAGCCTACGACATAGAGCCTTTGAATTTAATTTTGTCAAAGAATTTCACTTTAAACTTTGCGTTTTGTTAATTACAAAAGCATGCAGTTGTATCAATTTCCTTTAAAATGAGCCCTTAAACAGCTCTCTATGATGTTCCAGTGGCCAGCTAGCAGCGGAAGAAAAAAGATGACGCATCAGTGCTTCTCATGCATAAAAAGTGATTTTCCTTTTTGTTCAAGCCAGAAAACTGTAAGTTTCATATATAAGATTTTGACCATTGCGATTCAAATAGTGTATTTTAATTTGAATCTGAATTTTTTTTTCAAAATTATTAATTGTGGATTACTATAGACCGTGATACTGGCGACAAAAACAATGTATGTAAAAAAATAGCCCAGGCCATCTCTAAATTTGAATAATAACCACGAACAAAACAGTACGTAAAAGCTGATTTCTTTAAAGCATTATTGTCATAGGCATAGAGCGTAAGATAGAGTCTCTATGAACAAAGAGCCTTTAATTTATAGAGCCTTAGATTTTAAGCCTTTATGAACAAAACAGAATAAGAAGATTGACTTCTTTGAAGCATTATCATCACATGCATAGAGCCTATGACATAGTCTTTAAATTTAACATTGATATAAAACCAATCGATGTCATAAAAACAAACCTGGTCATTAGTAAATTCCTGCCAAGACTACAAACAAAATAGATGATGGAGTGATATATTTCAAGCAAAGCATTATTGTCATAGGCATAGAGCCTAAGACAAGTACAGAGACTGGTTAAATCAACACAAGTACTGATTTCACCCGTCCTAGCCGAGTGGTTGGTGCTCCAGACTTGAAATCCTGAGGACAGGGGTTCGAGTCCTGGTGTCATTGGTTATTTGGTTTGGAACGGAGGTCAATGGCGTGACCCTGTAAGCTCACCCAGAGTAGACCCAGCTCTAAATCTGAAGAAATCTGGGGGTAAACACGGGAAGCGTCGGATGATTTGTCCCCAACCACGCAGTGCACTCCCGGCCGAAGGCATTGAATCAGGAGATCGGTACCTGCGCAACGCAGACCTTTGGTCAGCATGTGAAAAAGTTTTTTTTTATAGAGAAAGGTAAAATAGAGCAAGGAGTATTTCTGAAAAAAAAAACTTGGCGAAAGTTGTTTTGGCGTAAAATGGATTTTGTTTTCAGTGCCTATTATTAAATAAGAATTTCTTAGGCGTAAAAATGTTTTTTAGTTTAATTTACACGTTGAAAACAATATACAACACAAAAATAAGACAGACTATCTTTAAATTCCTACGATGGCTATAAACATAACTAAGATTTAAAAAATATCAAAAGTCATTGTTTATTAAAAATTTCCCTTCAGCTCAAGAGTATTGGCATTGCTAAGGTCTAAAATATCTATTTTTCAAAGAAGAAATATTTCTCTTCCATGAATATGGAAGACAAGGTAAGTTAATAGTTCTCTTTTTTTACAAAAAGTAACCACAAGGTAATAAAATTCTAAAAAAAAGGAGAATAGTCCATTTGGAATAAACGGGCTAAGATATTAGTTGAGTCGTGTTACAAAATGTCACCCTATATATCACGTCCCTTTCTTTTTCTTCTGAACGTCTAACATCGAGAGTAAAATGCAGCGTGCAAATGCGAAAATGCGAAAACGCAAAGTCACGCGTTTCAAAACTCTTCTCACATGAGGTTTATCTCCACTACTGTTTCATTTCCTATACCAAATCCAAGATTAATTATGCTTATTTTTCTTCTTCTAAAGAACCAGACTCAAATAATCACAGCTCAGGACTTCAAAATAATAAGCATATTCAAAAGCCCAACGAGTTACTTCATAAGTTTTCTGAAGCAGGGGCGGATCCAGAATTTTTTTTAGGGGAGGGGGCTCAAAATAGGCTGATCCGATAAACTTGCGTTAGGAGTAAGTTTAATTAACACAAACTTGCGTTAATTAGATAAATTACACTACTTTAGACTACGTTAGAGGCGGGGGGGGCACGCGCCCCTCGCCCCCCCCTCTGGATCCGCCACTATTCTGAAGCGGAGGATACGTAAAAATCCAACAAGTAGGTCCTCATTATATGATCCTATATACCTTTATGAAATTTCCTATCTGATCCGCATCAGAGCCACAATCGTAGTTATTGAACAGGAAACTTGTTGACAAAAAAAAAACTAAGGGATAAGCTTCATCCGGGGATCAGTTATCCCTTTAGACACTCTCCAATTATAAACGAGCCCCCAGAAGGAAATCTCTTAAATTCTTTAAAAGCATCCATGACCAATTTATCCATTAGAAATAGGATCGACAAAGTGAATGAATTTTATAGTTATTTTAGGTACCACGAAAGAACTTTCTTAATGGTCAATGGACTCCTTAGAATTTTAAGTAGAGTTTTCTTAACATCTTTCCAATTAGCCCTATTTCATAACATTTGGTAATACACTTGTTTATTTTTTCTTTTGAGTACTTCGTGTTTTTTTAATGATTATTTCTTGTTTGGATATTGTATCATTTCGCTATGTTATGTTCGAAGTTTAAATTTACTAAGAGTGAGTTGGTCTAACCTCCCTTGTTCTATTGGCATTGTTATACCTATCTTAATCGGTAAGTTTGGTAACTGGATAGTGCCTATTATGCTTAGGGCACCTGACATGGCCTTTCCTCGATTCAACAATTTAATATTTAAATACTTCCACCTTTTCTAACTCTTATGTTTTTTTTTTGTTTTTTTGTTTTTTACTGTTTTCTTGGATATTTGGCAATCTTGTAGGTGTGGCATCATGTAAAGCAAAAAGTGTTTTGACTTTTGTTTTCCCTATTTTCTCCTATTGAAATTATCTAATTTCGATATCTCTCATTTTTAATTTTCTTCTGTATATTCTTTTTTTCCGAATAACGATGATTAATTCCTCATAAAAGTAGTAGAATTTTCTAAAACTGTAGCACATTCTAATATCTCAAAAGAAACTTAAACGTAATTTTTACGCTTGCGATGACAAAAATACTTTGAAATGAAATGGAAACTTTTTATCAAAGTTTAAGAAAACTTTCAAAGAATGGGGTGAAATCAAGGCTATTTTGCTACTCCTTGTACTATGCGGGCCTTTCTAAAAAGTGAAGTTTGGTTAATGCTAATGAAATAAAATAAAAATAGGATGAATATATAATAGTTTAGAAACAAATTTGGGCTTTATATTTGCACATTGGGGGGTGAGGTAAAGCATAGCATATATTAAATACGTAATCTAACCTAACCTAGGTACCTCCCCCCCCCCCAACCACAAAACAGCACCGTTTAATATAGTATACGAAATGAAATCCACGCTATCATTGCCTAGTCTATAGCGGTAAAATGTCAAAAACGGGTTTTATAATTGCCAACTCTATAGTAGTTAACCCGAGAGGCCCGCATAATGCAAGAGTACCGCTATTTTTTCTTCCGTAGTATTTCTACTGACCTTTATTTTATTCCAGCCAGCTCCAAACAAAGAGCTTCTCGATCCAGCTTTCATCCAACTTCGGTTAAGTGTCTCAGTGCCATCTAACTTTAAATCCTCAAGGTATGACGAGTGCCTATTCAAAGAAGAGATACTTCCACTCCGCGTCCGTACATTGGCATAACCAAGGTTCAGTGATGAAGTCATCAAGGTTTGTGCTAGCTGCGAGGTTAGTTGCGATGCAGGAGGGGCAGGGGTGGGATCAGTCGGAGGAAGGCCCAAGGATTGGCGAGTTTCAACAACTCGTTTTGAGATCGGATATAAGGGGTTGTAGAATAGTTCTTGTTCGTTTTCATCGTACTGAAGTGACCAGTCCCAGACACTTCGTGAGGTTAATGGAGTTTGATTATCCTAAAGAAAGGAAGAGCTGCTATTAAACCTAATTCATATCCAAACTTGTTTAGCGAAATATTTGTTTTCAAAAGAACTGGTATCGCAAAACGTTTTTAAGAGTATCCAATTAAGACATTTATCATAATTATTTTTTCAACAGTTAAAATCTGAATTTGGGTATTAAATCATATCTTTCAGAACTACTTCTATTAAGGAGGATTCAGAGCAACTAAAACACTCTACTCAAAGTTACTAGAGTGTTTAGTGTGTGAGTAGAGTTTTACACTCTACTCACCATTCATTTTATAGTTCATAAAACATACCTAAATAGTATTAAACAAATGTATATACCTGATAAAGCAGAGATGTCACAACATAAAGAGGAAAAGTGGAATATAAATTCATAGCGGTGTTTTAATAAAAGATAAGAATTTTTGATAAGATTCTCGAAATTGATACTTCGAAATGGCCTCAATAAATTTAGTAATAAAGAACTATTTATTTCACAGTCCATTATGATTACCTGTCAGAGGAAGGAGTTATGACTGAGTACTTCAGATACAAAATTGTTTGACAATACAAATCTATTTGAAATAGTCCCAGAAAGGGTTATTGAAAAAAGTCATCTGTAAACTCCTTCAAGAGGAATAGTTTTACCCAATTTAGAGAAGGAATCCAACAGTAAGGACCAGCGACGTATCGAGCGGCTTTAATGTACTTGGCTCTAAGAGTGAGTATTTTTCAAAAAGGCACATGACAGGCGTTGTTAAACGAAGCTTCAACAAGGCCGTAATCAGGGGGAAGGGTTAGGGGGTTTGAACAACCCCCCTCCCCTAAATGTTTTTCCGACTCGTAAAAACATAACAAAAATGAATATAAACAATTTTTTTGCGTATTTTGAAGTTTTTTTGTACCACCTTCTCGAAAAAAATATACCACCTCACCCCCCCCCCATACCCCCGAAAAAAATCATGGATACGGCTCTGAGCTTCAATAAAGATGTTTTTTATATAAATAGTGACGAAGACCACACTGCCTTTCAATCATAAATACAAACAACAAGTAGAAACAGCAGGGAATTTTTTTCTTAAGACAGTGGAACCTTAACCCTAAATGAGCATTTCGACCCTACATCCAAGGAGCAACATAATATATAGGGTCGAAATATTCATTTAGGGTTAAGGTTCCACTATCTTAAGAAAATATTCCCTGTTGTTTCCACTTGTTCTTTGTATTTAAGATCTTTTTTCGTCAGGTATTAATTGGATTGTTTTATTATTTAAAAAGGATACTGATAGCTCTTTAAATATTTTACTTCTTTGGAGGTTTATAACACATCAAATATTTAGTGTCAATATTTGAGAAAGAAAGGCTATTCTATGTATTATTAAAACTTCGTTTATATTTTGCGTGACATAGAGATATTAAATGTATGTTAGCGTATGTACACGTCAGAGAAACACAATGCAATAGAAAAAAAAGATAGTCAAAATGTATTTATTACCTCATATATTTATCGTCTAAAACCAAAACCATCCCTGTAAAAATGGGCTTTTAGTTGGGCACACCTTATATGATTATCTATCTTACTCTATCGATTGGTGACGTCTTTCAAAATTTTCTTTTATTCAAAAAATAACAGTGGGATATATATTCTATTCTAAACTACATAAGAAATTGTTGCTTTATTACAATCAAAACCTGTTGAATGTATTTTCAGAGTCATTACCCGTTCAACTGCATACCCGCCCCTTCGTAATGCCTGCATACATTCATAGGAAAATTTTTGGTGATTTTATTGGTCTGAAATATTCTTTTTTTACTTATTTTTCATCAACAGTTGGTTCATAATGACAAATAATGTCAATTTAAAAAATAAATCAGTTAATTTTAGATTTATTTTAGGACTAAATCAAGTTGACTAGTGCGTTAGCACGCTAGACTTGAAATCCTTTGTTCGTAAGGACGGGGGTTCGAATCCTGGTGTCGCTGGTTATTCGGTTTGGAACGGGGATCAGTGGTGTGACTCTGCAAACTCAGCCAGGGTCAAGTCTGCTCTAAATGGGTACCTGAAGAATTCTCGGTAAGGTAAACACGAAGGGTCAGGAAAATGAGATCAGCACCGCCAGGGGGGACTGTAAAGCTGCCCTATTCTCTACCCTTTTTTTATCAAGGCATTATGGAGGAGTGTGGTACTTGGGCTGTATAACCAAAATATCTGACAGGATTTTCCATGCAACCTAGCAACCCTAAATTGCTCAACTTTTTTACAGGGCGCTTAAATTTCAGATGACAGAAACACGGTAGAAACTCTACACAATAGAAACTCTAACCTTTACACAATTATAATTCCATCTAAAGATAAACGCAGTTTTACTATGCAAAACACCGAACACGATACAGACTGACAAAGGCAGGAAATCGTTTCAAGGAAATCTCATTATGCTTCAAATACAACTTTTTCTGCTTTCAATAGAATCTGAAAGATCATAGAATGAGAGACCAATAAAATTAACATTCGCAGCCACCTGACTTGATTAAAATAAATCCTTGTTCGATACTTGTTGATAGTTTTTAGTCACAACTTCTCCTTCGTTCAGGATGAAAATTTTGCATATCAAGAGTATTGTATCAATTTTAGCAATTTTTTCAAAGCTTAATTTATGCTGAATTTGTAAAGCTGTCATGAATTTCTCATTGAATAGTTTCAGCGGTAAACTTTTTAATTGGTTTTTGTTGCGAGAGTTCGGTATCTTCATTTTGAGTAGCAAAAAAGTTCTAAATTCGTTCATTCGATGCTCTGGGTAAAGTGAAGAACGATGTGAAATAATCTGAGTTTATTTACAAAATGCGTTCAAATTTCTAAAAATTCAAATTTTTAAAAAGTGAATGGAGCTCGTATTTTTGTGTGGCGTGCAGGTGCAAAAGACCCACTGGCTTTTTTACAGAAAAGATTCCGTGGAATCTTTTCTGTAAAATTTCGTTGATTTTTTTTTTTTCGTGGAATCTTTTCTGTAAAATTTAGTGGAATTTATTTTGAATTTCGTGGAATCTTTTCTGTAAAATTTCGTGGATTTTTTATTTTTTATTTCGTGGAATCTTTTCTGTAAAATATTTTCTAAAGATTCCGTGGAATCTTTAGAAAATATGCCACGGAAAATTTCCGTGGCATATAATCAAGACTTACAAAACATGATCACTAAAAGAAGAAACATTGTTTGGCTACGCCTAAAAGTCGCATATTGAGCAAGATTCAATGAGATTTAACGTCTATCGCAAATATGTCAACAAATCCAATATTGAAACTATTAATTTTTTTTTAGTCAAACTCTCGAGCTTAAATAAGCGAGTTAAAAAAAGAAGACCCAAAATCAGTTTTTGTCTAGAAGTAATGCCTCGAAGTAATATACAAATTTACAAAGGGTGCCAAAGTTAATTTTGCCGTTTGACGCTTAGGAAACACTGTGCTCAACACAGCGTAAACTCACTTGAAATATTTCTAACAATTTCTGAAAACGTTTTCCACTTTGTTCGCAGAAGTTTGTCGGGCATAATTGTAACTGGAAAAGATTATGCTCACAAGTACATTTGCACCAATCAGAGGTATCCAATATTGATATGTCAGGGTATTACTTTTAAACGTTCATTTAAAAGATTATTTACAATTTACTGAAATGTGATTTTTGTCAGCTAGTAGCTATTGATCCAGAGACTGACTTTGGCTGAAATAAAGGATCACTTACCAATGAATGAATGAATGAATGAATCTATTGAAAAAAAGAACAAGAAATATACAAGTGTTTAACAAGTTCCACAGTGTTTTACATACAAGAACAACAACAAAAACAACAAACACTTCAACTTAGTCACCCCCGTAAGGCCCTATGGCCAGGAAAAAAGCGGGGAAGAAACAAAACAAAAAATTAAACAAATACATTCATTAAACACTACCAACACTGCACATTTTCTCCCGTGGTAAATAAAAAAACAAAAACTATTTTCTACTTTCCTTTGAGATGTGATATTTACCAGCCTGTGGCTATTGGTCTAGAGGCTAAGTAAGGCTGGGGTTGATGGTTACTTACCAAGACTGCACATTTTCTATCCCGAGGACTGTCAAAAAGAAAGGTATCAAAAACGGAGAGATGCATTGAATCCCAAATAGTGATCAAATAGGTTGAGGTAAATTCAAACTGGGCTGGGAACTGTTGCAAGATTTGCCATACACAATCTAAAAATAAGTTGAACAACGGACTCTGCAACGAAAAGAGTTAACGAGAATTAAACGGTTTGATTTTTTAATTCAAAACGAATAAGAACGATCTGAGTTTTCTACAAGAATTTTGAAATTTTTATCCCGTAAAGAAGAGTAAAAAGGGGAAAAGATATAAGTGGTTAAATATATGACCTAGACATAACGAGTCCTTGGATTCAAGGACCAGTTTAATAACCAAACAAACTGAAATTCCTACTGAAATTCAACCCAATCCTTTAATTTATTAGGAAGACACACTTTCGCATCTATTAGTACTCCAAAAGGAGTATTTTTGATGATGCGTATTTTTGAACGAATAAATATTTACTATTTATATCTTAATGTTTTTATCTAAATATGTCTGTGCAGATCAAAGTATTGCAAAGCGTAAAAAAGATCAACTCTTGTTATCAATATTTCAATATCAATATATACTGAAGAGCAAGGCCGTACCCAGAGGGAGGGAAGTTAGAGGGGTTTGAACCCCCCCCCCCCGAAATGTTTGTCTGACTCGTAAAACGTAACAAAAATGGATATAAACAAATTTTGTATGCGTTTTTTAGGGTTTTTGTATACCCTCCTCCCTCCCCCATTTTTTTTTAGTAAAACTTCCTCCAAAATAAACCCTAGGTACGGCCTTGCTGAAGAGTAGGTAGACGCACTCTTGGTTCAAAATGTTACAAGCTTCAACAGTAAGGAGAGTATAGGGCATAAAATGATTCCAAGAATTACCAAAGACTAGAAGTCGTAAAATAAAAAGTATACATGTATATGCATGAAAAGGTTATTTCCAAATGTACCAAAAAACTTTAAAAAAACATTTTGTTTTTTCTTGGCACCAAGAAACATATTAATATTTTAGGATTAAAAACAGAAGTATTGAGTAGATAATTTCGAAGACCACACTGCCTTTCCATGACTAAAATAGGGTTTAAAATGCCTTTTCATGACTGCCTTTACTTCCGAAAATAAAAGTTAAAATAGGGATAAATTCTTTTAATAGACATTGATAATTCACAAAAAATACTGGATATTTCAATCACATGAGCAGTGACCGAAATATCCAGTTTTTTTTGTGAATTATCACTGTTTGTTAAAAGGATTTATCCCTATTTTAACTTTTATTTATCGGAAGTATTGGGCGGTCAAGGATAAAATTTGTCCTTGAGTAATTATAAAATGTTATAACCAGGAAATGCTTTCATTTTTAATTTTAAAAATTTTCAACATTTTCTGACTGCAAGAATATTTTTTTTTTTTTAACAAGTTTTTTGAACATTCGAAGATAGAAGTTTTTTTTATTTACATTTAAATCTAGGCATAGAAAGACAAGGTAGGAGTATACAAATATAAAAACTAAGAAATTTCAGAGAATGAAAGTTAAGGCACCTTTAATTACAATAATTGACATTACTCTTAAAAATCAAAACAATTTATATTAATTACAATAATTTTCGAGCAAACACAAAAAAATATTGGATATTTCGGTCACATGGGCAGTGATCGAAATATCCAGTATTTTTTGTGAATTATCACTGTCTGTTAAAAAGATTTATCCCTATTTTAACTTTTATTTATCGGAAGTATTGGGCGGTCAAGGATAAAATTTGTCCTTGAATAATTATAAAATGTTATAACCAGGAAATACTTTCATTTTTAATTTTTAAAATTTTCAACATTTTCTGACTGAAAGAATTTTTTTTTTTTTTTACATTTAAATATAGGCATAGAAAGACAAGGCAGGAGTATACAAATATAAAAAATAAGAAATTTCAGGGACTTAAAGTTAAGGCTCCTTTAATTACAATAATTTTCGAGCAAACAAAACAAACAAAAAAAGTCTCTTGACTTGGGTCTCTGCCTGGGGTATGCAACTACAAAACAACTGCAATAGTAGAATGCCTCACAATTTCTAACTGCAGTTGCTCAAATATATTTTTTTGCTAGGAATTGTCTTCAAGATTCGGGCAGCCAACCTGCTCCAGCAGACAGAGAATACAGTAATCCGAGAGATATAGAAGCCAGAGCAGGGGCGGATCTAGAATTCTAGGATGGAGAACTTCTAATTTTGACGGCTTTTTGTCTTGGTCTTTCTCGACAGGTTCGTATAAATACGAGTAGAAGCTGCATAAAATTAAGATAAACTCAAGCCAGGAGTGGGGGGATCCGCCGCCTAAAAGGTCAGGCTACCAACAATATATTATAAACAGAACTTCATTTCACTCTTTAAAAAAAGAACTTAAAAATACCTTCAAAAAAACTTTTTAACTGGTTTTACTGCAACAACTATCTAAAAGTAACAAAATGATACGCTACTAAGTATTGAATAAAAAAACAAGTTTATTTAAACTGAAAGTAAGGAACGACGTTAAAATTTAAAACGAACAGAAATTATTCCGCATATGAAAAAGGCTGTCCATTCCTCAATACCTCGCTCTTTAAGCTATTAAATAAAAAAAAAACAAGTTTTTTAAACTGAAAGTAAGGAGCGACATTAAAACTTAAAACGAACAGAAATTATTCCGTATATGAAAGGGGCCGTCCCCTTCTCAACGCCTCGCTCTTTACGCAAAAGTTTTTTATTGTTTAAAAAAATAAAGTTGTGAGACAGAGTCAAACTTTAGCGTAAAGAGCGAGGCGTTGAGGAGGGGACGGCCCCTTTCATATACGGAATATTTTCTGTTCGTTTTAAGTTTTAATGTCGCTCCTTACTTTCAGTTTAAAAAACTTGTTTTTTATATATTTAATTTCTGATCGTTTTTTAGTTAATGCAGCTTTTATTTTGGCTCGCCGTGATTGAATAAGTAAACAAAATTTGCATAAAAATTTTACTTTTCTTTTGCTGAATGGCTGTCTTTAAATTTGGTTCTGACGTGATTTACAAATTAACTTACATAACGAACTTCTATATTCATATATTTTTCTTGTGGTAAAAAATACAAAGTTGCAGATTTTTGCAGATATGAGCTTGAAACCTATGTTATAGGGTTTTCTGATATGCTGAATCTGACGGTGTGATTTTCATTAAAATTCTTTCACTTGTAGGGGATGTTTCCCCCCTCTTTAAAAAACCAGGTAAATTTTCTCAGGCTCGTAGCCTTTGGTGAGTAATACTAAACTTAATAAAATTTATATATTTAGAATCAGCATTATAGGCCCATTCTTTTAATACATTTATTGAAATCAAAATTCCGTTTTTTAAAGTTTCGATTACTATTGAACCGTATCGCTTGTTTTTTGTTTTTTTTTATTACGTATATGCTATTACGTATATGAGGGGGTTCTCCCCTTAGTCAATACCACGTTCTTCACGTTAACAGCTAAAAAAAAAATTAAATCACAAACCCCTGAATCCCAAAGGCTGTTTAATTAGAATCGAGAGGTATTTTGAAAGCTCAAAAAAAACTGTAGCGTAAACAACATGGTATTGACTTGGGGGAGAACCCCCTCATATACGTAATAATTTCTGTTCGTTTTAAGTTCTAATGTTGCTTCTTACTTTCAGTTGAAAAAACTTGTTTTTTTTTTTAATTTAATTTCTGATCGTTTTTTAAATAATGCTTGGAAATCCGGCGCCCCCTTCATAGAAATGTCCCTTACCTCAAAGAAACATTCTCCACGGATAGATTCTCCATGGTAACCCCTCCTCCAACCCCCCTCCCCACCAGAAAAAAAATCCTTTCTGAAAATGCCTGTATATTTCCCAATAACCAATACAATATGTAAGCAATGGGCAAAGTTCATAACTTGCAACCCTTCCCCTGGGAACTGTGGGGGATTAAGTCATCCTAAAAGACATATTTATTAGATTTTCCACTATGCTGAACAAAATGGCTATCTCAAAATTTTAATTGGGTGACTTTGAGAAAAAAATGACCGTGGGAGGGGGCCTAGTTGCCCTCCATTTTTTTGGTCACTTAAAAAGGCACTAGAACTTTTAATTTCCGTTCCAATGAGCCCTCCTACGATATTCTAGGACCAGTGGCTCAATACGATTACCCCCGGGGAAAAGAAAAAAAAAACAAAAAAAAAACAAATAAACACGCATCCGTGATCTTTCTTCTGACAAAAAATGGAAAATTCCATATTTATGTAGATAGGAGCTTGAAACCTCTACAGTAAGGTTCTCTGATACGATGAATATGATGGTGTGATTTCATTAGGGTTCTATAACTTTTAGGGGGTCTTTCCCCCTTTTTTCGAAATTCAGCCAAATTTTTTCAGGCACGTAACTTTTCATGGGTAAGATTAAACTTGATGAAATTTATATATTTGAAATCAGAATTAAAATCAGATTCTTTTGATGTATTTATTGGTATCAAAATTCCGTTTTTTAGAGTTTCGGTTACCATTGAGCCGGGTCGCTCCTTACTTACAGTTCGTTACTACGAACTGTTTGAAAGTTTGAGTCTGTCACACAACTTTTATTTTTTAAAACAATAAAAAACTTTAGCATAAAGAGCGAGATTGAGGAGGGGACAGCACCCTTTCATATACGGAATAATTTCTGTACGTTTTAAGTTTTAACGCCGTTCCTTACTTTCAGTTGAAAAAACTTGTTTTTTTTTTTACTTAATTTTTGTACTTTTTTGAATTAATGTAGGTTTTGATTTTGACTCACCGTACATGAATCATTAAAACAAAATTTGGCTTTCTCGAAACTTGTTTCATTTTATTTACGAACGTTTTATTAGTAATAAATATACGTAACTTACGAATTAACTTACGTAACGAACTTCTATATTTATATATTTTTAAGACGTATATTAGGGAGTTCACCCCCTAGTCAATACCTTGCTCTTTAAGCTAAAGTAGTTATAGTTAGCTAAAGTAGTATAGTTATAATTCGATTTTTTAATTGTATCCTGTTTGTGCAAAAAAATGACAATAAAATACAAACAAGAGACCAGGAGCTAATTTTTCTAACCTCCTTCTAAATTTCAAGTAAGTACAAATCACAAAAAAAAGATTATTCAAAGCAAAAATACTCTTACGTTATTCAAACGAAATACCATCCACACTAAGCGAGAAAAAGACCTTAACAAACACTTAATAAGTTTTTTTTGCCCGCTTACAGAGATACAAATAAACGCGGATTAAGGAAAAAGAAACGAGCTGAAATTCATAAAGAAAAAACGGCTTCTAAACAATACAAAATACAGTTTTAATCCAAAGAACACTTGCAAATAATGTCAAATGGCCGAAAATGAAGCAAATGATTCATATTCGTAATGAACACGGCGCATTCTACATAATTCATAACATCTCACGGGTTAAGAACCATACAAAAATTACAGAATAAAACTATTCTGGCGAAACAACGGATAATTTAATAAAAACTTCAAATAGCTACAAAATCTTTCAACTGCTCAATCTTAGACAGGGAATCCTGAAGTGGCAATATATAATGGGCGGGGGGGGGGGGATTGCAAGGGAACAACACAATTTCGAGAGTACACGTCTGCTATAACTGTACTTTAGTGCAGCAAGTTTGGCATAACTGACGTGAAACCTGATATGGCCTGTTCTACGCTCGTATACGAGTACTAAGCTTATCAGACTCATAAACGAGGCCTAGGTATTTCAGCAAAGTAATATCTATAATTATTGTACTTGTAACAAAAATAAGTAAATGAAACGTGGATTTACCATGGGCATTATCAACTAAAAACTCAGTCTTTATAGCATTAACCGCTAGTCCTAGAAGCTAATAATCAGAAGTTAGTGAATTATGGTTTCCTGTAATGTAGAGAGGTTCGAAGTAATAAGCAGGATATCATCTATGTTACAAATCAAACTAAGATCACAAAGACCAATATAAAATTTATCCTTAATCATCCTTAATTCTTCACAGTAGTTGAAAGAATGTTAAACATAACAGGACTCAGAATTGAACTTTGCCTGAGACATCTAACGAGACGGATAGGAAAACTTATAAGAGCCTTTTCAAGCTTGACCGTAATATAACAATGGCTATACCAATATGGAGGCAACATAACTATACGGGGTGTAACACCAAAATCAAGCAGACATGAAAATACTGCAGACAGAACAACTGAATCGAATGCTGCTTGTATATCCACGCTACATAAGTACAAGAAATTACCAGCAATTTCAGCTTTTCTACGAATACAGTTCAATAGGCGATAAACAAACACAACATTCAGGTGTTCACAGAAACCAAACTGTCTGTAACCTGGCACGCACTTATTGGTCAATTTTAGGCAGAATTTGACTCTCCAGAACCTTACTTAAGACACTAGAAACAGCAATCGAGCGATAACTACACGAAAAAGTCAAAATTTTTAGATTTTTTTTTAAATATACACTATCGCATGAGAATAAAATAAATTAGGTGTCTGTGCCAATGCACGTTTGAAAGAAAAAGGTTAGATGAGCAATCAGCAGTGCATTTTCATGAAAAACTAAATATCTATAAGAAAATTTGAAGAAGTGGATATTCTCTGATCCTCATTTTTAGAAGAAGTTATGACCATTCAATGGCCCCCATCCTAACTCCATGAAGCTTAAAAAGACAAGGATAGCTTAAATAGACTTGCGTGTCTAAAAACGTGTCTAGCCAGACATATGTGTCCAAGCAGCCACTGTTAACTCTTAAAATCCGATGATTGGCGGAATTAGTTTGCAGTCAAGCTCCCAACTCTAGAACTCTGTCTAGGACTTCAAGTTCTTCCAATCAGGAACCTGTTCTAGTATCCATATTTTTGTCTCCATATCATTACTTTAAAAAGCGTTCACATATATGGCTGGTTATACTTCCATGTTTACACGCGTGCCTAACTAGACATCTATGTTTAGGGATCGAAGTCTAGCTAGATTTTCATGTGAACGCCACTTAAGCTACAGTTCCCACTAAAAATAACTTGATGTAAGTATTTACCTGTTCACCATCTGAATATGAACGACACTTAAGCTACAGTGCCGACTAAAGACAATTTGATGAGAGTATTTACCTGCTCACCATCTGAAACGGTCCACCTTCCCAGTCGTGTGGAAAAGGAGTGACCAAGAGCAACCCATTCCTTTTGAACTAGACTGTGGAATCCTTGAATAGTGCGACAATGAGAATCCAACAGGATTTGAGCCAGTGACGAGATGATTGCACTCCAATCACGACCAGAACTCTCTAAAAAGGGCAAGGTTATCTTGAACTAAATATGATGATCAATAAACAAAATGAAATAAAAACACGATAACGGGTAAAACTTTTAACTAAGACAGAGAATTCTGAACACAATTTTTTTTTTAATACAAATATTAAACAAAGTAAAAAAAATAATTTTTTTTTTTTACTTTGAGTTCACATTTGGAGGGTTTTATAAACGGGGCAAAAAGAGAAAAAAACAGACACTAGAAAATAAAATAGAGATGAGCAGAAGAACAAACGCTAAACAAAAGGAATAGAAGAAGCAAAAAGAAAAAAGAAAATATCATCGTTCACTCTAGCTATAAATGGAAAGGCAGTAAGGTCAAAGAAATTATTCATGATTGTTAGCAAGCGAAGATTTAATACTCGCAAAACATTCTGCCGAATTCCAATTCAATTTTATTTTCATCATATTTAGATTTCTTTATTTTCAAATGATTGAACAGTACTTGTTAACTATAGCGACCACAACAATATTTGGACAGCGTGAAGTAAGAAAACAATTCTTACTTCATAATATACATAATAATTGTAGCTGTGTTAGCTACATTTTGCATGCAGACCCGCTCTCTTTTTATAATTGCTTGTTGCTGAGGAAGGTCCCCTTAGATAAAATTGAAATATTCAGCTTTCACTAAGTCTTTCTGTCTCGTTAGTTTGGTTCAACGGATTTTAACTTTCTTTGTTTAAACGCACGTCCAAATCCGAAAAAAAAATCTAAAGAATATAGTTAACTAATAAAATTCTAGCATTTATTATCTCACAATATGAGCGAAAATTGGTAGCCAATTATATACATTTTTCTGTTAAAATTCTCAATTTGCATTTAAGGAAATTGGATGCTAAATGGCCGTGAAATAGCAAATAAGATGTTCGTAAAAATAGAAATATCGCAGAACAATGTAAAAAGAATGAAAAAACATAGCAGATAGGTCAGCTTAATATTAATGACATAAAGTCATCACTTGGTCTTGGTCTTTCCTGTTTCTCTACTTTTTTGGTTTTTATTTATTGTTATTATTATAATAATTACATTTTTTTTTTGTTTTTGTTTAATGTATGCTAGTGTTTATTCTCCTTCATCTTCATTTCATATCTATTGTTTGATTTAGGGTATTATTTGTGGCTCTTTTAGCGCTTTATTATTGTGTTTTATGGCCCACAACAAGAAAAGCTTCTTGGGCCGAATAACTTTTTTACGTTTGTAATAGTGTTTTAGTATTAACAAAATGATTGATGATTGATTGATGAAATTTTCAAATTTATAAAATAATTATTACAGGGATCGGTAATAGAGGCAGCTCAGAGTTAATGCCCACTATGCATACAAGAGGCAATTGAAAAGACAACTACTGTTATTACCAACGTCCAAGCACAATGCTCTTTTTAGGAAATTAATTAAAAAAAACTTTCCAAAAAATAATTTTTTCAAAGAAAACTAAAGGCCAATTTAAACTTAAGCTCAGGAGATACTAATAACTTTTAAAATTCAAACCCAAAACGACTAGAAATTATTATTAAAGAATAAATAAAACCCAAAACGAACAGAAATTAAATAAACAATCATAGCAAAAAAACATACAACAAGTAATAATATAAATCAATAAATAGATCTTAAACCGAGTAATGCTTAGATTGAATATGAAAATCAAGCTTAACACGAAAAAAAATAGTTTGCTATTAAAGTATAAATGAAACTTAAAACGAACAGAAGTTAAATAAACAATCAATGCGAAAAGACGAACAATATATATTAATATAAATGAATAAATAAATCTTAAAACGAGTGAAACTTAAATTGAATATGCAAATCAAGTTTGAATCGAATAAAAATAACTACAAACAAGAGTTTGGGTATCGCCTCACTGCAGAAGCCTAAAACCTACTGCGTCATTGGGCCTTATTGAAAACTATATGAGTCTTGAACAGTGTTGGAAAGCATAAACAAAATCAAATTGAATATTAGATATATAATGATATTAATTGTTGAAAGATCCATCAGTTCAAGATTTTTTTTTCACTGTAATTTTTATTTTCATTTTCAATGCTGTAAGAACTGGAAAAGAATAAATTTGTAATATACGAGTAATTTGTTTTCAGTGAAGCGCCAATGACGCAAAAGGCTTTAGGTTTCCATAGGCAGCGCGCTAGCGCTGCCTATGTAAAGAACGATGTGGGCACAATGTGTTTTTTTTTCTCGAATCGAATAAAAATAACTACAAACAAGAGTTTGGGTATCGCCTCACTGCAGAAGCCTAAAACCTACTGCGTCATTGGGCCTTATTGAAAACTATATGAGTCTTGAACAGTGTTGGAAAGCATAAACAAAATCAAATTGAATATTAGATCTATAATGCTATTAATTGTTGAAAGATCCATCAGTTCGAGATGTTTTTTCCACTGTAATTTTTATTTTCATTTTCAATGCATTAAGAACTGAAAAAGAATAAATTTGTAATATGTGAGTAACTTGTTTTCAGTGAAGCGCCAATGACGCAAAAGGCTTTAGGTTTCCATAGGCAGCGCGCTAGCGCTGCCTATGTAAAGAACGATGTGGGCACAATGTGTTTTTTTTCTCCATACCCGGGCACTTCGTATCGAAGGAGTCATCGTAGTAACTTCGAAAAGGGCTTATTCGATTGGAAATTGGAGTGGCTAGTGCCCTTTTTAATACTCGAAAGTGATTGGAGGGCAATTAGCCCCCCCCCCACTTCCATCATTCCCCCAAACATATCCAATTAAAATTTTGAGGTGGCCATTTTGTTCAGCGTAGTTGATTTATAGATAGAAAATATCTTTTTGAGGAGGACACTTCCCCACAACCCTCGTGGCAAGTGTTTTAAGTTATGCCCTGGGGTAAAATAAGATTTTTGTAGAAGGTCTTGTCGTATAAACTTCACAAAAGTTTCATTCTATTATAAATTCAAAGGGCTAGTGCCGTTTTTAATTGTCGAAAGTTTTTCGAGGGCAACTACCCCCCCCCCCCCTAAGCCCATCATTCCCCCAAACACATCCAATCAAAATTTTGAGATAGCCATTTTGTTCAGCGTAGTTGATTTCCAGATAGAAAATATCTTTTTGAGGAGGACAATCCCCCACAACCCTCGGGGCAAGGGCTAAAGTTATGCCCTGAGAGCATATAAGGTTTTTATAGAAGGCGTTGTCGTAGAAACTTAAAAAAAGGCTCATTCAATTGGAAATTCAAACGGCTAGTGCCCGTTTTAATAGTCGAAAGTGATTGGAGGGCAACTAGCCCCCCCCCCCCCGCGCCCATCATTCCCCCAAACACATCAAATCAAAATTTTGATGTTCAGCGTAGTTGATTTCTAGATAGAAAATATATTTTTGAGGAGGACATTCACCTAAAACCCTCGGGGCAAGGGTTTTAAGTTTTGGCCTGGGGGCATATAAGGTTTTTATAGAAGGCGTTGTCATAGAAACTTCAAAAAACACTCATTTGATTGGAAATTCAAAGGGCTAGTGCCCTTTTTACTAGTTGAAGGGATCGGACGGTAACTAGCCCACCTCTCACACCCACCTTTTCATAGGCAGCTAGCGCTGCCTAAGTAAAGAACGATGTGGGCACAATGTGTTGTTTTTTGTTTTGTTTTTTCTCCATACCCGGGCACTTCGTATCGAAGGAGTCTTCGTAGAAACTTCGAAACAGGCTCACTCGATTGGAAATTGGAGTGGCTAGTGCCATTTTTAATAGCCAAAAATGATTGCAGAGCAGCAAGACCCCCCCCCCCACCCCCCAACTTCACACCAACCCCAACAATACAAAATTGTATAAATACAATTTTTTGAGCGGTGGTGATTTCCCAAAAGAAAAAATGTTTTTGATGAGGGCACACCCCCACAACCCACAGGGCAAGGGTTTTAGGTTATGTCCTGGGGGCATATAAGGTTTTTATAGAAGGTGTTGTCGTAGAAACTTCAAAACAGGCTCATTCGATCGGAAATTCAAAGGGCTAGTAACCTTTTTAATAGTCGAAAGTGATTGGAGGGCAACTAGCCCTCCCTCCCACGCTCATCATTCCCCCAAATACATCCAATCAAAATTTTGAGATAGCCATTTTGTTCAGCGTAGTTGATTTACAGATAGGAAATATGTTTTTGAGGATACTCCGCCACAGCCCTGGGGGCATTAAGTTATGCCCTGGGGGCATATAAGGGTTTTATAGAAGACGTTGTCGTAGAAACTTCAGAAAAGGGCTCATTCGATTTGAAATTCAAATGGCTAGTGCCCTTTTTAATAGTCGAAAGTGATTAGTAATATTTTTTGTTGTTGTTGTTGTTGTTGTTTAGACCAGGGCGCTTCGTATCGAATGAGTTGTTGTGAAAGGTTCAAAAAGGGCTCATTCGATTCGAAAAGAAAAGGACTTAAGCTCTTTTTGATTGTTGAATGTTGTTGGAGTGAAACTAATTTCCTTTCCACTCTCCCCCAACCATTTGCTCATTATGTTTAAAAAGTAAATGTTTCCTCAAGATTAAATCAAAACGCACTATGATAATGCTAATTCCCAATAAGGCATCTCAGCAGTATCCCAAGAACGACTGAGGGTATTATGTTTAAAGTTTCGGGGCTACTTCTGCTCTTGAAATTTAACCAAATCAAAATAGCGTAAGTGTATCCAAGCTATCAAAGGAAGTAAACAGATTTTTTTGCGAATGGTATCAAGTTTTCCATTTAAGGTCAACTAGAGGAGGTATGAAACTAAATTAAACTGTACTATTTGTGTCCAGATTTTTAAAAGGGTGTATGTTGTTAAAAATTGCTGAAAATTTTTCTCCAGCATACAAATAGCAGGTCAAACAATAAAGTCTTAAAAAACGAAAAGATTTAAAGTGTTATTTTCTTTTTCCCTGAAAACACTATGTCAATATAAAACGAACAGAAATTAATTTAAAAACTTTTTCCACAAAATAAGTTTTTCAAAGAAAAGTAAAGAACTACATAAAACAAAAAATGAGCAAAAATAAAATAAAATAATCTACCAAGCTCGAAACAACCACAAATCAGCATCGATAAATAAATAAAACCAAAAACGAATAGAAATTAAAATAAATAACCGAGTCAAACTCAAAACGAGCAGAAATTAACATAAGTTGGGCGCAAAACCCCTATGCCTTCCCAAGGCCAGAACAAAATTTGCACTTTACTGAAAAAAAATATAAATGTTTTTACTTTTATAACTTTAATAAATCAAATAATTTTAAAATTTTGAATACTAAATATGAGTATATGTATATTAAACTGACAATGCACATTCATTTATATTTTTTCAGTAAAGTGCAAATTTTGTTCTGGCCTTGGGAAGGCATAGGGGTTTTGCGCCCAACTTATGTTAATTTAAGTTTCACTCGTTTTAAGATTTATTTATTCATTTACATTAATATATATTGTATGTTTGTTCGCATTGATTGGTTATTTAATTCCTGTTTGTTTTGAGTTTCAATTATACTTTAATAGTAAGATATTTTTTTGACTTGAAGGTTGATTTTGAGATGTTATCTATTCAATACTCGCTGTAAGATCTATTTATTCATTTATAATATTACTTGTTGTATGTTGTTTGCTATGATTATTTGTTTAATTTCTGTTCGTTTTGGGTTTCATTTATTCTTTAATAGTAATTTCTAGTCGTTTTGGTTTGAATTTTAACAGGTATTTGTATCTCCTGAGCTTAAGTTTAAAATGGCCTTTACTTTTCTTTGAAAAACTTCTTTTTCGGAAAGTTTTTTTTTTAATTAATTTTTTTTCGTGTTTGATTGCAAAAAGTTTCAAGTTTTTATGGCATAGGGGGGGGGGGTTGCTTACTTTCCGATTATTCTTGATTTTAAAAAACGTATCTAGAACTTTCAATTTAAATCGAATGAGGCTTTTTTTCAAAGTCTATACGATTACCTCTTTGATAAAAAACTTATGTATGAACAATAGACAGCTTGCATAACTTGTGGACAGCGATTGGCAACAATGAATGGATTGAAAAAATAACTCCAATAAGGGTGTTTTGACCATTTCACTTGCTGACACAAAGGGATCACGACTGTTTGGAATTGACCTTAATAGGATTTTTTGTGCCAAAGCAATTTTGCATCTATCACAGAGTATGTATTTTAAACTTATGATTGGATAATTATAATAGATTTACTATGTGTTCTTCTCATAAAAAACTTAACCTTATTAAAGTCTTCGGGGTGGGGGCGGCGAAGTTGGCATAAAGAAGAAAACTACCGTAGACAGCAGGAGTGGGGGCGGGTGAGGTTGGATACTCATCCACTACGGGGCGGAACGTCACTTATCTCCTACGTTCCCGACTTAGGAAATTAGACAGACTCATTGGGTTGTAGACTTTTGGACCGTTTGAGTTGTAGAAGACGTTAAAATACTCAAAATACTTCATATTTTCAGTTATCGGAGGATTGATTTCACAGATCGTGGAATGGTGAGCCCCCTGGCCCATCATTTGGGTGAGCCTCATCCCATAATATGCAATTTTGATTGATTTTTCCGTGTTATGCGCATATATTATTCTATATATGTTATTTTGAGTTGTACTTTTATCGCATTACGTTCATTTTTAAGCCTTGAGATAAAAACTGAAACCTTAGCGAACCTTACACAACAAAATGAGGAGTTTTTAGAAAAAGACCCAATAAAACATTAAAGCCTTATGGTGTTTTTGACCTTTTGTTTTCTATTGTCTAAAACTTAGTAACAGAAAAAAATTAATTAAAAAAACTAAAATAACTTTACAAAAGAGATAACAATTACCAAGCAGTATATAAGGCTATCCTAACATTTGCGCTACAAATGGGAGGATATTAGGGGGTTGGGTTTAATGCTAAGGGGTGGGCGGACGGGGCTGGCTGTGCACAACCTTCCCGTTGGTGGCCCTGTTTTCACTAATCTTAGTGCACAGCTAAAAAACAATAAAACATCGAAACCTTATTGCCTTTATGACCTTTAGTTTTCTATTGTCTAAAACTTAGAAACGTGAGAAAATTAATTTAAAAAACTAAATTTATTTATTTATTTACATTAATATCTATTGTATGTTTGTTTGCATTGATTGTTTATATGCCCCCAGGGCATAACTTACAACCTCAACCCCCGGGCCCTGGTGGGCTGTGTCGACACCGGAGTTTTTTGTTATCAGAACTTAGAGCTATTTTAACAAAATGTCTATCTCAAAATTTTTATGTGATGCGTGGGGGCTAGTTGCCCTCCAATCTCTTTTGTCTCTTAAAAAGTGAACAAGAACTTTCAATTTCCAATCAAATGAACCTTCTCTAAAGTTTATACGAGCCTCCCTTCCATAAGAAATAATATGAAGGATTCGGAGAATCCTTCATATAAATTACAACCCTTGCCCTGAGGGCACTGGGGAAGTTGTCATCCTCAAATATCTAATTTTCAAAACTTTAAACTACGTTTAATAAAATGGCTGTCTCAAAATTTTGATTGGATGTGTTTGGGGAAAAGGTGGGCGTAAGAGCGGGGTTAGTCGCCCTCAGATCACTTTCGACTATTAAAAAGGGCACTAGCCCTTTGAATTTCCGATCGAATGAGCCTTTTTTGAAGTTTCTACGACAGCGCCTTCTATAAAAACCTTATATGCCACCAGGGTATAACTTGAAACCCTTGCCTTGAGGGTTGTGTGGGAGTCTCCTCCTCAAAAAACATATTTTCTATCTGAAAATCAACTACGCTTAACAAAATAGCTATCTAAAAATTTTGATTGGATGTGTTGGGGGGAATGATGGGCATGGGGGGGGGCTAGCTGCCCTCCAATCACTTTCGACTCTTAAAAAGGGCATCATCCCTTTGAATTTCTAATCGAATGGGCTTTTTTTGAAGTTTCTACGACAACGCCTTCTATAAAAACCTTATATGCACCCAGGGCATAACTTAAAACTTTTGCCCAGAGGGTTTTGGGGGAGTGTCCTTCTCAAAGACATATTTTCTATCTTTAAGTCAACTACGCTGAGCAAAATGGATATCTCAAAATTTTTATTGGTTGTGTTTGAGGTAATGATGGGTGTGGGAGGGGGCTAGTTGCCCTCCAATCACTTTCGACTATTAAAAAGGGCACTATCCCTTAGAATTTCCAATCGAATGAGCCTTTTTTGAAGTTTCTGCGACAACGCCTTCTATAAAAAACCTTATATGCCCCCAGGGCATAACTTGGGGGAATGTTCCCCCAGGGTGATTGGGGGAATGATGGGCGCGGGGGGGGGGGGCTAGCTACCCTCCAATAGCTTTCGACTCTTAAAAAGGGCACTATCCCTTTGAATTTCTAATCGAATGGGCTTTTTTTGAGGTTTCTACGACAAAGCCTTCTATAAAAACCTTATATGCCCCCAGGGCAAAACTTAAAACCCTTGCCCTGAGGGTTTTGGGGGAGTGTCCTCCTCAAAAACATATTTTATATCCAGAAATTAACTACGCTGAACAAAATGGCTATCTCAAAATTTTGCTTAGATGTGTTTCGGGGAATGATTGGCGTGCGGGGGTTAGTTGCCCTCCAATCATTTTCGACTATTAAAAAGGGCACTAGAACTCTCGATTTCCAATCGAATGAGCCCCCTTTGAAGTTTCTACGACGACCTCTTCCGTATGAAGTGCCTCTGGGGAAAAAAAATAATAAAAGATTGGAGCCGTGTGGCCTTTACTAGAGGCAACGCTACAGCGTTGCCTCTGATTTTTGGGTTTTGCAATTTTATATTTTTTTTATTTTCTTTTTTTTACAGTCATCAAATCAACAAAAAAAATCTAACGCTTTAATCCTCTTAAGAGAGATCTTGTGCATCTCCTTCGCCGAACCAACAAGCATCTTCGGCCACAATTCTCAACGTCACATTCAGCCTTAATTGGTCTAACAGCACTCATCTTGAGACAATCATCGCAAAGGGAAATTAGACAATATTTACTCTTATCTTAATGCGTCAGTTTGTTTTTTCTTGCTGACATTGACTTATCTCACACTTTTCGATTTTAGAACATGCTTGTCCTACAGGGGGCCATCAAGTCAACAACACAGGTGGCTTAAGTCACCGAACTGAGCCATTACAGAAAAGAGCCGTCGAAGTGACTATGCGCAAAGCTCATACAGGTTATAAATCAGCACCATCTACCTTACAACAACCGTCCCTTCAAGAGGATCACTTTTTGTTTGGTCTGGAATTTTGACCAATTTCTTCTCGGCAGTGATAAACAAGAACATATTATCACCATCTATGACGAAAAAGGAAATACAAGATCATAAATTAAAGATAACCGCCTATCTTACGCACAAAATCCTTCTTAGTTTTTGTGCCGTATTATACGTCTGCGTTCAGTAAGAAGTGTTTGCTTAATATACGCGGTGTTTAATGAACACGTGCCATGTTTGTTTAATATCTACTTTTATTTTGTAAACATGAGCGCATTTCGGCTGGACTTAATTCTTGACGATAATTTGCATCAACAAAATGATTCTGATTCTGACCTACGACGACTTTTTCTATTTTTATCGTTAAAAAAAATTTATTACTAGTGATTCAATTAGATAAGATTCCTTTCCAGTGGTTGTATTTTATATACAAATACGACAGTAATTACTCATTTTCTCAAGAAACAATCTCAGCATATTTTGCGTGACCGTAAAATGTAATTTTTCAATGAAATATTATTTGAATAACCAAGAAATACCCATTTTCATTAAATTCTTCTTTTGTATTCTCAATCGAATCAATTCCTTTTTCGTGAATTATTGAATTTAAAAAATCCTTCCTTAGCAAATCGTGAATTTAAACAAATAATTCCTTACGAATAGTTTGTTCCAGTTGTACAAGAATACTCCACAGCAGTCTAACAGCGCTTAACGGCCCTTACCGAGGCAAATTAGCTAAATCCTCTATACTATTGATTTCAGATCAATAAATATTGTGAATGATACACTTGACAAAACTGCTTAGGACAAAGGTGTGATGCAGATATTTGCGATTGAAGTTGATGGAGATTGAAGATAAAGATTATGTAGTGGAAGTCACAGTATCAAAAATAGAAGATCAAAATTGACTGTTTGGGAATATCAGCCAGCACGTGGAAGGAACAGATTGACGATCGTGACTCCAGGTGTGTGAAATTAACTATACCAAATCATTTGGAATTTCGTAACCTGTAAAAGTTTCAACTTGCTATATTTTAACGACGGATAGCTAACAGGGAGGGTATAGATCTGGTCCCCCCTTCGCACCATTGGGGCTGAACATTT
The DNA here is from genome assembly GCF_049724085.1 of Artemia sp. Qi Xiang Cuo. Classification (NCBI taxonomy): domain Eukaryota; kingdom Metazoa; phylum Arthropoda; class Branchiopoda; order Anostraca; family Artemiidae; genus Artemia; species Artemia sp. Qi Xiang Cuo. The sequence continues at coordinate 39,551,012 of NC_142808.1, forward strand.
TTATGACAGGTGGAAGGCCTTTTACCTCAATTATTAAAATAAAAATAAAAATCAGGCTTATTTCTAATTTCTTCGGTTTTTTTTCAATGCTCCTTAGGAACATATTGATTCTTAAGTAACAGTAGCATAATGACTCTCTGAATAACATATTGTGCGGCACAAATTCTATTTCACAGCAAATGACATAACTGGTAAGGAAAAAAAAATCCATTTCTTTTATTCTTATGGACAGATTTTTTTTTCGCTAATTACAGAGCTTTATCAAAAAAGTTCAGCAATTAGTCTTTTGGCCGAATCCTTGAAATTGTGACAAATCATTCGTGTCCTAAACCATAATTAGCGTCGGTAATGGTATAGGCAAAAGTTAACACCTAAGTATATTTTTCTGTAAAAATCAAGTACCAGAAAGTAAAAAACTTTTTTCACCAACAAAAAAAAACAACACATTTCCTGTGGTTTCCCAGAATCATCTCCATCACATCTTCTTCACGCCCCTAAATTTTACCCTTGCGCTTAAATCAACTTATTTTCCTCCATCGAAGCTATTGAACTTTTCTTTGGATGATTTGTTAAGAAGCTTCCTGTGCAAGGCTGGTCCAATCCTGGAATGGTGTTAAGCTGGTTCCCTGTCTAACTGTTTCTTTAAAGCTCTCAATAATTCACCTGATTATTTTTGCTACCGTCCATTAAAAATTTCCGGAAACAGAAAAGGGAGGAATAATATCTAAAAGTAATTTACTTCTATTACTAACTGCTTCCTCACATGACAACAATGAACATAAAAATAATGACTCATTAACAGATAAAAACAATACAAAGTTCCAAAAAAAAAAAATCACGTCAGAAAAAGGCTGTAAGTAGTTCCTAGGGCAGCCAGACTAATAGTTTGAAGTAGCAAAACCAGAAAAAAATTCGCTTAATGTTCACCAGCTAGCTGTCTCTGTTTTCTAGGCGCCTTTGAAGTACCAAGGACAGTGTAAATGAAATCTGATTCTATGAATTGGTAAAGAGGAAATACCCAACATTATACTACTATTATTACTAATAGCCCACTGCATCACCAACCCGCCTGAATTCAACACAGCTACGCATGCTTCTACTCAATCCCATGTATTAAAAGCTTCCCTCTTTACACCGTCCCAGGAAGTTCCATATCTTCAAAAATTAAGAAAACTCTGGTAATGAAAAAGACTTCAATATACAGTTAAGCACTTTCTTTGGTAGTGGCAGATGCCCACATAAAAACAAGAAACGTCGATGAAATATCAGCAAAAAACAAAGCCGCCAAACAGGTTAAGAAAGTGTAGCTGTCCTTTGACGGTGTAACTGTCTTTGGGAATCAGCAGATTGTTAATGTGTGCATTTTTACTGATGAAAAGCGTTGTCAAGTTTAACTCATTGATTTTTTTGTTTGTTTTCATGGTTCAACAGGGCAACACAGACCAAAATGTGGTACTAGCCAAGAAAACCTCAAAATTTTATAACAAGCAAGGGATAATGTTTCATTATCACCGTTTTCAGGTATTCTAAGATTGGTTCAGGGGCAAAAAGTGTTTGCGTTTTGATGGCCTTGGCACTTTAAAGCTCAGAGTCTTTTTGTAATTTGTGCTGGGACGAATCAAACTGGATCAAGGTTCAGGACTTAAAGACCCACTCCAAACAGAGTAATTTAAAAGAACTCTTGGAAGGACTTAAGTAATTTAAAAGAACTTTTGGAAGAACTCTTGTGTCGATTTTTCCATACCTCGACTAGATTTTCCATTAAATAAAACAAAATTTAAAAATTTCTAGCTGCCCCAGCTGGAGGTTTTCTAAGAAGTGAAGAGGCCAGGTATGAAAAAAGAGGAACCAACCATACCCCCTCCCTAAAAAAAAGTGTTTTTAGTTTTATAAAACACTTGGCGCTTTTACTCAAAACGAGAAGAAATTAACATAAGTTAGGCGCAAAACCCCTATGCCTTCCCAAGGCCAGAAAAAAATTTGCACTTTACTGAAAAAATATAAATGTCTTTACTTTTATAACTTTAATAAATCAAATAATATTAACATTTGATTACTAAATATCAGTATATGTATAGTAAAATAACAATGCACATTCAATTGTATTTTTTCAGTAAAGTGTAAATTTTGTTCTGGCCTTGGGAAGGCATAGGGGTTTTGCGCCCAACTTATGTTAATTTCTGCTCGTTTTCAGTTTGACTCGGTTATTTATTGTAATTTCTGTTTGTTTTGGGTTTCATTTATTTATCGATGCTGATTTGTGGTATTTTCACGCTTGGTAGATTATTTGATTTTATTTTTGTTCATTTTTTGTTTAATGGAGTTCTTTACTTTTCTTTGAAAAACTTATTTTGTGGAAAAAGTTGTTTTAATTAATTTCTGTTCGTTTTATATTGACATAGTTTTTTCAGGGAAAAAGAAAATAAAACTTTAAATCTTTTCGTTTTTTAAGACTTTATAGTTTGATCTGCTATTTGTATGCTGGAGAAAAATTTTCAGCAATTTTTAACAACATACACCCTTTTAAAAATCTGGACACTAATAGTACTGTTTAACTTAGTTTCATACCTCTTCTTGTTGATCTGAAATGGAAAACTTGATACCATTCACAAAAATATCTGTTTACTTTATTTGATAGCTTGGATACACTTACGCTATTTTGATTTGGTTAAATTTCAAGAGCAGAAGTAGCCCCGAAACTTTAAACATAATACCCTCAGTCGTTCTTGGGATACTGCTGAGATGCATTATTGGGAATTAGCATTATCATAGTGCGTTTTGATTTAATCTTGAGGCAACATTTAGTTTTTAAACATAATGAGCAAATGAAAGGGTTGGCGTGGGAGGGTGGGAGTTTAAGGGGGATTAGTTGCCCTCCAATCACTTTCGACTATTAAAAAGGGCATCAGCCCTTTCTATTTTCAATCGAATGAGCCCCTTTCGAAGTTCCCACGACAACTCCTTCGATAAAAAGTTCCCTGGTCTAAACAACAACAACAACAACAAAATATCACTAATCACTTTCGACTATTAAAAAGGGCACTAGCCCTTTGAATTTCAAACCGAATGAGCCTTTTTTGAAGTTTCTACGACAACACCTTCTATAAAAACCTAATATGCCCCCAGGGCATAACTTAAAACCCTTGCCCTGAGGGTTGTGGGGGAGTGTCCTCCTCAAAAATATATTTTCTATCTTAAAATCAACTAGCCTACGCTGAACATAATGGCTATCAAAAAATTTTGATTGGATGTGTTTGGGGGAATTAGGGGCGTGGGGGAGGGGGGCTAGTTGCCCTCCAATCACTTTCGACTATTAAAAAGGGCACTAGCCCTTTGAAATTTTCAATCCAATGAGCCTGTTTTGAAGTATCTACGACAACGCCTTCTATAAAAACCTTATAAGCCCCAAGGGCATAACTTTAAACCCTTGCCCTGAGGGTTGTGGGGGTGTGTCCTCCTCAAAAACATATTTTCTATCTGGAAATCAACTTCCCTGAACAAAATGGCTATCTCAAAATTTTGATTGGATGTGTTTGGGGGAATGATGGGCGTGGGGTGGGCTAGTTGCCCTCAAAATTACTTTCGACGATTAAAAAGGGCACTAGGCCTTTTAATTTCTAGTCGACTGAGCCTGTTTTGAAGTTTCTACGACAACACCTTCTATAAAAACCTTATATGCCCCCAGGCCATAACTTAAAACTCTTGCACTGTGAGCTGTGGGGGAGTGTCCTTCTCAAAAACATATTTTCTATCTGGAAATCAATTAAGATACGCTGAACAAAACGACTATCTCAAAATTTTGATTGGTTGTGTTTGGGGGAATGATAGACGTGGGGGGGCTAGGTGCCCTCCAATAACTTTCGGCTATTAAAAAGGGCACTATCCCTTTCAATTTCCAATCGAATGAGCCTGTTTTGAAGTTTCTACGACAATACCTTCTATAAAAACCTTATATGCCCTCAGGGCATATATTAAAACCCTTGCCCTGAGGGTTGAGGGGGAGTGTCCTCCTCAAAAACAAATCTTCTATCTGGAATCAACTACGCTGAACCATTTTGTTCAGCGTAGTTGATTTCAAGATAGAAAATATGTTTTTAAGGAGTACACTCTCACACAACCCTCAGGGCAAGGGTTTTAAGTTATGTCCTGGGGGCATATAAGGTTTTTATAGAAGGCGTTGTCGTAGAAACTTCAAAACAGGCTCATTCGATTGGAAATTTGAAGGGCTAGTGCCCTTTTTAATAGTCGAAAGTGATTTAATGGCAACTAGATCCCCCCACGCCCATCATTCCCCCAAACACATCCAATCAAAATTTTGAGATAGCCATTTTGTTCAGCGTAGTTGATTTCAAGATAGAAAATATGTTCCTGAAGAGGATACTCCCCCACAACCCTCAGGGCAAGGGTTTTATGTTATGCCTTGGGGGCATATAAGGTTTCATAGGCAGCGCGCTAGAGCTGCCTAAGTAAAGAACGATGTGGACACAATGTGTTTTTTTTTATCCATACCTGGGCACTTCGTATTGAAGGAGATGTCGCAGAAACTTCGAAAAGGGCTCATTCGATTAGAAATTGGAGTGTCTAGTGCCCTTTTTAATAGTCGAAAGTGATTTGAGGGCAACTAGCCCCCCCTCACGCCCGTCATTCCCCCAAACAAATCCAATCAAAATTTTGATATAGCCATTTTGTTCAGCGTAGTTGATTTCCGGATAGAAAATATGTTTTTGAGGAGGACACTCCCCCACAACCCTCAGGGCAAGGGTTTTAAAGTAAGCCCTGAGGACATATAAGAACGATGTTGGCACAATTTACTATTTATTATTTTTTCCTTTAGAGCAGGGTACTTCATATGGAAGGGGTCGTCGTAGAAACTTCAAAAGGGGCTCAATCAATTGCAAATTAAGAATTCTAGTGCCCTTTTAATAGTCGAAAGTGATTAAAGAGCAACTAGCCCCCTCCACGGCCATCATTCCTCCAAACACATCCAATCAAAATTTTGAGATAGCCATTTTGTTCAGCGTAGTTGATTTCCAGATAGAAAATATATTTTGAGGAGGAATCTCCCCCAAAACCCTCAGGGAAAGGGTTTTAAATTATGGCTTGGGGGCATATAAGGTTTTTATAGAAGGTGCTGTCGTAGAAACTTCAAAACGGGCTCATTCGATTCAAAAGCTAGCCTTTCGATCAAATTCGAAAGGCTAGTACCCTTTTTAATAGTCGAAAGTGATTGGAGGGCAACTAGCCCCCCCCCCCCCCCGCCCATCATTCCCCAAAACACATTCAATCAAAATTTTGAGATAGCCAATTTATTAAGCGTAATTGATTTCCAGATAGAAATTATGTTGTTGAGGAGGACATGTTATGTCCTCCTTTGTATGTGTATGTGTTTTAAGTTATGCCCTCAGGGAATATAAGGTTTTTTATTGAAATCTTTTTCGTAGAAACTGGAAAAAGGGCTCATTCGATTTATAATTCAAAGGGCTAGTAGCCTACCCTTTTTATTAGTTGAAAGTGATTTGAGGGCAACCCCCCTCTCACGCCCATCTTTTCCCCAAACTCAAACAATCAAAATTTTTAGATAGCCATTTTATTCAACGTAGTTGAAAATTCTGGAAATTATGTCTTTGAGGATGACAACCCCTCCCCCCACAGCCCTCATGAACATGGTTGTAAGTTATGCCCTGGGGGCATAGAAATTTTTTAATGAATGGCAACTAGCCCCCTCCCCCACGCCCAACTTTCCCCCAAACACATCCAATCAAAATTTTGAGATAGCTATTTTGTTCAGCGTAGTTGATTTCCAGATAGAAAATATATTTTTGAGGAGGACAATCCCCCACAACCCTCAGAGCAAGGGTTTTAATATATTCCCTGGGGCATATAAGGTTTTTATAGAAGATGTTGCTGTAGAAACTTCAAAACAGGGTCATTCGATTGGAAATCCAAAGGGCTAGTGGCCTTTTTAATAGTCGAAAGTGATTGGAGGGCACCTAACCCCCCCCCCATGCCCATCATTCCCCCAACACATCCAATCAAAATTTTGAGATAGCCGTTTTGTTCAGCGTATCTAGTTGATTTCCAGATATAAAATATGTTTTTGAATACTCCCCCACAACCCACAGGGCAAGGGTTTTAAGTTATGCCCTGGGGGCATATAAGATATTTACTGGAGGTGTTGTCGTAGAAACTTCAAAACAGGCTCTTTCGATTGGAAATTCAAAGGACTAGTGCCCTTTTTAATAGTCGAAAGTGTTTGGAGGGCAACTAGCCCACCCCACGCCCATCATTCCCCCAAACACATCCAATCAAAATTTTGAGATAGCCTTTTTGTTCGGGGCGGTTGATTTCCAGATAGAAAATATATTTTTGAGGAGGACACTCCCCCATAACCCTTAGGGCAAGGGTTTTAAGTTATGCCCTTGGGGCATATAAGGTTTAAGAGGCCACTAGCCCTTTGAATTTCCAATCGAATGAGCCTGTTTTGAAGTTTCTACGACAACACCTTCTATAAAAACTTATATGCCCCAGGGCATATATTAAAACCCTTGCCCTGAGGGATGTGGGGGAGTGTCCTCCCCAAAAACATATTTTCTATCTGGAAATCAACTAAGCTGAACAAAATGGCTATCTCAAAATTTTGATTCGATGTGTTTGGGGGAATGATGGGCGTGGGGGAGGGGGCTAGTTGCCATTCATTAAAAACTTTCTATGCCCCCAGGGCATAGCTTATAACCCTTGCCATGAGGGCTGTGGAGGGAGGGGTTGTCATCCTTAAAGACATAATTTCCAAAACTTTCAACTAGGTTGAATAAAATGGCTATCTAAAAAATTTTATTGTACGTGTTTGGGGAAAAGATGGGCGTGAGAGGGGGGTTAGTTGCCCTCAAATCACTTTCGACTAATAAAAAGGGTAGGCTACTAGCCCTTTGAATTTAAATCGAATGAGCCCTTTTTCCAGTTTCTACTAAAAAGATTTCAATAAAAAACCTTATATTCCCCCAGGGCATAACTTAAAATCCTTGCCCTGAGGGTTGTGGGGGAGAAGCCTCCTCAAAAATATATTTTAAATCTGGAAATCAACTACGCTTAACAAAATGGCTATCTCAAAATTTTATTGGATGTGTCTGGGGGGATTATGGGCGTGGGGGGGGGGGGCTAGTTGCCCTCCAAACACCTTCGACTATTAAAAATAGCACTAGCCCTTTGAATTTCAAATTGAATGAGATTTTTTTGAAATTTCAGCGACAACGCCTTCTTTAAAAAATACAATGAACAAAATGGCTATCTCAAAATTTTATTGGATGTGTTTGGGGGAATTATGGGCGTGGGGGGGGGCTAGTTGCCATCCAATCACTTTCGACTATTAAAAAGGGGGCACTAGCCCTTTGAATTTCCATTTGAATGAGATTTTTTTGAAATTTCTACGACAACGCCTTCTTTAAAAACCTTATATACCCCCAAGGCATAACTTAAAACCCTAGCCCTGAGGGCTCTGAAGGAGTGTCCTCCTCAAAAACATATTTTCTATCAAGAAATCAACTGCGCTGAACAAAATGGCTATCTCAAAATTTTGATTGGATGTGTTTGGGGAAATGATGGGCAGGGGGGAAGGGGCTAGTTGCCCTCCCATCACTTTCGACTATTAAAAAGGGCACTAGCCCTTTGAATTTTCAATCGAATGAGCCTTTTTTGAAGTTTCTACGACAACACCTTCTATAAAAACCTTATATGCCCCCAGGGCATAACTTAAAACCCTTGCCCTGAGGATGGTGGGGGAGTGTCCTCCTCAACAACATAATTTATATCTGGAAATCAATTACGCTGAACAAAATGACTATCTCAAAATTTTGATTGGATGTGTTTGGGGGAATGATGGGCGTGGGGGGTGGCTAGTTGCTTTCCAATCACTTTCGACTATTAAAAAGCGTACTAGCCGTTCGAATTTCCAATCGAATGAGGCACGTTTTGAAGTTTCTACGACAACGCCTTCTATAATAAACCTTATATGCCCCCAGGGTATAACTTAAAACCCTTGCCCTGAGGGTTGTGGGGGAGTTTCCTCCTCAAAACCATATTTTCTATGTGAAAATCAACAACGCTAAACAAAATAAATATCTCAAAATTTTTATTGGATGTCTTTGGAGGAATGATGGGCGTGGGGGGGGGGCTTGTTGCCCTCCAATCACATCCGACTATTAAAAAGGGCACTAGAACTCTTAATTTCCAATTGATTGAGGCCCTTTTGAAGTTTCTACGACGACCCCTTCCATATGAAGTGCCCTGCTCTAAAGGAAAAAATAATAAATAGTAAATTGTGCCAACATTGTTCATATATGCCCTCAGGGCATACCTTAAAACCCTTGCCCCAAGGGTTGTGGGGGAGTGTCCTCATCAAAAACAAATCTTAGATCTGTAAATCAGCTACGTTGAACAAAATGGCTCTTCAAAATCTTTATTCACCTTTTTTGGGGGAATGATGGGCGTGGGAGGGGGGCTAGTTGCCCTCCAATCACTTTCGACTATTAAAAAGAGCACTAGCCACTCCAATTTCCAATCGAATGAGTCATTTTCGAAGTTTCTGCGACAACTCCTCAATACGAAGTGCCCAGGTATGGAGAAAAAAACACATTTGTGTTCACATCGTTCTTTACTTAGGCAGCGCTAGCGCGCTGCCTATGAAACCTTATATGCCCCCAGGGCAAAACTTAAAACCCTTGGACTATTAAAAAGGGTACTATCACTTTGGACTATTAAAAAGGGTACTATCCCTTCGAATTTCCAATCGAATGAGCCTGTTTTGAAGTTTCTACGACAACACCTTCTACAAAAACCTTGTATGCCCCCAGGGCACAACTTACAACCCTTGCCCTGAGGTTTGTGGGGGAGTGTCCTCCTCAAAAACATATTTTCTATCTGGAAATCAACTACGTTGAACAAAATGGCTATCTCAAAATTTTGATTGAATGTATTTGGGGAAATGATGGGCGTTGGGGAGGGGGGCTTGTTGCCCTCTAATCACTTTCAACTATTAAAAAGACCACTAGCCCTTTGAATTTCAAATCGAATGAGCCTGTTTTGAAGTTTCTACAGCAACGCCTTCTATAAAACCTTATATGCCCCAGGGTATATATTAAAACCCTTGCCCTGAGGGTTGTGGGGGAGTATCCTCCTCAAAAACATATTTTCTATCTGGAAATCAACTACGCTGAACAAAATGGCTATCTCAAAATTTTGATTGGATGTGTTTGGGGGAATGATGGGCGTGGGAGGGGGGCTAGTTGCCATTAAATCACTTTCGTCTATTAAAAAGGGCACTAGCCCTTCGAATTTCCAATCAAATAAGCCTGTTTTGAAGTTTCTATGACAACGCCTTCTATAAAAACCTTATATGCCCCCAGGGCATAACTTAAAACCCTTGCTCTGAAGGCTGTGGGGGAATATCCTCCTCAAAAACATAATTTATATCTCGAAATTTATTACGCTTAACAAAATGGCTATCTCAAAATTTTTATTGGATGTGTTTGGGAAAATGATGGGCGGGAGGGGGGGGGGGGCTAGGTGCCCTCCAATCACTTTCGACTCCTAAAAAGGGCACTAGCCCTTTGAATTTCCAATCGAATGTTAATTTTTTGAAGTTTATACGACAACGCCTTCTATAAAACCTTATATGCTCCCAGGGCATAACTTAAAACCCTTGCCCTGAGGGTGGTGGGGGTGTGTCCTCCTCAACAACATAATTTCTATCTGGAAATCAATTACGCTGAACAAAATGGCTATCTCGAAATTTTGATTGTATTTGTTTGGGGGAATGATGGGCGTGGGGGTGGCTAGTTGCCCTCCAATCACTATAGACTATTAAAAAGAGTACTAGCCCTTCGAATTTCCAATCAATGAGCCTATTTTGAAGTTTCTACGAATACCCCTTCTATAAAAACCTTATATGCCCACAGGGCATAACTTAAAACCCATACCCTGAGGGTTGTGGGGGAGTGTACTCCTCAAAAACATATTTTCTATCTGGAAATCAACTACGCTGAACAAAATGGCTATCTCAAATTTTGATTGGATGTGTTTGGGGGAATGATGGTCGTAGGGGACGGGGGGGGGGCTAGTTGCCCTTCAATCAGTTTAGACTATTAAAAAGAACACTAGAACTCTCAATTTTCAATTGAATTAGCCCATTTTGATGTTTAAACGACGACCCCTTCCATGTGAAGTGCCCTGCTCTAAAGAAAAAAAATAATAAATAGTACATTGTGCCAACTTCGTTCTTATATGCCCTCAGGGCATAATTTAAAGCCCTTGCCCCGAGGGTTGTGGGGGAGTATCCTCCTCAAATACATATTTTCTATATGGAAATCAACTACGCTGAATAAAAAGGCTATCTAAAAATTTTGATTGGATGTGGGGAATAATGGGCCTGGGGGGGGGGGGCTAGCTGCCCTCCAATCACTTTTGACTGTTAAAAAGGGCACCTTTTAATTTCCAATCGAATGAATCTTTTTTGAAGTTTCTGCGACAACGCCTTCTGTGGGGCAGTGTCCTCCTAAAAAACATATTTTCTATGTGGAAATCAACTACGATGAAACAAATGGCTATCTCAAAATATTGATTGGATGTGTATGGGGGAATGAGGGGCGGGGCTAGTTGCCCTCCAATCACTTTCAACTATTAAAAAGGGTACTATCCTTTCGAATTTTCAATCGAATGAGCCTGTTTTGAAGTTCCTACGACAACGCCTTCTATAAAAACCTAATATGGCCCCAGGGCATAACTTAAAACCCTTGCCCTGAGGGTTGTGGGGGAGCGTCCTCTTCAAAAACATATATTCTATCTGAAAATCAACTACGCTGAACAAAAAGGCTATCTTAAAATTTTGATTGGATGTTTGGGGGAATGATGGGCGTGGGGGGGGGCTAGTTGCCCTCCAATCACTTTTGATTATTTAAAAGGGCACTCGAACTCTCAATTTTTAATCGAATGAACCCCTTTCGAATTTTCTACGACGGCCCCTTCCATATGAAGTGCCCTACTCTAAAGGAAAAAAATAATACATAGTACATTGTGCCAACATTGTTCTTATATGCCCTCAGGGCATAACTTAAAACCCTTGCACTGAGGGTTATGGTGGAGTGTCCTCCTCGAAAACATATTTTCAATATGGAAATCAACTACGTTGAACAAAATGGCTATCTCAAAATTTTGATTGAATGTATTTCGGGGAATGATGGGCGTGGGGGGGGGGGACTAGTTGCCCTCCAATCAATCTTGTCTATGAAAAAGGGCACTAGCCACATCAATTTCAAATCGAATAAGCCCTTTTCGAAGTTTCTACAACAACTCCTTCTATACGAAGTGCCCAGCTGAAGAAAAAAAAACACATTATGCCCACATGGTCCACATCGACACATTGTGCCAACACCTTATATGCCCCCAGGGCATGAATTGCAACCCTTACCCTATGGTCTGTTAGGGTGGTTGTCATCCTCTAAGATCTAATTTCCAGAACTTTTAACTACGTTAAAGAAAATGGCTATCTCATAATTTTGATTGAATGTATCTTGGAAAATTGTGGGCGTGAGAGGGGCATTAGTCGCTCTCCAATCACTTTCAACTATTAAAAAAGGCACTAGCCCTTTCAATTTCCAAACAAATGAGCCCCTTTTGAAGTTTCTACAACAACTTTATATATAAACCTTATATGCACCCAGGGCATAACTTACAACCCTTCAAATAATGATGGGGTTATCTGATGGGGTTATCATCCTAAAAGACCTAATTTCCAGAACTTTCGACTACGTTGAACAAAATGGATACTTCAAAATTTTTATTGGATTTGTATGGAGAAATAGTGGGCGTGAGAGGAGGGTTATTTGCCCTTCAATCACTTTCGAATATTAAAAGGGCACTAGCCCTTCCAATTTCCAATCGAATGACCCCTTTTTGAAGTTTCTACAACATCGCTTTCTATAAAAACCTTATGTAGCCCCAGGGAATAACTTACGACCCTTGCCCTGAGTGTGGGGGTGGAGGAGTTGCCATCCTTATAGATCTAGTCTCCAAAACTTTCAACTACGTTGAATAAAATGGATATTTAAAAATTTTGATTGGATGTGTTTGGGGAAAATGGGCGTGAGAGGGGGGTTAGTTGCCTTAAATCACTTTTGAGACTATTAAAAAGGGCACTAGCCCTTTGAATTTCCAATTGAATGAGCCCTTTTTCAAGTCCCTACAACAAAGATTTCAAAAAAGACCTTATATGCCCCCAGGAAAGAACTTATAACCCTTGCCCAGAAGACTGTGGGGGGAGTGTTCTAATCAAAGGTATAATTTCCTGAACTTTAAACTGCGTGGAACAAAATGCCTATCTCAAAATTTTGATTGGATGTGTTTGGGGAAATGGCGGGCATGGAAGGGGTGTTAGTTGCCTTCCAATCACTTTCTACTATTAAGAAGGACACTAGCCATTTCAATTTCCAATCGAATGAGCCATTTTTTGAAGTTTCTACGACAACGCGTTCTACAAAAACCTTATATGCCCCAAGGGCATAGCTTACAACCCTTGCGCTGAGGGCTGTGGGGGGGGGGGGGGGTTGTCATCCTCAAAGACCAAATTTCCAGAACTCTTAAAATCTTCAAATTTTGATTGGATGTGTTTGGGGAGAAGGTAGGTGTGAGAGAAGGGTTAGTTGCCCTCAAATCACTTTCGACAATTAAAAAGGGCACTAGCCCTTTAAATTTCCAATCGAATGAGCCTTTTTTGAAGTGTCTACGACAATACTTTCTATAAAAAACCTTTACTTTTTTAACCCCAACACTTTCTATAGAAAAGTTTTTCTATAAAAACTTTCTATATACCCCCAGGGCATAACTTACAACCCTTGCCCCGAGGGCTGTGGGGGAGTTTCTTCCTCAAAAGTATAATTTCTATCTGGAAATCAACTACGCTGAAGAAAATGTCTATCTAAAAATTTTGATTGGATGTGTTTGGTGATATGTTTGGTGAAATAGGGGGGCTAGTTGCCAAGAAATTCCTTTATACAATTAAAATGGCCACTAAACCTTTGAATTTCCAATTGAATGGGCTTTTTTTGAAGTTTTTACTACAAAAATTTAAATAAAAACGTATATGCCCCCAGGGCATAACTTATAACCGTTGCCCTAAAGACTGTGGGGGGAGTGCCCTGATCAAAAGTATAATTTCCCGAACTTTACACTGCGCGGAACAAAAATGCAATCTTAAAATTTTGATTGGATGAGTTTTGGGAAATGGTGGGCGTGGAAGAAGGGTTAGTTGCCTTCCAATCACTTTCGACTATTAAATAGGGCAGAAGCCATTCCAATTTCCAATTAAATTAGCCCTTTTCGAAGTTTCTACGACAACTTCTTCGATACGAAGTGTTCTGGTCGAAAGGAAGAAAATAATAAATAAAACATTGTGCCAACATCGTTCTTATATGCCTCCAGGGCATAACTTAAAACCCTTGCCCTGAGGCTTGTGGGGGAGTGACCTCCTCAAGAACATATTTTCTATCTGGAAATCAACTACGCTGAACAAAATGACTATCTCAAAATTTTGATTGGATGTGTTTGGGGGAATGATGGGCGTGAGAGGGGAGGGGACTAGTTGCCCTCCGATCACTTCCTACTTTTAAGGGCACTAGCAACCTTAATTTCCAATCGAATGAGCTCTTTTCGAAGTTTGTGAGAAAGATCTTTCGATACAAAGTTCCCCAGTGTTAAAACAAGAAAATAATATCAGATATTGTGCCAGAGTTGTTCTTCACTTAGGCAGCGCTATCACGCTGCCTATGATCTTTCTAAGGCTACCAAGCCTCTAAAATAAAACTGCATAAGATTGCAAAAAAAAATATCTTCACACGGGGAGGATTTTCCAATCCTGATTTATTCAATGCAACACACCCCCACCCCGAGAAAGAAAAAAACTGCGACTTTAAATGCAATAAACAACAAGTAGATTGCAAAAAGACGTTATATCGCAGGTTTTCATTTTAGTATGTCTATCATCTGGTATTAAGAACAACCAAGCTTTTCTTTTTGCTTTGGTTCATGTGCTAGAGCATAGAGATCTCAAAGGATGTAGATGGGGTGTTGAGGGGCAGAATAATGTGCAAATACAGAGTCTGAAAACTAGATTACTTTTCGTGGAAGTGCTTTTATTTTGCGCTTCAGTGTCTCCAAGCTCGAAGACTATTTTTCAAAGCTAGCGTCTGAGATATCAAAATACATCGTTGAATTTTTTATTTAATTAAAAATGTTGAAGAGCTTATTTTGTAAAAAACTTCTATTTTTTAAAAAGAAGGTAAATTTAACAAAGAGGGCTTGTCCCTATACAACACGTGTAAATGCTTCAAAAATCAGTCTCTTAATTAAAGATACTGTTCGTCTCCACTTGTTTTTACTTGTTTAGGTTACAAAAAAAAGTTAATGAAGTTTGAAGTCTGTGTGTATTAGATAAGTTTTCTGATAATGGATTTGACATAACAAAGTTTCTTTACAGACTTTTTTTTAGTTTTGATTCAAGAATTTGTCTGCTGATTCTAGATACCAAAATTTTACATACTTCAGATTTACAAATTAAGAGACAATTTGCAGATAAAACTATCTTTGCAATTGGGGTTCCCCTGACAACTAATTCTTCTATAAAGTCCAAACTTGACAAAGTTCATAAACATTGAAGAGAAAGATTCTTTTCGCTATATAGAAAACAGAAAATGTCAAGTATTACAACTTTTTTGTATGTATAATTGAAGCTCCTTCGCGCAAACTCTCACCTGAACCTAGAACCAGTCACACTTTTGTTTCATTTTGGACAGACAGAAATAGGTCATTTCTGTCTGAAGAAAGTTGTATTTGGAGATACAACTTTCAAAAAAAAAGGTTGTGAATACGCATTGACAACTGAAACTCTTACATACTTCAGATTTACCAATTAGAAATAATTTTCAGTAAAAAAATCTCTTTCGAAAAGGGGTTTTCCTGATAAAAGTGCTTTATATAATTTTTGTTGTGCATAGACTGTCAAGAGAGAAATGCTATCCACTATTGACAAAGCAGATAAGTCAAGTTTGAAGAGGTAGCTTTTTTTTAATAATTAAAAAGAAAAACTAAAAGGTTGTTTGTTTGTTTTTTAATAATTTTTTTATTTTTAAAATATGCATTGATCAACTACTTTGATGCGAAAAGAATCCAAAAATTACATGACAGAAAAGTATAGCATTGTATGTATGGCTCGGCATTAAAGTGAACCAAATTCGCTTTTAATCACATAGCGCTGACTCTACAAACTTCAAAAACATGACACATAAGAAAAGTATAACGACAATAATAACTTCTACAGTAGGTGGGTTGCATTCGAGATTATTTTCTGGGAAGGATATTGGCAAGCAGTCTAAAGAAAACTCGAAAAAAAGTGAATGATACAAGAGATTATAAGACAGAATTGAAGACGTCATTAAATGTCAGGGGTTATGAGCAAAGGACCCTTCCTGTATACGTGTCTCATCTGCTGTATTTTACGATAAGGAAAAGTTTTTGTTTCTTTACTGAATAATTTCTAAGAGACTTAGTTGTTTTTTTTTGTGAAATTTTTTAAGTTCAATGAAATTTTTTAACTTTAGTGAGGTTTTAACCCATACAGGCATTATTTCTCTCTCTCTCTCTCTCTCTCTCTCTCTCTCTCTCTCTCTCTCTCTCTCTCTCTCTCTCTCTCTCTCTCTCTCTCTCTCTCTCTCTCTCTCTCTCTCTCTCTCTCTCTCTCTCTCTCTCTCTCTCTCTCTCTCTCTCTCTCTCTCTCTCTCTCTCTCTCTCTCTCTCTCTCTCTCTCTCTCTCTCTCTCTCTCTCTTACATGGAGCCTTCACGATTTTTTTTCCAATTAGGATCAAAACAAACAGCTTTAGGATAAAATAAAAAATTGGACTTCCTTTTGCGACCCCAAAGAAAAACCCGAATTTGTTTAAGGATGGGAATCACAACCGCTATCGGAATAGAAACTAAATTCAGGCAAATTTAAAATTCACACACTAAACACTTTTCTTCTTCTTTTTACTTTAATATGCATCTTCCTCCAAAAAAAAGTACATATGACGCACCTTGCAAGACAACAGAGACTTGTTGATCCATAATTACTCTTGAAACCGTTGAAGCCAGCCTTAAACAAGACAATACCTGTTCCCCCTTTACCTTTATCAAGATTTAAATAAAAAGGATATGCACCATTGCTGGCGCATAGCACGTAGAATCTACGTTGCTGGGTTATTTTTACAGGGACGTAGCAAGACTGTCGTCCAACCTTGCTGCCGCGGGTTGGTCAAACCCCGGGCCCCGTATTGCCAAGCAGAGCATCAATCCACAACAGGGTAATATCCAGATTAACTTTGCGTTTATAGCTATTTTTCTTTGCCAAATGAAGACGCAAGTTTAATATGTTTACGTTCCTGTTCCTTTTATCAGGGCCAATTAATTTTTTACTATTTCTCTAGTAATTGGGGTGAGTTTTCTTTCCCTGCGATAACGCAAAACAAGAAATGAATAAGCTTAAGTGGTCGCAAGAACAGGGGGGACTAGTAAATCAATTATATTAATTGCCTTCCATGGCAAAAAAAAATTAAAAAACAGAATTCAAATTCACATACAGTACATTTTCCTTCTTTTTTTACTTTGATATGCATTTTTCTCGAAAAGAAGTACATATAACGTACCTTGCAAGACAACAGAGACTTGTTGATCCATAATTACTCTGGAAACAGTTGAAGCCAGCCTTAAACAAGACGATACCATGTGAAGCCACCTTGTCGATTCCAGCTGACTTAAAAATCTATCATCCTGATCCCATAATATTCGCATTGAATCTGGAGGTACGCATATCAAATCTCGCAGCTTTACAAAGCTGTTCTGCACTTCCTTAACTGGAGGAAGAAGAGTATCTAATTCGAGAATTAGAGGCTGTTTTCGTCTCGAGTGGGCCTTTCGGATGTTTTCAAGCATAATACTTTCTACTTTTTCATTTTCTTGCTTCCTAAAAACGAAAGGAATTTGAGATGGGAAACTTTCTTCTTATTTTGAGTTTACTGGATTTGATAATGTACGCTTATGTGCACATTTGCTGCGATAATTAAATTAGAGGTATTTTCTTTATTTAGTAAATTAAAGCAAATTTATCTAACAAGAACTAGAGGCTACTTTGTCATGAGGCCGCTTCAGTCTTTCGAACGTTTTCAGGCACGATGCTTTGAAGTTTTTCATTTTCTTACTTTCTAAAAACAAGAAACAAAATGAAATTTGTTAAAAGCCTCTCAGACGCGGTACTCTTTGGCTTTTTAAATGGTGACGGAAGACGATTTTGAAAAAAAGCGCAAGTTGGCAAACATATTTGGCAACACTGGTCAGTAGTGTTTCTGCTTTTAATAGCTGCAGATACTACTGTTATAGCAGATTTTAAAAAAAAGTCTAGTTCATATCAAACCAAGATCATTATTTTGATTGCGAGAGTTGTGGGTAGTTTCGGTAAGTCGGGACGGTTTATGATCTATTCATTGTTTGTGGGCTATAATGCAGATTTATTCGTCAAAACCGGGTGAGGAACTGACAACTGCCAGGAGTGATGTACCAGGTTTTAGTTTACTCGAATAAAAATCCATTTTTATTTCTATATATAATTGGAGATTGTCTGGTAATGTTGTAGTAGTATTACTGAACGACCCTAAAGGAAAGGAGGGAGGGCAAAAACTGATATCCCACTAGGTGGTGAAAACATAGGTATGGCTCGGGAGGGGATACTCTTTTTTAGTTACAATGGCAATTTTTATCCTGAATCATGTATAAAAAATTCAATTCTAAATACTAAGTATTTATCCTCTGGTGGTGTGGGGGGGGGGGGTGGCAAACGTACGCACAAAAGATAGCGCCCTGTTCGACATTTTTCAAATTCCTCTAGAGACCCTTATACGAAAAATAAATAAAAATTTGGGCAACAATTTCACGAATGGTCCGGACCGAAAGACAAACTCCCCCTTCCCCCTGTACATGTATGTCCTTTGAGTCAATATACGAATGGTCCGGACCGAAAGACAAACTCCCCCTTCCCCCTGTACATGTAGGTCCTTTGAGTCAATATATTAGGAAGGATCCCTGTAATTTAGATTGTTTTACTTAACTTTATCGATTTTTATAGTACTCTTTACTTAATCAAATCTACTGTGATCACTGTAATTATATGAATTAATAGACTTTTAGGAAGAAAAATACTTTCTGAACGAAAGAAAAAATCTCGTATTTGTTGACTAAGCGACTTTCATTTTAGAGACTGCAAGTTACGAAGTCTCAAGACTAATTAAGTCTTTGCTACGATTAATAAAGTCTTATTTACTAAATGATTACTTGCTTACTTTGCTAACTCTACGTTAATTAATTGTTTAAATAATTAAACTGTTAAAATAATTGCAATATAATTGCAAAATAAATAAATGTAAAATATTTTTTTTTAATAATCAAATTGTTAAAATAATCAAGTATGTTAGTTAACTGATTACTTAGTTAATTTACTAAGTCTATGTTAAAGGTTATCCTTAACTTAATTATCAGTCTTATTATTTACCTATCAATCGCGGTGTTGGATGAAGGACTGGAATCCGCTGTCACTGTTGACATTCGAACAATGACACAGCCACTTTTGTGACCCCAACACCAAATTGGTGGCCTATTGCCACGAAAAGAGGCACTTGCTTTGGCAATGTCGTCATCTGTGAGATCTGACGACACAACAATCACTTCACTCAAGCTAAAAAGATAAAATAAATAAAGGGTGGATATAGACGGAAACCAAACTGGCTTTCCCTGATTTAAAAGGTAGGAAAATGTGTAGCATAATTTTCAAATTTTAAAAAATTTCCTTTCTTGTATGGATATATTATCCTAGAAGTTGACAATTTTTAATTAAGAATCATGGGACCAGCAGCACTCTGGATTTTAGGACTTCCCAGACTTTAGAATTGTAGCGACCAACAATTACAATTATAAGCTAGAAGAAACACAAGAACAATTACATGCTAGAGTAAAATGATCACAAAAACATTTAAATTAACTATATTATGTTAATAAAGTAATATAAGGAGAAAAAGTAGCGCTGGATTAAAATAAGCAAGTCTAAATGTGATCAAGGTAGATGTGCCAATGTGACTACATTACGGGAATATTTAGTTTTTGTCCTGGGGCGGGGGAGTAGTATTAAGGTCTGAGCAGCTAGCTCAGCCACTGCAAGGGGGGAGAGTCTAACCAAGTGGCTCCTTTCCCTTTGATATGACCATGGTCATAAATCTTACATCCCCAAATTCACTTGCAAAACTCTCAAGATTTGAAAAGAAAATCCCAAAACATTAGATAACAATAATGTGCATACTCCACGTACTTTTTGAGTAAAATGTTTAACATATACACTTTTCCCACGATCCAAGTTCAAAACTAAAATCCCAAAATGTAGGGAAAGTCCCAAGAAGGGGCAGTGCTCATTCATCCATTAGATTAGCTGCTTAAAATACACTTGATACGTGTAAAACAGCACTAGAACCTAAAATGAGGACTAACTGCGCCATTAACATAATAATATTCATAACTAGACCTACGCCATTTTGATACTATTCATTTGCATAGCAGATACGCCATCTAGCAGAAAAACAGATTAGAAATATCTTTGTTGATCCTTTTATATATGATAAACTTAAGATAAGGAGCCAATGGCAAGATACATGTAGATAATTGTATATTAATATTACCTGGGGCAAATTTGATAGTTCTCATTTGCATAGCAGATACGCCATCCAGTAGAAGAATGACACCGACGTAATTCTTCGTCCCAATCTTGTGCCTGACGAAACATACTCACACCAGGAACATCTTGCGTCGCAGGCAGTCTAAAAAAAAATAATAGCATTTAAGGAGCAGTAATATCATACATAGAGGTTGAAGCTGACAAATAATAGCTTGTAAAATTAAATCAACAAGCAAGATGATAATCATACAACACTCAGCTATTACTAATCCAATCAGAGGCACCGCTATAGCGTTGCCTATAGTAAAGGCCATACGGCTCCAATGTTTAATTATTATTTTTTTTTTATTTTTTTCCCAGAGGCACTTCATATGGAAGGGGTCGTCGTAGCAACTTCAAAGGGGGCTCATTCGATTGGAAATCGATAGTTTTAGTGCCCTTTTTAATAGTCGAGAGTGATTGGAGGGCAACTGGCCCCCTCCCACGCTCATCATTCCCTCAAACACATCCAATCAA
The DNA here is from genome assembly GCF_049724085.1 of Artemia sp. Qi Xiang Cuo. NCBI lineage: Eukaryota > Metazoa > Arthropoda > Branchiopoda > Anostraca > Artemiidae > Artemia > Artemia sp. Qi Xiang Cuo. Next base: position 39,571,315 of record NC_142808.1, read on the forward strand.
AATTTTGAGATAGCCATTTTGTTCAGCGTACATGATTTCCAGATAGAAAATATGTTTTTGATCAGAGGCAACGCTATAGCGTTGCCTGTAGTAAAGGCCATACGGCTCCAATGTTTAATTATTATTTATTTATTTTTTCCCAGGGGCACTTCATATGGAAGAGGTCGTCGTAGGAACTTCAAAGGGGGCTCATTCGATTGGAAATCGAGAGTTCTAGTGCCCTTTTGAATAGTCGAAAGTGATTGGAGGGCAACTAGCCCCCTCCACGCCCATCATTCCCCCCAACACATCGAATTAAAATTTTGAGATAGCCATTTTGTTCAGCGTAGTTGATTTCCAGATAGAAAATATGTTTTTGAGGAGGACACTCCGTCACAACCCTCAGGGCAAGGGTTTTAAGATGCCCTTGGGGCATATATGGTTTTTAAGAGAAGGAGTTGTCGTAGAAACTTCAAAAAAGGCTAATTCTTTTTGAATTTAAGCTGGATTTGACCCGTTTTTTAATTCGAATTTGTTAGGTGCGCACCTAGCCCCCCCCCCCTCCATCAATCTTTCCCCAAAACACTTCCACTTAGAATTTTCAGATAGCCATTTTCTTCAGCGTAGTTGATTTCCAGATAGAAAATATATTTTTGAGGAGGACACTCCCCCACAACTCTCAGGGCAAGGGTTTTAAGTTATGCCCTGGGGGCATATAAGGTTTTTATAGAAGGCGTTGCCGTAGAAACTTCAAAAAAGGCTCATTCGATTGGAAATTAAAAGGGCTAGTGCCCTTTTTAATAGTCGAAAGTGATTGGAGGGCAACTATCCCCCCCCCCCCCCGCACGCTAATTAGTTTCCAAAAACAAATCTAATCGAAATTTCGAGATAGCCATTTTGTTCCTCTTAAATGGTTTTCAGTGATAAAGCGTGTTTTAGAGGAGTACAATCCTCCAGAGCAGTTAAGGCAGGGAGTGTAAATCATGCCCTGGGGGCATATAAGGTTTTTATAGAAGGCGTTGTCGTAGACACTTCAAAACAGGCTCATTCGATTGGAAATTCAAAGGGCTAGTGCCCTTTTAATAGACGAAAGTGATTGGGGGGTAACTAGCCCCCCCCCCGCCCATCATTCCCCCAAACACATCCAATCAAAATTTTGAGATAGCCATTTTGTTCAGCGTAGTTGGTTTCCAGATAGAAAATATGTTTTTGAGGAGGACACTCCCCCACAACCCTCAGGGCAAGGGTTTTAAGCTATACCCTGGGGGTATATAAGGTTTTTATAGAAGGCGTTGTCATAGAAAATTCAGAAAAGGCTCATTTGATTTGAAATTCAAAGGGTTAGTGCCCTTTTTAATAGTCGAAAGTGATAAAAGGGCAACTATCCCCCTTACGCCCACCTTTTCCCCAAACACATCCAATCAAAATTTTGAGATGGCCATTTTATTAAACGTAGTTTTAAGTTCTGGAAATTAGGTCTTTGGGGATGACAACTCTTGCCCTCATGGCAAGGGTTGTAATTTATGCCCTGGGCGCATATAAGGTTTTGTATAGACAGCTTTGTCGTAGAAACTTTAGAAAGGGCTCATTCGATTGGAAATTTAAATGGCTAGTTCCCTTTTTAATAGTTGAAAGTTATTCTAAGGCAACTGACACCCCTTTCACGCCTACCATTTCCCCAAACACATCTAATCAAAATTTTTATATAGCCATTTTGTTCAACGTAGTTGAAAGTTCTGGAAATTAAATGTTTGAGCAGGATACTCCCCCCCCCAGTCTTCAGGGGCAAGGGTTATAAGTTATGCCCTGGGGGCATATATGGTTCTTATGGAAGGAATGCTCGTATAAACTTCAGAGAGGGCTCATTTGATTGGAAATTGAAATTTCTAGTTCACTTTTTAGGATTCAAAAGATATTGGAGGGTACCCAGCTTCCCCCCCCCCCAAACCTTTTTTTCCCAAATGCATCCAATAAAAATTTTAAGATAGCTATTCTGTTAAAAATAGTTCAAAGATCATGTAACAAAAATTCCGGTGTCGACACAACCCACCAGGGCCCGAGGGCAGGCGTTGTGAGTTATGCCCTGGGGGCATATATGGGTCTTATGGAAGGGATGCTCGTATTACCTTCAAAGAGGGATAATTTAATAGGAAATTGAAAGTTCTAGTTCACTTTTTAAGAGTCAAAAGAGATTGGAGGGCACTTAGCCCCCCCCCCTCCCTCCATGCCCTTTTTTTCTGTAACCCATCGGATAAGAACTTTGAGATAGCTTTTTTTAAAATAGTTCAATGACCATATAATGAAAACTTATGGGTCCACACAGCCCCCCAGGGCCCGAGTGCAGGGGTGGTAAGTTATGCCCTAGGGAAATATATGGTTCTTATTGAAGAAATGCTCGTAAAAAAATTCAGAGATGGCTCATTTGATTGGAAATTGAAAGTTCTAGTTCAGTTTTTTAGAGTCAAAAGAGATTGGCCCCCCCTCCCCCGCCCCTTTTTCCCCAAATGCACCCAATAAAAATTTTCAGATAGTCATTAAGTTAAAAACTGCTCAAAAGTCAGATAACAAAACTCAGGTGTCTTCACAACCCCCAGGGCCCGGGGGCAGGCGTTGTAAGTCTAATAAAAGGACTTATCCTCATTCAAACTTTTATTTATTCGCCATAGAAAGGCAGTAACAAAATACCTTTGTCATCAAAGGATAAAGATATAGGAGGAGTTGAATCTCCTCACACACTAATCAAATAAACGATATTGTCCAGTACGTTAGTGTGTGTCTCTTGGCTCTAAAAAAAATTATATTCTGTTTTTAATAACAGTTTTCATGCTGGTTGTAATTTTTTACTGGTTTGTACTTTTTGTAACAAATTTTGACCATAATGGATTTCCAATTGATAAAATAACTAATTGGGTTTTCAACTGAATAACACAATGATTACAACCAAGTCTTAGATCAAAGCTTGGTGCATAAAACTTCATTTTTTTGGCGCATAAACTACCCTTTCCCTTCTCCCCTTTCCCTTTTCATTTCCCTTCGACATTTGAATTCAAAATTAGCCAGTTAAAATATAGACCTTCAAATTGGCGAATACTAGGTTCCATCCAATTTCGACTTCAGTTCCTCAATCCACTTTCACCTTTAGTTTCACTTTTCATTCAGTTTCTCTTGTGTTCACAGACGGAAGGGTATACAAAATTCATAAAACAATTGAAACCCCCTATTTCATTCTATTGTTCATTAGTCTTATTATTATAATATATATTACATTATTACGATGTTGTTATTATTATAATATTATAACACTAATATTATAATAATAATGATGCATAGTGATAATATTTGACGACTGTGCTTTAGCTCCCTATACACATGCAGATGACCGACGAAATTCGCTAGATGAATTTTTCTTAAACAAGATTTGAGCACAATCTCTGGACTCAAACAAAATCAAAAAAATAAATCATATAAACTATAAGGAAGCATATAAATATAACTAACTGCAAAAGAATCAGGATATTTTTACCTAAAACATATTTATTTAAGCGTGACATCTACGAACGAAATCTCGTTGTTGTCATTTTGTTTCTTTTTGTATTACAAAATAATAATTGTATGTACCTTACAGTTATACTGCACAAGAAATAGTATACAAATGCTATTTGTTTTTTTTCTCGGGGAGGGGGGGGGGTACTTACTAACAGATGAAAATTGATATAAATACAAAAATTCACTGACAGTAGGAAGTCTTTGGGTCTACTAGCCTCAACATTAAGCAAGAAGTACATAACTATGGCAATATTAATACAATAGACAGAGGTCCGTTGAAAAAACTTCGAGTTACAGAGATACAAAATCGCTACATTTACTCCCTATAGCCACAACAAAGTTAAGAATAACTTTATTAGTGTATTATAGACTTGATATATCAAGACTTTACTTTCAAATATCAATAATAAATTTAGTTTGCTACGACATAGACACCTGCACATTAACAGCATCTAATACAAATATATATTAAACAAAATTAATACATATCAAAGATTACACGTTGTAACATGCATACCGGAGTTTCGGCTAACAGGTCTGTTGAAAAAACTTCGAGTTACAAAGATACAAAATCACTAGATTTACTCCCTACAGCCACGACAAAGTTAAGAATTACTTTATTAGTGTGTTATAGACTTGACATATTAAGACTACTTTCAAATATCAATAATAAATTTAGTTTGCAAGGAAATATACACCAAAACACTAACAGAATCTGATACAAAAATATGTTAAACAAAATTAATTCATATGAAAGTTTACATGTTGCTACATGCATACCGGGGTTTCGACTAACAGAGGTCCGTTGAAAAAACTTCGAGTTATAGAGACACAAAATCGCTGGATTTACTCCCTACAGCCACTACAAAGTTAAAAATAACTTTATTAGTGTGTTATAGACTTGAAATATCAAGAATTTACTTTCAAATATCAATAATAAATTTAATTATTCCATGTTAACACATAGCTTAGATTTAGTCTTTTGCTTGTCTTTTCCTACAAAAAGGCAGTATTTGCACGCTACTACTACTACAACTACTGGTGCTTCTACTGCTACCACAAGTACTATTGCTACTACCACTACTACCACTAAAACTAATTCTTCTGTTGCGAGTACTACTAAGGCTGAAGATATAGAAAAAAATATCTGGGGAAACGTTGAGGAGAAATTTGAACTAAAATCAAAACATACTATGTGTATACAGAGTGCTGATACGGGCGTAACAGCAATAATTATACACTCTTACTGTTACTACTGTTCCTACTACTACCACTACTACTATGATACTTGTACAATTAAGGCTACAAGTATGAAGGTGAAACTTTGAGAGAATATTGAGGGGAAATTTTAACTAAATCAAAACACACTATGCGCATGCAGATTGTCAAAAGGGCGTATCTAAAGAATTGATTTGGGTTTTAAGTTGAATCTTTAGGAGAATACTTAAAGGGGAAGATCAATTGACAAAAAGGTAATACATGCATGTCACTAGTAACATTAATACCACTGCTACTTTTCCTTATGCTATTACTGCTACTAAACTACTCAAACTACTACTTCAATCAATTGCAATAGCTTGTAAAGCTTAGAGTACTACGGTGAAAAGAGCGTCAAAAGGGTGTCAATAGCGCGTCAAAAGTGCACATCAACAATATTTTTGGAACGGCGTAACGTGTCAATAGCCAAAGAAAGCCACCCTGGTTCCAAGGGAAGATGGATACTGGGAGATATCCACAACCAAAATATTGATGTGATTTGTGACAAAACAAAACATATTTTCCTAATCAAAGCTGATGATCAGTTGACTGATTGTAATGCCAAGCCACAGCTAAGATTAATTCAAATTCAAATTAATTTTTTTAACATAAAAAATACAAACAAATTTACAGCGGCCATTATGGCATTTTAATATATTATAATATAAATAATATAAATTAATTATTTAATATAAATAATGAATTTTTATAAATTTATTAATTTATATTAATTTAATAAATTAATTTATATAATATATAAATTAAATACAGAATTACAAAATTAATAAATTTAATTTGCAAGGAAATACACACCTAAACATTAACAGAATCTGATACAAAAATATGTTAATCGAAATTGACACATATCAAAGTTTACGCGTTACAACCTGCATACTGGGGTTTCAACTAACAGAGTTCCGTTGGAAAAACTTTGAGTTACAGAAATACAGAATTACTAGATTACTCCCTCCAGCCACTACAAAGTTAAGAATAACTTTATCAGTGTATTATAGACTTGACATATCAAGACTTTACTTTCAAATGTCAATAATAAATTTAGTTTGCTAGGACATAGACACTTGCACATTAAGAGAATCTAATACAAATTTATGTTAAACAAAATTAATACATGTCAAAGTTTACGCGTTGCAAAATGCATACAGGGGTTTCGCCGTTTCGACTAACAAAGGTCCGTTGAAGAAACTTCGACATACGGAGGTAAACTTTGACTTGTAGAGGTAAAGTTAAAATAAAATGACGGATTATTTACTGAATTTCGAGTTATAGAGGTAATTTTCGGGTCACTTGGTCTTACAGGGGTAAAATATAACTGCAAAATTATTTTGAGCAATGCATGATTTTTCTTCGACTTAGACAGAATTTTCCAATGGGATTGAAAATAATTCGAGATATCAAGGACTTCGAGATATCGAGGTTCGAGCTATCAAGAGTCGATTGCAACTGAAATTTTTTTGAGACTGGCAGTCAAAGAAAATGTTTTCAAACAGAGCATTTTCTACCAAACTGTGATTTTGCTTTCAATCTAACATTCCAGCCCAAAATTAGTCTACTGGCATCGCTTGATAAATTCGTTGAGCCAAATGTATCTTCTCATACAAAAACTTGGCTTCCTAAACTTAGCTTAAAAAACTTAGCTCATATTTAAATCATAAATGATTTAAAGCCGAACTTGTCTACCATGACAAAACAAAGAAAAACATTTTGAGAAAACAACAGGTCTATGGAAGGCCGTATCCAAGGAGGGGATTAACTTGTTTGACCCTCCCCCCCCCCGAAAATGTCTTATAAAAATGAAACAAAACGCTCACAACAATTATTTGAAGTATTTTTTAAGTTTTTTTTACCAGCCACCCCCCCCCCCAAAGACCAAAGAATGTACCAAGAATGTCAAAGTAAAAAATATTTTTGGCCCAATCATTTTCTTTTAGCTATTTGAAAATTAAGAACTGCATAAAACTGTCAAGACTATTATAAAACCTTATGAGTTGCAAAAATGCACAACTGTCTTACAGATAAAATTGGGTTTCTGATTTTTTCAATTTTTTTGTTAGGATATATATGAATAATTATCATTTAGTAAATTAAACAATCGGAATTCATTTTCACTGTAATTGATGTTTTAAATATATATTCTGATAAATGAGTTAAGGCTCTTTTTCCTTGAGTAGTAGTCCAATTTCTCTTCAGAAACCTTATTTCACATCAAACGATGAAATAGAAACTTCAGTTAGCAAACCTATGTTTCCTTTTAATTTTGGATCAAAATTGAAAATGTGTTTCTACCGTCTGTAAAATTGTTTTTAAGTTATTATGATCTGGTATTATGCCCAATTGCACTGGCAAGACAGAACTCAAAAGTCTTTTTTATAGAACATTTTTTGGAAAACTTCAGAGCATTTCGCTTTCAAATAGAAAAACCAGTCAAAATTCAATTAGAGCCATCATTTGGTCCTTTTCTCTTAACATGATTTACCCTGTTTTGTCAGAAACGACAAGTCAGGTATATTTGGCCTAAATTAAGTATTTAACAAGAAAGAAATCAAATTTTTCATCTTGTTTCATCCCGTTAATTTACAAGAGATTGAAATTATTCAAAATAAAAAGAGCTAACCTGCATTCAAAAGCAAAATGAAGCTCAACTCTCTTTGGATAGCAGTGATGAAGCATTGCATTAACTATTGCACGTTCGGCGCCATTTGGAACAAACTTAAAACCAAACAAATGGGAGCTCAGATCCTGAAAAAAAAACTTTCATCGAATCCGACAACACTGGTAAGATTTGTAGGATACAGTTATCGATATTGAAACTAAATAAATTTGACAGTAGTAAGTATCTATTGAATTCTGATACTTTATGTTCCCTGGCAGCTTTCCAAGACAGATTACCAGACTAGTTATTTGGCTCAACCATACATGCAAATGGTACAAGATAATAGTGTATACAATATGAACGATACATTGGAATTGCGCAAGAAAAACCCATGGTTGCGTCATTAAAGTCACGCGTGAATGTTTTAAAAGTTGGCACACTATAACGCATGTTATGAAACTAAAGACAAGGTTTTTTAAACTTGGCAGTGTATAATGTGGTCAAGCATGTTTTGAGAGTTTGGTCGTAATAATATAATGTGGTCAAACAGGTTTTTTTCTGTTTTTGTTGTCAATTGCACAATAAATGTACGTCGTCAGTTCACGTGTACATTCTTAAAAAACTGGTACTTTTAGAAAGGGGTAATGAGCTTTGCGAATTGGAGTGTAGGATTCGCGAATTTGATCCTATTAGGGATTTACTTGAAATAAAAAAATTAACAAGAAATGGCTGAAGTGTTTTGGGGGAGATGGGGTGATTGTGTACTGTATAATACACATGTGATGTTTGGACAGTGTTGTCAATTTAAAATAGTTTAACGTTCCCTTCGTTCCTCCATTTCTGAGGGCAGGGGAAGGGGGGTCAATTTTGGAGGGAAAATCAAAAATACTCAGAATCGAAAATAAATGGGATCTGCCTCAAGGGGAAGGCTCAGAGGCCCTTCGTTCCCCCATTTCTGAGGGCAGGGGAGGGGGGTCAATTTTGGAGGGAAAATCAAAAAAACTCAGAATTGAAAATAAATGGGATCTGCCTCAAGGGGAAGGCTCAGAGGCCCTTCGTTCCCCCATTTCTGAGGGCAGGGGAGGGGGGACAATTTTGGAGGGAAAACCAAAAATGCTCAGAATCGAAAATAAATGGGATCTGCCTCAAGGGGCAGGCTCAGCGGCCCCTCCTTCCCCCATTTCTGAGTGCAGGGGATGGGGGGTCAATTTTGGAGGGAAAACCAAAAATACTCAGAATCGAAAATAAACGGGATCTGCCTCAAGGGCAAGGCTCAGAGGCCCCTCCTTCCCCCATTTCTGCGGGCAGAGGCGGGGGGGGGTCAATTTTGGAGGGGGAAAAAAATGTTCAGAATCGAAGATAATTTTCATTCATCTTATTTTTTAACGATGCTCCTTATTTCGAGTTGAAAATGCTTATTTTTTAATTTAATTGGGAATGAAAAGTCAAACTAACATAAAGAACAAGGTATTTTGGAGGGGGTATCTGATGAAATAATTTAAGTCGTATGATCAATTTAATTTATTTTTTAAATTCAATAGTTTTTCAGTAAGGACATTCGATATCCTAAAAGTGTCTAATTAAAACTTTTACCTTGAGCATCGATGTTGTTAGCAGAATTTCAAAAAGGATCGTTTATGAGGGCTGGCGTATCTGATGAAATAATTTAGTTCGTTTGATCAATTTAATTTATTTTTTAATTCAGTAGTTTTTCAGTAAGGACACTCGATATCCTAAAAGTTTTTGATTCAAACTTTTACCTTGAGCATCGATGTTGTTATCAGAATTTCAAAAAGGGATCGTTTATGAGGGCTGGCGTATCTGATGAAATAATTTAGGTCGTATGATCAATTTAATTTATTTTTTAATTCAGTAGTTTTTCAGTAAGGACACTCTATATCCTAAATGTTTTTTATTCAAACTTTTACATTTAGCAAATATGTTGTTAGCAGAATTTCAAAAAGGATCGTTTATGAGTGCTGGCGTATCTGATGAAATAATTTAGGTCGTATGATCAATTTAATTTATTTTTTAATTCAGTAGTTTTATTCAGTAAGGACACTAAAAGTGTTTGATTCAAACTTTTACCTTGAGAATTGATGTTGTTGGGTCCAAGTCCACCAGCCTGAATGGTTGAAATCCATTAGCTCATTATTTGGGTCTTAGTGCACCCGCCTGAATTATCTAACTCCACGATCTCAGTAGGCGGGGCAGAGTCCACCAGCAAGTCTGGTGGAATTCACTCGCTTAATCGGTGGGTCCCAGTCGACCTGCCCGAATGGTTGTAATTCACTAGCTCAGAATTGGGGTCTTAGTCCACCAGCCTGACTTATGGAAATCCACTAGCTCAGAAGCGGGGTCTTAGTCAGTGTTCAGATTGGAGCGTTGGGGTCCGACTATCTGGGCTTTATATGTCAAGGTCTGAATGCTAAGCGATGGACATGAGCTCGATTGGGACCCCATTGTGAAAATGGAAAACAAAAAACAAAAATATATTGTTGGTATGTGTGTAGAGCATGGCATGGTTACCGCTAGGACAACAGTCTAACCATTGACGGTTTTAGGTATCCGTGAATAAGTTCTAAGGCGAGAGTGGAAGTTGGGACAAATTTTTGGAGGTGCCCACCTCACCTGTCCAGAGTCTCAGGCAAGTGACCCTAAATTTGAAAAAGTGGAAATTGGCTCAGATTTTCTAAACTGAGCTGAGACAATGAATAGATACTATTGGGAATGTGATTGGAGACGCTGGGCATTCATTAACAAGTGCTAAATTGAGAGAGGAATTTGGGACAATATTTGGGGGCGCCGACCCGCCCAGAGTCTCCGGCAGGTGACCCAAAAATTAAAAAAACACACAGAGACGACAGACACAAAGAGACGAATCACACACAGAGAGGACAAACACACAGAAAAGACGCATAGAGACGACACAATCACAGAGACGATACACACAAAAACAGAGTCAACACACACACAGAAACGACACTTACACACAGAAATGACAAACACACATAGAGACGACACACACAGAAACGACACACACACACACTGACGACACGGACATACAGATGGCAAACTCATAGAGACAACACACACACAGAGAGAACACCTCCACACGGAGACGAAAAACACACAGAGACGACTAATACATAGAGACGACACACACACAGATACGACACACACACAGAGACGATACAGATAGAGAGACGACACCCACACAGAGACGACACACTCAAAGTGACGACTTACACATAGAGACGACACACACACAGAGACGACAAACACCCAGTGATGACACACATAGAGAGAAGACACGCACACAGAGACGACAAACACAAAGAGACTACACACACACACAGATACGAAACACACAAAGAGACGACACACGCACAGAGAGTCCAAACACACAGAAACGACATACACACACAGAGACGACACACACATAGAGACAACACAGACATAGATATGACAGACACAAAGATACGAAACACCCACAGAGACGACACATGCACAGAGACGACAAACGCACACAGAGTCCACTCACACACAGAGAGGACAAACACACAGAGACGACAGACACAAAGAGACGAATCACACACAGAGAGGACAAACACACAGAAACGACACATAGAGACGACACATGCACAGAGACGATACACACACACAGAGTCAACACACACAGAGAGACGAGACACACACACAGAAATGACAAACACACATAGAGACGACACACACAAAGAGACGTCACACACACACAGAAATGACAAACAGACATAAAGACAACACACACAGAGAGACGAGACACACACGCAGACCAAAGACACATAGAGACAACACACACACACAGAGACGACACACTCGCAGAAACGACAAATACATATAGACAATAAACATAGACCGTAGAAACAAACAAAGAGACGACACAGATAGAGAGACGACACACACACAGAGACCACACACTCACAGTGACGACTTACACATAGAGACGACACACACACAGAGACGACAAACACACAGAGACGACACACATAGAGAGACGACACGCACACCGAGAGACGACAAAAACAAAGAGACAACACACACAAAGATACTATACACACAACGAGACAACACACGCATAGAGATTACATTCACACATAAACAACAAACACACACAGAGACGACACACACATAGAGACAACACAGACATAGAGATGAAAGACACAAAGATACGAAACACCCAAAGAGACGACACATTCACAGAGACGACACACACACACAGAGTACACTCACACAAAGAGAGGACAAACACACAGAGATGACAGACGCAAAGAGACGAATCACACACAGAGAGGACAAACAAACAGAAACGACACATAGAGACGACACATGCACAGAGACGATACACACACACAGAGTCAACACACACAGAGAGACGAGACACACACACAGAAATGACAAACACACATAGAGACGACACACACAAAGAGACGTCACACACACACAGATACGAAACACACATAGAGACGACACACACACATAGAGACAACACACACACACAGACAACATCCACACAGAGACGACACACACACACACACAGAGACGACACACTCAAAGTGACGACTTACACAAAGAGACGACACACACACACAGACGACAAGCACGCAGAAACGACACACACACACACACAGAGACGACACACACAAAGAGACAATACAGACACAGAAACGAAACACACACAGAGACGACAAAACAGAGAGAGATGACACTCACACAGAGACGACAAACACACAGAGACAACACACACACAGATACAAAACACCCACAGAGAGTATACATGCACAGAGACGACACACACACACAGAGTCCACTCACACACAGAGAGGACAAACACACAGAGACGACAGACACAAAGAGACGAATCACGCAGAGAGAGGACAAACACACAGAAATGACACATAGAGACGACACGTTTACAGAGACGATACACACACACACAGAGTCAACACACACAGAGAGACGAGACATGGCGTATCTGATGAAATAATTTAGGTCGTATGATCAATTTAATTTTTTTTTTTTAATACAGTAGTTTTTTTTAGTAAGGAAAATCAAGACAACACGCACACAGAGAGAACACACACACACACATATACGAAACACACACAGAGACGACATACACTCACAGAGACGACATACTCAAAGTGACGACTTACACATAGAGACGATACAGACACACACACACACACACACACAGAGAATATAAACACAAAGATACGAGACAAAGAGAGAGACGACACACACCCAGAGAGAGACGACACACACAAAGATACAACACACACACAAAAAGACGACGCACACACACACACACACACAGAGATACGACAAACACAAAGAGAAGAAACACACAGGGGGCTTTTTACCGGTGAACTTTTGATGTGAGTTTTTTCATTCAAAAGCTTTTGACTTGAGAAAATAGCTTGAGAAAATTGCCTGATTATCGAAAATTGGGGAAAAACCCTCCAAAAGTCACCAGGAATGCCCTCCGCCCGCACGCCGGAGGAGGGTATTCCTGTCGACTGTGTGTGAGTGGACTCTGTGTGTTTGTGTCGTCTCTGTGCATGTGTCGTCTCTGTGGGTGTTTCGTATCTGTGTGTGTGTTGTCTCTGTGTGTTTGTCGTCTCTGTGTGCGTGTCGTCTCTCTATGTGTTGTTGTCCCTGTGTGTGTGTCATCTCTGTGTCTGTGTTGTCTCTATGTGTGTGTCGTCTCTGTGTGTGTGTGTGTGTGTGTGCGTGTGCCGTTTCTGCGTGCTCGTCGTCTCTGTGTGTGTGTCGTCTCTATGTGTAAGTCGTCACTTTGAGTGTGTCGTCTCTGTGTGTGTGTCAAATTATTATTAAATTATTTCATCAGATACGCCAGCACTCATAAACGATCCCTTTGGAAATTCTGCTAACAACATAGATGCTCAAGGTAAAAGTTTGAATCAAACACTTTTAGGATATCGAGTGTCCTTACTGAAAAACTACTGAATTAAAAAATAAATTAAATTGATCATAGGACCTAAATTATTTCATCAGATACGCCAGCACTCATAAACGATCCTTTTTTGAAATTCTACTAACAGCATAGATGCTCAAGGTAAAAGTTTGAATCAAACACTTTTAGGATATCGAGTGTCCTTACTGAAAAACTACTGAATTAAAAAATAAATTAAATTGATCATAAAACCTAAATTATTTCATCAGATATATCATCACTCATATAAGATTCCTTTTTGATATTTTGCTAATGACATCGTTACTTAAGGTAAAATTATAAAACAAACACAACAAGAATATCGAGTGTCCTTACTGAAAAACTAATTAGTTAAAAAAAAAATTAACATTATAATACGAACAAAACTATTTCATCAGATACGCCAGCCCTACTAAACGATCCTTTTTGAAATTCTGCTAACAACATCGATGCTCAAGGTAAAAGTTTTAATCAGACACTTTTAGGATATCGAGTGTTCTTACTGAAAAACTATTGAATTTAAAAAATAAATTAAATTGATCATACGACCTAAATTATTTCATCAGATACCCCCTCCAAAATACCTTGTTCTTTATGTTAGAGTTTGACTTTTCATTCCCAATTAAATTAAAAAATAAGCATTTTCAACTAGAGATAAGGAGCATCGTTAAAAACTAAGATGAATGGAAATTATCTTCGATTCTGAGCATTTTTGTTTTCCCTCCAAAATTGACCCCCCCCTCCCCTGCCCTCAGAAATGGGGGAAGGAGGGGCCGCTGAGCCTTCCCCTTGAGGCAGATCCCATTTATTTTCGATTCTGAGCATTTTTGGTTTTCCCTCCAAAATTGATCCCCCCCCCCTCCCCTGCCCTCAGAAATGGGGGAACGAAGGGCCTCTGAGCCTTCCCCTTGAGGCAGATCCCATTTATTTTCGATTCTGAGCATTTTTTATTTTCCCTCCAAAATTGACCCCCTCCCCTGCCCTCAGAAATGGGGGAACGAAGGGCCTCTGAGCCTTCCCCTTGAGGCAGATCCCATTTATTTTCGATTCTGAGTATTTTTGATTTTCCCTCTAAAATTGACCCCCTCCCCTGCCCTCAGAAATGGGGGAACAAAGGGAACGTTAAACTATTTTAAATTGACAACACTGTCCAAACATCAAATGTGTATTATACAGTACACAATCACCCCATCTCCCCCAAAACACTTTTCAGCCATTTCTTGTTAAATTTTTTTATTTCAAGTAAATCCTTAATAGGATCAAATTCGCGAATCCTACACTCCAATTCGCAAATCTCATTACTTCTTTTTAAATGTATCAGTTTTTTAAGAATGTACACGTGAACTCATGATGTACATTCATTGAACGATTGACAACAAAAACAGAAAAAAACCTGTTTGACCACATTATATTATTACGACCAAACTCTCAAAACATGCTTGACTACATTATACACTGCCAAGTTTAAAAAACCTTGTCTTTAGTTTCATAACATGCATTATAGTGTACCAACTTTTAAAATATTCACGCGTGAGTTTAATGACACAACCATGGGTTTTTCTTGCGCAATTCCAATGTATCGTTCATATTGTATACACTATTATCTTGTACCGTTTGCATGTATGGTTGAGCCAAATAACTAGTCTGGTAATCTGTCTTGGAAAGCTGCCAGGGAACATAAAGTATCAGAATTCAATAGATACTTACTACTTTTGACGTTTAGTCATAAAAGAATAGCTTCGTTTTTGGTTACAAAACTACTACACCATTACCTCTCTAATGATTTTAGAAACGTAGCAAGAATTGACACACAGTCAAAAACGTAATAGCAAGAAATTAATCTACACAACAAAAAGTTGTTTAGTAATCGCCAGTCACTACAGCAAACAAACTTTCAGGGATGCGAGCCAACACCAAAACAGAGATGAATCACTGGAGATGGCAACACTGTGAAGTTGGGAATGTGACCTTGAATCCGTCAATATTCAAATCCCACAGCCATTGGAGAGGTATGGATAAACCTTGTTCATACAACTTTTTATCCCACGGTGCACACCAAGTAAAGACCAAACCATGTCCAATAGTAAGCCGAATAAACCGTTTTTTCGGCAGTAACCTGTTTTTCTTGCTTCATTTTTCGTAAATAAAAAAAACACCAACTTAGAGCAGGGTATAGTTATAGAAACTATTTACACTGATTTAAAATACACAAAATTTATCAAGAATGTGGTTGCAAGAATAACTAAATTACATCCATGTGATTCAACAAAATAGGAGTATATACTTAAAAAATGTAGGTGGGTCTCAATAAAAGTATATACGGAAATTCAGTTTTGAATAGTCCTTTGCTTAAAACTTCAATATTCTCTCTCAAATACAAAAAATATTCAAATTTTATCTGTTATATAACCTGTATTTTCAGGAGTGATACTAGAGAATGTTCAAGGAAAACTAAGGACAAATTTTTTTTAACATGCTTAGATAATATTTTTTTAGGTAAAAAAAAAGAGACCAGACTAGAGTAAGGTCAAAATTTCCACTATCTTTGTACCGTCATTGTAAAACGACAATGTTAGCCCTAATAGGACCAAGCTCACATCAGGAGAAAATTAGCATACACTGAATGACTTAGGTATTAAAAAGCTGTACGTGGTATGTCACAATTTTATGACATGATGCTACTAGATAACAAATAATGCTCCAAAGCATGCAAGTCTATTAAAATGAAGTCCACCTGGGCTAAAATTAGTTGAGCATTACTCAAGTTTTTAGCAAGTGGTGTAAGACAGTATCAAGAGCAGGGGACCAAAAAGAGAGCTAATCATTGGACTGAAGTCTTTGTACATAGGTGGTACCAAATTAAACAAAAAAGAATTGAACAAAAAATTACCAAATTAAACAAAAAAGAACGAGGTCGAGGTCAAAGGCCAAGATCAAATCCGTTGATTTTTAATTAAAATCAAGTAGTTATCGACATCAAACCATGGTTTAATTGTAGAAAAAAACCAAAACAGATAGTCCGAGTAAGTGAGAGGCAAATCTGGCATAAGGCCTTCAAAGGATGGTATAAAAATGATGTAATTTCACTTGTTGACAGAAAAGTCATCCGTCCACGCATCATTCCTAGGGCAGAACTATGGCAGCTAGTCATAGAAGTAAGGGACGAAAGATCAGACTGATTTTAGGTTGACGCGTAACGGACTATGTCCACTGGACTTGTATGCAAAGATAAAAAATTAAAAACAGACTGAAAACCGACATTTTTTAATTTAAGTTCAAGTTTTTGCCACAGAGATGTTTTTTTTTGTCGAGCACATCCTTTATTATTCTTATTAAAACAGACACAGATGTCACCCGTTACCCCACGATCAGAAATTCCTTTACCAGAAACTGCAAACTCCATGGGTAACCTTCAGAATATTTACCAATGATTTCAACAGCAACAAGTTGGTCATTTAATTATTTAAAACATTACCGTAAAAAAATAAAATTGGATGTACTGGAGCGTACTAACTAAGCTTGAATTATCATTACAAACAGTAACGGCAATTTTGCTTAGCAATCACTACTGTTAAAAGAAGATGCACTTCTAGTTTTTATAACAAAAAATTATAAAACGTTCATAGAATATTAAATGTACTATTCATATACAAACACAGACCAACAAAATTTAGTACCTAACAAAGAAAAGGTTTATTAAAACTAAGAAACAAAATTTAGAAACGTATCTACATTTTTAGAATCGTTTGATGGAATTTGAGAAATTTTTGACATTTTTAGACGTCTTTAAACTCTTTCAACCGTGGCTTAGACGGCAACCATGATCCATCCCCACCCTATTTACGTTTTTTGACTCGAGAGATTCTTAGGGAGGCAGGGGGCTATAGTTTAAATATGAAACTATGCAACTCTACAACGTGCGTTTAGTGAAAGTGAAAACTGGTCTAAAATTAACTGTCCCCATACAAAGGGGAGCAACCCCTCCCTGGATATGCACCGTCTGAAGAGCTTCTAATGAAAAGTAGAAGAATTGTGCTTGTAGAAACAAGGACATTAACAATAAAATTTGTGTCTGTAAATTTGTGGAGTGGAAGCTTTCACAACCATATGCGTTTTAAAAAATTATGAAAACTTGGGAACCTAATTTTTAGTGAAAAAAATCTCCATATGGAGTTGTGTATTTTTAACATTTAGTGGGCGCCAAGTTTGAAAATACGGAACGTATTTGAAAAATCAGCAGAAAATCAGCTCATCAAGTTCAAGCCAATTGCATAAACAGGAAATAACGAGTGATTAACATTCTGGGGATCAGAAGACTGTTTATGTTGAGTATTTGCAAGCGAAAAGCACCGTGATAATTACGGAATTATTTTCTGCTTATTTTTGTTTTGTTTCACGGTTGAGCATGGCAAAACTTCGCTAAAAAACTTGTGCAGAGCTTTTTACGCAAATATTGTAGAAAAAAATAAAAGACAAACCATAGCAAATCCCACTTTTAGGCACAAATGGACCAAAGATGAAACCAGGGGGGCAAAAGATGTTTTATTTTGATTTCCTTAGTATGTTACAATTGGCTTTTGAGACATCAGGTACCTACAACAGCACATCCCCTCTACGGTAAATGTGCATACATACGATGCTCTATATAAATTACTAAAGTCTCAAATAAATGAAACCGGTGAAATGACAAAGTAATTATTTACTGATATTTTAATAAATATACTTATAAATAGTTAACTATTTATTTAACCATTCCTTCCATGTGAAGTGCCCGGGGGAAAAAAATATCATATTGAGGGCAGATGGGTCTTCACCTCTACTGGCAAACTTTTTTTACGGTCGAAAGAGCCACCATGCAGCAGCGTGTCCTAAGAAGCTGAGAAATTATCTACATAGTCTGTGAACAAGTTGAAACCGATAGACTATTTCAGAATAAAAACAAGATTAAGGTGTCTGATGACACAGATACTCCTCAATTATTAATGTAACCGTTAAAGTTGGGTTATCGCGCCCCCTATTTTTGAGTTCTTCCCAAACCTTTCTATTGCACCTTGCATATCTGCTGACCTTTTAGTTTACTACTATTTTTTTAAGGCAGTTACAGTAAATCAGTTCTAATTCTAATATTTGAGATCAAGTATAGAAATTCAGGTACTCTTGTATTATATGGGCCTTTACTAGGAAAACAGTCACGAAAAACCCGTTTTTGACGGGTTAACCGCTATAGAGTAATACAATGATAGCGTGGTTTGTTTTGCGTATACGATACTTAAACTATTGTTTTTTGGGGTTTCGGGGGGGGGAAGCTACCTAGGTTAGGTTAGGTTACGTATTTAATATATGCTATGTTTTACCCCCTACACCCCCCTAATGTGCAAATATATTGCTCAAATTTGTTTCTAAACTATTATATATTCATCCTATTCTATTTTATTTCATTAGCATTAACCAAACTTGACTTTTTAGAAAGGCCCATATAATGCAAGAGTATCGAAATTCATAACAAGGAATTTCACTATGATATGAGTAGATGAAAGGATTGGAAAATACATTACTATTTTCTCTAATTGCTATTCCAAGCTGCTACTCTGCGTTTTTGGTTTTCTTCTTTTTTATCGACCCCTTGCAATTTCTGGTTGTCGACGTTTAATAGTCTCAAACCTAAGTGCGATAATCAACCATGGTAATTGTAAAGCATTCTTTATTGTTGATAAGATAACTTTCTTCTGTAGGACAAAAACCAACAAAGAGAGATAAAACTGAATGAAAAAACAACAAACGAGACTGTGACCAGTAGAGTGAAAAGATGAAAGACTCAAACTTGACTTGACTTGCTTTATTTACTACTAATTACAAAATAAACTATATACAAGCAACCGCCCGGGGAAGGCTCAAAAAGCCTGATGAAAGACGGCTGCAATCCTCTAATTCTCAACCTTTTACAAATTTCATTTAAAAAAAAAAAAAAAAAAAAAAAAAAAAAAAAAAAAAAAAAAAGACCTGAACACTCTCTCAATTAAACAATAATACCAAAAACTATGAAAAAAAAAAAAAACTAAGACATTAATAATGACAATAATAATAAATTATCTCCCGATACCCAATAAATGTTTTTTTATTTTTACGTTAAACAAGGCAATTTGGTTAGCTTCCTAAACACCAATTTAAATATAAGTCCAGATAGCCGGAGCCAAGTATCAACTTCTAAAACCTGCACGTGTGGTGTCTCTATACTCAACCGTAAAATTTTCCGCCTCTCTAGTCACATACCTGTGGAGTGAACTATTTACGCGAAAAAAATTTGTAAAAACTGGAGGACATACATCATTCCAACATCTATAGGCAAAAATAGCAGCTTGGTAATCGCGAATCTGACCAATGTTAAGCACTTTTTTAAAACATGACGCGGTATCATTCGCATTTTCTATATAATTCCCAAGAAGACGTACTGTTTTATTTTGTAAAATCTGCACTCTTTTGAAATTTGCATAAAAATTGCTAGACCAAATGACACAACCATAAGAAATATAGGGCGAAACCATACTCTGATACAATCATAAAAGAACCGATAATGGTAAAAAAATCTTCAAACGACGCAAAATTCCCAGACCTCTAGCAACTTTAGCTGCAACAAGATCACTATGGTGCTTCCAAGACAAACTACAATCAAGCTGGAAGCCCAAGTAACGCACCTCATGCACCTGTGACAAAGGCTTACCATTAAAAAATATCTCTCCATCAACACTCGGAGGCTTACCAACTCTCCTAAACAACGCGGATATTTCGTCTGTATGTAAACTACGCGTCTTCAGCACATTAGATACTTGTTATTAGATACTTGTACACAAGGAAGAATTGGGTATAAGGAGCCCCTTCTTCTCTGAGAATGATCTGGAAGACTCTCCATACACAATATGAACAGTGGCCTAGATATAGGCCTTTTTTTGTGCTCCGCCTAAAAGAAACTCACTTAGGAATAAAGTGAACATACCACTCGATCCCTTTTTTTTGCCATTTTTGTTGGAAATGAATTTTATCCCCCCTCTCCCCCTATATATACCGATCCAGGGTATATATTTGCACATTCGGGGGGGGGGTTAAACTTACCTCTCATTTACATCATAAATAAACTTTACCCCCATCCCCTATTGTGCAAATATATACTCCGAATTGGTATATATAGGGTTGGGGTTAGAATTCGCTTCCGACAAAAATGATTATTATATTTAGAAAGAGCATAAAAAGGCATTGAGTGGTATGTTCACTTTATTCCTAAGTCAATAATATGAACTGCTGAAAATTTACCTTTTGTTTTACCTTAATTAAAACATTTTAAGGCTGATAATTATTACCTTGCATAATATTTGCAATTCTCGAACAGCGCCAGTTAGATTGCTTCCTGGAACTAACAACTTGCGTCGTCCGCCACTGTGCAAAGAATATATTCTGTCAACATTCATAAGGCAAATATCATAGGAAGACAACAGCTGATTGCGCTCCGTAATGCCATCCTGAAATACAGAATACACTCTAGCACAAACAAAGCCTTAACTATCTAAAATATCCATTCACAATGAACATTACCGAATATCTGTAGTAGCATTTAACAACGGGCACGGAAATTTCGATATAAGTGTTATAAGCTTGCAACACTTTGAGCCACAATTTTGCGTGCTACATTTTTATTTACCTGACCATTAAATAAAACTAAAAAAGATACGGGATAAGAACATCAACAAAAGGTTGAAGAGGAGAAGGCCCTGAAACGGTAAACCCTTTTTTGTGTTCCTTTTCCTCCGTTTAAAATTTGTCTCGAACTTAAATGTATTGTATCAGATTAACGACGATTATTGAATTCTAAGGTCCTTGCGTCGGTCCTATACTTTATTGCTACAGCTGAGAATTTTCATGCATAAGTACATTATACCAGGTTGTTATGGTCAATTGTCTATTTTAGGCAAGTTACCTTAATAAAAAGAATTAAAATAGCTGGTGGTTTTCTTCTAGAGACTGCACCATAGTTTGACGTGAAAATTTAAACTCATGAAAACTTTTCACTGTTCAATCAACCAGGGACGTGTCGTCCAATCTGGCAACAGTAGTTCCCGCCTCTTTGAACCAATAAAAATAATCCATCCCCCCAAAAAAAACAATTTGCCTCACCAATAGTCGTTTACTATACATATGTATAAATGGATAGTGCAGGAAAAAATTAGTCGAAATCAGAGGAACATATAACAAAAACTAAAAAAAAAGTCAATTTAGCGCATGCGTGAATTTAACCAAAGCTGTCCCTATGGAGTTATAGGCTTTAAACAATCATGCCAAACCTTGGCGGGCCCGAGTAAACTCACTTCAGAAGAGAAACCTATCATAACATATATAGAGCGTACGTGTCATGACACAAACATGAGATGAAGTTCCACTATAGTTAACCTGAAGCTCCCACCCCCACCCCCCAAAAAATGTCTTTATAAGTATGACAGTTCGGATTATGGCTAAAAAATCACTTTTCTATCTATACCGCCTCCCTGGAAAAGTCTCCTCCCCCCATAATCCCCCTATAAGGTACAGCGAACACTTATGGCACAGAGCATTAGGACACATATTTTATCGCAAAGATAACCATTTTTAGCCAAATCCTATTCAAAATCTATCAAATTATTTTTTTCAGCTTAAAGACTAAATTAGTCTTCCCAAGTAAAAAAAGAAAAAAAAAATGTTGCTAGTCTATCAATGAAACATTGACTATAATCTGCCGTGTTCTTTTAACATCCCATCATGTCTAGCAATACAACACCTGCCTAGAGCCAAGGAAGTCTGACATTCAGAGGAGCAAAAAAGTCAGAATGTTCATAACCAACCTCTAATCATGTTAAGACTTAGCCTCCCCATACAGCAGTAAATTCTGTGACTGAAAATTTTGACCATGAAAAATGGGCATAATTTCAAAGCCAGCCTCTTATTCTTTCAAAATTTGTCTCTTAACGCTTTACTCATCTTAAGCGTAAACCCGAACATTGATTGTTTTATATTAAATTCTATAGGCATCTAGATTTATTCATCTTATGCATTACGTATTTTGTGGCCACTTGCTATTATTTAGCTCTTATGTTCTTTTCTTAGACGATACCTCTGGAAGAGACGAACTCCCGATTCTCTAAACCACAAGGCACGAGCTTGTGGCTTTTGACCTGAAGCCCTTAAGACAAGTTTAGGAATTCATAATGGTGACCTGAAAATTGAAAATACACTTTTCAAAATCCTGGGTCGGGGGACAATTTTTTTTTTTTAATTTCTCAATGAAAATGCCACAAGAAAATATTTTCTAAAATCTAAGAGGGGTATAGAGGACCTAAGAATTGGCTGGTATAAATATACAAAAGGGTTGTTGGATAAATTAAAATGAAATTAAAGTTGTTTCAGCGAAAGAGATTGAAAAAAAGGCTTTCTTTTCACCGAGCTCGGTCTCCTTGTACTGAAGATAAATACCATAAAGCATTTTGACCCTATAATACTAGAAAATTTCTTCAGAAATAATTTGAATGAATACATATACTAATATATAAGTAATAGCATTCTTCATGCTCTAACACGAAAAGGAAGTCCTGGGTACCCCCCCCCCCCATATGGCTGGTAAATTATAATAAAGAACAGTAATGTGTCTCCTCTTTGAATGTTGTCAACTGTTGGTTAATCAGACTTGATCTATAAGGCTTCTGAAAAGGCCAATCAACATGGGTGAAAGATTTAATGGCAATCGTTTAATCAAACCATTGTTAATTTTGTATGTACTATAGATGGCACTTTTATTATTCATTAGATGGCGGTGTGGTAAGACAATAAATAAATGCTAGTATTCTTCTAGTCTGTTACAAATTTAAGTTCAAAGACCTGAGAGACAACAATAATGTTTAGCAATTTTAGATAATGCAGTGAAGTATTCGTGACTTCACTCATTATATTCATACGTACTAGATTTTTTTATATTTTGGGCCAGAGATTCAAGAACATAAAAGATTCCCCAAATGTACTTCCGAGGCAATTCAGCAAAAGGTAAAAAGCATGGGCGGGGCAGACTATCTTGGATACTAGCCAGTTAAAGCATGGAATTCAACCTGAGCTTATGAATATAGCCTATAGCAAACAATTTTAGACGCAAAAAAAAAACACCTCTTAAATCATATCTACATCAACTACTGATCTACATCTAACAAAAACACACACGTAATTCGTTAGTGTTATATGAAAACCGTTAATTCCATTTTTAGTAAAAATGAATTGTTAGCAGTCTTATTTAAAATTTGACCAAGTTGGTCAGACTCTCTTATTCTAAAATTACCAATAATTTGGATTAGGAGCTTCAGTCGTCAAATCAAAAAACTTGCTTTCTAAATTGAAAAAGTAAACTCAAGACATGAATATTTACAATAGAAAAATTTATAAGGAGGAAAATTACATTAAAACCCAGGTTCATTTTGCAGATTATTTACTCAGAAGATTAACTACTAGCCAAATGCATGACAAAGAAAGAGATCTGCTCTTTTATGAGCATCGGAAATCAATCGAATCTAATTGAACAATGGAGAAATATTCGCCTACCCCTCTGTATAATGTCACATGACTGTTTCCAACTAGTGATTGGCAGGGAGTTAGGGACGGTTTCCAGCTATGTATAATAAGACTTTTTAATAAAAAAAAACGTTTCTGCTAGAAATTTTTAATTTAAGAGAAAAAGTGCTTAACTTTTCAATTAGAACAACGTGGTTTGAGACACTATTTTTTTTAATTGACAAAGTTACTAATCTATACGTGAATATGCCAAAGTGTTTGCTTTTTTTAGATTGTATTTTATGTTAATACTATCATTTTCGACCCTTAAAAACGGCACTATAACTTTCAATTCCGAATAGAAAGAGGAATCTCCTAATTTATTCGTTGCTATGTCGGTCCTATGTTAGTTTCGGCATTTCGTCAAGTGTTCGTGCCTCTCTTTCTTTTTGTGTTCGTTACAGTGTATATTCCTGTGTTCATTGTTGTGTTTGTTTCTCTGTTCGATCCCATGTTCATGCCTCCCTCTATTTTGCTGCATTCCTTCACTCCCTCGTTCCAGTGTCTTTTCCTGTTTTTGTTCTTGTGAATCATCTCGTGTTCATTTCTCTTTTGTCAGTTTCAACAGGCCTTGACAGACATATGATGTTATACCAACTATTATCTATTTTGCCACGAAAAAAAATAGTTTGTTTATTAATAGTACCAAAAATACAGTTTTCAGTTTTCCCAATCACATTTGACCCTTCAAAAGAGCACTAGAACACTTCATTTACAATTGAATGAGCCCCACTGAGCATCCTAGGACAACCCTTTTGTGCAAAATGACGAGGAAAAACAAAAAAAAACTAGTTGCGACATCTTTGTTCTCTATGGATCGTTTTAATTGGTTTAGAAAGAATAAGAATTTGTAATCCTACTCGTCAAACTGCTAATTTTTTAATATCTACGTTGAAACTTCGGCTTCCAAAGCTTTCTAGTTAAGCCGGGTAGTCGGAATTTCAATTGGGTTTCCTCGCACCAAGGAATCTTTTCATAATAGCCTAAAAACAGCTCAAGAGTAACCAAAACTCTAAAAACAGAATTTTGATACCAAAAGATACATCAAAAGAATCGGATTTTTATGCTGATTTCAAATTTACAAGTTTCATTAAGTATTATTAAGGGGGGGGGGGGGATTGCGTGGGAGGATCTTTTCATGGAGGATGTTTTCATGGGGGAAGGGACATTTCTATGAAAGGGGCGCCGGATTTCCTAGCATTATTCAAGAACGATCAGAAAATGAATAAAAAAAACAAGGTTTTTCAACTGAAAGTAAGGAGCAATATTAAAACTTAGAACGAACAGAAATATTTACGCATATGAGGGGGTTTGCCCCCTATTCAATACCTCGGTCTTTACACTAAAGTTTTTTTGTACTTTCAAAAGAGCTACCTATTCTAATTAAACGGCGTTTGTGATTCAGGGGTCATTCTTAAAGAATCGGAACAAAATTTGAAATTTAGAGTAAAGAGCAAGGAATTGACTAGGGGCGAACCCCCTCATATAGCCTACGTAATAGTTTCTGTTCGTTTTAAGTTTTGATGTTGCTCCTTACTTTCAGTTGAAAAAACTTGTTTTTTTTAATTTAACATAACACATAACACAAACTAGTTAAGAACAAAACACATTGTCAATAATGGATGTGCTACCAAAAAAAATAGTTTCTGTCAAAAATCACATCTCATTTTAGTGCTAATAAAAGGTAAAGGATTCAGCAATAGACTTTACAGCCCCTACTAGCGGTGCTGATATCCATTTCTTGGCCCTTCATTCGCCAGGAAGTGCAATGAAGGGTGGAACCACCCATTCTGTGCTTTCACACACCCTTCCTCATTCCCTTCTCTAGATTTGTCCGGGTATCTTATTGGACCTAGGTCTTTTCCCTTTGTTTGGTCAGTTTTCGTACCTATCTTTGTTTTTGGGTTTTTTTGCTCCTTTTTTCCAGTATCTTTTACTGTTTTTATTCCTCTGTTCTTTCCTTTGTTCCTTCCTTACCCTGTTTTAAAATTATGAGGCGGTGACATTCCTCCAATAGGATTATTTACGTTTGTTTCAAGTTTAAACGGCACTATTAAAAAGTTACGTATGCTTTATCATAGTCAGCGCAATAGCATTACCTAAGTAAAGAGCGAACTAGGGTCTATGTGTTATTAAGCAAAAAAAAACAAGTTTTTCAACTGAAAGTCGGCTGGGCTGGTCGTGGGGGATATTAAACTAACTATAAGGAAATATTTCATGTCGCTACTACTACTGCTACTGCTACTCAAACTATGGTACGCGTACCCCTTGGGGGTACGCAAAAATTTTTAGGGGGTACGCGGCCGGCCAACAAAAAAAAAAAAACAACCCTTCAATTATAGTGTTGGCAATTTTATTTATATTTTAGCTACAGTTTACTTAGTACCGGTAACTGAGAAGGGATACCAAAAATGTTTTGTGGCTAGAAAGGGGTATAGTATCTAAATAAGTTTGAGAGCCACTGGCCTAGGGCATTGAGTTGAAACTTTTAGGGCATACTAAGGTTTATGTTAAACTAATCAAAAGGCAGTGTGCGCAGACTAGTACTACTGCAACTGGTACTACTAATACTACTACAACTGCTGCTACTACTGATACTACTACTACAACTGCTACTACTACTATGGCTACTGCTAATTCTAATACTGAAGCTAAGGGTATTAACGCGAAACATTTTTGTTCCTGATAGTCCTCAATTTAAGCATAGATAATAAAAAGTTAATTTCTCTCAAAATTAAGTGACTACATCTACTTGTGACTACTTTTATATGTTGAGGGGGATGTTGAACTAAATCGAAAGACACTATCTCGATCCAGGTTATCAAAAGGACGTAGCAGCTATATTCCAGGAACAGCTTAGAGTTTAGAGTATTAAGTTGGAACTTCCAGTTCATGTTGAGTGGGGTGTTAAACCAGGCAAAAGGTACTATATGCAAACTAATACTACTACTTCTACTGCTACTAGTAATACTACAGCTACTATTACTGCTACTATTGAACTAAATCAAAAACGTTTAGGTGCATCCAGGTTGTCAAAATGGCAGAGGGGGGATATCTTAGAACTGGAATAGGGTATAAAATAGAAACTTTCAATGAAAGTTTATGTTGCTTTAAAACTAAACCAAAAGGCACTATACGCACGCTGATTGTCAGTAGGGCCTCTGAACAATATCACAAGAACAACTGAGGGTATTAAGTTGAAACTTTCAGAACTACTACTATTACTACTTCTGATACTACTATTAAACTAAATTAAAAGGGTTGAAGTATATCCAGGTTATCAAAATAGCATAGATAAAAAGTATCAGGAACAGAAATATTATGCTTTATTTTTCAGGGATAGTTGAGGTGATGTCAACTAAATCAAAAGGTACTATGTGTACCAGATTGTAAAAGAGGCATATAGGCAATATCCCTCTAACAGCTAGGGGTTTTACGTTAAAAATTTAATAGCATGTTTTTAGGAATTTTGAACTAGGCCTAAATCAAAATAAACTATTTGCACAAAAGTTTGTCATAAGGCCTTTTTGAAAAACCTTAGGAACGGATAAAGGTATTAAGTTGAAGCTTTCAGGGTATGCTAAGGGGGATGTTTCATTAATCATGGATGTTAATAGGGCGTATCTGCAATACATCTGGAATGACTAAGGGCATTAAAGTGAAACTTTTAGGGGATGTTGGGGCGTATGTTGAATAAAAATCAAAACGCAGTACCGTGCGCTTTTTCTGTTTTTTTTTTCTTGTGAAAGCTTTTGTTTTAACGACTTTTGGATTTTCCAATATTTCCATTATTTTTTAATATCTTTTCTAAATCTATGATCTTACTCCAAGTTTTTATTTATCTTTTGTTCTTTACTAAATCCCTCCACTGGGGAATCTTTGGTATTGAATAAAAGGCAGTGCACTACTTGGACCAAAACTGTTCGCTTTTTCTCTCGTAGAAACTTGAACAATTTTAAACTATGCTTACGAGTACAAGTAGAGTACTTACCGTATCAGTGGCATCTTGGGGCGTAACAAAAGAGATCTTGAAATTAGTAATAAACAAATCACCACTGACACCATGCTTCCTCTCACAAAGCGGTGAGAATTTCAATACATGCGGGGCTAAAGCTATCACCGTTTCACCTTCAAGAGAATAAAATAATTTATTTGAATAAGATATTTAGTTACGCATCTTTTTATGGAGAAAATGCCTTAGTTAAAACACCGTAAAATTTTAACTATAGGTTTTTAGTTAAGGACAGATCCACTGGCACATTCATAATCTACTACATTCATAATCTATCTACTATATTTTTTCAGACACGGGCTAGCATTTAAAGGTAAAAACATATCCCACCGATTTTTCACGCTCTAAACCTAGTACATACATACTAGGACAACATAACCTAGTATCTACGACCGGAGGTAAACGGCGTGCTAAAAGACGGGAATAAAATGTACTTTAATAGGAAAACCTAGTGACAGAACGTTTGTTTTTCTTTTAAAAGCTCCCTCTTTTCTCTTATCTTGTCAAACCTATTGACAGAGCACCTTCATCTTTTTCTCTTTTCAAAAACAAATAAAATCTTTATTCTGAGACTTTCCCAAATACTTGCAAAATACAGATACTAGGATTTGATAGAGAACTTACAAGCAGAAGTTTGAAAATAGTATTGTAGTCAAAAACCATTCTTCTAGTTCTACTTTAAGGATGACATCATCCGAGTTAACCATTAACTGGTCGGTTGGGGTAAACAATTACCCCACGTACTTTTGTTTTTTTAGATTTTTCAATAACCCCTAGGACTACGCCATCGTGGTTCCGTGTAATCTTCAAACACCCAACGGATAATCTTTGGTGAGCCAGTCGATATAATGCGTCCATCCAGAAAGGAGGTTAGGGGGTAGTTTTTTTCCCTCACCCGACTACTTAGGTAACAAAAAAACTGGAAACCATCCCGGTCAAATATTTTGGAAAACGGTTGTTAGAGAGTCCGAATGGCTAACATTGAAAAGGGAGACTATTGTTGCACTACATCCATCATTTATCTATACCAATACTGAAGGTCTTGCAACCTTTTTAGTTGTAAATTTAGCGTTTCTGCTGTTCCAAAAGTATTTCTTGCCAAGAAATTGACTATTTCTTTCCTTCTTTCCCTTTCCCTTTCATTTCTTACTTTTCTAGGAAGTCAAGATGAGTAGCCACAAGAAACTAACTGAGGAAGAAGTCATGGATCTTCTTGAAAGAGAAGGAGATCTAGCTGATATAAAATATAAAGATAAAGATCGCGATAGGGATCACGATTTTCAGTTTGAAGGGGACGTCAAAGAAGATGTCATAGAAGGCGAAACTGGCGAAAAGGAAGACGTAGAAGCCCGACAATCTAGTTCTCTAGATGTACAGGAACCCCAGATCTCAAGTGCGTTCGACTAAGATGACGTTCCTCTTGAAAGGCGGCAGTAGAAGCCCGTGGGTATGTTTATCAGTAGGGATGGTAGAACGAAATGGTCTAAGCAGCCATCGCCAACTTCACGTACTCGGTCTTCCAATATAGTATCACAACTACCTGGCGTTCGAGGGCCATCCAGGGTAGGCTGTCCCGGGAACAACCTGGAACAACCTGTTCACTAAGGAAATGGTCAAGCAAATTGTGAAGCATACCAACGCAAAGACTGATCTTTGTTGAGCCAAGTACAAGCTCAATCAACTGGAAAAGAGTTCGTTTATAAAGTCTGCACACTACGTTGACATGAGAGCCTTTATCAGTCTGCTATACCTAGCCGAAGTGTTCAAATCCGGAAAAGATGCTTAAAGTCTCTTTGCAGCTGACGGAACCGACCGAGATATATTTAGAGCAACCATGAGTTTCAATAGGTTTCTGTTCATCAAGGGCTGCCTGTGCTTTGATGATTTTCAGAATCGACAACGTCAAGATCGTTTAGCTCCTATTAGAGATCTATTTAGTGCTTTGATTACAGAATGCAGCAAGAACGTCATTCCGTCTGAGTATTTGACAATCGACAAAATGCTCGTTACCTTCAGGGGTCGATGTGTATTCAGAATGTACATCCCTTCGAAGCCAGCCAAGAACAGCCTGAAAATACAGTCTCTAACTGATGCCCGCACCTACTGGTTATCCAATGCCTTCATATATTGTGGCAAAACCACCGACATGGTAGGCACACAGTCGATGTCCATTCCTATCTGCACCGCTTTGACTCTGGCTGTTCGGGTCTTGAACACAAAAAGAAACATAACCACGGACAACAGGTACACCTCGATTGTGTTGGTTGACGAGCTGAACAGACAGAATACTACCTATGTTGGAACTCTCAGGAAGGACAAGCGTGAGCTCCCAGCAGCGTTTCTTCCGCAAAGGGATCGTGAGCCTGGTTTCTCAATCTTCAGCTTTGCTCAGAAGAAGACTATTGTATGGTATGTGCCTAAGAAGAGCAAAGCAGTAGCTTTGATCTCTTTAATGCTGAACACAAACACGATAGATACAACCTCAGGCAAGCCGTAGATAGTTGAGTTTTACAACGCAAATAAAACTGGCGTTGACAGTTTAGATCAAAAATGTGACAACTGTACTACCAATCTTCTTTGCAATGCTTGATATTGCAGGCGTAAACAAAGGAGTACTTGTCAAAACAACAAGAAGTCAAGCAAAGGTGATCCAGCGCCGATAAATTCTCACAGAGTTGGGACTACCCCTTACGAGGCCTAATTTGATGGTTAGAGTATCCATCAACTCCCTTCCTCAAGAACTTCGAAAGTTAGCGTCCAATATTGTTGGAATTGAGTTTAAAGGTAGTTTAGACGCTGAGCTTTCACATTCTTGACGCAAAAATCAGTGCTGCAGTCTCGGTACTCGTTCAGCTGACCGGAAGACAAATAGAATCTGCAGCATCTGTAAAAAGGGGTGCTGCAAAGACCACCTCAACGAAGTTTGCAAGATTGTATCTAGATGATTCATTTTTATGTTATACATATTGTATTTGATTGTATTTGCTTCAAGCTAATTTACAAGTTCCTATCTGAAATAATTTTTATTTACAAGCGTTTTTAGTTATGGAGTAAATATTTATCCCACACGACCAGTTACGTAAAAAAAAAAAACAAAAAAAAAAAAAACACCGGACCAGTTAAGAGTTAACAAACCAGCAAATACGTCAGGGTTTTCTTCTCAGAAATGGTCAATTGGTGACAGAACAGGATAAGAAGGTGGGTCATTCCGGAACTCAAAGTCAAATGTCCCAGTTGTGTCAAGTGCTATTTGACATGAGATCTGGCAAAGTAAAGAACAATGTTGGCCCAATGTATTATTTATATTTTTTTCTTTTAGACCTGGGCACTTCGTATCAAAGGAGTTGTCATAAAAACTTCGGAAAGGGCTCATTCAATTTAAAATTGAAATGACTAGTGCCCTTTTTAATAGCCGAAAGTGATTGGAGGGCAACTAGCTCCCCTTCCACGCCCTCCATTTCCCCAAATACATCCAATCAAAATTTTGAGATAGCCATTTTGTTTAACGTAGTTGAAAAATCTGGAAAATATGCTTTTGAGGAGAACACTCCCTCCACATCCCTCAGGGCAAGGGTTGTAAGTTACGCCCTGGGGGCATATAAGGCTTTTACTGAAAGCGTTGTCGTAACTTCAAAAAGGGTTCATCCGATTGGAAATTGAAAGGACTAGTGCTACTTGACATAAAGGATCTGGTTTAGTTTCAAATAGAAGATCAATTGCCTTTGGCGAAGTCAGGAATACAGTAAGATGATTTCTCACGATCACGCTCTTAAGAATCAATAATGGAGCTAACGACACCTCGGTAGCACAGTATAGCAGCCTCTAAGTGATAATTAAAATGTATTATACCTCCTTGTAACCTTGTCGTAGCATAGTGAATTGAGGCTCTGTTTGGAAATACAGGGACCGATCACACAGTAAGGTTGGCCGACAGGCTTGCTACTTGCCCTGTAAAAAAGACCCAGTAACTGAAACGTCGATTCGACCTCCTACGCAAAGAAAGATCTTCATCATTTTCTATACCTCCTCGTTTCAGTACAATTGCGTATTTAATTCCTTAGACCATACTGCCTTTCTACTCCCAAATAAAACAAAATGAACTTCTAGTATTAGTGAAAAGAAAGACTTTTTTGCTATTTCCCACTGTCTTACTTGAAATATTACACCCGCTTTTCTATAATTTATTTTAATGAAACAATTGAGTATAAGGCTGAATAATTTATAAGACTTATAATTTATTTTAATTAAACAATTGAGTATAAGACTGAAGTTCTTATATAAGGATTTTCAAGAAACCGGGATAAGCTAAAACCAAAAAAAAACTTAAAAATTTAATAAAAATCGAAACAAGATTCGGGTCTTGAGTCTGAATTCACTGAAGAAAGATACAAGAGTTTATTTTTGTTTCTTTCTTCTGGCGATGACAGCCAGTTTTTGAATACGCGAACTTGTTGTTTTTTGAAAATCCTTCCCTAAGAACATGTTTCTTTTTTTTCTTGCTTTACAAATTTTCTTTTGACCTTTGATTTTTTTTTCTTTATTCGGCCTACGTACTCTTTTAATGTTTACTTGACTGATAAGCTATTTACAAGTTCATGGTTTTTGCTGTTTAATTTTTTTTTTCTTTTATTATTTCTGACTTAAATTTTTACTGTTCAATGTGAAGTATTTCTGAATTCGGCCAATGAACATACATGCGAAAGTTGGAAGTGAACGACGATTTATTTTGCCGAGGAGTTAGAGGCAGCGCTAAAAGGGCTAAAAAATAATAAGGGCTCAGGTGCTGATAATAGGATAAAAGAGCTATGAAAAATGGCGGTTGCAAAACTAACGATAAATTATAGGGGATTATGGGTATGATTCTTGAAAAAAGAGGAAGTGTCTTATTGTTTTAGTAAAACTTTAATTAAAACACTTTAACATAAATGTGCTACGAGTGAGTGTATTAGTTTTAGAGGCATTAGCTTGGTTTCTGTAGGAAGCAAATTATTTAGCACCATCATTCTGTCCATTTCAACGAAAGCTCTTTACTTAATAATGACCTTGGAATCCAAAAAATTGTTTTCGAATGGGAACAAAGTAATTTGAAGTAGTCCATAAAAAAGACCTGGCTTGAACTATTATGAACTGTTCATGGAATCAAACTAACAGTTATAAAGTATTGCATAAGTTCACATTAGCTATTAGGCTTGTAGTCAGGTGATTCTCTTCTGGGGAGGGATAGGTGCTTCAAATGTATCAATCAGACTGGATTGAGTTAAATGAGCCACTGATCTCCCTTCATTTGGAATAATATATGCATATCAATGAATATAGGATAAAGCAACGAGTTCCTTTTAATGAATGAATATAGGATGAAGCAGGGGCTTCGTTTTGAAAATTAAAACGAACATGAAGTATCCAATATACCAATGAGTTGTTCCCTTCAATCTTACAGCTCTGTACACTAAAGCTTGACTTACTGCTCCACTACTTTAAGAGCGAATGCTCTAACACAAAACCAGTGGGAATCTTTCCATAATGTAGAGAGTGAAATGCCTTGTTGTTACGAATTTGCTCTAATTCAAATTTGTTAGTTAAAATGTTTCTAAAGTTAATCGATAAATAAAACAGCTGTAATTAACAAATGACTATATTTGCTGAGTGGGCAGCTCCTGCCCCCTCAGCAAATGTGGGGTTGAGGGGGCAGCTCCCTTATGCATATTACGGTGAAAGTCCAAAATCTAGGTAATGTCGAGATTCACCGGGGGGTGTTCGAAATTCCTTTTTCTCTGCTTCGATTCAATTAGCTTTGCAAGTCAGCCTTTTCAATCTTAGGCAACCTATGATGGTAAAAGTTAAAGTTAGGTTAGATTATGTCAATTTAGATTAGGTTAACTTTTGTTCTAAATATCAGAAATGGGTTAAAAACCTAACTCAAGGTAACCTAAACCAACCTAACCTCGTCTAACCAAACCTAATCTAATCTAACCTCCCATCATCAAAACTTGCATTAAATTGAAAAAATTGACTGGCAATGGTGACTAAATCCAAGGAGAAAAAAAAGGTATTCGGACATTCACCAGTGAATTTCGACATTAACCAATTTGCGGGCATTCACCGTAACATACACACACATTTTATGTTCGTTTCAAGTTCCAATGTCAGAAAAAGCTTGTCTTTTTATCTGATTTTAATAGGAGATAGCTTGAACAAAAAAAAAACAATTTTTTTTTTAGTTTTAGCGTAACTTCCGAGAAATAATAATGCAAGTGCTCTTTTAATTTCAATTAAATAGCTTTATATAGGCTCTTTTGTAATTTTTTTAGTTGTTTGGATTGGTATGAAGACGCTTTCGCATAATCTTATCACAGGAATCAAATTCCGAGCGCTGCAGTGCGTTGCTGCAGCAGAGTACTGCTCAGGTGCAAATATATTTGCACATTAGGGGGTGGGGGTAAAGTATAGCATATACTAAATACGTATCCTAACCTAACCTAGGTTCCCTTTTTTTTGCCCCTTTAACACCAAAAAACTAAAGTTGAAATAGTTTCCACAGAGTGAGCAACACCTCACTAGTCAGCGGAAACTCGGTTTTGAATACCATCTTTGAAATGGGGTGCAGGGTTGCCACCGGTGACACTTTAGTGTCACTTTTGACACTTTTTTTAAAAAATAGCACTTTGAGGGACACCTGACACTATTAGGACACTTTTTAGCAAAAGTGGCACTTTTTTTGCTAAGTAGCACTATTTTACAAAAAAAGAATTTTTTTCAGACAAAAAACCGGAAGGAAAACTGTTAAAACTGTCAGTTAAGATTCTTATCCTAACTCCGCGCTCAGCCTTTATTGGATGCAAGAATCTTTCTGTGCGGTGAAAAACATAAACGTGTTTATCTCTATCTGTGTGTGATAAATTTTTATATTCTTATTCTTATCACTGATAAGAGAAGATCATCCAGTGATCTTCGGTACGAAATACTTGGCAATGAAGAGAACAGAGATAGACATTTAACTGCGATGTGGTGGAGAAGCCTTCAGTTGTTTAGTTCAACTATTTTCTGTTGTTGCAATAATTTGTAGGCTCATAGACTATAAGTCAGTCAAGCAGTTTGCAATTCTTGAGTGGGTCCGAATTCAATTTTTATGTTTTATTAGTTGAGGGTTGACTACAATTCAAAGAAGAAAAGAGCAAGAAAAGAAGAAAAGAGCAAGAGTGTATTTTTGCGCCACTATGTTAATAGCTGTTACTATGTTAACCAGTCACTGGGCCAGTGACTGCATAACTTTGCGCATCTTTTCATCGATTTCCGTGACTGGAGCTCTTGAAGCCCAGTGACTGAAAAGCTCACTGGTGACATTACACATCGACTCAGCAACGGAAAAACATCCACTGAGCTCACTGGTGTCCCACAAGAATATCTAGTGACCTCTTCAGTGACTGGGCTAGTGACGCAAAAATGCGCTCTTACATTTCCGTTCATACTTTTCATATTTTTTCTTTTAACTCTTGGCAATGGACAAATGAATATTCATACATAACCATCATTCTAAAAAAAAATTGAAACCAAAACTTCCATTATCTTTAATACTATGCAATCATTAGCAAAATCACAATCTAATTTCACTTTTTTTCTTACTTTAATTTATGTTACATCATTACATATACTGAATTTGGACGCACTTCCTCATTTTAGTTATTTTATTCCCACTAATTTTTGATTGTAAATGTGCTTTCACACTAATACACTAAATGCTCGTTTTTTTATTTTAAAGGTGCTTTCATATTGATATTTAAAATGATAATTGACAGTTCTTATGCCCTAGTCCCTGGACACATTTTAAGGAAAAATTTATTTGGAGAGGTGACAGTTCTCGTGAAACTTATTCTATTCAGGTTTTTATAAATAAATTAGATGATATAGCTGTCTTATTGTTTTTTCACCAATTTCTGCCAAATCAACTATTTAGAAGACTTAGTGACTGAGCCAGTATTGGTTGTGTTAATCATAGGGTCATCAATAGCTACTATCTGTGTTCGTGGCATTCTCTTCAGCATTTTCGGAGAAAAGAAAAGTTTAGAGCGCCTGAATGCACTGTAATAATCCAGATAGTCCATTTTATGGAAAAATTGGATGAAAAACTCTAAATGTAGACGAATATTGCTGTCCCTTTTTTTCAGTTTTCTCAAAAGAAAAAAAACTGAAGGGTTTACCTATTTTCTTTTTCCGTTCCTTTTTCACGCTAAGAATAAAGACTGCTCAGAAAAAAAGAGAAGAAAGTACTCTGTGGGACGAGTTCCCATTTCATACAGTAAGCAAAATTTATGTTTTAGCAGGTTCTTAGGAGGGGGGCTGGAAAGTTGACAAGAGTGGAAGCGCTGCGCAAAGCCGAAAATCAGCACCGACTAAGTAAAATCAAAATTTCTTTTTTATAGTTGATAGATAGCATTTGATCCGACATTTCATTTTGAAGAATTTAAAGATACGGGAAACCACGCGGGGATGATCCCAAGCGGATTGGCCAATATTTTCAATACAATAAGATTGTTTATATGAGCGCGAGCGATGCAAAGCGTCGCGAGCGGCAAATTTTTGGAAAATGATACTTTTTTACAAAATTGACACTATTTTGCCACCCAAAGTGGCACCAAAAAAACCGGCCGAGTGGCAACCCTGATGGGGTGCTACCATTTCGACTAACCGTCACAAGCACTAAACGTCATAACATCGGCAAAAAATTAAAAGTTTATATAATAGTAATAAGTATATAATAGTTTAAACAAACAAATTTGGGCTATATATTCGCACATCAGGGGGTGGGGGTAAAGCATAGCATATATTAAATACGTGACCTAAGCAAACCTAGGTACCTTTCCCCCCTAAACCCCAAAAAACTAAAGTTTTTATAATTTTAGATGTTATAATGGTTAGTGGTTCTGACGGATTTTTTTTTTCGATGTTATGACGGATTTTGTCGATGTCCTGACGTTAGTGGTCCTGACAGTTAGATGTTATGACGCCTTCCCCTTTAGAATTCTATATGCATTTCTCTTCCCGTGTTTATCGGTTACTAAACAAGTACCGAACATTTTTAAGATTTATGTGTATGTTTGTTTTTCTATTTGGCTACCGACGATTATTGGTTACATAGTCGTAACAAGTGTACATATTTATATACTTGTCTCTGTCTTGTAAAAATAGCCTACTTATTTATAGGAATTATCTTATTCTTGTAGAATATTTTGGTAATTAGTCAATAGTAAAAATTTTCTCAAAAATGGAAACAGACTACCGAGTGTTTATTTTCTCAGATTCAATAAGTTTTCCATCTATGGCATTCCACGAAAATAAACACAATCACCATCACAACAACACTAACAATAGCACTTAACGTATAGGCACACAGCATTTTGTTTGTCTGTGAGAGACGCTTTGTATATGAATGAAAGAATCTTTCCTAGATATAAAATCGATTTTTGCCAATTAGCATTACGTCACTCTTGGCAAAACTATAGAAAGAGTAAATCAATTAGCTATTACTAGATATTACGGAAGAAAGGATGGACAATCTAACTATAGCTACATACTCAATTGCTCTGTGTAAACTGTAAAAATAAAATTACTAAAACCTCTTATTGTTACATTAATGAGAAAAGTAGATTTTTTGTTCTGTAAGGGGATTCGATACCTTGAAATCATTCCCCCAGCCTCAGTGTCGGCTGACCGTATACAAGACAATGGCCATTAACGAATGCTTCCAGGAGACTAACCACCATCAAAAGCCATTGAGAATCTGTGACTTGATTTTATTATTCGACACTCCTAAACTTCATCTCTTACTATACTCAGTGAACTTTGTTAGAATGAATATACAAGTCATCATGGGCACAAATTAAGGAAGGCCAGGACCCGTGCCCACAGAGGCTCCAAACTATGGTATAATCATACTTATTCACAGGATGAGGACGATTCACCTGTTCAAAAAATGAGGGTCTTACAGGCTCCAGCATATACGTAGTCTACCAATATATCAGAGCTTGTCTACATTGTAGACACTAATTTCGGGAGAAGGCTCATGTCAAAGGACTCCCTGACCCAAACTGATACTCTCACATATACAAAACCAATGAACTTTCAAAAATTCAGAAAATTTTACGAGGAATCTTTAAAAAATTTAAGATTGCGGGCAGAGTCTGAGCCTGCAGCTCTCACCCTCTCTGTAGGCTACTTACCTGTACGTGTTAATACCCTACGGGGAAACAAACCATACAATTTTAATTTAGTTTCACCATTATCACTAAGCACATGACGGTGGCTATTTAAAATTTAGAAAAACCTTTCTTTGTCCATGGTACTTGATTCTTTTTTATCAGTTGTTGGACTTGAGAAGTTCTCAATGGATTTATTCATGTTTTATTCCTACTGCCTATAGTAGATTTTAATTCTGATCATACTGTTTTTTTTCTGTGCTTGTTTTTTTCTGCGATAGAAACCCAGATTCTAGGCTACTGTCTTTCCCTCGTCTTCTTTTCTTCACCTCAATCATCATTACTCCACTCATGAGCCCAGTTTCCTATTTTCTCTTAATTTTTTTACTTCCACTTACCAATATGGACCATCTTCCTAGAAACGCTCAAAAGAGCTCAAACACATCTCAAAACGTATAATAGACAAAGAAATCCGTGGTATCATTTTAACCCATTAGTTCGAAATCTCAGAATTCATAAATATACTAAGTTAATTTAGCCTAAATCCGGGGAAGAAAACCAGTATGAAATCAACACTTTGGATATCCGCATGAATAGAAAAAGGAAGTATGAATATTTGGCAATAAAATCACCTTGCAAGAACGACCAGAACATCCAAAAGAAATCACCGAAGACACAAGATGAGTTATCATCAATGAGTAATGTAGACATAAACTGGAGAGGCGGTTGGGGCTCAATTCCCGACACGTCCCTATTTTAGTAAAAGAACGTTTGTCTTTGTGATCAATTTAAAACAGGGGTTCTCAACGAGGGTTTGATCATGACAGCTCTCCGCATAGCAGTGACGTAAATTGGGGGCCTCTTTCATCTAACCCCTTAGATTTTGCAAATACCTGTAGCCTATTTCCATTAAAAAATATCGTTTTTTGTATTTTCATTGAAAAATGACAAATTTGGCCCCCCCATAGATATTGAAAAATACGTGTTGCCCCTCCCTCTGCCCATAAAGCTGATAAACTAACGCCGATGCCGCAGAGTGCCTTTGGAGCAAGGCCGTATCCAGGGGGGTTAGAGAGTTTGGACCCCCCCCCCTGAAATGTTTCTCTGACTCGTAAACAACGTAACAAAAATGG
This sequence comes from Artemia sp. Qi Xiang Cuo, assembly GCF_049724085.1. Taxonomy (NCBI): domain Eukaryota; kingdom Metazoa; phylum Arthropoda; class Branchiopoda; order Anostraca; family Artemiidae; genus Artemia; species Artemia sp. Qi Xiang Cuo. The sequence continues at coordinate 39,610,649 of NC_142808.1, forward strand.
ATATAAACAAACTTTTGATGCGTTTAAAAAAAAAATTGTGTCCTGTGTGTCCTAATTTTTTTTCGAATTATCATGGTCTCACCTTAGTAATTTCAGCGCTATAAGGAAAAGAACTTTGCCATGTTAGGTGTTTTCAAAACTGCTTCTTGGTGTCATCATGCGAACAAAACGTAGCTAGCCCATTGAAAGATTTGATTTCACATACAACGCCTAATGTGCAAGCGCTCTTGCACAAATCTTATACTTAATGTTTTTCATTGGCCAGCAAAAAATATTACGAAAAAAGAAGCAGGCGTATACTGCAAAACAAGATGGCAGCTCCTATTGGAGCCATTTCTATCAAACTTTCATATTCCCTCTTACATCCCCATCCCTCTGATCCAAGTATTCCACCAATGCTTTTCTCTTGGGTCAAATCCCTAAATAGTTTTACTAAAAAGACCAGAAAAAGAAGTGAAAAATTTATAATGAAATCAAATATCTCGAAGATTATAATGAGTTAAAGATATCTGAGATTGTGAATATGACCATTAAGATTCACAGATATCGAGGGATATTTCCAAAGCAGGCACTTTAAGAGGAGGACTTTTCGCCAGTATACCAACCACTGATGACTTAACATTTTGACCAACTTCTAGCATTTATGGAATTATAACTTGTTTACCTGGTAGTAATCTGGGTTCAAGCTGCACACACCTTGCATCTTCAACTCTTTCGAAAGAATTCTGAAAAAGAAAAGAAATAGTCCATTTTATCATTGCTCCGTAATAACTAGATTGTAACACATTACTGTTTAGGACAGTTTAGGTAGTGAAAGAATAAAAAGCCGGCAATGAACAGGCTAATTAATACAATTTTATGAATTAACCTTGAAATTTTGACACTTTCAACCTAATCTGATTGTGTCATGTCAAACTAGTACAAAAACTTGAACTAGTAAATACTAGTTCAGATCCTGAGAAATATTCAAATTGTCTTATAATAATTATTACCATAGTATTTCAGGTATCAGAATTATAATTAGGACAATTTTGTGACACAAAAAAAACCGCAATCAGAGGCTGTCACCTAGAGCTGAAAACTAGATCCACCTTGCCTGGCAAAGGTGAGATGCTGTAACCGTGCAACAGCCAATGACTAGCTTTGTTGACGAAAGTGTTGCGGGTGCAATACTTTGGGTTTTTTCCTTACTATCAATCAAGATTGATTTATTGATGAAAACGTTGTAGAAATGTGTTTTACCTCCTATATCTATCTTAGGTTTATTCATACCTGGAAAACACATTCTCCAATGATTTTCTTTTGGATGTTTCAAAATTATGAAGTTTTAGGGCAACATCACATTATCGTCAGTGTTGCCACGTTGAATAATGAAAACAAGCAAACCTAATAACTTAAATTTGACAGCCGTTTTTGAGCGTAGAAAATTAAACGTTAACAATCTGATGATTCGTGAAAACAACTATGCTTTCAAAGAAAGGCTACACCTCCTTAAGCTGCCTGGAGCCACATGTTTTCAGTTTATTGTTTGGGGATTTTTTAACCGCATTTTTCTTTTTTCTTTTTTTTTTAACTCGCATTCACTACTACCAAAAACTCCATATGATGGTCTTTTTCATTAAAGATTAAATTGTACGTTTTTTAAAGTTGTTTCAGATATATGTGGTTGGATAAGTTTCCACACAAACAATTGAAACAATCAGATTTTATTTCACCATCCTAGGGACTTTAAAACCTGCCTGAAACCTCTCCCCATTATCAGACTTCCTCTGAATGTTGATACAGAGGAGTTCATCTAGTTTAACGATGGATTTTCCCAGATCACCGCTTACTTATCGTGATCAATTCTAATTCTAGCTGACTAAGATGTTTGGGAATCTTGACTACAAATGACCTATGGTTACTTGTTCACGTGTGCTATCTAACACCGGGTTCTCCAGCTTATTCAAAATCGTCGCTAATAGGTGCATATATAGCCGTAGGGTACAAACAAGGTCGTATCCAGGAGGGGGAAAGGCTACAAGGTTTGAACCCCCCCCCCCACCAATATTTTTGCACCATTCGTAAAAGCGTAACAAAAAGGTATATAAAAAAATTATGCGTTTTTTAATATGTTTTTGTACCCCCCATCCCCCCGAGAAAAATATCCTGGATACGCCCTTGGGTATAAATGAAACGACAATTGTCCAACTCTACCAACTCGGTGTTATTTTTGTCTGGTTTGTATAATATTTTCCTCGAGAAAGGTATTCAAGCTCTTAGCTCAGTATATTGTCAGCACAGTGTAAAGACTGATCTGCCACCATGGTACAAAAATAGGAAAATTGTGTAGAATCAAAATTTTTCCAGATGTAGCAGCAAAACTGTCTATGCTAACGTCAAGCCTATTTATGGTAAATTAAGACAAATATTTTTGCGATCAGATTTTCTTTCCTTTTTTTAGCACAATGCCCATCCTTCCCCCAAACACCTCCAATAAAAATTTTGAGATAGCCATTTTGTTCAGCGTAGTTGATTTCCAGATAGAAAATATGTTTTTGAGGAGGACACTCCCCCACAACCCTTAGGGCAAGGGTTATAAGTTATGCCCTGGGGGCATATAAGGTTTTATAGAAGGCGTTGTCGTAGAAACTTCAAAACAGGTTCATTCGATTGGAAATTCAAAGGGCTGGTACCCTTTTTAATAGTCGAAAGTGATTGGAGGGCCACTAACCCCCCCCCCCCCCCGCCCATCATTCCCCCAAACACATCCAATCAAAATTTTGAGATAGCCATTTTGTTCTGCGTATTTGATTTCCAGATAGATAATATATTTTTGAGGGGGATACTCCCCACAACCCTCAGGGCCAGGGTTTTAAGTTATGCCCTTGGGGCATATAAGGTTTTATAGAAGGCGTTGTCATAGAAACTTCAAAACAGGCTCATTCGATTGGAAATTCAAAGGGCTAGTACCCTTTTTAATAGTCAAAAGTGATTGGAGGGCCACTAAACCCCCCCCCACGCCCATCATTCCCACACACACATCCAATCAAAATTTAGAGATAGCCATTTTGCTCAGCGTAGTTGATTTCCAGATAGAAAATATGTTTTTGAATGGAGGAAAAATGGAGGACACTCCCCCACAGCCCTCAGGGCAAGGGTTTTAAGTTATGCCCTTGGGGCATATAAGGTTTTTAAAGTAGGCGTTGTCGTAGAAACTTCAAAAAAAGTTCATCCGATTGGAAATTCAAAGGACTAGTGTACTTTTTAATAGTCGAAAGTGATTGGAGGGCAACTAGCCCCCCTCCGCCCATCATTCCCCCAAACACATCCAATAAAAATTTTGAGATAGCCATTTTGTTCAGCATAGTTGATTCCCAGGTAGAAAACATGTTCTTTAGGAGGAAACTCCCCCCAATCTCTCAGGGCCCAAGTTATAAGTTATGCTATTGTAGTATGTAAGGTTTTTATTTAAATCTTTGTTGTATAAGCTTGAAAAACGGTTCATCCGCTTTGAAATTCAAAGTACTAGTTTTGTTTTAATAGTCGAAAGTGATTTGAGGGCAACTAACCCCCCTCTCACGCCCACCTTTTCCCCAAACACATCCAATCAATATTTTTAAATAGCCATTTTATTCCACGTAGTTGAAAAGTTCAGAAATTAGGTCTTTAAGGATGACAACCAATCCCCCCACAGCCCTCGGGGAAAGGGTTGTAAGTTATGCCCTGGGGGCATATAAAGTTTTTTTATTGAAAGAGTTGTCGTAGAAATTTGAAAAGGGCTCATTCAATTGCGAATTGAAAGGGATAGTGCCTTTTTTAATAGTTGAAAGTGGTTGGATAGTGACTAACGCCCCTCTCACGCCCACCATTTTCCCAAACACCTCTAATCAAAATTTTGAGAATTCCATTTTGTTCAACGTAGTTGAACGTTCTGGAAATTACGTCTTTTAGGATGATAACCCCCTCAGAGCTCTCAGTGCAAGGGTAGTAAGTTTTACCCTGGGGGTATATAAGCTTTATATAGCAAGTTGTTGCATTATCATAGGCAGCGCGATCGCGCTGTCTAAGTAAAGAACGGGGACACTCGAGAACAAGACAAGAAACGGGGACTAAGGAAAGAGGAGGAGACTCCCCCACAACCCTCAGGGCAAGAGTTTTAAGTTATACCCTGGGGGCATATAAGAACGGTGTTGGCACAATGTATTATTTATTACTTTTTTCCCTTTAGAGCAGGGCACTTCGTATTGAAGAAGTTGTTGTAGAAACTTCGAAAAGCGCTCATTCAATTGGAAATTGGAGTGGCTTATGCCCTTTTTAATAGTCGAAAGTGATTGGAAGGCGACTAACATCCCTTCCAAGCCCACCATTTCCCGAAACACATCCAATCAAAATTTTGAGATAACCATTTTGTTCAGCGTAGTTGATTTCCAAATAGAAATTATGTTTTTGAGGACAGTTCCCCACAGCCCTTAGGGAAAGTTATGCCCTGGGGTCATATAAGGTTTTTTATAGAAGGTGTTGTTGTAGAAAGTAGAAACTTTAAAAAAGGCTCATTCGATTGGAAATTCAAAGGGCTAGTGCCCTTTTCAATAGTTGAAAGTGATTAGAGGGCAACTAACCCGCCTCTCGCGCCCACCTTTTCCCCAACCTTATCTAATCAAAACTTTGAGATAGCCATTTTATTCGACGTAGTTTTAAGTTCTGGAAATTAGGTCTTTGAGGATGACAGCTGGTTTATACCAGGGCACTTCGTATCGAAGGAGTTGTCATGGGAACTTCAAAAAGGGCTCATTCGATTGAAAATAGAAAGGGCTGACGCCCTTTTTAATAGTCGAAAGTGATTTGAGGGCAACTCGCTTCCGCGCCCACCCACCCATACCAACCCTCACATTTCTTCTCTTAAAATTTAGCGAATTCAAGATATCGCAAGTGTGTCCAAGGGATAAAAGAAAGTAAACAGATTTTTTTGCGAATTGAATCAAGTTTTCCATTTCAGGTCAACTAGAGGAGGTATGAAACTAAATTAAATAGTAGGCTACTATTTGTGTCCAGATTTTTAAAAGGGTGTATGTTGTTAAAAATTGCTGAAAATTTTTCTCCATACAAATAGCAGGCCAAACTATAATGTCTTAAAAAACGAAAATATTTAGAGTATTATTTTCTTTTTCTCTTAAAAGACTGTGCCAATACACAATTAAGAGAAATTAATTAAAAAAAAACTTTTTATACAAAATAAGTTTTTCAAAGAAAAGTAAAGATTTCCATTAAACAAAAAATGAGGTTGGGTGCAAAACCCCTATGTCTTCCCAAGGCCAGAACAAAATTTGCACTTTACTGAAAAAATACAAATGAATGTGCATTGTCAGTTAAATATAAACATACTGACATTTAGAAATCAAAATGTTAATATTATTTGATTTATTAAAGTTATAAAAGTAAAAATATTTATATTTTTTCAGTAAAGTGCAAATTTTACTGAAAAACATGGATACCTGGATACCCCACTTTAAATTAGAAGAAATTGTGACGCCAAGTAATTTAAAGGACACAGAAATTTTAGGAATGATAGGATTAGGAAAACAGGTCAAGGATTTAAGGAAACATATTGGCATCATCATGGATTTAGAGTGGTTTACTCTCATGTTTAAGTCTGACGCCTCATCTGCAATGTCATTGAGGATGCTCACAGGGTTGCTTATTAGATTTCTGAACCAAGTTTTAACAACCGTTAGGTTACCAACAAATTCCCATCTGTTAGGAAATTCCTTAGGAAGGCTGTTGATCATAACTGAACAAAAAGGTGACCAAGGAGAATAACTTGGGGCATTCCATTTTAGACAGGGAGAGGATTGGAATAATGAATCTGGCACTTGACAATCTGCAATCTATTTGATAAGAAAGAAGAAACCAGATTTCATCAGGAAAGAATCAATATTGAATTCACTGACAAGTTTTTCAACTAATATATTGTGGTCAACAATGTCAAATGTTTTTTGAAGGTTAATGGAAATTAAATTAATTCAGGAATTAGGCTTTTCGAGGATTTTCCCTCTGTAGTCGGTAATAAATAAGAAAAACAAGGTAGTGGGAGGTAGAAGGGGATTTGAGGTTCCCAAACTGCATCAGATCAGTAAGAGGTAGAATTTTTTCCTTTAGCCAATCTGCAAAGAATCTTTCAAATAGTTTTGAGCATATAAGGAACGAGAAAAATAGGACAAAAGCCTTCAAAACCAGGCTTTCTGACCCTTTCTGACCTCTTCAAAACCCTTTGATAAGATGATGCTTAAAGTCTCTGGACAATGGAAGCAAGGAACTTGTTAAGATTACTGGCAGTAGCATCAGGGGACTCAGGCAGGCAGAGGTTAAGCTGATCTAGCCTCCTGTCATGCAGCTTTTAAGCTCAGAATGCCAATTTTTTGCTTTATTAGTAAACAACAGTCTGACCATATTTTGAAGTAGGATCAAGCTAATTTACGAATTTTACTTCTTTTTTCTCCCTAGTTTATTAATAATTTCAAACTCAAACTACAAAACAGTGTGGTTCAGTATTTATAATGTCAAGCAGGAACACAGAAATCCCATTTGGGGAGGAAGAGATCCTCCCAAAGAACAAAACCACATCCTCATTTTTAAAGGAGAGCCTTATCACTGCTCAACAGCTGTAACTCCAAACGTTATTAAACTTTGAAAAACACAGGAAGCAACAGTATTTTAGTATAAAAAAATATAATAAAGGAAATAGCTGCTTACTTTATTGGGACTAGAACATATACAAACTTTCATAAGAGTGCACCCTTGTATGATTAACCGGCAAATAGGATAAACATCCAAATATCAACACAATATACACCAAACAACAAGGGTGAGCAAAAATAAGGATATTAAATTTCAAGTACTTTAGAAAATACTTTAGAAATTTTTGAGTAATATTAATAACAACCTGATTCTAAGCGTTTATGGTTCTCTTCAGTTTTATTTTTCCTACAATTTATTGAATGTAAATAAAACACTAGATTGAAAATTACTTGTGCGCTGCAAGTAGAGCCATCTAGTTTTCCCTGTTTTATTTTTAAAGTATGTGATTAAATTAATCATTTAACTTTATGAAATTTTTGAACTATAGCATAATTTCTTATCATGGTAATCAAATTAGACAGTAAAAGTTTATCTAAATAGTTGGAATTCAGTATTTTAGTTTTTAAAGAGAAAAATTTTAAAAAAAAGACTTTATAAATAATCCTACAATTCACACATCAAACAGTTCATGGTAACAAAATGTAAGTAAGGAGTGACTCAGCTCAATAGTAGCCAAAACTCTAAAGAACAAAATTTTGACACCAATAGATAGCCTACATCAAAAGAATCAGATTTTAATGCTGATTTTAAATATATAAGTTTCATCAAGTTTAGTCCTACCCATCAAAAGTGAAATGCCTGAGAAGATTTGCCTGATTTTCGAAAAAAGGGGGAAACACCCCCTAAAAGCTATAGAGCCTTAATGAAAATAACACCATCAGATTCAGCATATCAGAGAACCCTACTGTAGGTGGAAGGAACCCTACTGTTATGTGGAAGGATCTTTCATGGAGGAAGTTTTCATGGGGGAAGGGACATTGCTATGAAGGGGGCGCCAGATTTCCCAGCATTATTTAAAAAGACGATCAGAAATTAAATAAAAAAAAAATTTTCAACTGAAAGTAAGGAGCAATATCAAAACTTGAAACAAACAGAAATTTTTACGTATATCATTGGGTCCGCCCCCTAGTCAATACCTCGCTCTTTAACCCAAAGATTTTTTAGTGCTTTCATAGGAGCTATTTAATCTAATTAACGGCCTTTGTGATTAAGGGGTCATTTTTAAAGAACTGGAACAAAATTTGAACTTTAGCATAAAGAGCAAGGTATTGACTACAGGGTGAACCCCCTAATGTATGTATTAAAAATGTATAACTATTGAAGTTTGTTATGTAAGTTAATTTGTAAGTTATGTATGTTTATTACTAATAAAAACGTTCGTAAATAAAATTAAAAACTTTCAAGAAAACCAAATAGAAGTAAAATGAATATGCAAATTTTGTATTAATTATTCATGTATGGTGAGCCAAAATAAAAACCTGCATGAATTCAAAAATGTTCAAAATTAAATAAAAAAACAAATTCTTTTTTACTGAAAGTAAGGAGCAACATTAAAATTTAAAATGAACAGAAATTATTTTGTATATGAAAGGGGCTTTCCCCTCCTCAATGCCTCACTCTTTACGCTAAAGTTTTTTATTGTTTTAAAAATAGAGTTGTGAGAAAGAGACAAACTTTAGGGTAAAGAGCAAGGCGTTGAGGAGGGGAAAGCCCCTTTCATACACGGAATAATTTCTGTTTGTTTTAAGTTTTAATGTTGCTTCTTACTTTCAGTAAAATAAACTTGTTTTTTTTTATTTAATTATTAACCTAAGTTGACTGAAGACAAAACAGAAATAATTTTCATGATTTTTTCAAAGAAATATAAGAGCAATATTAAAACCTAAAATTAGGTAAAATGAAGTCAAATAAAAATTTAGGCTTAAAATAAACAACAATTACCACTAATTAATGAATGAAAACTAAAACAAACAGAAATCAAAGTTAATTAACAAGTCAAACTTAAAATGAGCTAACATTAAAGCAAATAAGCTATTGGCCACTGTTCAAAATATAAATTATTATGACATTTTAACCTTAGAGGGTTGAATGGGAAGATATCCTCATTATTATTTAATTGTGTGTGTGCATTTTTTTTAGTTTTGCATTTGAGTTTATTTCTGACTATTTTAAATTTTAACATAGCTCTTTACTTTTCTGATTTCTTTTTTAATCATTTCAGAAAAAGGACAGAAATACCTCTAAAAAAAGTTCAATCATAATCTAAAAAAAAATAATAATAATGTCTTGCAGTGCAGGAAATATCCAACCCTACTACTACTTTTATCACAACTACTACAACCAGTGTGACTCTTATCGCTTAGCTGCTCCCAACATGAGTACTCCTAGAGGTGACATTACTGCTATAACACTATTTCAACCACTACCACTCCTGCCACACCCCACCTAGCATAACTAATCCTACTATTATTACTACTGCTACCATTAATACTGATATATCCTCAAACACAGTCAGTCTAATATCAGTCACTTAGACAAAACCACAGCTTCTGCCAACCAAATCAATCTAGTTTTATGATGTTTATATTCAATTTATACAACCAGAAAAAGCTTTTGTTAGTACTAAAGTTTTAGATTTTAAAATTTTACAAAAGTGTCCATAATTTTGATTCTAATGAGCACTGCTATTTTGTTTGTATTGCCAGTAGTATTTAAATTTATTAGGTAAGTGATAAAAAGCCAGCAATGAACTATCACAGCTATGATCAATACTGATTCAGCCCCTAATATTGTCAGTCCAACATCAGTCAGTTAGAGAAAACCACAGCTGCTGTATACCAAATCAGTCCAGTATAATAATGTATATATTCAATTTATACACCAAAAGTTTTAAATTAGAAGGCCAAGGTCAAGTCAATATTACAGAAAGCAAACTAGACTGACAACTCAGCATCACCTCCTAAGTGAGCAGCTAATGATATAATCAGAAAAATACAAACTATATGTACAGAGAGAGTAATATGTGTAAAAGTTACAGCATCCAGTGGTGTTGTCCAAGGAAGCATCTTAAGGCCACTCTTAATCCTGCTCATAATTACAAAAATAAACTATGGAGTTAAAAGCAATGTGAAGCAATTTGCTGACAATACTAAGCTCTAACAAAATGTGAGTGAGTAATTACATAGCCTATTCTCTGAATACCCCCAGTGCTTAGAACATTATTGGACAAAGAATTTGATTAAAATGTATCTTTCATTAACATGAACAGTAGGTTACAAATTTTAGATATGATGTTGAAATTTTGATATATTTGTGTTTGCCTGATGGTTGGGACTTCCCTATATCCTATATAATAGACTTTTTAGATACAAATATTATGCTTCACAACACTTTGCTTACATTGAATCTATTTATGGCTTAGATACTTTGTTCTAAGTTTAAGATCTCAAGTCCTTGATTTTGGGGAGTATTTTCAAAATTTGGGCTAAAGCTTAAAGTGTATGCCCAAGAATTCTCCCAAGAAGCTTTGGGTGACAAGCTTGCTACTTATCTCTGTAAAAAAGACCCAGCAATTGAGAAGTAGATTCAATGCCCTGTGTGCCAGCAATAGCTCTGAAGAATCTTAGTTAATCAAGAGGCTCCACTGCTGACTACCAATCCACCTAAGACTTTCAGTGCTTTAAATAGTTAAAATATTGAAGTAAATCACATACTTATTAAGAAAACAATGTACTTTTAGGAACAAGGTAAATATTTATGATTATTTAAAGCAGTTCTCAAAAATTTTAAATTACTTTCAAAGTCCTTCCCCCCCCCCCCTTCTGAGCCTCTACTAGCAATCTTTAAGGCATCTTTACTGTAATATGTGCTATTCAAGACCCTCTATAATACTCTAACAGGACCAGCAAATGACTATGGCAACAAAAATATGGCATACTTAACTGGAATGTTAAGAGTAACATTGAACACATTGAAAACCCCAAGAAGGGCAACCAAGATACTGACATATAAATCTAGTTGAACATTTAGCTCAATTTAAATGATTTGACTGGACTTCTTAGTAAATTAGTAGTTCTTCCTCTTACTTAGCTAGATAGAATAAGAACTTTGATGCATTTTTATAGCCTATATTCTATCTTAATAGCTGCATACTAATTGCTTTAGTTGTACATTTTATTTTGAACCCTTAAAGTGACACCTTTTGCCTTATTATTTACTGTTAGGAGATGGTTACCATAATTCTAAAAACTACTTAAATTTTTTTTATATATTTACTTAGACTGCATCATCCTTAAAAGCATTTAACTTTACTCTACCCCCCCCCTCCATCCCCATTATGTATTCTCCACACATTTTCCATATGTAGCTCTTTTCTTCAAATTAACTTAACAGCAAGCAAGTAACATTCAGAAACAAGAAAATTCATGGAGAATATATGAGGTAGAGGTCTAGAATAGCAGCTCTTTAGAAGGAGAAAAACTAGAACAAAAAGATAGACAATATTGGATTGCTAATAATAAGCTCATTTTGATGGTTTTATTCACATCTTTGACAATTCATCCCCTGCCCCCTTCTATTAGTCTTTATATAGTCCTAGGCTACATAAAAAACTAACAAAAAAAATATATATATAGATACAGCAAGTATCAATGAATCATATTTTGTTGGGTTTTTTTTCTCATTCTTATAACTTCTCATCAATTATTATGTTTGTTTTTCTTACATAGCCAAGGACTATATGAGACCATTCAAGTAGAACTAGGGATGAATTGTCATAAATGCACACAAATGCATGAAAATGAACATAAAATTAGCAACCTAGAAATGCATCTCTTTTTGTTCTAGTATGTCTCCTTCTGAAGATCAGTACCATACCTTTACCATATTTAGTTTGGGTTATGTTTGACCATTAGGGGAAAGCAAGGGGGCAGAGTAAAGTGCTTTTAGGAATGATACAAATAAGCATTTTAAAATCTTTTAAGGTAGTTTTCCAAATTAAACAATGTTTCCTTCTGAACTGGCAAACAACTAAGTCTATACTATGGACAAAGTGAAACAAGTCATAAATCAAATAAAAAATCCTAAGTAAAACTGTTTCAATGTGGTTTTTACAATTTCTGGTACAGTGGTCTTAGTGACAGATCCAGGGGTGACCCCCCCCATAGCATGGGCAAAAAATTATATCATCAGATTTCTGTGACTTGTTTTCAAGATCAATGTATGTTTGAAAAGGGTTTTGACAACACTTTATCTGCCTGCCTTAAGTATTTAGGAAATTGTCCAGTGTTTTTTGGGGGATATTTTGAGAATTTTTAAGGCACTGTGTAAATAGTGGTGACATTACTTTAAACAACATCCAGAAAGCTTAGATGCAAATGTTACGTATATAAGCAAAGCAAAACAGAATGAATTAATTGAATGTTGTGCCAAAGAGATTCTTAAAGAAACTCTTGTAAAAGTTCATTCTGCCAAGTTCTACAGTGTTGTTGTTGATGAAACAACAGATGTGCAAGACAAGTCACAATTAATATTGCCCTTTGCTATAATAACAATTACACAAGACATGAGGATTTTGTTGGGGTTATTTTTAGACCTACACAAAACATGTTACTCAGACAGCATTAGGAACTTCAAAGCAATCAAAAGAAGAAACACTTGGAAATGTTGTCTTAGATTTTCTTTAGTCTCTTGGGATAGACTTGGGAGATAGTGTGGGCATAGGCACTTATGGACATGCTATAATGGTTTCAGAACATTGTGGTGCTGTAAATGATGTTCAAAGCAAAGAATGCCCTGTGTTCCCTATTTTTCAACCATACTGCTGTTGGTAGGTGTGTCACTGGGCTGTAAATAGTCACAACCCTGCTATTTTATATTTTGTGTAATATATTTTAACTGCCATCTCAACAACAGATACAACAATGGGCCTTGCTCCAAAGTGCAGATTAAGGTAAATAAGGTTAGCATCACTTTTGTTGATGAACTGGTTTAGGCTACCTGTATATTGAATCAACTATGACAAAATCAAGAACTAGAAAAAACATGGGAAATATATAATCCAGGCTGTATATTTGCACATGAGAGGGGAGGGGGTTGGTAAAGTATATTGAAGTTGCAATTGGAATGTATAAACTACAATTATTCTGCATATGATGAAGTAAGAATTGCTGTCTTTAACCCTTTTATATAGCCAAAAATCAGAGGTATTTGTTTAGCATTGTGTCGCATGATAAGGAGACATATTAAGAAAACAACTCTTACTTTAAAATATGTATAAAAATCCTAGTTCTTATATTATCCAATGGGAGAACCTTTATCATCAAGTCTTTCCTCTAAAAATCCTTTTTTTTTCAGCTTAAAAGAAAAAGATTCCTAAAACTACCACGTTCAGATTCAATGCTTAAGTTTTTTGAAATTGCCGCCAAATAAGTTGTTTTATAGATAGCGTTTAGCACGTGTGAGATAGCACGTGTTTAAAGAAAAGGCAGTGGTATATTGAAATTATAGAAATTGTGAATTCTGTTTGAAATCATACCATTAACAAAAAAAAAACTCATTAAAAAATAATAATATTGCTGTAAATATACATATACATTCAGAGTATATATCCCCACCCCTCTGATGTAGAAATATATACCCTGATTTGGATATATTTAGGGGTTGGGGTACTGCTCATTAAAAAAAAATATTAAAAAGACAGGCATGAACACTCTCTATAAAACAACTTATTTGGTGGCAATTTCAAAAGATTGAATCAAAAAGGTGGTGATTTTAGGATGCATTTTCTCTTAAGCTGGAAAAAGAAGGATTTTTAGAGGAAAGACTTGAAGATAAAGGTTCTCCCATTGGATAATATAAGAACTAGGATCATTATATATATTTTAAAGTAAGAATTGTTTTCTTAACATTCTCCTTATCATGCGACGCAAGGGTAAACAAATACCAAATCAGATAAAAAGGTATCATCTTTGAGGGTCCATAATGGAGGACACTCAAAGTGATTTTTAACCTAAGGTGATTATTAGGCCTATATTCAGAAAGAGCATAACAAAGGCATTGATTACTGTTCACTTTTTCCATAATTGGTATATTTGGAAATGGCATATAAAATGCAAACAGTGGTTTATTCACCTTCTACTTAGGTAAGTAATGGGAAAAAACTTCTTGTGATTCTTTTTGACTTTGGGAGTGCATTAAAAGGCATGTTTTCCTAATCTTATTTTTCTTGTAAGTTATCATTAAGTTCCTTAAAAAGAAGACTTACGGCATCAGACTCAGCATCATCAATAATTATGTATGATTTAAAACTTTCCATGCAAAATATTAATTCTCATTTGTTTCCAATTGTCGGTGAATGTTTTCTATTTGAACAAGTACATTTAAACTATTGCCATCTTATTACTTCTTCTGTTAAGTCTCATATGTAGCGCTATAAAAAAAAGAAAAGAAAATATTGCCCATATTTTTTTTTATCAGATCAGGGAAATGAGCGACCATGTTTTAAATAAGAATTTTTACATCTTTTAACGTAACAGTACTTCCCCGTTTTAATATGAGTGAATACTTCAAATTCTAGTTGGAAAGAAATGCTTTTCGCAATGACCGCCTTGAAACCCCCATTTCTCGTTAGCAGAACTAAAATAAAAACATACCAAAATCCAGTGTTAAAATGATGTTAGAATCTGTTTATTAAAATGAAACTTTCACAGTCAAAAACAGAACATTCAAAATTTATAATACTTTTAATTTCGCTGTTGTTTGTTATTGTCAATAATTCAAGTGTGGGTTCGAACCGTGAGTGAGAAAAATTTCAAAATGCTTTGTCCTATACTTTACGGTAAAATTGTCAATTGATTATGAAATTGCCAATAGTGTAAAAAATAAGTAGGAGGCATGCAATTAGTGTAAACCTCTCATTCTTTCCATTTTAGGGGTGGCATATTGATTTTTTATTATATTTTTAAGAAGAGAACAGACAACTCTAAAACCCATGTAGAACTATTTTCAACACTCGGCTTCTCAGACAACTGAAAGAAAATATAAAAGCATAACAAACCACTTAATCACGAAAATCCGCAAATTAAAGTGTGTATATTTTTGCCTTTGGTAGACGGAATAACTGCACATATGTAAACATAACAAAAGGAATTACGTATAAAAGAGCTAGAGCTAACACGTGACAGAAGGATTGTCCTAATCTACATTCCAGAATAAGGTCGATTTGGCTACTAATGTAATCTTTGATGCCTAAAATGACATTATTTCTCTTGGAGTATTATCAAGTATCCTTGATCGTCAACTTTTCTTCTTTTTTAATATATCTGATGACCCTTTGACTTGTATCTTTTTTCCTGAGGAGAGGGGGAAGTGTACTTTTTAAGAGTAACCTTTTCGAATAAGCGTGCTAGATCAGAGGGGATACTTAAGCGTTGCTTAAGTCGAGAGCCATGTGCCTCATATGTATTGCTCTTTTTTTCCTTTGACCACTTCGTATGAAAGGGCAGCCAGCCCCTTCCAAACCGTTTTTGCTATATGACCCCCGTACCCCTCGCCTTAACATCGGAGCAAGAATATTCAAAATTTTCAAAAGGTCTAGTAACTATAGCTCCAGTGATGACACGGAACTACTCTTCCAGCACTTGCAGAAAGGGCCACAAATTATGCAAATGTTTACAAAAAGTTTTTATGGTGAAAAAAGGGGGGCGGGCATTGTTCAGCTAGAAACTGATCAGATATAAACTTATATCCCGAAGTCCATGGGCCATAGCAACCCCAAGGAACAAGAACAAATTGAATGGAAATTTTTTTCACCCGCAGTACCAGAAAAGGGATAAAAATTTTTTTTTTTTAGATGGAAGACAGGCCCGAAAGTATACAGCGCGAAAAAGATCCCGAATTTTGCTTTTTTGAACGGAAGGGAATTATTCGGAATCGCTGCTATGCTAGCAGGAACAATTGCTGCCTGAGCTGGCAAAAGGGTATTGGGTGGCCGAGAAATAGATTAAAAAGGAGTCCCCCAACAGTTTTTAGGTTAGGGATTTGAATCTCCTGGGTATGGGTAAAAAAAGATCAAAAACTTTCTTCTTGATCAGCTCAAAACTAATGTATTAAGTCCTTGGGTCAAGAAAACCACAATGCGCAAGATAAAAGAGAGAAAGACAAATAATGGTTCCCCAAAAAGGAGCTAAAATCATTTTCTCACAACGATCAGAAACTTACACCTGTAAGATCCTGGGTCAAAATGTACTCATGCGCAGAAAATTTTAGGCTAGGCAGAAAAAGACCACCAAAAACAGGAACTGAATTACTTTTTTCGATTGGCTCGGATTTTTCGATACCTAATAAGTCATTAGGTCAAGTAGAAAACAACCCAAATCGCAAAAAAAACTGGTTTGGTTTCACCCGAAAATTAGGCCCCTAAAAAGGACAAATAAACTTTTTTTTCTGAGCGGTTTAAAACTTGAAGGTTGTTGGTTAGACCCACAAAGGCAAAGTTGACCCTAATTTGGGCTTTGGCACAAAAAAGCACCAAAAACCTTTTTTTCCGATTGGCCTGAAAATTTTATTTTGCACTGCACTGAAAAGGTATCATAGGGAGCGCAATCGCGCTGCCTAAGTAAAGAACGATGTTGGCACAATGTATTTTTTTTTCCATACCAGGGCACTTCGTATCGAAGGAGTTGTTGTAGAAACTTCGAAAAGGGCTCAGTCGATTAGAAATTGGAGTGGCTTAGTACCCTTTTTAATAGTCGAAAATGATTGGAGGGCAACTAGCCCCCGCCCCACGCCCGTCAATCCCCCAAACACATCCAATAAAAATTCTCAGATAGCCATTTTGTTCTGCGTATTTGATTTCTAGATAGAAAATATATTTTTTAGGAGGATACTCCCCCACAACCCTCAGGGCAAGGGTTTTAAGTTTTGCCCTGGGGGCACATAAGAACGATGTTGGCACAATGTATTATTTATTATTTTTTTCCCTTTAGAGCAGGGCACTTCGTATCGAAGAAGTTGTCGTAGAAACTTCGAAAAAGGCTCATTCAATTGCAAATTGGAGTGGCTTGTGCTCTTTTTGATAGTCGAAAGTGATTGGAAGGCAATAACATCCCTTCCATGCCCACCATTTCCCGAACACATCCAATCAAAATTTTGAAACAGCCATTTTGTTCAGCGTAGTTGATTTCCTGATATAAATTATGTTTTTGAGGAGGACACTCCCCCACAGCCCTCAGGGCAAGTGTTGTAAGTTATGCCCTCGGGGCATATAAGGTTTTAATAAAAGGCGTTGACGTAGAAACTTCAAAAAATGCTGATTCGATTGGAAATTCAAAGGGCTATTGCCCTTTTTAATAGTCGAAAGTGATTGGAGGGCAACTAAACCCCCTCTCACACCCATTTTTCCCCAAACACATCCAATCAAAATTTTCAGATAGCCATTTTATTCAAAGTAGTTTTAAGTTCTGGAAATTACGTCTTTGAGGATGATAACCCCCCCCCCCCACAGGTCTCAGGGCAAGGGTTGTAAGTTATTCCCTGGGGGATATAAGGTTTTTATAGAACGAATTGTCGTAGAAACTTCAAAAAGGGATCATTTGATTGGAAATTGAAAGGGCTAATGCCCTTTTTAATAGTCGAAAATTATTGGAAGGCAACTAATACCCCTTCCACGCCCACCATTTCCCCAAGCACATGAAACAAAAATTCTGAAATAGCCGATTTGTTCCCTGCCGTATAAATCTCAGAAAATTTTACCTTCTAGCAGGACACTCAACCCAAAGTCTTCGGAGCAAGGGCTATAAGTTATGCCCTGGGGGCATATAAGGTTTTAATTGAAATCTTCATCGTAGAAACTTGAAAAAGGTATCATTCGTATCGAAGGAGTTGTCGTAGAAACTTCGAAAAGGGCTCATTCGATTGGAAATTGGAATGGCTAGTGCCCTTTTTAATAGTCGAAAGTGATTGCAAGGCAGCTAACACCCCTTCCACGCCCACTATTTCATAGACAGCGCAATCGCACTGCCTAAGTAAAGAACGATGTTGGCACAACGTATTATTTCTTTTTTTGTTTTTGGTTTTTCCATACCAGAGCACTTCGTATCGAAGGAGTTGTCGTGGAAACTTCGAAAAGGGCCCATTCGATTAAAAACTGGAGTGGCTAGTGCCCTTTTTAATAGTAAAAAGTGATTGGAGGGCAACTAGCCCCCCCCTCCCACGCCCATGATTCCCCCAAACGTATCCAATCAAAATTTTGAGATAGCCATTTTGTTCAGCGTAGTTGATTTCCACATAGAAAATATATTTTTGAGGAGGACACTCCCCCACAACCCTCGGGGCAAGGGTTTTAAGTTATGCCCTGAGGGCATATAAGACCGATGTTGGCACAATGTTTTTTTTTCCTTTAGAGCAGCGCACTTCGTATCGAAGAAGTTGTCGTAGAAACTTCAAAAAGGGCTCATTCAATTGGAAATTGGAGTGGCTTGTGCCTTTTTTAATAGTCAAAAGTGGTTGGAAGGCAACTAACCCCCTTTGCATGCCCAGTATTTCCCTAAACAGACACCGTAAAAATTTTGAGATAGCAATTGTGTAAAGCGTAGTTGATTTCCAGGTAGAAATTATTTTTTGAGGAGGACACTCCCCCATAGCCCTCTTGGCAAGTGTTATAAGTTATGCCCTGGGGGCATATAAGGTTTTTATAGAAGGCGTTGTTGTAGAAACTTCAAAAAACGCTCTTTCGAATGGAAATTCAAAGGTCTAGTGCCCCTTTTAATATTCGAAAGTGATTGGAGGGCAAATAACCCCTCTCTCACGCCCACCTTTTCTCCAAACACATCCAATCAAAATTTTTAGATAGCCATTTTATTCAACGTAGCTTTAAGTTCTTAAAATTAGGTTTTTGAGGATGACAACCCCACGCACAGCCCTCAGGGCAAGGATTGTAAGTTATGCCCTGGGGGCATATAAGGTTTTTATAGAACGCATGTTCGTATAAACTTCAAAATAGTCTCATTCAATTGGAAATTGTAATGCCTAGTGTCTTTTTTAATAGTCAGAAGTAATTGGAAAGAAACTTACACCACTTCCATGCCTACAATTTCCCCAGACACATCTAATCGAAATTTTTAGATCGCCATTTTGTTCCACCCAGTTTAAAGTTCAGGAAATTATACCTTTGAGCAGGACACTCCCACCACAGTCTTCAGGGAAAGGGTTGTAATTTATGGCCTGGGGGCATAAACGTTTTTATTGAAATTTTTGTCATAGACACTTGAAAAAGAGCTCTTTCGATTGGAAATTCGAAGGGCTAGTGCCCTTTTTAATAGTCAATAGGGATTTGAGGGCAACTAACCCCACCTTCCACGCCCTCCTTTTGCCCAAACACATCCAATAAAATTTTTTAATAGCCATTTTATTTAACGTAGTTGAAAGCTTTGGAAATTAGTTCTTTAAGGATGACAACCCCTCCCCCCACAACCCTCAGGGCAAGGGTTCGAAGTTATGCCCTGGGGCCATGTAAGGTTTTTATGGAAAGCGATGTTGTAAAAACACCAAAAAGGGCTCATTCAATTGGAAATTGAAAGGGCTATTGCCCTTTTAATAGTCGAAAGCGATTGAAGGGCAACTACCCCTCCCTCACACCCACCATTTCCCAAAACACATCCAATCAAAATTTTGAGATATCCATTTTCTTCAACGTAGTGTGGTAATTAGGTCTTTGGGGATGATAATCCCCTCAGAACCCTCAGGGCAAGGGCTGTAAGTTATGACCGGGGGGCATATAAGGTTTATTTAGAAAGATGTTGTAGAAGTTTCAAAAGAAACTCATTTGTTTCGAAACTGACATTGCCCTTTTTAACAGTAGAAAGTGAGTTAGGAATAATTAACCCCCCTTCCACATTCCCTCGGACATTACAACCCTTCTATCACGGCAGTGAGGTAGCCATGTTGTTCAACGTAGTGGAAAGGTATAGGAATCACGGACTGATTAATGACAAACCCCCCAGAGCCCCCAGGACCCATGAAGCCACAACTGCCCTGGGGGCAAACAATGTTTTTAAAGATAGAGTCGTCATAAAACTTCAAAATGGGCTCATTCCGTTGTAAACTGAGAGGGCTAATGCCTTTTTTAATAGTCGAAAGTGATTGGAGGGTAACTAACCACCCTCTCACTTGCACCATTTCCCCAAACACATTCAATCAAAGTTTTCAGATAGCCATTTTGTTCAACATAGTAGAAAATACTGGAAATTAGGTTTTTGAGTATTACAACCCCAGCCCTCAGGGCAAGGGTTGTAAGTTATGCCCTGGGGGCATATAAGGTTTTTATTGATAGCGTTGTCTTAGAAACTTCAAAAGGGCTCATTTGATTGGAAATTGAAAGGGCTAATGCCTTTTTTAATAGTTGAAAGTGATGGGAGAGCGACAAACGCCCCTCTCACACCCACCATTTTCCCAAATACCTCCAATAAAAATTTTGAGATCGCCATTTCGTTTAACGTAGTTGAAAGTTCAGGAAATTTTGTCTTAGAAGATGACAACCACCCTCACAGCCCGTAGGGTAAGGGTTGTAATTTATACCCTTGGGGCATATAAGGTGTTTACAGAAAGCGTTGTCGTAAAAACTTAAAAGGGGCTCATTTGATTAGAAATCGAAAGGCCTAGTTCCCTTTTTAGTAGTCGAAAGTGATTGGAAGGCTTGAAAGTTTTATAGTAAAGATCGATGTGGGTATAATGTATGATTTTTTTGTTGCTGTTGTTGTTTAGACTAGGGCACTTCGCATCAAAGGAGTTGTCATAGGAAATTCGAAAAGGGCCCATTCGATTGAAAATAGAAAGGGCTGATGCCCTTTTAATAGTCGAAAGTGATTGGAGGGAAACTAATCCCCCTCCCATGCCCATCTTCCCATTTGCCTTTATGTTTAAAAACTAAATGTTGCTTTAAGATTAAATCAAAATGCATTGTGTTAATGCTAATTCCCAATAAGGCATCTCAGCAGTATCCCAAGAACGACCGAAGGCATCATGTTCAAACTTTCGGGGCTACTTCTGCTCTTAAAATTTGACCAAGTCAAAATAACGTAAGTTTGTCCAAGTTATCAAAGGTAAGCAGATTTTTTTGCGAATGGTATCCCGTTTTCCATTTCAGGTCAACAAGAAGAAGTATGAAACTAAATTAAACAGTATTATTTGTGTCCAGATTTTTAAAAGGGTGTATGTTGTTAAAAATTGCTGAAAATGTTTCTCCAGCATGCAAATAGCTGACCAAACTATAAAGTCTTAAAAAAACGAAAAGATTTAAAGTATTATTTTCTTTTTCCCTGAAAAGACTATGTCAATATAAAACGAACCGAAATTAATTTTAAAAAAACTTTTTCCACAAAATAAGTTTTTCAAAGAAAAGTAAAGAACTCCATTAAACAAAAAATGAGCAAAAATAAAATCAAATAATCTACCAAGCATGAAACTACCGAAAATCAGTATCAATAAATAAATGAAAACCACAACGAACAGAAATTACAATAAATAACCGAGTCAAACTCAAAACGAGCAGAAATTAACATGAGTATTCAAAAACCCTATACCTTCCCAAGGCCAGAACATAATTTGCCCTTTACTAAAAAAACTACAAATAAATGTGCATTGTCAGTTTAATATACATATACTGATATTTAGTAATCTAAATGTTAACATTATTTGATATGTTAAAGTTATAAAAGTAAAAATATTTACATTTTTGAAAAATAAATGAAATTCAAAGAAACCAATGTCCTTTTGTCTTAAACAATCAATCTACTTCTACTAGTTCTTCCCTGTATTCGAGATCGTTGTCGTATTTTCCTTTTATTTGAGGTCCATGTTTTGACCAATAAACACCACACTGTTCAAAATGCTTATGGTTTTAGAGGCTTTGAGAGACGGAGAGGGGAGAGGGCGGTGAACCCTTTATTATTCATTGCAGATCTTATTTTTAAACCTTGATTAGAATCATGAAAGGGTTCGTTGTTGATGTTATCAAACAGTTCATGGTAACGTACTGTAAGTAAGGAGCGACTCGGCTCATTAGTAACCAAAACTCTAAAAACCGGAATTTATATACCAATAGATACATCAATAGAATCAGATTTTTATTCTGATTTCAAATATATAAGTTTCATTAAATTTAGTCTAACCCATCAAAAGTTATGAACCTGAATAAAAATGGGCATTGTTTTCGATAAAAAGGGGAAAACAACCCGAAAAAGTCACAGAACTTTAATGAAAATCACACCATCAGATGCAGCGTATCAGAAAACCCTACGACAGAAGTTTCAAGCTCCTATATTCAAAAATGTGGAATTTTGTATTTTTTGCCAGAAGAAAGATATCGGATGCGTGTTTATTTGTTTTTGTTTTTATTATCCCAGGGGTGATCGTATCGATCCAGTAGTCCTAGAATATCGTTACAGGGCTCATCTGAACGGGAATCAAAAGTTCTAGTGCCCTTTTTAAGTGACCAAAAAAATCGGAGGGCAGCTTGGCCACCTCTCACGATCATTTTTTTTCCCAACGTCACTCAATCAAAATTTTGAGACAACCATTTTGTTCAGCATAGTCGAACATCTAATAAATATGTCTTTGAGGATGATTTAATCCCCACAGTTCCCGGGGGAAGCGCTGCAAGTTATGAACTTTACCCATTGTTTACATATAGCATTGGTTATTTGGAAGTATAGAGACGTTTCAGGAGGGAGTTTTTTCTGGTTGGAAGGAGGGGGTTACGGGGGAGGATCTTTCCAAGGAGGATGTTTCCGTGGAGGAAGGGACATTTCTATGAAGGGCGCACCGGATTTTCCATCATTATATAAAAAACGATCAGAAATTAAATAAAAAAACAAATTTTTTCAACTGAAAGTAAGGAGCAACATTAAAGCTTAAAACAAACAGAAATTATTACGTATATGAGAGGGTATGCTGCCTAGTCAACACCTCGCCCTTTGCGCAAAAGTTTTTTTTAGCACTTTCAAAAGAGCTATCTATTCTAATTAACCGACCTTTGTGATTCAGGGGTTTGTGATTCGAACAAAATTCTAACTTTAGCGTAAAGAGCGAGGTATTGACTAGGGGTAAACTCCCTAATATACATAATAAAAATATACAAATATAGAAATTTGTTACGTAAGTTAATTCGTAAGTTACGTCAGAACAAAATTTCGAAAAGGCCATAACATTAATATGCAAATTTCATTCTAATTATTCATGTACGGTGAGCCAAAATCAAAGCTGCATTAATTCAAAAACTTTCAGAAATTAAATAAAAAAATAAGTTTTTTAACTGAGAGTAAGGAGCAACATTAAAACTTCTAACGAACAGAAAATTATTCCGTATATAATAGGGGCTGTCCCCGCCGCAATGCATCACTCTTTACGCTCAAGTTTTTTATTGTTTAAAAAAATAGAGTTGTGAGAAAGTGTATAACTTTAGCGTAAAGAGCAAGGCGTTGAGGAGGGGACAGCCCCTTTCATATACAGAATAATTCCTGTTCGTTTTTAAGTTTTAATGTCGCTCCTTACTTTCAGTTAAAAAAACTTTTTTTTATTTAATCACAAATAAAAACGAACTGCTATAGATACAAACCGTTTTCAGTAAAGCACTGATCATGCTCTAGCCTTTAGAAGTTTCGGGCTTATTTGTGGTAGTTTCTGCTCGTTATAATTTTGACTTAACTATTTTTAATTTCGGTTTGTTTTTATATTCATCTATCTCTTATATTTGTGCTTAGCATGATTAGTCATCTTGATATTTATTATTCCTTATGGGTTTTACTTATTCATTAATGCTAATTTTCTGCTCGTTTATGCTTCAAAATATTATAAAACTTTACTTTTGTTCATTTAGGTTTTAATATATTTCTGTACATTTCTTTAAAAACTTTTTTTTTTTTTTTTTTTTAAATAGTTCCCCAAAAAGATTAAAATTTATACACATATAGCTCACAATTTTTCCTCAAATAAAGAATATACTCTTCTGTCTCCGTAATTCCATACAGAATTATCCATTTTCATGAATAGCTTTATACATTTTTTTTGCAGCGATAAAAGAAGATATACATTTTAAATTTCAAATTTAGCAGCGCTGTCTATTTGTCGCATCAGGTTTTTTGGACGCAAATCATTTTCGCCATGAAGTAAGTATTAATTTAGGGTACCCATAAAGAAGATGTCCCAATACCATGGTATGCCTTTATTTGTATTCAGTGGGGACTATAGCTATTTTTGATTCAAGTTTTAATTTTGCTTCAATTATGGGTTGGTTCGGGAGGAGCTCAAAAATAAATAATATAAATTAAAAACAAAGGTTTAAAACAACTGATGGATACACTCTGGACTGACCAATGGTATAGACGAAGGACTAGTTCATTTCTGTAATCAATTTATTCCCGGAATAATAGTTAAGTTGCAGTAAAGTTGATATAAATAGATTTCGACTTATAAGGAATCAAGTGGCAAATATTACTAGTGGTAAAATGATGAAAATGCTTTTGAAGCAGTGAGAGGAGTGGGCTTAAGACCGATCTTTGCAAATATAAGTATACCGCAACTAAAGGATCATTATTAAAACAAACGAATTACGACAGTAACTTTCGAGTGTAACTTTACGTAAGGTCACTAGCTTTTGTGATGAAAATAAATTGTCTTACTTTGGAATACAACCTTGCAGGGGCGTATCCAGGTTTGTTTTTTTTTTGGGGGGGGGGTACATATTTTTTTTAACGCACCAAGAATTTGTTTATATTCATTTTGGTTATGGTTTTTACGAGTCAGACACAAATTTCGGGGAGATGGGGTTCAAACCCCTACCCCCCTGGATACGGCCTTGCATCCTTGTAATACCTATGAGTAATTGAACGATCAGTTTTCAACAATAAGTAAAGTAGGCTTCCTAATTAGCACCAAGGACAGTAAACAAAAATAGAAGTAAGTGGAATTGATTGTCTGTTATTATGAGAGGGAATCATACATTGTTAGAGATGAGGGGCAGTCATACATTGTTAGATGTAATAATTAAGACTTCATATAAGCATCCTGCCGTGAGTGACGCTCGAACCCACAGTCTTCGAGATACCTGGAAAGGACTCTCTCGATATATGTGAAAACTATTTTCTTTTGTTATTATTATTAAACAAACTGCCTATATCCAAATCTCTCGGCTTGTAGGCTCTATGTAAATCTCCCGGCATTTCATTTCTAATTTTTTTTTTCTACATGCTCCGTTCTAATTAGTATTACCATAGGAAGTTTTTTTTTCTACGCCTAATTCTCTGCTATATGAGGAGCAGGGGCGTAGCTCCAGCATTTTTATTGAGGGGGCAAAAAAGGTCCACATCCAGAGAGTCAAGGGGCATGGGCTATATAATATTTTTTTCACTTTATTGGGGGGGGGGTCAACAGCCCCCCCCCCGGCCACCCCCAAACGACACCACTGATGAGGAGATTCGGTTAACTGTGTTTTTGATTACTTTATACTCGCTTTTGTTCACCATTGGTAACTTATCTTGGTGCTTTTGTTAATGTTTTCAGTCAAAACCCATTAAGCCCGGCTCAAAGGGTATCCCAATCATTTTAAATTTCACACTTACTTAACACGTCGATTTCGCAATACTAAAACTGTAAATCAATTTCGTGTTAGGGAAAATCCATTGAAACTTTCAGACACTGGATACTATGACGAGAAAGTAGACCCTATAGTCGTATTCGAAAGTTCAAATGGGCATTCTGTTGCTGCTGAAAGTTTTTGTTCTTGCATTTTCTTCTTTATATTACTCGACAGCGTGCTTTCATTTTTAGTACGTCTTGTGGATTATAAAACCAAACAAATATTTCGGCAAAAATTTGATGATGAATACTTTTCATGTCTAATATTGATATTTTGAACCCCATAAATATTCAATAGTAATGTTACGATATTAGTAACCAATTATTGGTTACATACTTGTATAGACTCGTTTAGAATTCAACTTTTTAAAAACTAATATTACAAAGGCAGATAAAGGTATATTAGAAAATTGCCATTAGATGATCACGTATATTGAACTAACAAAAATCTAACTATGTTCGGGTTTCTTATTGTGATTTTGTGGCCATCTGGAGTTGAATATAAGGGTTTTGAGTTTGACAGCAGTAGATTTTCATTCAGTTCAAGTTTTTTTGTTGAAATTTCACCAATATGGTATTCCATTCACCCCTTCTGTCGACAATGATGTCAACAGAAAAACATAACGAGAGAGAAGAGAATACAATTTATTTATATTGTCAAAAGAAGACGCTTATGTCGACATAGATTCACAATAGTTTTTTTGTCATTCATATTTTGTTGCTGTTTTGTCGACAAAAATTTGTAATCAAACACACAGCTTCTGTGTTCTATAAACAGGTGACTTGAAACGAACGAGACCTAGGTTGCAGAAAAAAAGATATATATTTTATAATTAAAACTTTTTAGACGTAATTTTATAGGTTTAAAACATAAGATATAATTTTTCCAATATATTTGAAGTTTTATTCTACTTCAAATACTTACTACATGAACATTACACTAGCTGAAGTTAATTGCTTGCCTCTTGGTGAAAGAACAAAATATATTGATAAAGTTATGAAAAAAAAGCTCTATATTTATGCCCAACGTTGTGCTCCATGTTATGCATAATATAAATGTAATTGTTTCCAACATGAAAGTGAATAACTAGATTTTGATGTTTAACGGAAATAAGTATTCCAAAAAATTACCATGTAAACATCCTACTAGGTGAAGTCAATTTGTATGTCTCTTCATGAAAGGACAAAGTGTAATGACAACGTTAGGGAAAAAAGACTCCATATGTATGCTCAATGTTTTGCTCCATGTTATTCAAAATATAAGTGAAAATGTGTCCAAGATAAATGAAAATAACCAAGTTTTGATGTTTTATGGCAAAAAACTATTCCAAAGGATTCCATGAATGTTAAATTCATATTAACAACATACTAGGTTAATTCAATTGTTTGTCTCTTCGTGAAAGAACAAATTATATCGGCAAAGCTAGGGGAAACAGGCTCCATATTTTGCCCAATATGTTTATATTTATGTCCGATATAAATAAAATGTAGTTCCATTTGATATACAGGAGCGAAACGTTGAAAACATTTGAGTCTGAAAAATATTACAAAGAGTGGCTGCTAAGCCTGATTGGTGAAAGTTACGACACTATTAGGAGGCTCGGAAAATTCATCAGTAAGTATGTATCACACTGAAAATTGTAGGGTGTTATAGGCTAAGTGTTTCTTTGTAATTTTTATATGTTGCTAAAATAGTCATTTATTTCTTAATGTTAGTTATTATCTTGTTTGCTGAGGTGGCCCCGTGGCTTTTTATGCAATATATACCATGTCATATTTTACAAGGGAGGGAACTCACCCCTAAATTCCGTTAATATGCCTGTTGTGCAACCACGTCGAAAATTACTTATCATATTACAAAATACTGTTTGAGTACACAAGTGCTATTAAGTATAATTTTATTGAACAAAAAACTAATATAGCGTTAAATGACAGTCTCTGTAATTGTCACTTCCATCTCTTTACTATTTTGAAAGTAACTCATATTATTAATAAACACTAAATAAGACACGGACTTTATATGATAAATACAAAAAAGACAAAGAGATGCAAATAATTTGCAGTTGAGTTTGATATAAATATACACACTAAAAAATATCTAGAAAAATTACAAACTACACAAATTTAAGCCCTACTAAGAAAAATTTAAAGTTTTTTCTTTCCTTTTTGGAAAATGTAAATGAGGCTGGAGTAAAAACAAATCACCACTTCATCGAAATAAATGTTTATTTCTTTTTATAGCTGAATGTTTATTTTATGCAAGTCCTCATACAAAAAGGACATAACTATATCCCGACATTGTTATGAAAGTTCCACCAAAATAAAGCGTTAATTTCTAGAGAGACTTTGAAAAACCTACCCCAACCCTATCTAACCACAAAATTAAATCTTAAATGGAACTTCCAACGGAAGTCTGTCAGCAATCATTCAGTCATACTGAAATTTATATTAGGCTATATGCATGATGAAATGTAACACTTGCAGCATTACACAGAGAAAATCCAGAGCAGGTCCAGAAATCCGTAAGTCAACAATACCTGAACTGTTTAGAAGTAAAACTAGTTTATGTCCCTTTTCCATTTTAGATTTTAGCCCCAAAGCCCGTGATCTAGTTTTAAATTTTTACACTAGTAAAGATATTTCATTAAAATGAAAAACGTCAAAAATTTCAGCCATTGAAACTTAAAAAAATTCTGATCCCAACCTCACCAAATCCATACTAAATTTATACAAAACACGTTTTTATTGGTATACACAACACCTTAACCTAAAGATCCTGAATATTTAACACCAAAAAATCCTGTATATTATTATGAACATTATTTAGCACCGATGCATTTTGAACATCATTTTCAGCAAATGATTGGTACATCAAAATCAAAACCATTGATTCTTGTTTAGAATCCTTTTTAATCTCCTTTGGGATTTTGAAACCAAATTTGTCAAAAGTTTTAGCGAAAAATGGGAAAGAATAAGAAAATTATAGAAAGTCATAAAATTCACGAGTTTTTAGGAGGATTTTTGTGTTCGCAGATCCGTGATGACACCTTGAATTTTCTTTATATATCTCTAAAAATATGCCCTTTCCTCTGCCAGTGCTAAAAGTTGGAGTACTTAATTTTCAAGTAATTAATAATCTTGCACCTAAACTAAAAAAGGCTTTCTGAAGTTAGAAAGCAAATTTGTCAAAAGAGTAAAAGCAGAAAATAACAAAATTATATGATTTGCAAGACTCATGAGGCTTTGGGAGGGGTTTTGTGCTCGCTGATCGGTAATGGCACCTTGAATTTTCTCTCCATATCTCTAAAAATATGCCCTTTTCCTATGTTACTTAGCTTTCAGCCAGTTCTGAAAGTTGGAGTACTTAATTATTTTGTACCCAAACTAAACAAGTCTTTCTGAAGATAGAAAGCAAATTTTTTAAAAGAGTAAAAGCAGAAAATAACAAAAAATTGTATGATTCTCAAGACTCATGAGGCTTTGGGAGGGTTTTTGTGCGCAAAAGACTTAATATAACACTTTCAAACCCCTTACCCTTAACCGTTAGGTCAACCTTAATCTTTCCTAAACAATGTAAATTTATAGAAACTTCTCTGTCACTATCTTGTGGCTTTCCAGGCTCATGACTGTCATTTCCAATAGAATTCTTGGCTGTATTATTAAATTTACACCATTAACCATTACACCAAGACCCCTTAACCATTAACCACATATTCCCTCACCACTTAAAATACATTCTTTTGTCTATGGTGCTTAGCTGTCAATTAGTGCAAGAGTTAAGGATATTTAATTACTTTTTTAATACTTTTACAAGCCATCATGCGGCCGAACTAACTTTTTTTTTGTCAATTATTGTTAGCAACAGTTAATGAGTCAAAACCAACAGTTCATCTCATTTTTTAATTTTATCCGGTGCTTTATGGATTTAATTTAGTTAGTTTCTTATGGAAATTTTTTTAGAGTTCAAGGGAAAAATTGAAAGACTGTTTCATTACAATATCAACAGTATTTCACTGCCAATTAAAGAAACTTTAGTAACTTGGTCTTCTTTGAGTTTTACTCCCAAAGGCAGTGCAGTATAAAAAACAATGCTTCAAAATAATCTAAATATTTGTAACTATTTCAGCAAATACTTGAGACATTTTAGTAACTAGAGCTTCCATTTTCATTTCTTTTCGTGGTACCTTTTAATCCTTGATTCAATTAATTCCTCTTAATTAATTAATTATACTTAATAAGTTCATTTAACTAATCCTTTAATTATATAAAATTTATTCTTAATTCATCAATTCTTCAACTAATTTAATCCTAATTACTCATATATTCCTGGTTTAACAAACTTTACAGTAACTCTCAAAATAGAAATGCAAATTATTTTCCTTGTCAATTTATCCGCTAGCCACAAGGCAACCTGGCTTTTGTACTAGCCACATACCACCACAAGGACAATGGCTTGTCCATCTCATTTCCCATGATCGGATAGCAGCAGAACGGGCCCAGCCGTTGAGCAAAGTTGAGCCAGAGCACCTGAAATAAATTTAGAATTTGAACCCTGAAGGTACATTAAGCTGAATATAAATGCAAATAGAATATTCTATCGTCATATCCTAAACGAAAAGGCGTATCAAATACTTAAAAAAAAAACAAAGTTAGAAATGAGATATATTCTTTAAAATGATCTTTATCCCTTTGTCATAGTTGCAGAAGAATATTTTGGAGACTACTTCTAGAGACCTAATTATCGCGGTAGGAAGTTTTATAGAGAAAGATGTGGAGGCGCACAAGACAGTGATTTAAATATTTTGAGTCTTACTGTTTGTTTTGTTCATATATATATATATATATATATATATATATATATATATATATATATATATATATATATATATATATATATATATATATATACATATATATATATATATATATATATATATATATATATATATATATATATATATATATATATATACATATATATATATACAGTTTGATTTTCAAAAGTATGGAAGGCATTAACGACCAAAACTTCTTCTTGGACAAAAACTTCTTTTGCCTTGGCTTGTCTTTTGTCATTATGAAGGACGTATCGCCGAACCTTTTGTTCCTTTTATTTGTTCAGATTGAGCGAAAAAAACTTCTTTTTCTTCCAACAATTTATCCAGGCAATATCTTTAATTTTCAAATGTATGGTAGGCATTGATTACTTTATCC
The DNA here is from genome assembly GCF_049724085.1 of Artemia sp. Qi Xiang Cuo. Lineage (NCBI taxonomy): Eukaryota > Metazoa > Arthropoda > Branchiopoda > Anostraca > Artemiidae > Artemia > Artemia sp. Qi Xiang Cuo. The sequence goes on from NC_142808.1 coordinate 39,641,111, forward strand.
GTGTCAAATCCAATCATCATCACTATTCATTTTCAATTTGTTTGGTTTGTTACACCTCGGCTTATCTTTCGTCATTACAAAATACGTATCGCCGAACCTTTGTTTTTTAAACAAATGTATGGGGCACGCGGCAGGCTTCTATATATAGATTCTTACTGTCGCTTATCTTTTAAACGCAGACAATTTGAACCTTTTCTTGATGCCATGAATTCCAGGTGGACCTAAATTAGAAGTGGTGTCCTTGTAAAATTACATTTTTTTTATTGGACGTTTAACTTTTGCCTCGGATTGTCTTTTTTCATTATGAAAGACATATCGCCAAACCTTTGTTTGTTTTAATTGTTCAGGCGGTGGGACAAAACTTCTTTTTCTTCCAACGATTTATCCAGTCCATATTTTAGATTTTCAAAGGTATGGCAGGTATTTATGACCTTATCCATGTCAAAACCCAATCATCATCGCTATCATTTTTAATCTGTTTGCTTCGTTACACCTCGGCTTATCTTTTGTCATAATGAAATACATATTACCGAACCTTTGTTTTTAGCATACTGCTTTTCTCTGACCATGTCAGAGGCATCTATGTTTGTCTAAATCGCAAAATTTAAACACTTCATTTAAAAATTCGTTTATTGTGCTTGTCCGTGTGGAAAATAGATGGGAGGCTACCTTATACTGTTAGAAGTTATTTTCAGAATTCGTAATGGAGGTTCAATTAAGCATCTGGAAAAGGAGGGTGGTTTGCACTATTTATAAAACTTTTATATTGAAAAAGGGAATTTTGTAAAATCACAGAGCTAATCTGTGAAAAATTTAATTCATATACTTCTAAAAAAGAATATATTTAGTTGACAAAGATGCAACATTTGCGTTGTCTCAATGAATAGAAAAGGCGTAACTACATACAATTTTCTACGTGTAACTCACATATTACTTCTGCATTGGAAAAATTTAACAGTAGCAACGTCAAAGTCCAGCGCAACAACAACAACATGGTAACCTTCGGAACAGTAGTCACTGTAACAGGAGCAAAAGCAATGACAGTAAACAGCCACCAGAGATAAATAATAATTGATAATGATTATTATGAATATATATATATATATATATATATATATATATATATATATATACATATATATATATATACATATATATAGATATACATATATGTATATATATGCATATACATATATATACATATATATATATATATATATATATATATATATATATATATATATATATATATATATATATATATATATAGATATATATATATATATATATATATATATATATGTATATATAATTATTTATGATTTTTATAATAATAATTATAATAATTAATAAATAAAGATAACAACTTAGTCAATCTCTAAGTTAATAGCAGCGACGGCAACAATGCATAGACTGCAGAATTGAAAAAAAACAACAATATAAAATCAGAAGTATATTAATATATTATCCATGCTTTAACTAGGGTAGACAATCGAATTCCGGAAGAAATTCCTTTGAAAGTCGAAAGTTAAGTAGCTGAGCTGGGAAATTCCTGACCGTTTCAGTCCCCTTTGAGATTTTCCAAGGATTGAAATGTTAGATTTCTAACATAGTTTAGATATCTTTAAAATTTCAGGGGTTTGTCCAGAACGAGTTTTTCTTCCATTAGTATAAAACATTTACTATTTGTATTTCAATTTTTTTTTTTTTAAGAATATTCATTCCTTATTATTCCTTATTGTTATTTTCATTTTTTTTTATCATCTCTAGGTATTTATTTCAATAAATCTCTGTTGCTAAACAAGATTCGAATTCAAAATCAATCTTTGGTCTCTCTAAACCTGAGAAGTAAGAGAATATTACCTAAGTCAATAAATATTTGTGGAAGAATCTACAAACACTGTACAGTGTTCAGCGATTGCCTTGCAACATTTTTGTAGTCATGGCTTAGAAGTAAGGTAAGAATGAAAAAAAACATTCAGGGGAAGGAAAAATAAACGTTCAAATGGGGAAAAGTCCATTTATTAGACGTTGAAAACAGATACAAAAGTCTGGATATTTCGACCATATATACAGCGATGGTTATCCGCAGAAATATTCGATCGTCTGCTGATGACGATCACTCTATACGTAGTCGAAATATCCAGACTTTTAAGTATGCCTGCTCATGACCACAAATGGACTTATCCCCATTTGAAAGTTTATTCTTTCATCATAGAAAGGCAGCGTGGTCTTGGAAAAAAAATACTTAATTGAAGGTATTACGTCAGAAATCAGGAGAATACATCAATACTAGCGCCACACATAGCAAAGACTAACCCAGGAGTATCAAAAACGTAAAAAGTACACACAACAAAAGCCCCATAAGCAGCAGCTTTACTACTGGTACTCAGCGAATTTCCAAAGACGCTAACTCCAGAATTTTATTATATAACACTAGATGGCTTTGAGTTCTTTTTATTCACGGGGATAAACATGGGTTTATACTCTTGTTAGATTCTTATTCTCATTGGAGAGCACCAAGACTGTCTCTGTAGAAGATCATAAATAGTATGCAGGTGATAAGGCGAAACGAGATATCCGAGATTAGGTGAATATAAAATATATGAAAACTATCCCAACATCCATGGGTATTTTTTGGGAAGTCATAAAAGCGGAGCATTTTAAACGAGGTGGAAGAAGGATGTTCACTCTCTTATCGGCCTCAAGTAGCTCCACGGAGCGCAGGGGATTTCGCACAAGGAATACTTAACTCGTCAAGCATAGTATCTGTGCGACAAAGAAATTAGACCTCTTTATCCTCAATATCAAGGTTTCAAAATTGAGCAAAGGCTTTATTAAGAGGTCCAGCCTGAGAGTCTTAAGAAAATATTCTCATCAACGTGAAAGGAGACATCGGTAAAGCGGTTGGACAATGACAAAACCCTTTTGATAATTCTCCACCAACAGTTTTACGAGGCAAACTAGAGCTAAGCAGCAAAAGTGTCTTTATATTTCATTAGGAAATTCAAATTACGTAGATTGAATCCTTACGCAGTTTGACAAATTTGTTTTTTAACTGATATTTATGAAAGTTTATCTTTGCCCCTATTGCCATTACACAATGAAGACAATATCAGGGATTGTCCCTAAATATATATATATATATATATTAATTATATATAATATATATTAATATATTAATTATATATTATATATTAAGTCCCTATATATATATATATATATATATATATATATATATATATATATATATATATATATATATATATATATATATATATATATATATATATCAGCTATGACGGAATATAAAGTCCGATAGTGTCAACTCTGACCTGCTAGTATTTATCTGTAGCCGAATCAGAGACTTCTACAAGAAAAACCCCATTACTGAGAAGCCAGAGTACCTCGCAAGTTATTCGAATTCACTTTCAAGTGCTGCCAAATTGCCCTCACATAATTTAGTGATGATACAGATTAGATACCTACAGCAGCTATAACAGCAAAATGTTCAAAAGCAAATGCCCCAATAGCACTGACAAAGCACGAAGTATGCGCACACGTACCGAAATAACAGTTTAGGACTAAATGATTTTCTGGTTCCTATATATATGTCAAAGTTGACAAACTCTTCGCAAAATAAAGTCTAATCAAAGAAGTCTAACCCTCTCTTATTTTTAGTCCCACTGCGGATCTAGTTTTAGTGGTGGAAGTTGAAGTCATTATAAAAGACACTCTCATTATCGACCGTTTTCTTCAGATACATTCAATTGATTAATGGCTGCTTCAAGGTCCAAAAAACTATGTATTAATTAGAATGGTTCACCTTAAACCACATGGTCACTGGGTCTCCTTTGAGTACCTAAAAAGGATTATATCCCAACAGGCCTGGTTTTACCAATGGGCCCATTAGGCCCGGGCCTAGAACCGTACCATTTCAGGGGGCGCAATTAATATCACTGAGTGATTTTTTTCTTAATAAAAACTGGACTGATGTGGTCACACAGTTCGAGATAACGAGCGATGCAGCTCAATAGTAACCGAAACTCTGCGAAACAGAGTCTCGATAACAATAGAAACACCAAAAGAATCGAATTTTGACTCTTGTTCAAAATTTACAAAATTCATCGAATTTAATGGTATCCATCAAAAGTTACGAGCCCGAGAAAACTTGTCCAATTTTTGAAAAGAGGGGAAACACCCCCAAAACATCAAGGGATGTTTTTGAAAATTACTGCATCAGCTGCAGCATACCAGAAAATCCTACAGTAGAGGTTTCAAACTCCTATGTACAAACATGTGAAATTTTGCATTTTTTGCCAGCAGAAACATCACGGATGCGTGTTTATTGTTTTTTTCTTCCAGGGGTCATCATATCGGATCAATGATCGTAGAATATCGGGAGAGGGCTCATTTCATCGGAAATTAAAAGTTCTAGTGCTCTTTTTAAGTGACCAAAAATATTGGAGTGCAGCTAGCCCCCCTCCCCAAAGTCCCCAAAGTTTTTCCCCAAAGTCACCTCATCAAAATTTTGAGATAGCCATTTTGTTCAGCATAGTAAAAAAACCTAATAACTATGTCTTTGAGGATGACTTAACCTCCCAGAAGTCCCCGGAGGAAGGGCTGCAAGTTATGAGCTTTGCCCGTTGTTTACACATAGTATTGGTTATTGTGAAGTATACAGACGTTTTCAGGGGGCATTTTTCTGGTAGGGAAGGGGTCGGAAAGGAGGGGAAAGGGGTTACTGGGAGGATCTTTCCACAGAGGAGTTTTTCATGAGGAAAGGGAATGTTCCATGGATGGGGAGCCGGATTTCCCAGCATTCTTTTAAAAACGATCAGAAATTCAGTAAAACAAGTTTTTCGGCAGCTGAAAATAAGGAGCAACATCAAAACTTAAAACGAACATAAATTATTACGTATATGAGGGGGTCACCCTGTCATCAATACCTCGCTCTTTACGCTAAAGTTGTGTTTAGTACTTTTAAAAGAGCTATTTATCTTAATTAAACGGCCTTCGTGATTCGTGAAAAGATTATTTTTTTATTTAATTTATCGTCAAAGTGCCAGGTTCACTCCACCGCTGCGCTGCCTATTCTCAGAAAGTGATTTTAAAACAGCACAGGAATTCCATGGCCACTTATAAACAGTCAGATGTCTCCCAAGAATGGCAGCTGAAAGTTCGGTACCACCTCTCTCTTTCATTACTTTTGGCTCATCAGTTGTAATCTTCTCAGTGCTTTCACTATCCATGAATTCTTGGGGATTTCCCCAAAAATTTCGCAAAAACGGAGCGGCAAAAACGCTTGGGCCTAGGAGCGCCAAAGCTGTAAATCCGGCCTTGCATCCCAAACCATTAGCCACAATCTTGCCTGATCAGTGTGTATTATTATTGTCTCACAATCACTACACTCATAGCGGTTCTCTACACTCATCGGTGTTTCCTCTAATGCAAAACTTTTGATCATGCTTAGATCCCTCTGCTAACCCATTTGCAAACTATTCTATTGTCCATGTGTTCCTCCCAGCCCTCATCCTTAGTTTTAATAATTCTAGAGTGAAGAAGCGTAGCTAGTTCTTCAATCATTTCATATTCTACCTTCATATCGCCATAGGTTTCATGAATAGTATCTAATTTTTACATATTCGAAGAAAAATAAAGCATATTTTGATATACAAACAAAAAAAAGTCGATTTATATGTACACATATTTCAACGGGACAGGAAAAACTAAATGAAAATATGTTATGACTGGGTGTTAAGAAAGACAACGAAGCACCATCCACAACTCTGAATTTCATACTTGGAGCCATTTTCCCTCTCAATTACACTAGCAAGACAAGCACAGCTATACTGACTCTTCTAATCAGAAAGCTTGCAAAGGGGGTGTGAGTTGGCGAGATCTAATTACTAATACGATCATCAAACTTCTACATGCACAAAAAGGCTACAAAGAAATCATTTGGCTCACCTAGAACATTGCTTCGCTGCTGGCTGAGATTTGCCCAAATAAATTTGTCTTACAATATCAACACACTGAGGAGGTTCAAGCCAATTTACATTCTCTGAAATACTCTCCTTAGAAAATGGTTGATAATATGAAGGAGAATCTCCAAAACAAATCTAAAAAATTAAGAAAATCGTTTAGAAATATTTAAGCACTAAAAAATTTTCTTCAATGCGAAAAAAAAATCAGAAAACTTTTTTGACCACAAAAATTCTCTAAAGTAATCATGTACACATTGCTGGTTCTGACATGGCTTCCCCAAAATAACGAACGAAAATATTAAATTCAAAACAAATTTCAAATAAGAACTAAACAATTTCAGTAAATGAGATTCTGGGGAAATTTTACACACGGCCTTTGGCTGTTTAGGAAAATAGTTGTTTTAGGAGCATGATAATTTCAGAAACGAATTCAGAGCCTGAATCATGCTCTCATCCTTTCAAGTTCCCATTTCTACTCCTTCTCTATTTCTAAGGCTTAGAAAATTGCATAAAAGAAATTCTTTCCTATTTCTGTAAATCCTCATAAGTCATGATTTATCGAAGTTGTGAGGCTAAACAAAAACCATTTCTTTTGGGCCTCCTTTGTGCTTGGACCTATTTCTGGAAGTCGTACTTTTATAACAGAAACCTTCTAAAAGTTCTTTAACGGTCATTGCCCTTTGGAGGGGGAGGGGATAGTGGGACACACTTCAGAAGAGGGCCATATCATAGGCTCTGAATATGTTCCTGAAAGTTTTAATCACCTAAATCAACTAATTTTAGAAATAACAATAGACCTTTTGGCCTTTTGATAACCTGCATCCAGACGGCGTGTTATTAATCATTTCATCTTGCCCCCTCAATATTCCCTGAAAATTTCACCTTCAAACCCTTAGTCATAACAACTCAAAAGGCTGATAGGCCTTTTGATAACCTGCATCCAGACGGCGTGTTATTAATCATTTCATCTTGCCCCCTCAATATTCCCTGAAAATTTCACCTTCAAACCTTTAGTCATAGTTGTAATAGGAGTCACAGTAGCAGTAGTACTAATAGAGAAGTAGTATTACCACAATGCCTTTTGGTCAGATTAACACCCCCCCCCCCCACAGAGCCTTGGAAGTTTCAACTTAATATAATTACCCGTTGCTATGATATTGCCGATATGCCCTTTCGATAATCTGTATGTTCATAGTGTATTTTAATTTAGTTCAGCTTTCCCCTCAAAACTTCCTGAAATTTTCATCTTTTTACTCTTACCGTTAGTAGTATTGCAATATCAGTAGTAGCAGTAGTAGTCGTAGTAGGCCTACCATTAGTAGCAGTGTGCACATATTACCTTTTGGTCAAATGATCTTCCCCTTGAAGCACTCCCTGAAAGTTCCAACTTAATATTCTAATCTATTCCTGAAATACGCTTTTTTGACAATCTGAATGCACATAGTGTTTTTTGATTTAGTACAAATTTTTCCTCAATATTCTCTCAAATTTTCACCCTTATACACTTTGCTTTAATAGCACTAGTATCATAACAGTACTGGTAGCAGTAGGAACAGTAGCAGAAGTATTAATAACAGTAGTAAAGTAGTTTACAAACAATAATATCAGTAGCTTACAGTTGCCTTTGGTTCAGTTGAACATCTCCCTCATTATGTCCTGGAAGTTTCAGCTTGATGTGGCAAGCCGTTCTTAAAATATTGCTGATATACCCTTTTGACAATCTGTATGCATATAATATGTTTTGATTTAGTTCAGCTTTCCCCTTAACATTTCCTCAATTTTCACTTCAATACCTTCAGCTTTCGTAGTGCTCGTTACAGAAGCAGTAGTTGTAGTAGTAGTAGTAGTAGCAGCATGCAAATACTCCCTTTTTGGTCAATTGATCATACCTCTCATCATTTCCTGAGAGTTCCAAATTAGTAAACTCAGTCATTTCTGAGTGGGTGAGTTGCATGACTTACAGCCCTTACCCTGAGAGCTACGAGGGGGGGGGGGGTTCATCCCCAAAGAAATAGTTACGGGACCTTTTAATCTATGCTCAGTAAAAAAGCTATCTCAAAATTTTGATTGGATGTGTTTGGGGATTCATGGGTTGGGAGGGAGATGGTTACCCTCCAACCACTTTTGAATCTTAAAAAGGACACTAGAACTTTCAATTTTCAATCGAATGAACTACTGCCGAAGTTTCTACGACAATTCCGTCTTTACGAAGGGCCTTGGAAAAAATAATAGCCTACTGTGTGCTCACATCACTCTTTACTTAGACAGGCGCTATTACCTGCCTATGATAACCAATTTTAACTGTTAAGGCGACTTGACATGTCATCCTCTTATGTTGGTAGCTGTCGTGATTGCAACTGACATCATTATATAGTTTTACTATAACATCGTTTATGGTTGTAACCTGCGATTATGATGTCATTCAACATCTTGTATATGAAGAGGCAGTTTTTTTGTCAAAGAGCGACTTTTATTTCTAATACAATGTTTTGACACTTACAAAAGCTCATAGATGTAGAAACTTCCTCTAAAATGAGCCTTTAAGCACCTCTATATGATATTCGAGTGCCCAACTAGCAGTGAAAAAAGGACATTAATAGTAAAATCAAAATGTTTTTACAATGCTGTCCGAGCAACATTAATAGTACTTCTTGTCAGGAAAGGGGAGCATGTTTTACCCTTGGTGCCCAAAAAGGCCAAAAGAATTTAGGTGAAACTTTCAGGGAATGTTGAACTAATTTAAAAAACACCATGACAAGCTGTCAAAAGGGCATCTCTTATGATTGGCTTAGGGTATTAAGTTGGAACTTTCAGGGAATGAAAGGGAGATGATCAATTGACGAAAAGGAAATATGTTCACGCTACAACTATTTCTACTACTACTATGTGACTGCTACTACGGGTTAGTGCATTAAGGCAAAACTTTCAGGGAATGTTTAGGGGAAACTGAACTAAATCAAAAACCACTATGCACATATAGGTTGTCAAAAGGGTACATCAGCAATAGCTTAGGAATGGCTTAGAGTATTAAGTTAAAAATTTTAGGGCATGGTGAGGGGAATATTCAGCTGACCAAAAGGCAATATATACATACTGCTACAGCTAGTACTACAACTAATATGAAGAGTATTAAGGTAAAAATTACAGCGAATATTGAGTGGAAATTTTAACTACACCAAAACACTCTATGTGCATGCAGGTTGTCAAAAGGGCATCTCGGTATAATTATTAAGAACCAGCCTCGTGTCCAACAATGCTAAATGTTTTTATAATGTACCTTACAAAAAAACGACAATTTCGGCAATTTAATGTTGTGAAAGTTCGTTTGTAAATAAAGTACCATTCATTAATCATTTATTCAATTGATTTTATAAAATGAACTAGAATTGACCTTTTCAACCATCCCTCGTTTAGTTCTTGAGATACCTCTAATTTTTAGAGTTTTCTAAGATAACGTATTTATCGTATTTTTTTTGGCTTAGAAAGATATTAAAAATGAAACTTTGAATGTCATAGCTAGTTTGAAGATATCTAAAAAAAACTCCTTGCTGGAAGATTTAAGAAGCATTAACAGCAAACAAACCTAAATATAAGTTTGTTTCTGTCCCCAAAGGGAATTTAAGGGAATAATTTGACGAGATATCAGAAAAATATAGAAAATCATCGCAATACACGCACAGGAAAACACCAGGCATCTAACAAGAATAACTGCTATGAGTAGTGGCAATAGAGAGGCAGACTGAAATAAATGGCTTTGTCAGCCTAAACATATTAAGGCACTTTTGCTTGTGGTTTGAAAAAAGGAGTGCAAGAACTTGCCAAAAGGATCCTTTTGTGTCTGTCAGAAACTGATCCTTGTATCATTTTTCAAAACTATTCGAAAATTACTTACTGTAACATAGCATTCAGTTACAATGCACGTAACAGTTCAGTTTTTCTGGCTTGAGCTATGGTAGGTTTAATTGCGCTTAGGTGACATTTCATTAGGTTGATTTTTCCGGGGGTTTGATTTTATGTTAGATTAAACAATTAATTAAACATATGTTATATGTCTTCAGAAGAATTTCCTAAGGACATTTCTAGGGCTCTAATGAAAGAAAGATCAAGATGGCTAGGTCACTTTCATGAATGATAGCCAAAGATGGCGCTTGATGATTATCTATTTGGTACCAAATGGAAACTATGTAAGCCCCGAATGCGATGGGAAAACGTAATAATACAAGATTTAAAGGGAATTTGAATTTCATGGGAAGGGGTATAGGGCGAAGCATTGACTAGACTGGGGTTTAGGCATGCAGTGCCGTGTTTACCTCAGGCAACTTGGGTGATGCCATGAGTAGCTAGTAGTAGTTTTACTAGTTTAGTTTTGTGGAAACCATTTTGTTCAATTGCATTCCTGCTAGTAAATGGTTTAAATTGATCCTCTTAAGTACATGCATTAGGTCTAAGCAAAAACTGAAGAAAAAAGAGGACCCATTAAAAAACGAACACCCTTTTGTTGTTTCAAGGCATTTCGACGCTTGGTGTTGCGAATTACGGACGAATTTATTTCTATTTTCCATGTTTTGTGCATTCAACGTTTTTAGCGTTAAGACAAACAAACAATAACTAGTTTTCACGGCTGTCAGTACCTGGATTTGAATTTGTTCACCTCACTGAGAAAAACGAAGAGCATAAAAAAGGCAGTCAGATTACCTCTAATGGGAGTGAACTCTGGTATAGTAAAGGTGAAGCTATTCCTATGGCTGGGTTTAATATTGGAATTCCAGTAACCAGATGCTGACTTTGTAACTGACAGCATTCATCTGAAAAAAAAAAAAACATAATCAGAAAGAGAAGAAAAATCAGAAAAAAAATCATTTATGCGAAAAACATTTTACAACATATATCGAAAAGTTGTTATCAAAGATTATCGTTTTGTTAATAAATTATCGATAAAAAAGCGATAAGAAGGGGAAACCCCTGGGTATTCAGGTTCATCATGAATTACATAATGAACTAAGGAATTGTGCTCTGAGGTGGAATAGGGGGAAAGAAATACTTAAGAACAAAACTTGCACACGAGACATAATAAGTAACACATAAGAAATTACGGACAGCATTGTAAAAACATTTTGATTTTAAAGATAACACAGGACCCATGGGCCAACTCTCGTTCATGGCTGAGAGCCAATATCCTAGCTGCCCTCCAATATTTTTGGTCACTTAAAAAGGGATCTAGAACTTTTGATTTCCTATCAAATATTAGCCCTCTCCCGATATTCTAAAATCACTGGTTCGATAGGTCATCCTTAGAAAAGAAGAAAAAAAAATAGACACGCATCGATTGAGGTATTGAGATATTGAGGAGAGGGCTATCCCCCTCATTTACGTAATAATATCTGTTTGTTTTAAGTTTTAATGTTGCTCCTTACTTTCTGTTGAAAAAAATGTTTTTTATTTAATTTCCGATCGTTTTTTTTTATTTAATTTTTGAACATTTTTGAATTAACGCAGGTTTTGATTTTGGCTCACCGTACACGAATAATTAAAAAAAATGCATATTAATTTTACTTTTATTTGGTTAAATGGCTTTCTCGAAACTTGTTTAATTTTATTTACAAACTTTGTATTAGTAATAAGTATAGGTAACTTACGAGTTAACTTACGTAACGAACTTCTATATTCATATATTTTTAACACGTGTATTAGGGAGTTCGCCACTAGTTAATACCTTGATCTTTAAGCTAAAGTCCGAATTCTGTCCCAATTCTTTAAAAATGACCCCTCAATCACAAAGGCCGTTAATTAGAATAAAAAGATTTTATGAAAGTGCTAAAAACAATCTTTGCCTTAAAGAGCGAGGTATTGACTAGGGGGTGAACCCAATCATATACGTAAAATTTTCTGTTCGTTTTAAGTTTTGACGTTGCTCCTTACTTTCAGTTGAAAAACTTGTTTTTTTATTTAATTTCTGATCTTTTTCTTTAATAATGATGGGAAATCCGGCGCCCCTTCATAGCAATGTCCCTTCCCCATGAAAACTTCCTTCATGGAAAGATCCTCCCATATCCAGAGTGAATTCTCCCAACGGACTAATGAGACTTACTAAGGGGGCTGGGAGGGGGAGTATACGGGAGAGGTTCTTGTAAATCTTCAGTTAAGGGTTTCGGACCATAACTATTAAAATGGTACCGTTTTATACTTCCAAGCTTTTCCACTTAAGAAGTGGCACCAAAAGTGTTGTTTTAGTGTTATATGGCACCTACGAATAGTAGAACTGACAAAAAGGACGTAGATATGAGCAATAGTTTTCAAACGAGCCATTAAACATGTCTCTAAGTAGTTCTGTATGCCCACTAGCCACAACTATTCCACTTGAGACATGGCATCAATAGTGCCATTTGGCACTTGCAGATGGTGGATTTTATAAGGAAAACGTAGATATGAGAAATGGCTTTTATGTGAGCTATTAAACATCTGCCTATGATGTTTTGATAGCCCGCTAGTCACCACCCCTTTAGAAATTAAACAAAAAGTGTCATTTTAGTGCCATATGACACTCGCAGATGGCGGATTTTATAAAAAGTCGTAGATATGAGAAATATCTTTTGAATGAGAAATTAAGCATCTCTACAATGTTCAATTAGCCCACTAGGCCTGCTGAAAAAAAAGAAAAAAAGGGAGACAGATCAGAGATACCGATGCAACAAAAGTGATTTTCCTTGCTGTTCAAGGAGGGGGACTGTAATTTCCCAGTGTGAGGTTTTCAACCATGTTGATTCCAATGGTACACTTTTCATTTTGATATGACGCCATTTTCAATGGATTTCAGGCTTCTTTTCGAAATCAGCATAAATTTCTTTTTGCAATAAACTTCTATTTTTAATGCGAACCGAAATAATAGTTACCATTCCTGAGTCAGTTTCTGATGATAATTTTTTTTTCACTTGGCAGTTTTTTTCAAAACACGTTTTTAAACTTTTGGTTACTATGGGCTGTGGTTCGCTCTTTACTAGGTTGCAGCTGCCGCTGCAACCATGATTTAGTGTTTTATTACTTTAAGATTGTATTTTTGGTATGTAGTGTTTTAGTGCGTTAAAGTTGTATTTTGGCCTGTTTCTGCCTTCCTTTCTCTCCCAGGTAAAAACTGGCCGTGACCGCGACCTGCAAGCCAATAAGGGGCTACTTTGGTGGTCGTGGAATCGGTAAAATGTCTATACCTAGGACTTCATGGTTCAAAGTATCTCTCGGATTTAGTTAGTGGCTGACGGACCATCCACCACCTCCTGGACTGTCGACATGAATCCACCTTATCCAATACATGTAACAGCTCAGACTCATAAAAATACGCAGGCAATGCCTTCTTTCTATACAGAACAACAAAAAGAACTGACTGAAACATTACAAATTGGTTAACTGGAAGGATATTCAATATAACAGGTAACGAAACAAGAAATGGAACATATTCTTTCAGTACTCGCAGTACTTAATTCTATTGTCTTTGGAGGGACAGTAAGTGGCTCCTAAATGTATTCGGATAAACAAGTGGGCAATAATTAAGGTAAGAATGTACAAAGCTGAAATCAACTGACCTCAATGCATTATAAGGTAAAATAAACTTTAGGTGACGCATCATCCCAACATTTCTGCTTAATTTCAACTGAAGATAGATAATATGGTGCTTGAATGACAGGTTTTCATCAATGATAATTCCTAAGTAACGTACAATGCTAACACGCTCAATACACACGTTGTTTGAAGCCACAACTGACTGAGACAAGTCCGACAGCAAATAATAAATTTTGTCTTCTCAGAATTTGCTATCAGACGACTAGACTTAAACCACAACAGAATTCTATCAATTGACCAACATATATTTTGCCGAAGTATCAGATAATTGAGTCCAGCCACACTACACTCCATATCATCAGCAAACAACACTGCAAGTCCGAGATCCTTTAACGACTCACTCAAGTCATTGATATAAATCAAGAAAAACAAGGGGCCAAGTACAGATCCTTGACGAGCTCCGACGTTGTTCGACTGCTGCACCGTTCTTGATGTGGAGTCACAATCGGTAACAAATTGCATCCGCTATTGTAAGTACGACATAATTTAAGAGCAGGCTGGTCCTCTTATCCAATAATGATGCAGTTTTATGTTCCAAAATACGATGAAAAAACGTGTAGAACGCTTTTTTGATGTAAAAAAATACAGATGCTGGAATATCACCCTTATCTAAAACGTCAAAAATAAAATGAGCAGGAACTAAAACCACATATTGGGTAGAATGGTTTCTCCAGAAACGAAACTGTGACTTAAGAAAGAAATTAATCTTCCCTAGAAACGAAACGAGTCGATTATATAAACAACGTTCAATAAGTTTAGAAAAAGCAAATAAAATCGAAATTGGACGATAATTATCTGGATCTTTTGAATCACCTCCCTTATGTAATGCAACTATTCTAGCGGCTTTAAAGCAACCAGGGAAATTTCCGCACTTAAAACAAAGGTTAATAACATGAGCTAAGCACTCCACAGTTTCTGGGATAATCGTCTTCAGTAAATTTGTACTAGACCCATCCGGTCCTTCTGATTTTCTGTTTTTCAAAAGCCTGGAAATTACCAATAATTCTAAAGCCGACAAAGGAGAAAGAAATATTGATAGGTCATTGGATGGAGGTAAATACTTCTTGAAATCAGGACGTACAGCCGACTGCAATACATTTGTTGGTGCTGAAGTCATTTCACCGATAGTAGCAAAGTTGCGGTTAAGTAGTGTAATCACTTCTTTTCCCCCTTTCACAGCTGCCCCATCTGTTGCTGTCATTTCTTCGGGGATTTCATTTTGTTTCGTCCGATTCAGACAATTATTAATTAATTTCCATGTCTTTATTTGCGACCCTTCCGCCTCCAGGAATGCTTGCCTGTAATAACTCTGCTTCGATGTTCGTATTAATTCTGTTAACGTATTTTTATAATTCTTGAAAGTTTTCTTATTTTCTTCAGTCGAATTTGATAAGTATTTCCGATACAGCTTATTTCTTTACATTTATAGGCTTGAGTATACTTGATTTAATCCAAGGTTTAGTAGGTTGTTTAAGTTTTCGGTTTGTAATACAACGGCTAGGGCACGCCTGGTTAAGGGCATTTTTAAAGATTTCTAAAAATATACTCGCAGCCTCATCCGGAAGAGAAGACTTTCGGATGACTTGCAAGAGAAGAGGAGGCAAAAGACAGATCTTGTGGACAGTCCAGCTTTGGAACCAACAATGACACTAAGTGGTTAGAGGATCGCCGCTGGAGAGTTCTAGTAACCTTCACCATCCAATCATAGACGGCGAGCCGGAAGAGTTTAGCAATAACCTTCAAATCAACTATGGCAGCCCGGTGCAAGTTGAATATGGCTCAAATCCTCTGCAACTTACGCCAGAACTTGACAACTGAGAAGAATAAGACAGCACCACAAATAAATATTAGTATTTTATAGCGTTTATTTGTTAATTAAAGCAGTTTTAGCAACATCTCGAGTAGATAAAAACTCTGCCTATCATGCAACCCAAAGTCTTGTCCTCGTGGAGGCATGATCACCCTCCACTGGGGACCGATAACGCCGTATTTTCTGAAAGAAGTACCTCACATTTTTCAAACGCCTGGGGGAAACAATCCTATCCTTCCATTCTTTTCTGATGAAAAATTTTAACTTGTTTGTTATCACAACAATTCAATAAAATTTTGTCAGGTTGTTTTACGCATTTTAATCTTCTTCTGCATCTGGAAGTAATAAGGTTAAACAGCAATTTCGTCCGATATTTTATTATTTCTGTTTACGAAATGAAACGATAAAAATAAAGAATGGGAACACCAATATGTTTACAAATTTTGGTCTGATGTAGGCATAATAACATGAGATGGCTAATGTTTGTTTTTCTAGAGACCCGACTCCTAGGAACTACTAGACAGTTTCATAATCTGAGAAACTGCTAGTCGTCTCATCTTCAAACGACACAAAAGAATAAAGCTGACGTAAAGCTTATCTGGTGTATCGTAGCTTACATACAATGTAACCTACAGCAATACAAGCTACATAGCTTGCAACAATAAACGTTTTTTTAAACACAGTTCGTGGGAACGAACTGTAAGTAGGGAGAGGCGCGGCTCAATAGCAACCGAAACTATAAAAAACGGAATTTTGATATCAATAGATATATCAAAAGAATCGGCTGATTCCAAATATATAAATTTCATGAAGTTGTTACCCATCAAAGGCTACGAGACTGAGAAAATTTGCCTGATTTTCGAAAAAGTGGAGAAACACCTCATGAAAGCAAAAGAATCTTACTGAAAGTCACACAATCAGCTTCAGCGTATCAGAGAACCCACTATAAAGGTTTCAAGCTCCTATCTGAAAAAATGTGGAATTTCGTATATTTTTTTTTTGCCAGAAGAAAGATCACGGATTCGTGTTTTTTTGTTTTTTTTTTCCAGGGGTGACCGTATCGAACCAATGGACCTAAAATATCGGAGGGCCCATTCGAACGGAAATTAAAAGTTCTAGTGCCCTTTTTAAGCGAGCAAAAATATTGGAAGGCAGCTAGGGCCCCTCCCACACCGCTTTTTTCCGCAAATCGTCCGACCAAAATTTTGAGATAGCCATTTTGTTCGGCATATGTGAGAGGCTCACTAACTATGCCTGTGGAGATATCAGACCCCCCACAGCCCCAGGGGAAAGGTCTATAAGTTATAAAATTTGCCCATTGTTTACACATAGTATTTGTCATTGGGAAGTATGCATACGTTTTTTGGGTGGGAGGGAAGAGGGACCAAATTTTCTGCTGGGGGTTTTTCCCCGGGGGGAATTCTCCATTGGGCGGGAAGTTTCCAGGGGGTGAAATTTTTCAGGGAAAATTTCACACTGGGGGGAACTTTCCAGAATTCCTATACAAAATTCCTTTTATATATCTTGCTTTCCCTTTTCTGACTCAATTTTACGCGTGGAAATGTTAAGGGTTATTGTCCGGAGTAAATTTTTACTAAGATTGAATTGTCTAGAGGATATCTCTCCGTGGAATTTTTTCCACGAGGGATTTTTTTCCGTGGAAGTGGAGCCAGATTTCCAGGAATAATTTAAAAAAACGATAAGAAATTAAATACAAAACACTTTTTTCAAATGAAAATAAGGAGCAACATTAAAATTTAAGACAAACAGAAATTATTACGCATATGAAGGGGGTTCCCCCCTCCTCAACAACTCGCTCTTTACGCTAAAGTTTGAATTTCGTCCCAGTTCTTTAAGAACGACTCCTGAAACACAAAATTCGTTTAATTAGTACAATAAGAAGTTTTTTTTAAGTACCAAAAAGAGCGAGGTATTGAAGAGGAGGCATCCCCTCTTCAACACCTCATGTTTTTATTCAATTATTACTTGAACACAAAAAAGGTTTGACCCAGCTTATGAATCCGATTAAAAATGAATGCAATTATAACGGTTATCAAACTGGACTGATATGATCAAACAGTTCGTGGCAATGAACTGTAAGTAAGGAGCGATGCAGCTCAATAGTAACCAAAAGTCTAAGAAACAGAGTCTTGATAACAATAGATACATCAAAAGAATCAGATTTTGATGCTTATTCAAAATATATAAAATTCATCAAATTGAATGTTAACCAACCAATTACGATCCTGAGAAAATTTGCACAATTTTTGAAAAAGAGGGAAAACACATCCCAAAACATCAAGCGACTTAATGAAAATCAATCCATCAGCTTCAGTATACCAGATAATCCTACAGTAGAGGTTTCAAACTCCTACGTACAAAAATCTGAAATTTTGCATTTTTTGCCAGAAGAAAGATCACGGATACGTGTTTATTTGTTTTTTTTCCAGGGGTGATCACATCGAACCAGGGATCGTAGGAGATCGAGAGGGATCATTTGATTAAAAATAAAATGTTCTAGTGCCCTTTTTAAGTGACAAACATATTGATGGGCAGTTAGCCCCCCTCCCATGCTCAATATTCCCCAAAGTCACCCGATCAAAATCTTGAGATAGTCATTTTGTTCAGCATAGTCAAAAAATCTAATAACTATGCCTTTGACGATGACTTAAACCCCCACAGTCTCAAGGGGAAGGGCTGCAAGTTATAAACTTTGCCCATTCTTTACCTATAGTATTAGTTATTGGGAAGTATACAGACGTTTTCGGGGGGAATTTAGAAGAGAATTTTCCATGGAGGAGGAGCCGGATTTCCCAGCATTATTTAAAACATGATCAGAAGTTAAATATAAAACAAGCTTTTTCGACTGAAAGTAAGGAGCAACACTAAAACTTAAAACGAACAAAAATTATTACGTATAGGGGGGGGGGGGAGGTCGCCTCTCGTCAAAACCACGCTCTTTACGCTAAAGTTGTTTTTAGTACTTTTAAAAGAGCTATTTATTGTAATTAATCGGCCTTTGTGATTCAGGAGTCATTCTTAAAGAATCGGGACAAATTTGAACTTTAGCGTAAAGAGCGAGGTATTGACGAGGGGGAGACCCCCCCCCTCATACGCGTAGCAATTTCTGTTCGTTTTAGGTTTAAATCATGGGGTGCCCAAAAGCTGAATTTCAGGGGGGGCTTACCTGGTCTAAACGGAACTTCCAATGCTGCATAATAGAAATCTCAAAACAAAAATATAAAATATAAGGCAGCACCATTCAGCAAGAGGGGGGGGGCCCCCCCTCTGCCCTCCCATGGTTTTAATGTTGCTCCTTACTTTCAGTTGAAAAAAACTTGTTTTTTAATTTAATTATATCAAGAAGCGAGACTTATCATTCCTGAAATATAACTTTGGGAGATAGCATTGAGGGAAGGGCAATTTAACAATCAAAATGGGCCCCTCGAAATGTTGATCAGATCTATAACGGGATTATAAAAGGACCAGATATCTAAAATGGTTCAAGCTCAGGTGCTGGTCACTCTCCAATTCCTTTTAAGTTTTGAAAAGGGCACAGGAAATCTCAGTTACTGTTCGAACGAGTATCCTCCGAAGGTTTTACGGCCACATGGGGGGGGGGCTGAGGAGGGGGAAGATTACCTCCTTTACGGAGTAAATACTGTTTGTTTCAGGATTTAATGTTACTCTTTACTTTCATAATAAAGGCGTGGACTAGAAATAATTGCAAAAATTGAGTGATTAGATATCAATTTCTACCTCCCCAACCCTTCCCTAGAACTAATTGCATGTATCTGAAGGGCCAATGAGAGTAAGGATAATTTGTTATTAAAATGCACTCTTAAAGACATCTGCCCCCCCGCAAAATGATCCACTACCTCCCCTTAATAATAGCTGATAAGCACACTTGCTTATAATTTTATGATATATGAAAAACAATTATTGAAGTTAGATATTCAAGCTTAGTCTAAAGGGAGATTTGAGATTAATTCCTACCTCTCATTTATTTGAAGGCTCATGGAGATATAAACGATTTGGGTATTGAGAACAAAAATACACATTGAATGCTGTTCAAAATAGCAAAATATCACCGCCCCTCCTTCATAATAGCTGATGTACAATTACACATTTTTCTTCTTCTTTTTATTTGTCTTAGTTTCCCTTTGACTGCTCCATTCTACATTTGGGGAGAAGGTTCCGGGGTGGAATTGTTGTAGGGGGTGGGGGAGGATAAGCTCGACTCCACGTTTCTAATAGACTGAAATTCCATAGTGGAGGGTAGAAAAACCAGTATCTGGAAAATTGTTACGGTGAGTATTATCAAACGAAATTTGTGAAAGTTGTTTTATTTAGCGAATACCATGTCAAACAGAAACGTGAAAGTCAACCTAGTTTCGTTAACTTGTGTAACTATGAAACATGCCCGATATATAGGTGCCCAAGCATTTAATTAAAGGGGGACCATTCCCAAAGGAAGGACTAATTTAGAATAAATACAATTTCTACAAAAATTAAGCAAATAACGGAAGGTAGGGTGGAAAAAAAAATTGTAGAAAATTCATAAGGGGATACAACCTTAAAAGTCTGTCCTTGCATGAGTGCCTGATACAATACCTTTCTCTTTAATTTATGTTAAGACGAAATACAGGTATCATATACTTAGACCTTAGGGAGGAGAGGGCTTTCACCCCTCAATTCCCCAGTTTCATTGCTAAAGTACTGCTTGAGCTTCGATGAAAAATTAGTAGAATACAACGTACACACCAAACTCGTAATTTTAAAGTTATTAGCTTAACGACTTATAATACACCTACAAGTTTATCATATTTTAAAACAAAAAAAGAATGTATCCTCAATTTTATTTCAAGCAGGGGTTAGGCCTAAGGCTTAAACAACGGAAAATATTAAATAACCTAAGATTGCTGCTTTAATATCCGAAAAATTTCTCCCCTTGATTAAAATGATAAATCACCCTTTTTGATTTAAAAGTAACCGTAACC
Organism: Artemia sp. Qi Xiang Cuo; assembly: GCF_049724085.1. Taxonomy (NCBI): domain Eukaryota; kingdom Metazoa; phylum Arthropoda; class Branchiopoda; order Anostraca; family Artemiidae; genus Artemia; species Artemia sp. Qi Xiang Cuo. The sequence continues at coordinate 39,661,519 of NC_142808.1, forward strand.
GTTTTAATTGAACAATAAGAATCTTTAACATATGTAAAAGATTTTAACTGAACAAATCTGGAGACGTGACAGGTAAGCGAACATGCAAAGTAAAAGCATAAGACAAAACGAACTTCTGTTTGATACAGACTGTCAGAAAGAAGGTTTCCCAGGGAAGTGTCTTTACTTTAAGATCCACTGTTCCTTCCTTTGTGAGAAAGGGGGTGTCGGACAATGTCCGTCTTTCCATGAATTCTTTAGATTTATAGAGACAAATTGGGAGTTTAAAATTTTAAGTGTAAAGTGGAATATTATATCCTTATGATTCCTTTAACATATGGGAAGAGCGAGGAGGTAATCTTCCAAAACAAGATTTGACTAAGGAACTCCCTGCCTCCTTGACAAGATATAAAGATGTCAACTGAAAATAACTATTTGGTTTTCCATGACATAACATTGAGTTTATGAGAAGAATTCGTAAAGTCAAAGAGAACGATATTTCAAATTTTTCTTTTTAGTTTAAGGTTTAGGGAGTTTCTTTCTATACAAATTGTTAAGTGACTATCGTAATTACCATCCAATCAATAATCTCCATCTCTGAAGCAATCGCTCGATGTCACCCAACAGGTATCAGAAGCCTGAAGCCAGAATCGGTAAGTCTACTTTGCTTTGTCTTCCGGCTTTGGGATTGAGCTGAAACCTTAAGGAATAGTTATTCATAGAGGGTGGGGGTAAAGAGACTTTGAATTTGGTATTACGGGAAAGGAGAAAAATATTTTTTCCAAACCTCACAAGAGCATGCGCTGAGGTGTATTTGTTCTTTTTAAGCACGTCGTTCGATAGGCTCTGCTGCTAGTCATATAAACGTCTTGTGGAATTCTACAGAAATTTCGAACGGCAACAAAATTTGTGGAATTAATATCCTTCACTTGAATTATACACTTTATTTCAATATTCGGTCTGATATGTTAGAATGGATTATAGTGGTTCACGAGAAAAGCATCAATTCTCACCCTCAGGATCGGTGACACCTCTTCAATTATATAATAGCAGTGATTCATGTCAAATATTTTCCTTCCGAAAATGTCGCCTGATAAATACTGCAATAGTCTATCTGCAATCTGAATTAGTCATGATTTTATGTTGTTCATTAAGTTCCACACAAAATTTCTTGGAAGTCTAATACCCACGCAAAAACAATAGTTAGCAAATATGAAAAAGGCACGTTCACTAGGAATTTAAACTTTATAGCTTTGTTGAAGACAATTTTTCACTTTGCATACTTGAATCTTGTTCAAGTATTGAAAAATCACACGACAAATTACGGTCGGAATAACAATTCCTAATGTTCGGGTTTTCATAACCAAGAACGATATTTGAAGTAGTTTCCGACAATGATCGATACACAAATTCTGGTGCAAGAAGAGTTGCGCCTTGATTATCATCTTTAATTGACCTGCGGAAAGTATTTTGCACAGTATTTGCTAGCGATGATATCCTGAAAGAGGCATAGGGAGATGCCTTTTTAGTTCTCATCAGAGGTGACGGTTCTTCATCTTCTTCAGCTTTCATAGGAGTACTTGTATTTTCAACAGGATTTACTCTTTTCATTGGAGGGGGTGGAGCTTCACGGGTAATCCTAGTTTCAGTATTGTTCGTCTCTTCAAACTCATTGAGAGTATTACGGAAGATGGGACTAGCAAATGATGATACTGAAAGTCTTTTAATTGTGGCATACCTTGGTGTTTCGTTATCATGACTGCATGATTTAGACTGGGATACTTTCAAATGAGGTTTCGTGTAATGATTATCGAAGGATGACTTCCGAGAAACTTTAAAACGATCCGGCATTGAGTAGAGTAAAATTGAATCTCGCTGCTTATACAACGGGGCAGTGGAGCTGTTGTCAAGGCTATCACTCACTAGCGCCTGGTTAAACGTCTGCCTTAAAAGGTCTAAGTCTGGTTGAATGTCAACTCTCTCATAAATAACAGACGGCGATTCTTCTCTCAATGGTATAACACAAATGGTATCACTCCCGTCCAATAATACTTCATTATGCGACTGATGGTAAAAATCCAAATTATTAAACTTAGGATCGCTCTTAAACTCCTCGCTTTCGCTCGATATTCGGAAAGGAAAGCCGCGCAGAAATCCTGTTAAAAAAGAAAGCAAGACAAATCCACAGGAACAGCCTAGGTACACTTTCCAGGCAATGCTATAAAACACTTGAGCGTCAATACTGTCTCCTTCAATAAACATAGGGAAAATGATGTACCACAAAAATGGAAAGAATACCACTGGATAGAACAGCGAGTAAACAATAAGTATCCAAAAGCACAAATGCCTCCATGACATAGGCATATTGTAACTATCTTTGTTATTACACTAACTATGAACTTTGCTTTTGATTTGGTATTCTTTTAATCCACTCAATGCACTGATGGTAAAAATCAATAAACATAGGGAAAATGATGTACCACAAAAATGGAGAGAACACCACTGGATAAAACAGCGAGTAAACATTAAGTATCCAAAAGCACATACGCCTCCATGACATAGGCATATTGTAACTATCTTTGTTATTACATTAACTATGAACTTTGCTTTTGTTTGGTATTCTTTTAATCCACTCAATGCACTGAAGACTCACTGGCCAATCGAATGACTACTTGCATTTAATTACGTTTACAAAATCTTGATTCTTCATTAATTAAGTATACTTTAAATTAAATATGGCAGCCACAGCTACTCCTCATGAATATTCATTGTATAGTTGACCTTGTTTTTTCTTACATTTCAGCTTAATTAATGTGACTTCGACGGAATTGGCAAATTGTGTCAGTTTCTGGGACATACGCAAATCAATAGTATATTTCAAGTTATAATTTTTGAAAAGGGATAATAATAATTATCCTTTATTATAAAATACAGAAACATTTAAATTTTTTCTATAGACAGGTTATTTCTTAAGGACCAATTTATAGTAATTATGGCAGGCACATACGCATCTGTTAACATTTTGAGGGGTGAGGGATTGGGGATACTCGTAGATTTTGGGGAAGAGAACACTCCAAAAAGAATGAAAAGGTGTATATCAACTAGATAATTAGATAATTGGCTTTTAAATACAGATTATTATTATTATCTAGCATATGTAAAATTAGAATTCCACACACACAAAATTACAAGTGATGAAGTCATAATTTTTGCCACTGGTTTGTCAAATTAAAATTAAAATATTTTGGATCTTGAAAAAAACTATGGAACATGATTAATTGCCCAATAGTTTTTCCTGCATTTCTGATATCACCTGATTATATTGTAAATGTAAATACAATTAGAGTAAAACAAAGAGTAGCTTTCCAAAAATATATATGGCCTGAACTAGTTTGATAACAGCCAGCCTATTTACCCATCTAGTACCAATGAAAATAAACTTGATTGTTTGAATCGGTGAAGGGGAAAGTTACACAGTCACATATATCTTTAAAATTTTGAAAACATTAGAAATTCAATTTTCAAGAGAAAAAACCTTCATAAGTAGTAGCGGATGCCAAACTTAACAAAGGAGATAAAAACTATTTTGAAGGTGTGACTGTCTTTTGGAGTCAACAAGTTGTTAATCTTCGATTTTACTGACCAAAAGCTTTTAACAAATTTAACTAATTACTTTGGCTTATTTATTTTCACGGTTAAACGTGACAAAACTGATTAAAATGTGATACTGACCTTGAAATAACGACAGATAAATCTAAGAAAATCGTGGTTCTCAGGTATAAATAGACCTAAGATTGGTCGGGGGAGGGGGGCAAAGATATTTTTATTTTGATATATTTAGTATTTTAAGGAACCAGTCCAATGTGAACCGATATTTTCAAACTATTCCTTCAGTTAAAAAGACTGTTCGCTTTGACTTTAAACTTTTATGGGTATTTTCAACCCCATATTGCCAAAGTAATAAAGTAATGACTAAAAAAATATGTCTTAAAAACTTAAAAGTTTTCCTGAATATCATCCAAAAGCAAAGTCTGGGCAAACAAATCTCACAAATTTTTGTCTTTCTTTCAAGTCTTTTGGCACGTCACTAAACACAGACTAAGACTTGTGCAACGCGAAGTACATTCAGAAAATATTAAAACGGAAGAATCAGCAAAATTTATAAGGAAGTGGTCTAGAGATTATTACCGTCACCATTAGAATATTGAATAACATTTTTTGAGATAATGGAAAAGGAAAAGTCAGCGATAAGTAAACCAGCGTATTATATTTCTTCAAAACAGATGGAAGATATCGCGTTTTTGAAATGCGAATCTGGGTCTACTACACAAAAATTACGCCCTTCGATCAAGCCTGTATTCTGAGGAGAGTTTAGGGGGCTTTGACCCCCCTCCGACGAAATATTTGTACGACTCGTAAAATGTAACAAAATCCTAAACACATTTTTAATACGTTTTTTAAAGTTTTTTGTAAAGCCCTGACCCCCCCCCCCCCGACCAGAATACAGAAAGATATGCCCTATGACAGTAGGACACATACAAAACGACTGGATAGTATTTTTGATGTTGGTAATTAGTTGTAGAATACTCCTAATATGTTTCTATTTAGATATTAGCTGCTCAAACTTCGGATAACTGATGAGGTTAGAATTTTTATTCTTATTAAATAAAAAAAACAAGTTTTTTTTTAACTGGAAGTAAGGAGCAACATTAAAACTTAAAACAAACAGAAATTATTCCGTATATGAAAGGGGCTGTCCCCTTCTCAACGCCTCACTCTTTACGCTAAAGTTAGACTATTTCTTACAACTCTATTTTTTAAAACAATAAAAAACTTTAGCGTAAAGAGCGAGGCGTTGAGGAGGGGACAGCCCCTTTAATATACGGAATAATTTCTGTTTGTTTTAAGTTTTAATGTTGCTCCTTACTTCCAGTTAAAAAAAACTTGTTTTTTTTTTATTTAATTTTGAACATTTTTTAATTAATACAGGTTTTGATTTTGGCTCACCGTACATGAATAATTAAAAAAAAATGTTCGAATTTTGTTCCAATTCTTTAAAAATGACCCCTTAATCACAAAGGCCGTTAATCAGAATAAATAGCTCTTACGAAAGTGCTAAAATATCTTTGGCTTAAAGAGCGAGGTATTGACTAACGGGCGAACCCAATCATATACGTAATAATTTATGTTCGTTTTAAGTTTTGATGTTGCTCCTTACTTTCAGTTGAAAACTTGTTTTTTTTTATATTTAATTTCTGATCGTTTTTTAAATAATGCTGGGAAATACGGCGCCCCCTTCATAGCAATGTCCCTTCCCCCTTGAAACTTCTTCCATGGAAAGATCCTCCCACTTAACCCTCGACCCCTCTCCCCAATACCAGAAGAAATTCCCCCCTGAAAACGTCTGTATACTTCCCAATAACCAAGTAAACATTGGGTAAAGTTCATAACTTTCAGCCCCCTCCCCCGGGGGCTTTTGGGAATTAAGTCATCCTAAAAGACATATTTATTATATTTCGACCATGCTGAACAAAATGGCTATCTCAAAATTTTGATCGGGTGATTTTGGAAAAAAAAATGAGCGTGGGAGGGGGCCAAGTTGCCCTCCATTTTTTGGTCACTTAAAAAGGGCACTAGAACTATTAATTTCCGTTCGTAAGAGACCTCCCACGATATTCTAGGACCACTGGGTCGATATGATCACCCCTGGGAAAAAAAACAAAACAAACAAAAACAAATTAACACGCATCCGTGATCTTTCTTCTGGTAAAAAATACAAAATTCCACATTTTTGCAGATTGGAGCTTGAAACCCCTAAAGTAGGGTTGTCTGATGCGCTGAATGTGATGATGTGATTTTCATTAAGGTTCTATAACTTTTAGGGGGTATTTCCCCCTTTTTTCAAAAATCAGGTAAACATTCTCAGGCGAGTAACTTTTGATTAGTAAGACTAAACTTGATGAAAATTATACATTTGAAATCAGCATTAAAATCTGATTCTTTTGATGTATCTATGGGTATCAATTGGTATCCGTTTTTTAGAGTTTCCGTTACTATTGAGCCGGGTCGCTCCTTACTTACAGTTCATTACCACGTTGATTTTTTTTTCAAGAACAGGTGGTACATAAACACAAGTTATTAATTTCGTACTTTAAAGATGTTGGTACCACTGAGAACAGGCAAGGACGTGAAATCAATCGTTTACTGGACAATTAGAAGACGAGGAATATTCTTTAGATCTTTATTCATTTAGTGTACGTAAGAAACGCATAAAGGCATCCCACATAAACCTCTTTTTACCAGACACCTTAAGTACAAAACTGAAGTTCGGTTTGTTGGCTTATTTCCCTTCTAAGGTCACAATTTCCTCCTTTATAGACAACGGAAATGTCAAGTTCTAAAACTCTACCCACGACCTTAATATGACCTCTTGCGATCACGGTAGGTCCTTTAAAGGTCGGACTATAACAAGACAACTGGCAATTCTAAAATTACAGGTAACACAATAGCGCAACCGAAGTAAACGAGTGATAAGACTTTAATGTATTATTTATATATTTTCCCAAGTCACTTCGTACGGAAGGAGTTGCCGTGGAGACTTTGGAGGGGGCTCATTCAATTAGATATTGAACAACCTATTGCCCTTTTTAGACTTAAAAAGACCTGGAGGACAACCAGCCCTCCTTCTATGCCCTATTTAGCTGCAAAAGGAACGTTGAACTAATCAAAAGACACTGTGCATCTAAGTTGTCAAATAAGCGTAAATAAAATGTCCCAGGAACGGCTAAAGGTGTTAAGTTAAAACTTTCAGGGCATATTGAACTAAACAAAAAAAAAAAAACACCATGTACATTTAAGGGTATTAAGTTGAAACTTTCAGGGCGTGTTTAGGGGTATGTTGATCTAAATCAAAAGCTATTGCGTACAACCATGTTGTCAAAAGGGGCGTATCATGTTGTCAAAGGGGATGTCGAGGAAGATGTACAACTAAATAAACAGCCCCTTTGGCAATACAGGCTGTCAAAAGGAAATATCAACAATATCTCAGGAACGGCTAAGCGCATTAAATCGAAACTTTCTGGGAATGTTGAACTAAACAAAAAGACACTACGATTATCCATGTTGTCAAAAGAGCGTTTCTGCAATATCTTTGGATCGGTCAAGGGTATCAAGATGAAACATTCAGGGTCCAAGCCTTAATTCTCGCGTAGAAAAACTGACGAAAACTTAACAGATTCGTTTTGTTAACCAATACAAAAAAAAACATATAATGCCAATTAAAGACGAACAGAAAATAATTAAGAAGAACATTTTTTTTAAGAAAGAAGTTTTTCATAGAAAAGTAAAAGGGCTGCTTTAAATCAATGAGGAGTAAAAGTAAAGTCGAATAATAATACAAATACTACTACTAAAAATTTACCGCAGCACCAAGCCACCTGAGGCCAACACAGCTACACAAGCTCCTCCTCCATCCTAATCTATTCAAAGCCTCCCTCTTAACACCCTCCAATCCCAATCGCGGACGACCAGCTTTACGTTTAGCCCTAGACGGTTGGCCGAAAAGGACAGTCTTTGGCAATCGGCGATCCTTCATCCACAGAACGTCCCCTAGCATCCTCAACCTTTCTCCGTCCGTTCTGCCGTCCTTGCCGTGCCGCTGAATTCCTGGCACTGCCGTGCCGTCCATGCCGCCCTGGCTAAGTGGTTGGCGCGCTGGTTTGAGAATTCTTTGTCCAAAGGGAACGGGTTCAATCCCTGTCGTAGGTAGTTATTTGATTTGGGATAGGGGTCAGTGGCGTGACTCTGTAAGCTCAGCCAGAGTCGACCCAGCTCTAAGTGGGTATCTGGAGAAATCTGGGAAGGTAAGCAGGAAGGGTGTCCGAAAGCACAGGATGGCTGGCCCCCAACCATCCATTACACTTCCTGGCTGAAGGGCCACGAAACGGAGACCAGCACTGCCTGTTTGGACCTTAAGGGTCTAGTGCCGTTATACTTACTTACAACCTTTCTCTCATAATAGCCCTAGAAAGCAAGATTGAACCATACTTTTCATACAACCTACTTTTTGAAATGTGGTCAGTCAGCCGGGTACCCAAAACAATCCATAGGCAATTTCTCTGAAATACATCTAGCAAATCTTGACCGTTTTTTGGAGCGCCAATACTTCAGAACCATATTTGACCACTGCCATCACTGTAGCTTCCAATATTCTAATCTTGGTTCGTAAACTTATCTTTCTATTCTTCCAAAGCTTTTCCAACTATGAAAAAACACCCTAAGCCTTGGCTATTCTACTCTTCATATCTTCACTGCTCCCACCGTCTTTACTAATAATACTACCAAGGTAACTGAACCTGTCCACCTGATCAATCTTTTCGTTACCCAACATCACCTTTCCATCTTCCCTTATTCCTAGTCTTCGCGACTTAGTATTCTTAACACTAATTTTCAAACCTATTCTAGCACCCTGATCTCGCTAAAAGTCCATTCATTTTGCTCACACTTTCATCTAGGAAGCTTAAATCATCAGTATAATCCAAGTACAGAAAAGTTTTTCTTCCCATTTGATTCCGTGTTCTCCCATTGCCTTTCCTGAGCTCCTTATGATAAAGTTCATAAAAATGATCCATATAAATAGGGATAGAACAAAACCTAGCTTAACTCCTGATTTAATATGAAACCAGCTACTAACCTCATTTCCTACCTTAACTGCAGCAGTGGTATTATCGTAAATAGCACTAATTACTTTAGAGTATTTGTCTGGTATACATGGATAAGACCTCCGTTAAAGCTTTTCTATCAGATCAATCAAATGCTTGCTCATAATCTATAAAACTGAGGACTGAGGGTATTTGGTGACTAAGGCGCTTCTCACTTATTAGTCTAAAAGTGAAAATTTGGTCGACACATCCTCTACACTTCCTATAACCGCACTTTTCTTCTCTTAAAACTTTGTCTACATCTACTCTCAGTCTAAAAAGTATCATCATACTAAGTAATTTGATACCTACACAGACCAGGCTAATACATCTATAGTTGAAACACTCACTCTTATCATCTTTCTTATATTTCAGCTTTAAATTCATCCTAGACACTACTAGATGGTAATCTTTACTTTTAACTTCAATAACAGCACTCCTATATACTACCCTAGTATCTTGTACTGATCCTGCCAGACGTCAGTTTGCAATAACATAATGAAAATAATAATGCGCATTTTAAATGAAAAGAAATCACTATAAATTAATACATGAAACCCGAAAGAAATTACATTTAATAATTAAGTTGAACCTAAAAAAAAAAAAAAAAATACCACAAACAAACACAGGACTAACGCCCATCAAACCTTCTAAAGGCCTGTGTCATTTGTGCTTTACTAAAAACACAATGAGTTTTGAAAATTTTCTCTGTTATACCGCTAATAAATCCAAAACTGCCGAGACTTCCAGGAACGAATATCGTTAGATATTACACACTCAGTCTAATTTTATTAGTTCCTTTCAGCAATCTTGGTTATTGTAGCGATTTTCTTTTGTTCATGTTGTTGATGCTTTGACAAGTAAAAGCCCCATTGCTCATAGTAAAAACTGTTTTCAGTAAAGCACAAATGATGCTCTGGCCTTTAGAAATCTTATGGGGAGCGTTAGTCCTACTTCTGTTTAGGGCAATTTCTGTTCGCTTTAAGTTTGACTTGATTATTCATTTTAGTATCTATTTGTTTTGGGTTTTATTTAGACATTGATAATGATTTCTGTTCATTTAAAGTCTGATTCTCTGAAAGACTTATTTTCTGGATTTTTTTTTCAATGAAAAATGCAAAAAGCGAAAAACAAAATTGAGAAACGATTATGTAGAATAATCAAGTTTAATTATCATAGCAAAATACTGATGATATTACCAAGGCCGTATCCAGGGGACGTAAGGCGGGATTAGGGGGTTTGAACCCCCCTCCCCAAAGTGTTTGTCGGACTCGTAAAAACGGAACATAAATGGATATAAAAAAATTTTGTATGCGTTTTTTGATTTTGTGTGTGTGTGTAAATATCCTCCCCCGAAAAAATCCTTGTGTAAAACACCCCCCCCCCCCAAAAAAAAGATACCCCCCTTACACAAGATATCTACCTCATATTCTATTTCTGTTTTAGCTTTAGGAATTTTTTCATACCTTGTTCTTTTTTAGGAAAGCTTTTTTGTAACGAGACAAGAGCAATACTTCCAATTCCTGCTTAGAAAAAAAAAAAAAAAAAAAAAACAAATCTGGCAAAAACATGGTAAGGATAATTTAATGAATAATGTGAGGACTTATTACATTTCTAGAGGCGGATTTACTTGACACTACATAGGGGAGACAGGTCATGACCTGGACAAAAATGTGTCAATACCTCTAGCACAAGCACCACTACTAACAACCACAACAAAGGTACATAACAACAGCAGTGGCCAGCGTTAATTAGAATTTATCTCATTTTCCAAAGATTCTTATTCCCAGAGTTTTTAGACGTGTTTCTTTTCATTCCCAAGAATCGTTGCTCAAAGTTTATGACGGCATTCCTACAATTGATTTAATAAGCAAACAAAAGATGGAATTTTGAAATTCTATAATTTTTTCTTCCTTGTTTAGATCGTGGAAGCAGTATTTTTTCAGCAAAGCGTCTAATTCCAATAATAAAAAAAACAAAAAAACATGAGCCCCTCGGATGCCAAATCCATTCAGTCAAAATAAAATTATGTTTTGAATTTTAAGGTCATATTTGTCATTTTGAATTTTTTTTTGTAGCCACCAGCGTTAACTATCCTACTTTACTGTCAAATATGTATAATAAGTTGAGCAGTAAAAGAATCATAATTTATTCTACCTTTTCTATGGATTTATTTTCTTTTTAAGAGACAGAGACAAAAAATCATCTTCGAAGGACGGGTTCACGTCACACACTCCAGAGGATGACCTCGTAAGATATGTACCAACAACTTCCTGACCCATAGCCTCCTCCAACTACTATGTCTAACGCCACTAGACTGTAATATTGGCACCAAATTCACTGCTTTCTCAGAAGAAAAGAAGCCCCAATACAACAACAAAAGCCGAATGGGACTTAATTCAAGTCAAGTAAGTCAAATTTGCATATGAAAACCAAAAGAATTTGGATATTTCTTCCTCCACAGAATTGGGAAATCGAAATTTCCCATTTTTCCTGTTTTAAACCGATTGAGGTCCCAACCACCGACAGATTCTATTATTAGCCTATGTGAGGGATTTCCGTTATACTGGTTCACAATTAACTAAGATCAAAATCCAAATATTCAGCCATGAAAAAATAAAGGTGGCGAGCCCCCCTCCCCAAAAAAAAGTTACAGATTCTGCACGAACAGAGAAGGGGGAGGTAAAGGTGGCTGATGTTGGTGTAATCTGCGGTATAGGTTCAACAGTCTGGATTCTCGGCAGTTAAGGAGTTTTTTTTTTCCAAAACACTTTCATAGATTAATTTGGGTAAAATTCCTCCGTAATATCCCTAGTTCTTACAATACAAATTTAAGCCATAAGCTGAAAGGCAAGACAGACGCAAGTATAGGACAAATAAGGATGTCATAATTGTTATTCATGGGAGGGAAAGCAAGTCAGCTGTTATCTAGATGAGATTAAATACTGATGAGAGTCTACTTAATTCCCATACCAGGAGATCCCTCTCTTTGTCACTCAGCTTACGAGTATCTGAACCGTACGGCTTTTCTGTCCCCAAACCAGATACACAAAAAAAGAATTACATGGAAATAACAACGACGTTAGAAAATCACTTTGGACAGAGGATACAATCCTGCTATGAATAGTATAGGCTTAACTGGGGTAACAGAATAGACGTAATGCTACATAAAATAAAGAAATATAAAAGCGAGAAACTAAAAATGTCACGAAACTCCTTTCCGAATTACGGCCGTCGAATCGTAATAGTGTTATCTCTGAACGGTATAATTAGATCCTGCAAATTTTATTTACAATTAATCACTCTTATAGAAAACGAGCAGCATAGTTGCCAAAAAAAACTTAACGGCGATTTTTTTTCAGATGCTTAATCTCGGCACGCAAATTTACATTTAATTACGGCCTTGAAAATTATTTGGCAAAGACAGGTAAACTATTACGAGTGAAGAATTAATTTGAGATAATTTTCCTAGTAAAGCTATTTTTTCACTGTCGATCGAAATTAAGAAAAACAATAGGAAAAATAAAAGATAGCACTCAACATGAGAGACAAAAATAACTCTAAATATAATTTTCAATAATCCATTCCCCTGGATTCTTTGTTTAGTGATATTTAGAAACAGAAAAATCTTGAACGAAGAGTAAACGGTCTTATTTCTCTCCTTAAACTCCTTAATAAATTTGGGTCTTCCTGTTCACTCTAACGATTTATATCTCCTTTGTTCGCCCTCTACTCAATTATACCCGTCCAGTTTGGTACCCTTACGTTTCTGATAAGGATTAAATAAAATTGAATCCATCCAAACAAGTGTCCTGTACTATAGCCTCTGTTTAAAAAAAATATTTACCACTACCCTCATTTATCCCCATTTTTATTCTTTAATTACTTTATAAATATTATTAGTTTAATTTTTTTTTGGTGTGTTATGACTTGTGTGCAAGGCCGTACCCAGGGGGAATTAGGGGGTTCGACCCCTCCCCCAATGTTTGTCTGACTCGTAAAAACGTAACGAAAATGAATATAAACAAAATTTTTACGCGTTTTTTTTTGTGTTAGACACCCCCCCCCCCAAATAAAATCGTTGAGTAAAACAGGCCCTGAAAAAAAAACCTGGATACAGCCCTGCTTGTGTGTTTCTTTTTTTAAGAATCTTATCAATTCCATGAATAATTGCTATTCTTTGTTGTTATGCATTAATATATTTTTTACCCAATTTTATATGGATTTTTAAAAACCCTGTTATGTGTTTTTATGTCAAATTTTTTTCCCTTCTTCTTAAGTTATTGGCCTGTTTTTTTTATTCTCTCTTTTTTTTTACTCTCAAATGCAAATTTGGCCCATTTAAGACTGTGAGAAATAATAATTTGAAAGAATATCGTATCTAATCCTCCTCAAGCCTAGAGTGTATTTCTTCAATCATAGTCATCTGAACTTTGTCTTCTTACATGAGCTAGTTTCCAGTCGTTTAAATTTCAATACTAGACTTTAGTTTTTGTTGAATAGATCTGTTTTTATTAATTTAGTGTTTGTTTGTTTTTCAATTGACATGGTTTTGCACAGCATCAACATTTGTGGTGGGAGTTTGAACACTAGCAGTAATTATATTGTTAATGGTATTAGGGCCATATCCTTCGGCTCAATCAATTTCAGTACCCACCCCTCCCATCTTCAGATCCATCACTTTAACCGCCGTCCCTAACCTTGTCACCGCAAAGTTCCATATCATAGAATGAACAACTCTTTTCCCGTCGAATGTACTATAGTAACTTCTCAAACCCTCAATCCTCTTGACAATTTACATTTGACATTTGCGAATGACAATCGACATTTCTTGACAATGTTAAATAGAACCTCCATGATTTGTTCAGAAGTTCTCAGTCATTGTCATCAAAAGGGCTATACCAAAATTTTGGTCCGATACCATGCAGGGCCCTGGGGACACAAAGGACACGATTAGTAGGGGAAAACGGGTAAATCCTTGCTTATTTTTCACCCAACACGGTGTACCTATATAATATTTACCAGGGGGCCCATATGAGATTTACAGGTGTTCCCCGCTACTTGGTGTATATATTGATTTCCATGCGTTTCTTCCGGATGTGCTTGTGGGTGCCTCGCAACATCTAATAGGGACGTAGCGAGCGCCTCGCAATGCTATTTTTCTTATGCATTTAATAACCACAAAGGGAGACTGAACTATTGTACCTAAGGGAGAAAGTGTCAGATTATCACCTGTTGTTTACGACCATGGTTCTATTTCCAAATCTCCTTACACTGACTGCCATCTCTTGTTAACAGACCTACAGGGAGCGTCATCTTAAAAATTCCTCCGATGTTAAACACGTGCGAGTTTTTTATTTTCAGACAATTAAAAATGTCTTTATTAGCACTAACAAATGTCCTAATGCTTTTATTTTTCGATTAAACTAATAGAAACATTGAACCTGAGGCCTCGCATTTTTTCGAAACGCCTTTCGGAAGAACTTCTACGCGTTTCGCTAGAACTGGCATTGCGAATTTTTTTTCCGCTGATAATGACTTCCGGAGGTGAATTTGATATATTTGGATTTTTTTTTTTTTATTATTATTAAGCTTATTTAATCAATGATTTAGCGTTTGATTTCATTCTGACACAGCACGTATTAAAAAATTTGTCTCAATACGCCCCTGTGTGGTGGCCTTTCTTCCATGAGAGGATATTCACTAACCTCAGCAATTGGTACACAAAGACCATGAGCTACAAAAAGACCATATTCTTTTAAAACATCGAACCTTACCTATAAACGCCTCATCAATTTCAGGGTTAACAACAAGCCGAGTAAGGAGCTGGAACAATTTAGCAACTATGTCTTGAGAGTCGTTTCTACAGAATACAGGGAGGCACATTGGTCGAAATACTCCCCATGTACGAATTAATACTAAGAGTTCTCGGAACATATTCAAAATTTTCGAATCTTTCCAAACTTCTGTCTGAAAATAAATAAACTGCAATTAACAATGATCTATAATTCCAAAGGGTAAAATTCTACTTTAGCTACTTTTGGCTATCTTGGAAAGGTGTTAGGTTAGGAAAATGCAACTTTCAGGGATGGGTCTACAGGCTAAAGTATGTCCCGGGAAGGTATTTTGAAGTACTTACTTCCACTCCTTCTCCCTCTAGAGGGTCCTGAAATTTGCCAACATGATGGGTGTATACCTATTGAAATTTTGACAAAACAACATTTTACCTTAATTTTCAGTTATCAGTCTCTTTTTCTCTGGCTTTAGTTCTGAAAATGCAATTCCTGTTATTTGAGTAGAATTTTAAGCCATATTAATGTATTTTTTTAATTTAGGAATTGTATTTGCAGATCTTTAAAACCTTATAGATTGGGATTGAGCAAAGTTGTGAAGCTGAAAAAATTTTTGTTGTATTTCATTTAAGCAGAAGATCTATTTTACAAGGTTTCACTTTTATAACACACAGATTTTTAAATGTCATCAAAGGTCAGGGCCCTCTAGAGGGAGAAGAAGTGGAGGTAGGTATTCAAAATACCTTCTTGGGACATACTTTAGCCTGTAGACCCATCCTAACCTAACCCCTTTCCAAGATAGC
The DNA here is from genome assembly GCF_049724085.1 of Artemia sp. Qi Xiang Cuo. NCBI lineage: Eukaryota > Metazoa > Arthropoda > Branchiopoda > Anostraca > Artemiidae > Artemia > Artemia sp. Qi Xiang Cuo. Next base: position 39,676,792 of record NC_142808.1, read on the forward strand.
CAAAAGTAGCTAAAGTAGAATTTTACCGTCCAAAGTTCAATACTTTGGTCCAAAGTCCGAAAGTCCAAAGTTCAAGTCACAGTACTTGATTGGTTCTAAACTTTAAAGTGTGAGTGAACATCCCCAAAAAATTAGGATGTACGCTATTGCCATCACCAAGTAATCAATTTATAGAAGCCGATTGGCCCTATTCTAATTTAAATTTAGCATCACTTAAGAGCCGAACATCTAAATTATTTTTCGCAAAAAAGAGTCTCAAAGGGAATTAGTTCTAATTAAGTATACAACTTTTAAGTAGGATAAAAATAATTAAAATAGTTATCAAAAATTATTTTATAAAAGAGTAATTTGAAATCTTAATAAGTATTTTCTTTCAATAGATCGTAAAACATTGTTCTCAAAAATTTTGATTATTTCGGGGGAAATAAAATCGGGGGGCAACAGCAGGGCAGCTTAGAATCAAACAAGAGCTCCACTAATTGGACTAACTTCCACATAGAATGTAAAGATGTTAAATTTAGTTCTATGAGTCAATAGGTGCAAATCATCATATGCAACAGATATGCACGTAAGGTCATTTCATACTAAAGGGCATGTTTAGAGCACGAAAGACACAAAAGAGGATTTGCACCCTCTGATCTATCTCATCACTATTAAAGGCATGTATGTCAGCATTTACGGTTGAATGAGCCATCTTTCAACTTTCTGCGAGCATCCGTTCTACATAGTGAGGCAGGAAAAAAAGTGATGCAAAATAGAAGATGGGAAACATATCGTTCTTTATTAAGTCTTTATAAACTATTATAAAACTAGCCATAGTCAACGCTACAGTCTAGCTTTCTAATATATTATAACTGTCATAGTCTACGCTATAGTGTAGCCAGTGAAAGAACATAGAACACATTTATAATACTGAAAATGAAAGCATATGGCAGTCGTGACGTCGTCGATAGAGAGTTGTCCTTGAATAATCATAAAAAATACGACACGAGTCCCCTGCGCTTCATTTTTAGTCTCAAAAGTTTTCAATCCTTCTGGTTCGCAACTTTTTCTCTGTTTTTCGGGGTAGGAAAAACTAATTTAATTTACGGCTGATACATGCGTTTTCTTTTTAACAATTCGGTTAATCCTTTAGGACGGAAACTTGAATCTTGCCTTAGATCCTCCTAGCTTAACAAGTAAATGCTTCATGCTAACAAAAACTGGCATTATAAACTGGATACCGGCACCACGCCTACTTCTATTTCAAACAACCAATAGCGACATTATTACCTGTACATGATGGACACCATACTTGTTTAGTCCCATTTAAAAAGCTACTTTTTCAGTACATTTCAGTACTCCATTAGGATGAAAATATCATACCTTCAGAAACACCTTTATTTAAACTATCTTAGGTCCTAAACCAATACTTTTCATAGAACTCAGTTATGTTTCAAAAACCCAGTGTGCGACGTAAGATAAAAAAAAAGTAAGCCAAGTTTTGGGTGTCTTTTAGGGTCAAAATGCTGTAGGATCTAGAAGCAAAATCGATTTCAGTACGCCATGTTTTGTAAGCCAAGTTTTGGGTGTCTTTTAGGGTCAAATTACTGCAGGATCTAGAAGCAAAATCGGTTTCAGGATAAAATATCCAAGAGGTAAACATACTTTCGCTAATTCTTAAACATAAAGCAGTTTAAATCAGGACCTATTTGGAGGTAAGATTGTTCCATTTGAACATTGTGGAATGAATCTAGATGAGATCCACACCACTTATTAATATATCTCCCAACTTCATCACCATTATAAACAACTGTAAAGTATTAAGAATAATATCTTACATCTTAGAGTAAATGGCAAAATATGACATATTATTTAAAAAAAAAAAATATCAATTTTTAACGTTTTGAACGTAAAATATACCGTAAATACTCAAGATTAATGAAACAAATTGCTAAAGCCACTGATTACAGCTAGAGCTAATAAAAGGAAAGCTGATAAGAGTTATTCCCCTGGCACCGGCACTTAGTTTGAATACATCAAATACCCCAAGACATAAGAATGAATAAACTAACCAGTAAACCTTTTCCTCTTTGTTTTCCTTCCGGTACACTTGCTAGTATTCTTAGGACAGTGTTGCCAACCCACTGAATGATAGGTTGAAGTGTAGAAAGTGTATTTGGATCTATTGTAAATGACCGAGTTTGATCTATCGGAAGGACCTTGTCTATATCATTACCGTACTCGTTAACTCTCGTCTGAAGGATAGCTAAAAAAAAATACAAAATATATACATGCGACAAGAGCTTAAATTATGACTAATAGCTCTATGATTCTTTATGATTAGAATTCTACAAAGCAGCTGCTATTACTTTGTTGACAGGAATTCCGCGCAGTTTTTTTAAAGCCACTAAATTAAATTCCCCTTTAGGGAACATTTTTCAGTTTATAACTTAATTTCTAAAATTATGAGATGTCCCATTTAGTTTTGGCAGGAGGAAATGTTCTCAACCTTTTATTTTAATTTGAAGTTTATTTTGACCGTTATCTTCTCTGGGGGTTATTCTATTTTTATCGTAAGCAGTCTTCCAACTTCACATTTATTTTCTTATTCTTATTATATGCTAAATAAAGCTAGATTGACCCATTTTGAACACAAAAATGAAACAGTATTTGTAATTTGTGACAAATCATAAACATTCTTTCATTTTGGGAAGATGGAGAGAGGATTTAAGAAATTTCAACTGGGAATAAAAATTTCTAGACGGCAGAGGCAATACCCCTTCATATGTCTTTCAAGAGGACCATTAGAATCACTAGAAGTTTTCAAAGGGGAATCTAAAGGAGAATAATGAAATCCGTAAAGGATGGTGCTACCAATGGAAATATTTTTAAAGCCAATTTAGTCAGCTCCATACTAAAAGGAATTTCAATACATCTTCCCTAGTCAGATGCATTTACCTAGTTCTTAGGTCCTTATCATTCCCATAATTTAAATTTGTTTTTACCACTACCGTCACTGGGGTTTTTTCCTAGTTTTATCGCAAGCAGTCTTCCTACCTCAGATTTATTTTCGTATTGTCATTATATGCAAAATACACCTAGATTGATCCGTTTAGAATTAAAGAGGTTCCAATTAGTCCTTTAGAATTAGTCCTTAGTGCTATCCTTACATCAATATTTTCCAATATCTTTTACATTTTAATTTCCATTACTGATGTTTTGTCTCTGAAACATAATAAAATAAATTATTAAAATATTAAAAATCATACCTGTTAAATTTTCTGCAGGTCCACGCTCCTGATTAGTTAAGTCAATGGGCCTTAAGAACGACTTCAAAGATGAATACACATAATACAGAGTCTGCAGAACAGAGTAGTGGGCTGCTTTGTGTGAGAGAGCAGGAACTAGCCTAGCAAAAGAGAAATTGATTTTTTCTATTTCTTAGACTAACCTATGTATAGCTTTCAGAATCACAGACAATAAGCATAACTGCAGTAAAGGCGTTCTACATATTTGATAAAGTCCGTAAGAGCCCAATACAAGTACAGATAAAGCCATTAAGGATAAATATAAAATATACCTAAAATATTATATATGGATAGAAATATACACAAAACCATTAACAATTTTTTTTATCAGTAATAAGGGAGCTTTTTACATAAAAGGCTCTTAAGTTCATGCCTAGTTTAATCAACGAGAGGTTTGCGAATAAGACGAAAGTTTCATCTGTGTTTCTTGACAATAAAAAAAAGTATACAATAAAAAAAACTCGTTTTTTAAAATGGACTCAAAAGTAGAAAATAATCTTTTTCTCGAGGATATATGGGCGCAGGTAAAAACGAAGGGCGCAAAACAATTTGAGCTTTGCATAACATAGATATAACATTGATCTAAATTATAAATGCATAAATGAAAAAAGCTGGTGAGATGAGCAAATCGAGCAAAGAAGATCAATTTGCGTGAAGCCCAATCTATTTTCTGCCCCTGATTTTTGCGTTTATTCATAGGTTCTTGAGAAAAAATTCTGTTTAATTTTTAGTCCATTCTGAAATCAATTCTAAATTTAATTTTATGTTTATTATCTTTGAAATTGTTCCTTCTCTAAGAAAAAAAGTCTTCAATATTCTCTAAGATAAAAATTGGTTTTCTGAGATTCAGACCTAAGTTACCACGGCCACAAACATCACTGTGATATCAAGTCTTGCCTGTTTTTACTTTTTGCTGTGCCCAAGTACTCATTTGTGTTGTTTTATTTATACGAAACTGATTATGCAAGAGGGGGGTTTTGATGTTGTATTTTGCATTGTCATCGGAAACACAAAATTTGTCACACGGATTGACAAAATTTATAAGTAATTGAACATTCAGAAGTGGTCGAAAAATGTCTCACAAATTTAAGAAATTTACGTGAGAAAAAACGGTACAAAAAAGTGACAAAAAAGTCGGTGAATGGAGGAAAACGAGTTACAAATACAAATAAAAGGAATTAGCTACGTCAAAACCATATGAAAACAACAAATTACCGTTAATGTGAGAAGGGTGACGCACCTTCTAGCTCTCTCCTATTTACATTAATGTTTAGATAAGATTTCATTTGAAACTTATCAACAATAACATGTGGTAGTTACTATAGGTTTTTATTTCCTTAATTTTTTTTTTATGAAAAATTTGAAGTTAAAATTTTGACTTTTGTAAAGCGCAAACTTTTCAAGTGTTTTCTGTTCTCTGTAAAACACAATACAAAGTTTAACCCAATAGCTTGGAGTCTGAAAGTGACAGTGACTCCTCCCCACACCATATTTATCATAATTTAATGTCAATGGTTGCTATCATGTAAAAACAGTTCTATTATTTAACAAACATTTTGTGGAAATAGGATTTTGTGGGAAAACAATCCATTCAGTTTCCAGTATAATGTAAACCACGCTCCGTCTTCTAAGGGGAGGGAGATTGAAGGATGCAGACATCAAACTCCTAGTCGCGGTAATTTTAGTTAATTTTAAGTTTTACTTCACTTTTAACTGTGATTCCTGTTTGTTTTAGGTTTTATTTTTTTAATTCATAGGAATCTTACTCATTTTAATTTTGACTTCTTATCAGTTAATTTCCACTTCAATTTTGACTAATTATCAGTTAATTTCCAGTCGTTTTATTGAATATCTCTCTTTACTTTTCGCTGCAAACTTTATTTTTTAACTTAGTTTTTAGCTCATAGAGTACCTAACATAACTTAGCGTGGTACATACTAGATAAATCTATATATTTTGGTATATTTGATCCCATATTTTACTAATATAAATTAAAATTAAATATTGTGGTTCACAAGGTTCTGTTCGTCTGCTTCGAGATTTTGATTGAGAGTTGAAGTTACGAAAATCTGATATACACTCCCGTTTTAGACTCAGTAAACAGTTCTTTTGTTGACATAATAAAGGTTCCAAATAATAAAGGTTCCATTATAGAGCTTTTCAATAAAGATAAGGCTAGGCAGACAAATAAAAGATTTATAATATTATTTTTTTGATACATTACCCAAAGTGGTTACATCTATTATCAAAAAAATACTGCAATCTTCCGCATGAAGGTTCCCTCCCCTATTAACAAATATGGCAAAACTATAACGTTTAACTAAGAAGAGATCTTTTGATGTTTAAAAAAATGTACCCTAAAGAGTGAACCGATAAAAACTAGACAAAAGCAACATTTTGCATATTTTTGAATGTGCATCCTTCACCATTTTCAATTGTATTTCCTTTATTTTATGTGTAATTTTCACTATTTTCATTATATATATATATATATATATATATATATATATATATATATATATATATATATATATATATATATATATATATATATATGTTATTCGAAATTATATAAATTTTATTATTTAAACATAGAAAAATTAGTATCTAAGATGATTCTACTATGCACTAAAATGAAGAATCGTTATTCAGGCGTATACAGCAAAACTTTAAGATATATATATACATATATATATATATATATATATATATATATATATATATATATATATATATATATATATATATATATATATATATATATTTTTTATCACTTAAGCCTTTGAACAGAAGCTTCATTTCTACTCTTTTCTATTTATCCTAAAATACAGATATATACTTATGTTTCAGACAGGAGGATATATGACGAGAAAGTGCTTGAATTATACCTTAAAACGATATTTTTAGTAAGAAGTAAATCAGAGAACTATAACGGTTAAATGGTTATAATACTATTGCCAAAGTAGGACAACTGAACCGAATTTTGAGTTTTCAAGCCAACAACTTAGGGATTCAGATACGATACATCGATTTATTACGGTATTTATGTACAGTACCTTTGGGTTAGAATTAGGGTACCATCGCTTAAATGTTAAAGTACCCAAGGAAAAGCTTACCTATACAAACAAAGGGTCAATGTTACCAGTCTGGAATAGTGAAACTGTTGAACGTGCTGAGGCTGTAGACTGTAGTTCTCCCAAAGCTTTTCGCAAACAGCATCCACAATTCCTGCCTTCAAGCCAGGTAGAATATCCCAAGAATTAATTCCACTAATCAAACAATATTCTAGCATCAACACTGCGTTTTGGATGCTTGGAAGAGCTGAAAATACAATCATTTTTATCTGGTAGATCTAAGGTAGCAAGCACTTTCCGGATAAACCTCTTTCAATATTCTAGAGACAAGTAGTTGAAGTAGATCAATGAAACATCTAAAATTTTTAAGATTTGGTATTTCAGGTGATTTTTGAAAATTTAATCCTCGAGGTTCCATTATTTTATTTAATATATGAAACAAGTTTCTTGATAAATAAAAACTAAAATCAATTTTCAATCTTAATTGTAGTAACTAAACGATATCACCATTACTGCTAGCAGCTCGTCGTTGTACTGCGCGTTAAACTCGCAATGAACCACGCATACTCTTACTGGAGCTCACTTTATTCAGATCCTCATTCTTTGACCCTCCTATGAAATTACTGAAGGGAAAAATATTGAAGCAGCGATAGATATCCCTTCTAACTGTTTCAGCACGCCGTGATGAATTAGCGCCAACGGCTCCCAGGATAAGTAGCTGAAGCAGTATCCAAAATTCTGCCAGTACCAGCACGACTTAAGCGTTACGCAAAAAGTTTTGTTCCCATGTTCGTCAAAGTTTTTATTGCTAGACTCATCCGTCAATAATTGTACATTTATATTTATTTTAGTGCATTATTCTTTCTATTCTTTGTTGATTTTAAAGTTCTACGTAAACTTGAATTTGATTTTTTTTTTCACAAAGTTGGATATTTCAATGTTTTAGACTTTAGTTTGACTCTGTTTGTGCTATTTCGAGTTCCGTTATTTGCTTAGTTTTTTTTTTCCAGTGTCGTTTTTTTGTCTTTTTTTGTTTAAAAGGTTATAAATTTAAATATTTTAGGCTTTAGTTTGACTCAGTCTATGTTATTTGACATTTCACTATTTACTTAATTTTTTTGGTTCAGATGCATATAAATTTGTATGACAATAGCTATGGCTGTGATTATTATATCTTTAAGGCCTTATCTATTATTGTGACAATAACTTCCACTCACTGCGTAAGGCGTGTTTAACAAAATCTGTTCTGCCATCTTATGTCAATGCATCTGCATTTGCTGCTCCTCTTTCCAATCTGTTCAAAGGTTCAGTCTTTGACCCTTCGAAAAGAAGTTCTCATTTCCAGAAATCATTCTTTATGACATCTTCCCAGCCCATTCGAGGACAACTTCCTCGAATAGGCTGGAGTCAAGCACTTCGCTTGACTCCATGGATGCCCATTCTTAATCTATTATCCTCGATCCGTAAAACATTTAGAGATTCTATTCTAATCTTTCTTCCATTAAAGCCCTACATCGAACCACATTTTTCTGCAAGGTTAGTATGAAATTCGGTCAGCCAACGAGTAGTTAAAGCTATACGTTAACAATTCCCCTCGGAAACATCTAATATATGGTCCTCAACCTTCCAAGGCACCCAGGTTTCAGACCGTAAAATTCTTCACTAACATTTCAGATTCCACCCATCACTGAGAAATATTTTAAGGGGTGCACTTTTTGCCCCCTTTTGGAAGAAATTCCCAGGTAAACCCCTATCAGTAGCTATAAAATTTGTTCGTCTTATAGATCTTTTGATAGATCATTTACATTTATGTTTACTGGAGGACCATGCATAATACAACACAAATAAAATAAGTATACTTACTTTGTTCAAGAATGGATGGAAGTCTAAACAAGGACAAAGCCCCATTGCTATCAAATACAGCCAGAATATTCCCTAGAGGAGTCAGACAGCAGGAATTGATGGTACCAAGGATATCACTCTTTGGTTTTACTTCGTCATATTCAAGCTTAACCTTTTTTTGCGGCGACTGAAAGCCCGTTCGATCAACAGACATTGAGAAATCTTGATAATAACCAAACTAAAAAAAAGTATTTCGCAATCAGTTCCCAAATAAAGAGAATAGATAATTTTGTAAATAAATACATTTTCACAAATGGCGTAACAGAAACCTATATTTCTTTTGGTTGGGTAATTTATCTTTTGTCTCAATTTCGATTAAAGGAGATTTTTATTTATTTATTCTGTTTAATGATTGATGTTTATTCCGCTACATAGGTTTATCTTTATATATAAAAATCGAATGTATGTTTCTCTGTCTATGTGTCCTGTATGTAATACTAAACTGTTCATCCGGATCGCCACGAAACTTTAAAAAGTTGCTGAATAAACTCTTGACAAGGTTTTAGGTACAACATTTTATTCCCTCCATGCTCCTTCAAGGCTCTCTTATTACTTATCCCGCTGACTAAAAGTAGAGACCCCTTCTTAACACAGGAAATTGGCACCATCAATCCTTCAAATTATTTCAATATTTTAAATATTCAATTAACTGGTTAGTTAATCATGCATTCTGTCACCAAACACACTTCTGGAATTATAATATTTCTTTTTCACTCTAAATTTGGTATTCAACACTTCCGTTCATTTTGCTTTAAATCTCATACTTTATTTTTGCATTGAGCCACATTTCAAATTTAAAAATACTATCGTTATTATATACGTGATGTATATACGGATGGGGCGAATTTTATGGGGGGAGGCATTTTCCGTATTGAAATGAATTTAATTTGCACATTATTTTCTTAATCTTGCATATGTAACCAAAATAAATTAATTAGGCAATATATTTGTTGGGCAAAGGACAACTTTATTCAGACGTGGATTAATTCTTTGGCAGAAAGCAAGAAGTTTGAAAAAATTTATGTTCTTGTTTATCGATGCACTGCATTATCTTGTTTTTCGATTGATGGAGTCGATTCCCAAATGAAGGGCAATTTAGGGACATAATTTTCCACGCGAGGGGGGGGGGGGAAGGCATCCTCATGAGGGGGAATTTTCCGTGAATTTCTTTCTTATGGGATTACAGCAACGTGCAAATTTTTTGAGTGCATTATCTTGTTTTCCAAACATTATCTTGTTATCTTGATTCCCCAATGAAGGGGAATTTTTGGAGGAGATTTTTACGCAGGGGGGGGGGGGAATCCTCATGAGGGGGAATTTTCCGTGAATTTCCTTTGTTTTGGGATCAAAGAAACGTGCAAATTTTTTCCATTGTTTTTCGAAACATTATCTTGTTATCTCGATTCCCCAATGAAGGAGAATTTTCGGAAGAGAATTTTACGCAAGGGGGGAGGGGAATTTTCCATGAATTTCATTTCTTTTGAGATCACAGCAAAACACAAAAATTTCAAATACTTTTAAACTTAAAAATACTATCGTATTAAAAAAAAGTACAATATTTGACAGACAATTTAGCACCCGTTTCGGATTAAAATACCATAAATCTTGCCTTTGTTTAAAGTGCAGTGGCATTATTTATACCAAGAACACCATGTTACCAACTTCAGCCATACTCTGGGGAGGACCAACTCGTGTTCACATTGCGGTTGTGTCCGAGATAAATTATCTAATTTGCACTTTATTATGAAGAACAATCTCAAAACAGAAACGACACACTACTACTTTCAACTACACTTCACACTAACCACACTACTAAATTTCCATAAAATTCAAGAATCTTTAAATTAAATAATAATTAGTATTGGAGTTTGCATTTTTATATCTGTAATCTTGAATATGTAGTCAAATTAATTGCACGACAAACCAATATCACTCAAGAGTTCTGCATCCCTCAAAGAACTGTGAGATAGCCTACAATCTTATGGATTGATAGTCCCTTTACCATTAAGGATTTCAGGTGCATTAAAAAAAGGTGTTCACCTGAAAAGGATGCCTTTACCGTAGATTTTGTCGGCAAAAAGGTAGTTATGCATTATACGGTACCCACGAAAGAAGCCAAGTTTAGTTAATGCTAATGAAATAGAATAAAATAGGATGAATATATGATAGTTTAGAAACGAATTTGGGCTATAAATTTGCACATTAGGGGGGGGGGGGGAAAAGCATGCCATATATTAAATACGTAACCTAACCTAGGTACCCCCCCCCCCCTATATCCCAAAAAACAACAGTTTAAATATTGTAAACGCAATAACAAATCACGCTTTGAGAACCATTTATTTATCAAATACCCGTTTCTCTGGTTTCCTTACACAGTATATAGCGGTGGGTACCGCATAATGTATAAGTACCAAAAAAAGTTTAACATTTTAAAACTGTAATTTGTCATTGTGTATACAGCGCCACAGGGTTAATAGTCACTTGCACCATTAACAGTGCACCGGTGCAATATTGAAAAAAGGTGAAAAAAAGACAAAGGCAATTTCTCAGATATGCAGCTGAAAAGCGATAATCTATCATTTTGTAGACAGAATCGCGGGTTAATAGTTATTTGTGCAATAAACAGCACACCAGATGAAATATAGAAAAAGATAAAGATAGAGAAATTAGAAAAAGGTAACTCCTCAGATTAGCAGCTGAAAAAAATAATAATTTACTATACTATAAAAAGAATAATTTATATCACTGCGGGATTAGTAGCCATTTACACTTATCAGATGCATTTTAGACTAAAAAACGAAAAAGGAAAAAGAAATTAGCAGCTTGAAAGCCTTTACCTTTTTTAAAATAAAAATATATCGTTTTGGAGAACCTACAATTTTTAGTCTATAATTAGGTACCGTTACTTTTCTCATTAAAACACACTTTTTTGTAAGTCATGCTTTGCAATACGTTCAAGTCATTGAAAAAACTTGTAGGACCCTTCACCCTTATGACTGTTAGGACAAACATTACTCATGCAAATAGTATACTTTTTATTATATAGCAATGGAAAGTCAATTTCTGTCCAAAATCATCACTACTTAATATAATAACGGTAACAACGGAAACAACGAGAAAATATACTACGTCTTGGTGCCATTCTCGTTTCATAAATTAATAACAAGTAGCATATTATCCCAAACATCATTAGGAAAAAATGAAATAACAAGTCAATTGAAAATATCACGACAAAATAAAACTTAACTTCTTCAAGAGGAATCTTGTATCACCGTATCTCTGTTAAAACAAAACAAATACAAAAATCTTAATTTTAAGGAAGAGTGGAAAAATACTTTCGACAATGTTAAGCTTCAGACAATACTGAAGTCAAAAATTCTTCGAAACCCTTCTCAGTGTTATGGCAATAAAGATCAGGCGAATTGAAAATAATCATGTCAAAAAACAGATGTCAAAAGAATTAGAAAAAGGAATATTTACAAAAGCCAGATTAATCTTTTTGCCTAAATCCTTTTGTTTTCCTAATTTGTTCCCAGTTTGCGCATTAAGGGCTGGTCACACGCTGATTTCCGGAACTGATTTCCAAATCAGCGCTGATTTTAAAAGAAATCGGCGTCAATTTGAGCTTGAAAAATTTTCTAGTTTTCGGCGCCGATTTACAAAATCAGCGCTGATTTTCATCTTGATCATCACAAAAAAAATAGGGATACAAATAAATAGTCAGCCAGAGGTATCTGTGGTGAAAAACCCCACTACTGAGCTGAGAATTAAACTGAGAACTAAGCTGAGATCAATCAAGCAACTATTAATAAACTCCAATTGACTATTTGTGTCCATGATTTTTTGTTTTGAAAATTTTGCGCAATAAATTTTTCTTCCAAAAATTTTTCTTACCGCTATCGTTTGTCCACTGATGCTGAAATCGGTTTCCCAAATTAGCTACGTGTGCCTAGCCCTTTAAAGATTATTTACAGTTATTCTCCATCATTATATTGTATATGGTTGTGCCCTTTGGGTAAGTTATGTTTATGCTAATTATAAAAGAATCCAAACAAGTAAAAATAAAGCAGTTCGTCTATTGAGGGAATGTGCTATTTTATTAATACATTCACTTGCTATAGCTATTTCACATTTCACAATATAACTATTGAATGTGGCCAGTTACGTGATCGCCAGTTACTTACTCTGGTATACCAATGTTTGAATGATATTGCACCAGTATATCTTGTGGATATATTTTCTATTAATTTCAATTATCCTTCATACCATACTAGGAATGTCAATAAGAGAAGAAAAACACAGTTAGGTCAACCCATGTATTTCGCCACATAAGTGTAGCCCAGCCCTATGAAATATCCTCCCAAACAGCATTAGGGACTTTGAATCTGGTTTTTTAGTGAAATCCCAGGTCAATGGGTTTCAACTTAATAGAGATGCAGAATGAGAGCAGGTTCCTTGTGACTGTTTTTGCTCTATTCTTTTTTTTTTATTGTACGATTTAATTAATGAATTGGGCCACTATGCAAAGGTCATTTGGTCTTCTGGTAGTCACTCTAACAGAAAAAGTGGTCACTGGGAGGCTTATTATTGAGAATAAGGGTATCAATCAATTATGTTCCCAATTACTAAATCTATATTCGAAATTAGCATAACTATCAAAAGCCACGCTTTCATTCTATTTAAAAAAGAAGCCCCCGTCGAAAAATATAAGGAAATGGGCGAGGTAAGTAAGAATATTATGAACACTAACCCATCCCCCCCCCCCCTCTTAAAAAAGAATAAATCAATTTATACGAGACTTAAGGTTTAAGACTCGCAGGTCCGGGTTCTAAAATTAGTGTTTCTGGCGTCATATTAGTGTTTCTGGCGTCATAGACTCGTGTTTGGCACGAACAATACTGGTGAACCACTTGTACAATTTTGGTTTTATTGTTAGTTGAGAAAATAATGAAAAAGCTAATTAATATGACAATAATCCAAAAATATGCCAAGTAATAAAATTCTTACCTCCTTCATATTTTCAAGATTTACTGTGATCATCCGTTTTTCTGATGCAAAAACTACAAATTGAAAAGAAGCTTGACCTGAGATGAAAGACTTCAACGGCATAGAAATACATGATATTTGGTCTGTTGTCCTCCATTGTTTTTCGCAGGCCCACTCCTAAGAAAAGTACCTTATTGTATACTGAATATACCTATATTAAAACTAAACATAGACAGGTAAGTATTTAGGAGCCCAAAAAGACAAATAACTGGGGTGTACCAGGAAATATCTAGAGGAAAGTGGGGAGAAGAGAGGCTAATACAAAGGATGCTGCAACAAATCATTCAGACTTGTTCTCTGAATTAAACATTAAACACTATTTAGGCAACGTTTTGAACACTTAGTACTTTAACACTTAAGTACTTTGTATTAAACACTTGGTGTTGCACTCATTCTGATTAGCCCATTGAATTGAAAAATATCTGTTGAAAACAATCTTTTTTTTCTTCTTTTTTTATGGAAAAGGAAGACAAAGATGCCATTAGCATGTGGCATTACCATTAGCAAGTGGCATTAAAAACAGTATGGCCATGGGCGTTGATCACTTCTGGACAGGTTTTCTGCAAACGATATCCTATTGCACGGATTTCAACCCTTTTCTTAAGGACTTGCCTAAATTTGTCCGTTCCTTCATGCGAGTGAGCGTTTCGAATAATAATAAAATATCTTTTTAACAATGAGGGTTAAATGCCAAGAGGAGCATAAACATTAATTTTTTTTTTAAGATTTTAACTTATTTGAGGCATATTATCTTTGCTAATGATAGTATTGCTGCAATAATGCAATTCTATCCTTCAACATTTTTATGCACAATTTTTCAATAACATTTTTAGTTCATTGAAACCAAAATTATTTATAAAAGAGTTCCGCAAATTTTCTTGCAGAAGTAAGGAGCAAAATTGTAACTTAAAACGAACAAAATTATTGCTTTGCAGTTTTTGCAAGATAAATAAGCAATACTAGGTCAAATAAACCGATTCGTGATATATCTCAATGTTGATAGAGTTCTAAAAACATGCAATTTACTTAAAACTGAGCTTACTTGAATTTCTTCTTTGAAGATTGCAATAGTACACTAAGAGCTGTTAATATCATGACCAGCGAAAGACTACTGAAAGCCTGACAAATTAGTCGTTTACTTTCTGCAGACTACTTATAGGCTATTTTGCTCCTAAGGCAGCATCATATTCTTTTGTGTCAGCTTTATGTTTTCAGTAAAGCACAAGTTGCTAGAATTCGACAAAGACCTAGTTCTGGAGATAGTATCTTGCATAATGTGCGAGGCAATAAAGATTGTTCATTTTAAGTTTCCGTTTCGCTCTTTACTTCCGCAAGAAAAACTGTTTTTAAGGATTAATTTTCAGTTCAAAAGTTGGATATTTCTGCTAGTGACAACGATTGACGAGCTGTCGGCGATTAAACCAATACATTTTCTCGATGAACCAAATCTCTTTTTCTGTTAAGTTTTACAAGCTTCTTCACTTACTATCATTCCAAAGTAAAACAATTCAATAAGAAGAGCATTTGCATCTCATTTTATTATTACTGAAATGCCTAAAGGTCATATCTAACATTTTGAACCTTCTAAAATAATTATTAAGGACTGTTTACCAAGCTGTTCTCAATGAACAATCAGTAAGGTAATGTTTCTTCAATCACACTTCAACCTTCCTGATTTAAATTACCCAGTTAATCCTCTCTTTGAAAAAAGCATAGGAAACGATTTCGGCAATAATACGTGCAGTAGTGTGGCATTTTAGGCGTGGCAACGATGTATCTTAAATTTGAACCAACTATGACACCCACTCACTTACTGCATAGAAACATAATCCAAAGCTTTGAAGCCAATTAAGCAAAATGCATTTCAACTTCCAAATAAGACAATTTATCTTTCTCTATTATCTGGAATGTCGCTAAGAAAAATGATTCACCTTCACCGAAGGTCCTTTGCCAAGCTATCAATACAAAACTAAAATTTACCTCGAGAAGAAACGTAAATCTGAAAACTTATTTTTCTATTTTTACTGCACCGAAATACTACCACAGATTTTAATCAATGTCGATAGCTTATTCTGTATAAAGAAGAAACCACTTGCCATTTTAGATACATTTTGACGTAATATATTCTTAATTAATTTTTTTTATGCTTTTGCATTTTTTTTCTTTTTATTATTATCTGACGCATTGATGTATTTTTACTAATAACTTTCCATTGATAAATTTTTAAAACATTGGAACAAATTCTTTGACAACAAGATTGTTTGAAAATATATTATCGGCGCATACATTCTCTTATTTCATCTCACAAAATCCCTACATTGGAACACATTCTTTGAGGAACAAAAATTGTTTGAAAATATATTATCGGCGCATACATTCTCTTATTTCATCTCATATATCAAAATCACAACATACACACTTCTTCGCTCATTGAAAAAATGCTTTGGTTATAAGCAATGTCTAATAATACATTCTTAAAACATCAAAGCGCAAATATTTAAAAATAAATTATTAGAGCTATATTCTTTTGACCAGAGAAGATGAGTAGATACCACTTTGAAGCGTGCAGCCTGAGATAGCTGTTGTGGTTTATTAGTGTACATATATTTAATTCTTGAGAGGGAGGAGGGGAAGTAGGCCTCAAGCATAAGACTGTGCAACATGAGACAAATCAATTGCTGTGCAACAGCAATGTCTAATAATACATTCTTAAAACATCAAAGCGCAAATATTTAAAAATAAATTATTACAGCTATATTCTTTTGACCAGAGAAGATGAGTAGATACCACTTTGAAGCGTGCAGCCTGAGATAGCTGTTGTGGTTTTTTAGTGTACATATGTTTGATTCTTGACAGGGAGGAGGGGAAGTAGGCCTCAAGCATAAGACTGTGCAACATGAGACAAATCAATTGCTGTGCAACAGCAATGTCTAATAATACATTCTTAAAACATCAAAGCGCAAATATTTAAAAATAAATTATTACAGCTATATTCTTTTGACCAGAGAAGATGAGTAGATACCACATTGAAGCGTGCAGCCTGAGATAGCTGTTGTGGTTTATTAGTGTACATATATTTAATTCTTGAGAGGGAGGAGGGGAAGTAGGCCTCAAGCATAAGACTGTGCAACATGAGACAAATCAATTGCTGTGCAACAGCAATGTCTAATAATACATTCTTAAAACATCAAAGCGCAAATATTTAAAAATAAATTATTACAGCTATATTCTTTTGACCAGAGAAGATGAGTAGATACCACATTGAAGCGTGCAGCCTGAGATAGCTGTTGTGGTTTATTAGTGTACATATATTTAATTCTTGAGAGGGAGGAGGGGAAGTAGGCCTCAAGCATAAGACTGTGCAACATGAGACAAATCAATTGCTGTGCAACAGCAATGTCTAATAATACATTCTTAAAACATCAAAGCGCAAATATTTAAAAATAAATTATTACAGCTATATTCTTTTGACCAGAGAAGATGAGTAGATACCACATTGAAGCGTGCAGCCTGAGATAGCTGTTGTGGTTTATTAGTGTACATATATTTAATTCTTGAGAGGGAGGAGGGGAAGTAGGCCTCAAGCATAAGACTGTGCAACATGAGACAAATCAATTGCTGTGCAACATCAATGTCTAATAATACATTCTTAAAACATCACAGCGCAAATATTTAAAAATAAATTATTACAGCTATATTCTTTTGACCAGAGAAGATGAGTAGATACCACTTTGAAGCGTGCAGCCTGAGATAGCTGTTGTGGTTTATTAGTGTACATATAATTAATTCTTGAGAGGGAGGAGGGGAAGTAGGCCTCAAGCATAAGACTGTGCAACATGAGACAAATCAATTGCTGTGCAACAGCAATGTCTAATAATACATTCTTAAAACATCAAAGCGCAAATATTTAAAAATAAATTATTAGAGCTATATTCTTTTGACCAGAGAAGATGAGTAGATACCACTTTGAAGCGTGCAGCCTGAGATAGCTGTTGTGGTTTATTAGTGTACATATATTTAATTCTTGAGAGGGAGGAGGGGAAGTAGGCCTCAAGCATAAGACTGTGCAACATGAGACAAATCAATTGCTGTGCAACAGCAATGTCTAATAATACATTCTTAAAACATCAAAGCGGAAATATTTAAAAATAAATTATTAGAGCTATATTCTTTTGACCAGAGAAGATGAGTAGATACCACTTTGAAGCGTGCAGCCTGAGATAGCTGTTGTGGTTTATTAGTGTACATATGTTTGATTCTTGACAGGGAGGAGGGGAAGTAGGGAGGAGTAGGCCTCAAGCATAAGACTGTGCAACACAAGACAAATCTTAAATATGTGAAATGTCGAACTTTTTGGCTTAAAAAGCAGGTAGAATGGTGTTTCCACCTGTTCCCATACCCTATGTAAGAACCACATATTTGATTGGGGAGCGGAACGGGGATGGTCTTTCACTTGCACATGTGCTGTTTTTAATGTTAATGTTATTCTAATTTGTGCAGCTAAAAAAACGGTTACTATTATGTACAAAAGTAGGAATATTTACATTAGTCAATGTGGAATGTAATATTTACCGTTGTTTACCATGCAAGTCGGATATATGATCATAATGATTGTTTTTGCTCGCTATTTTTATTAGTTTCAATTGTTTATCAATTTTTTGCATGACAAGTTTTTCTAAGCAATTTTTATTTTAAAATATTAGAATCATTCATAAGAGATTTTTCCGTCAACAAAACAACAAAATAAAAACATAAGAACATGCTGCAACTTTTTCGTCCATTTTAAGTGGCACCAACTCCAATCTATTGCCGGTAATCTTTTTTCTTTAAAAATACAACTCATAAGCGCATACAACTTGACTGAAATGTCATATATCCTCGGATGTCAATTTGGGGTCTCTACTTTCAGCCATTCAACGATGTGCTTCTTGCAAGAGCTTATGTCTTCGGTCAGGCAAAGAAGTTGCGGTAGCCTGTAGAATGAACAGCTTTCTTTCCTTCTCTTTGGGGGGAGGGGCAACTGAGGCCAGCTCTGAAAGACGAGTACTATCTATGCGTTGTGTGTGGCCTAGCCTGAGTTGTAGTTCTATTTGATCACTATTGTATATTTGACTTTCAAATTATGGGTACATATAATGAAAAACATATTGGCTTAATTTGGTTTTGACGGTAGCCGTTGTAAATAAACACCAATTAAGTCAAACTACTTACAATAGTTCGAAAGACTGGTTCTGAGGGTACGGACAGATTTTTCAAGAAGAACATGTTGACACCTGATGATTTTTCACGAACCTCGAAGAGCTGAAGAAGAGTTTCACCGTTAGATTTACTCATCACAATAAGCGACTTCGGGTCATCTCGCTGGCTGAACTGAACATCAACAATAAAGGCTGAAATGTCATGAATATTACTAAAATAGATTTAATTATTTAGATAATTAATAGTTTATTGTTAAATTATCTGTTTAATTAATAATTATTCGTTAGTCAATTACCCCATCTATTTAATCATTATTAATTAATTATTTAATGAAATTACTACACCAATTGTAGAAAAAGAAAAACAAGTTGATACCTATGTAAACCAGAGTTTAGAGAGACGCTCTAAAAGGGGGCTCAAGAAATAAAAAGGACTGAGAACCACTAATATGCATGATCTGTGCAATCGCCTTTTAATGGATGTACCACGACCTTTCAATGGATGTGCAACGACCTTTAAATGGATGTGCCACCACCTTTTAATAGATAAGCCACCACCTTTTAATGAATATGCCACCACCTTTTAATAGATGTGCTACTACGTTTTAATGGGTGTGCCACTACCTCAATACCGAACTGAAAAAAAGAACAACTGTAATTTATTGAGATTAACCACGTCAACAAAATCAGTGGTGCTAAATTGATTATTAATTTTGTAAGTTTTACTTTTAAATTCAGCTAAGTGCCATGCCTACAACTCCTTGAATAAATGAAAACATTTTCAGATGCAATTAGTATGATCTGCTAAATATTAATATTCAAATATTAAACATTGATTTGTTAAAATCAAACTGAAATTTTAAACTTCTAAGAGAAATCCTTCTCAATCTGGCTAAACCAACACATCCTTTTTAGGTTAAAATGTAAAGGGTGTGAGCATTCAGGTAAAAAACAAGAAATATACCCTTTCATTTTTCATAAAATATTTTGAAGAGAAACACCCTTATAAAGGAATAATTAATTTTAGTCCAGAAATGGATCAGTTTAAACATAATCATCTAAATAAAATAGATTTAATTAGGATAGCCAAAGACATTTCTCAGGGACATCAATTGCACAACTTGACCTAACCAGAAACATGAACGTCAAACAGGATTGCAAACAGTGTTTGGTTGTTGGAACAAGTCGGTGTGTCGCTGTGAAAACACCTTCTAAATTTTCTAAAATGTTTTTTTATATTCTGCTACTCTCGGAAACACCTAATATAACGGATCAATTAGACAAAAGCCGCATTCTTAGGCGTACTTAGCTAGACATCAATATCTAGAAAAAATCATCTTGGGCCAATCAGGGTTGCTTATAAAACAGGAAGCCAATTATGACTGGTCAAAATGATTAGGCTTAAATAATGATGTCCAGCTAAGCACGGACGTGAATCGGATTTAATGAGCATGTCATAATACCGTTTTGCATATGTAGTAGTCAGAATATCTTGCAAGTCACCGAGGTAGCACAATAACTAATAATCATCAAGCGAACCAGAGCATGGTGTATCTTTCTAGGAATCGTCATATGGTACAGGTCATATGGTACATTGGTACAGGTTTCTCAGGGGAAAAAAGGAGACTTTCCTAGTAATGGACCTATGTACTAAGTTGAATGATATAACAATCAAACGGTGATTTTTACGTAGTCTCTGACCTTTTTTCTGTGATGGTCTATTAGTACTGTCATTAAACTAAGGTATATATTAGCTTCTCGGGCGCGACTACGTGACGGGTAGGGGTACGACCATTCGTGCTAAGGAACAATGGATTTCACAACGAATTTGTAAAATGAAACCACCACATTCCGGGCAAAAGTGTAAACGAGTTTCAGACAAAGAATAATAAGATCAAACAGTTCGGGGTAACAAACTGTAAGTAAGAAGCGATGCGGCTCAATAGTAACCGAAACTCTAAGAAACAGAGTCCTGATAACAATACATACAAGAATTAAATGTTGATGCTTATTCAAAATATATACAAATTATCAAGTTTAATGTTACCCATCAAAAGTTCGAGCCTGAAAAAATTTGCCCAATTTTCGAAAAAGGGGGGGAAAACTTCCCAAATATCATGTGACCTTAACGAAAGTCACGCCATATCAGATTCAGCATATCAGAAAACCCTACTGTAGAGCATTCAAGATCCTATATACAAAAATGTAGAATTTAGCATTTTTTGCCAGAAGAAAGATGCGTGTTTATTTATATATTAGTTTTGTTTTTCTGGGGCTGTTCGTGTCGAACCAGTGATCGAAGCGAATTGGGAGAGGACTCAATTGATCGGAAATAAAAATTTCTACTAGTGTTTTTAGTGACCAAAAATATGGTAGGGCAGCTAGACCGCATCCCACACCCCTTTTTTCCCAAAGTCGCCCGATCAAATTTTGAAAATGTCATTTTGTTCATCATAGTCGAAAGATCCAATAACTATATCTTTGAGCATAATTTGACCCCCCGCAGTCGAACATTTTTCGGGAAGGATTTTTCTGGTGGGGGTTTACATGGGAGGATCTTTCCATGGAGAATTGTTCGTGAGAGGAGGCAATTTTCCATGGAGGGGGAGCAGATTTCCTGGCATTATTTAAAAAAAAACATGTGTTTTAGGACGCCTTTGTGTTTCAGGAGTCATTCTTAAATAATTGGAAGAAAAAGTCAAACTTTAGCGTAAAGAGCGAGGTAGTTAGAAGGGGGCAACCCCCTCATATGCGCAATAATTTCTGTTAGTTTTGAGTTTGAATGTTGCTCCTTACTTTCAGTTGATTTTTTTTTTATTTAATCTAGATAAGAAGTGAAAAAGAAGCTTTAAATAAGCAAATATATTTACAGAATGTCAAACACTTAAAATACAAAAAGCAATAACAGGCTTTTCATTAGAATTTCCCTCTCCTTGAGAAGTTTCAAGGCAAATTCTGAAAATGAAAGGTTTATTTGTTTCAATTTCTTTCGGTACGACGAAATTAGCCTTCATAGATTTGAATACTCGGGAACAATCACCCGGCAATTTTCGTTATATATCACGAGCATCTACAGAACTTTTACCTTGATCGTTCTGTTCCATAGTCTGATAAGTTTTTCTTAAACATTGTTTAATTAAAAAGTCGTTTAATTTGTTAAAACTTCTGAATGTGAAAGTTGTAGCATAATAGGAAATATTAAAGGCTACAGTACCGAGATGCATGTAAATCTTTTCCCAATTCTTTCCTTTGGCTACATAGATTCTGGATAAATAAATTTTCTTTGGGTAAATAAAATTCGGCCTTTTGGTAAAATGAGTTTGATTAAAGATTAGAGAAGGAATTGTTCGAATGCAAATATTTACATGGTTAAAATAGCCAAAATGCTTCTATTCCAACTAACAGCTCATCGCACCAACAATCCACCTGAGGCCATTAAAGCACAAAAAGTCATTTTCTCGGCTATATTTACCTCAAGACTTGATTACATATTTTCACAGACCACACTGCCTCCCATTTACAATTAAATGAAACAAAAATATTGAAAAATGGGAAATAATAAGGCAGTGAACTTCAGTAGAAGAAAACAACAAAAAATATATTTTTAAATGAAAACACTCCAAGAAAGTAATCTTTACAAATATAGGTGCGGTAAATGACCCCTGTTACCCCCCCCTCCCAAATGATACCCCTTGTAGTTATTGCTGCTTAATGAAATACAATGAACAATGTAAGCTAATTTAATAATTATACCCTACTTTATAGCTCAAACTTATCGAGATGAAACTTGGTACTTACATAAGAGTAATCAAAACCACAAACAAAAGCATAATATGATAAAAAAAAAACTGGTGCATAAGACCCTTTCCTTCTAATATCGAATAACAGTCAAGGTCCTTCAGAATGTTAGGATATTTTTCTTAGGGATTTAAAGGCCAGGGGCGGATCCAAGATTTCTTTTAGGGGTGGAAAGGGGAGGGGGGCAAAACAGGTCAATCCGATAAAATTGAACTAGGAGTAAGTTTAATGAACGCAAACTTGCGTTAATTAAGGAAATTACACTACTTTACACTATTTTAGGGGGGGCCTCCCTCGACCCCAGGAATCCACCACTGTTAAAGGCTAGGCTAGAAGATCAAGATATCAAGTGTTGGATTGTGGATACAATTCCTTCGACTGTTTATTTTTCTGCATAAGTATTATCATATATTAAATAAAAAAAAAAAGTTTTTTTACTGAAAGTAAGGAGCGACATTAAAACTTAAAACGAAGAGAAATTATTCCGTATATGAAAGAGGTTGTCCCCTCCTCAACACCTCGCTCTTTACGCTAAAGCTTTTATTGTTTTAAAAAATAAAGTTTTGAGGCCGAGTCCAACAGCCCCTTTCATTTACGGAATTAATATCTGTTCGTTTTATGTTTTAATGTCACTCCTTACTTTCAGTAAAAAAAAGCTTGTTTTTTTTTTAATTTCTGAACGTTTTTAAATTAATGCAGCTTTGATTTTGGCTCACCGTACATGAATAATTAAAACAAAATTTGCAAATTAATTTTATGTTTTTTGGCTAAATGGCTTTCTCAAAATTTTGTTCTGACGTGACTTACGAATTAATTTACGGGACGAACTACTATATTGGTATATTTCTATTACGTATATAAGTTGTTTTTTTTTAGTACTTTCAAAAGAGCTATCTATTCTAATTAACCGGCCTTTGTGATTCAGGGGTTTGTGATTGGAACAAAATTCGAACTTTAGCGTAAAGGGTGACGAATTGACTAGGGGGCGAACCCCCTCATATATGTAATAATTTCTGTTCATTCTAAGTTTTAATGTTGCTCCTTACTTTCAGTTGAAAAAAAATTGTTTTTTTATTTAATTTCTGATCGTTTTTTAAATAATGCTGGGAAATCCGGTGCCCAAACCCCTCCTCCAACCCCCCCCCACCAGAAAAAAAATCCTTCCTGAAAACGTCTGTATACTTCCCATCAACCAATACTATAGGCAAACAATGGGCAAAGTTCATAACTTGCAGCCCTTTCCCCGGAACTGTGGGGGATTAAGTCATCCTCAAAGACATTCTTATTAGATTTTCGACTATGCTGGACAAACTGGATGTTTCAAAATTTTGATTGGGGGACTTCGGGAAAAAAATGAGCGCGGGAGGGGGCCAAGTGACCCTCCAATTTTTTGGTCACTTAAAAAGGGGACTAGAACTTTTAATTTCCGTTTGAATCAGCCCTCTCACAATATTATAGGAATACTGGATCGATCTGATCACCCCTGAAAAAAAAAAAAAAAAAAAAAAAAAAAAAAAAAAAAAAAAAAAACGCATCCGTGATGTTTCTTCTGGCAAAAAAAAATACAAATTCCACATTTTTGCAGAGAAGAGCTTGAAACTTCTGTAGAAGGGTTCTCTAATACGCTGAATCTGATGGTGTGAGTTTCATTAAAGTTCTGTGACTTTTAGGGGTTGTTTCCCCCTTTTTTCTAAAATAAGGCAATTTTTTTCAGGCGCGTAACTTTTGATGGGTAAAACTAAACTTGATGAAACTTATATATTTGAAATCAGCATAAAAATTAGATCCTTTTGATATATATATTGGTATCAGAATTCTGTTTTTTAGAGTTTCTGTTGCTATTGAGCCAGGTCGCTCCTTACTTACAGTTCGTTGCCACGTCTTTTCATTGTCTTATCAGAATTTCACCTGTTTTCCAATATTTGCATTTTATTTTAATTTAACTACCTCAAGAGTAGGGACTCTTCAAGGGGTAAATTATAACAAACAGGTTAAGCTGCCGTCCCCAGAGCCTTTAATCCCTGATGGTAGTATTAACATGAGTACCTTCATTACTGTTTACACCCGCTTTGAAGCTCCCAAAATTTTCACAAACCGCTTTTGTTGAAGTACCTCCAGAGGGTTTAAATGACACCTTGAAACAACGGACAGATTGAGTTACATCTACCACCGCTGTGCATACTAGGATCTCACCATCTAGAATAAAAAAATTCTAAAATTACAAAAAATTCTAAAATTTTACTTGTAATACAAGTAAAAGCCAATTGAGATAAAGAATCTATAATTTAAGTTCTCCAAGGGATAGAAGAGGTGGGACCTCACCCCAGAAAATAGAAGAGCCAGCAAGGTAACTTCGAGGAGAATGTTAAAATACAAACAAATTTCGGTGAGTAAGACAAAACAAATTACAATTTAAAAAGCGTCCGACCGTTATTCCTGATGAGCGCATAAATTTTTTAAAATGTTAGATTGGGTTTGCCAGGAATTACCCTAGTCTTTTTCTTCTTCAAGCAACAAAATACCAATGACGTCATGATAAAAGCTCGGTCTTCAGTTGAAATCCAGAGATACTAACAAGTCCTCTTATTGATATGATTCCGTTAATCGGAATTATTGGGAATCCATCCTATGATGTGGGACAACAACAAATCCGTCTATTTCATACGTCATATCCATACACAGAAAAAGAAGAAGAATCAGAAGAAGAAGAAGAAGAAAAGAAAAAGCAAGAAAAGCTTTTTGAATTGAAATAAGTCTCAAAAGATTCTATATTAGGTAACATTTTTGTGGATACGTGGGGTATATTATATTTTTATATTTTAGATTGTTTTAGGATGCAGACACTTCATGAATCACATGAATTATTGAATCATAGTTTGGATCCACCGGAGTTTTTATATAGTATTTAATTAATTTTTAGTTAATATGATAATTTATTGCCAATTTTTCATAAATCTAGGCAATGATGGAATCTACAGCTCCATTGGCAAATAACAAAAATATTAGAAAAGAACTTCCCAGACACAACGTCTTTTTATAAGGTAAGGAATAACCAAAGCCAACTAAAGACAGACCAAATATTAATTTGATAGTTTTTATTCAACGGGTTGGTGAAGCTACAATTTTCACACCGATTTTCCAAAGAGAATAGGACTTGAAGGCGGAAACCCGGCGCAGACTCCTCGCGTTCGAAATATAAGCCCATATTGTACCAAGGCAATATGATCAAATGAGGTGGTCACAGTTTAAATATTTCAGTTTTGGTAAGTATGAAAGGCGAGGTAAGGGTAGTATGAGTTATTTGAAAGGATGTCCCACTCCAGTTTTTGAACTGTTTATGGATCTAGTAGTGCCACATATGGGCGCGAATTATCACGGAGAAAAGTTAGCCCTTTAGTCAAGAGTCTGCGTTAACACTTTGTTTTTCAAACGGCAGGCCTTAAGTCATGCTTATAGCATTCTAGAGTTCATGGGAGCCTACCTTTTATGACCACCTTGAACATCAGCGAGCTATTAACAGCCAATATTACAGAGAAATCCCCTCAAAAACTAAACCTTGTCACTCAACCGTGACGTCGCTGACTCTTGACTAAAGGTGTAAAATTTCTCTATAACAATTCACAACCACATGTGGGCACTGCTAAATCCAGAAACAGTTCAAAAACCGGGGTGGGAGACCACTCCCAATCATCCCTTCAGCTCTGACTTCGTCCATCATACTTTCATTTGTTTGGACCCCTCAAGGAGACTCTACGCAGAAAGTATTCTCGATCCAATGAAATTGTAAAAATCAGATACAAAATTGGCTTCGAGATCAAACCAAAGAATTCGATGATACAGGCATACACAAGTTAGAACAACGACATGAAAAGTTTACAAATGCTGCTGGGGGCTGTGTCGAAAGGCAGCCAAACGAGTAAAGAAATCGTTCCTGGGCTACAGCAATTTTTTTCGTTACTTTTTGAAATTCTTATTGAAGGTATCTTTGGCCTTATCATAGTAAGATGCTATTTGATACTGCATATATGTATGTCCCTTAAATCTTTGGCTAATCTGAAATAACGAAGCTTTTGAATAAAAAGCTTCGTTTCAGTCTCATTCAGATACCCATATATTCGCTGATTCACTTATATACTTTGATAGTATCAAAGCAGCAAAAATGCGGAAACAGTTCCAAATGTCGAAATATAGCATTATATACTAAATAAACTTAGTTAAACTATAATTCTGAGTTTGGAATATGAGGCAACTACTTGACAGTCCACACGGACAACTTCAGCGCGCAAATATATACATTTAGCACAGAGTACACAAGTAACACACATAATATACATCAATGACCAGCTAGTGACTCCAAAGAAAATTTTAAAGTGGAGATTTCTTAGGAGCCATTGTTCAAAAGTTAAATTAGATCCTCTTGCTCCAAGAAGTTAGGAGTTACCCTAAGAAACAAAAATATTCTCCCTGATATTCTGCCATTTTCATTCGTGCATCAGCCCCGTCTTGGAATATGCATGTCCTTTCTTCCCTGGTGCACCGAAAAGCCACATCGATCCACTCCAACAAATGCAAAATCGAGCAGGTCGTGCAGCAACCTCTGGCAACACGAAAGCTAAAACCCCCCAGTTGATCCAGGAACGCCTCGATGTGGCGTCCATGTCGGTTTTCTACAAGTACATGTATAACCCTCCATCAAAGGAGCTATCGAAGCTCGTTCCTGATAGAGCAAATCCCTTGCGATCAACTCGCCAAAGTACAACTCGTCAGGACTACCTTGAGCAAGGTACTCCCCGACAAGAATACCTGAAAATAAGTTTCGCCCGGCGATCGGCTGCTACATAGAATAGATTGCCGGCAGAGGTAATCCCGGAAAATGCTTCCCTTGACGCGTTCAAGAGAAGGTATAACAAATACCTTAGTGTTGGAAAATGAGGTAATTACCAGGACTAGCGGCAAATCCTCATCTGTGATGGAGCCGTGAAGCCTGTAATAAAAAAACTTCAACTATACGTCACATAAAAACTTTCACTAATTACAGCTTCCCATTAAATAGAGACCGACAATGCCTTTAATGTGCATTCAAAGAAAATTCCAACTTACTTTTGGCGTATGCAAAAGACGCATGCACAATTCTTAAACGAACATCTCCGAGCATTACCGAATAAGTCTCAATTTGATCGTCATCATTGAAACACTTCAACGTCATTAGATTAGTACCAGTTATCACAAAAATACCATCTTGAGAAGAGCCTCCAAATTTCCGCTTCGTAGCATTCATGTGCTTACTCCTATATTTTTCATGATACCAAGATGCACCTCTTTGCTCAAACAAAATGTTCATCTAAAAGGAAAGACGAAATGCTCAATTCTACCATCTGAAAGTGCCATATAGTAACAAAAATGGAACTGTTGGTGCCATTCATGCCTTTTTGTTACTTTTATACGGGTCGGACAATTTTTTTTTCGGGGGAGGGGGGGGGGTGGTTAAACCGGGTGAGCCTCCCACCCCTATCCTTCTTGGATACTGCTTTGTGAGAAGTTAAACGTACTTTGCAGCATTGTGGCAGAGAAATTACAATAATGAAGACAAAAATTTCGGTAAATTATAATAACTATACATCTAAAAATCTTTTTACGTCCTTCAATTTTCTAAGATGAGTATAAATTTCACATAGGACAATATTTCACATATAATTGAACTTTTATCTGTAACTTCTATAAAAGACTAATTTATATCCCCTCAAACATGATGCCAATTAGATCGTTAAAATTCCAAACAATCCCTAGCAAAGAAACTTTATCTGGAAATAAATCCCCAAACATTTTCTATTTTCGGTAGAGTTCGGAGGGGGGGGGGGGGTATTTCTGACCCCCCCCCGTCTTCCCAGAGTATAATTTAGGATATAATTTCAGCGGTGATTTACATTAATCTAGCACTTTAGAAAGCCTCAGTAATATAGGTTGGCCTTAACAACTTAGAAAATCTAATTTACGATGTTTAAATACCAGTTTTAAATTCGCAATAACAATCCCAAAAGCAATGTATATCCACCCTCAATAACGCGGTTGACATCTGAAGGTCGCTTCGTACTCATAAGCGGTTCTCTCATAGAGAGCCAAAGTGAAGTTTCAAATTGTCATAATACAAAAAACCAGATTTTATTTTAGAAATTAAAATGTTGCAAAACAAAATTCAAGATAAAATATTAAAATATTTCATCAAATTCAAAATATCAAAATTAAAATATTGCACAACAAATTCAAGGCGATTAAGCATAAAAATTAAATAATCTTAAATTTTCTTGCGATCACTTATCAGTTTTAATCATATGGTCGTTAAATAAACATGGCGAAACCGGCTTTGAACATACAGTATTATCATCACCAATGACTTCACTCCTCTTTTCAACATTGCCGGATAGGCCACTTGGACATCTCTATTATATACTTTTTGTCTGTGACCTTAAATTACTACTTTATACTGACCAAGCATCAAAAGAAAAAGGGCTACTAGACACTAAATTTGGTGAAAATCAAAGACCATTTGAAAAATATGTACTTCACTTACCCTTACTTCACTTCACTTACGCTTTGCACACTTAAGTGGTTCTCTCATTAAGAGCCAAAGAGAAGTTTCAAATTGTCATAATGCAACAAACCAGATTTATTATAGAATTTAAAATATTGCAAAACAAAATTTGAGAGGAATTTTGAGGCTTGATTCTAAAAATTTTCTTTTCACGGTTAAGTGATTGAAAAATTATCTCGCAACAAATTTTTATACTAGACATGTACTCATTTTTAACCTTTGTACCCTTAAGCAGTTATCTCATTGAGAGTCAAAGAAAAGTTTCAAATTGTCGTAATGTAAGAGACCGGATTTTTGTATAGCCTCCAATGATTGGCTATCGTTTTAGTTTTGAAAATGACATTTCATGATTTTTTTCTAGACAAGTCCGAAGTGAAGCCATGTTGATAGTATTAGGACTATAGACTAGCTTTAGAATTTGTATCATTAATTGAAATTATCCGTTGTATAGAGAGATATAATCGAATTTCTGGAGTTCATATTATTGTTTATTTGTTCTTCATTTCGACTTATACTAAAGTAAGTTTTTACAATTAAAAAATGTATATTACTCACTATTGATATTGTAGCTAGTGAGACTAAAATGTTACCAGATAAGTCAATCTATTATTTTTGTAAGATGTTCAATAACTTAGCCATTATTGAAATAATATTTATTTTTATACTTAAGTTTTTAAGATTATTTTATTTGTATTATGTTTTATAATATGGCTTATAAGAATTTGTATATATATTTGTATTATGTTAAAGATTTGTATTATAATTTTATATTTAGAGAAAATTTTAATTGCATGCTGAAAGTTACTGATATCACAGTTGGTGGTGCTCACTTTTGACTCCTAAATTAATATTCTTGGTTTTTATACAAGGCTTTTGTGTTTTCAGTAAAGCGCTAGTTCTCTATAATCATACAAACATAGGGATATATCATCAGTTGGTTTATTTGCACTTGTTTTATCGACATATGCTAGATAGATTGTGAAGCAATTTTTTTTTCGTTTTAAGTATGAACTTCGCTCTTTACTTCCTGCAGAAAAACTTTGTTTCTTTTTAACTAATTGCATGACATAAAGTCATTCGAAGGAGTATTTAAATTACTCTTAGATAATTCCTCTGAAAATATCTAGCATGTCCAAAGGTAGCTGTAACAGAGGTAGGATGCATGCGACTCAATAATAAGATAACTTTAGTACTAACATGTTTCCCGTTGAAAAAGAATCCAGCCGAGATAATATCTTCATCAGCAAATTCAAAGACATGCAACTCTGCCCATTCATTAATGGAAGAATGTTTCATTCCATATATTTTCAGTTTCCCATTTTTATCAGCAGCAAGAAGACGGCAATTTGGTCCCCATTCAAGTAGAGAAAATCCGGAAACAGATGTCGCAACCCTAGAAATAATTGGTTAGAACTAACTAATTTTATGAAAAAGATAGATAATTCCTCAGGAAATAACAAGCAAGAATAAATAACATCCAAGTCTCTAAAATAATAATAATAAAAAAAAAAAAAGTTGAAAATGTACCATAAAATTTTTGCTGAAGCAAATAACAAAAGATAAAAAGGAGAAAAAACACTTAACTGGTCTTAAGTTAAACATAAAATTAGACGTTATAAATTAGGCTTTCATAGAAGGAGGAAAATAAGATCAAACAGTTCGCGGTAACGAACTGTAAGTAAGGAGCGATGCGGCTCAATAGTAACCTAAATTCTAGAAACCGGAATTTTGATATCAATATATATATCAAAGAATCGACTTATTATACTGATTCCAAAATATATAATATTCATTAAGTTTAGCGTTATCCATCAAAGCCTAAGAGCCTGAGAAGATTTGCAGAATTTTCGAAAAGGGGATAAACACCCCCTACAAGTCAAGGAATCTTGACTTTCCATTGGAATGGAAGTTTCCGGAGGTAAACTTTCCAGAAAAAATCTTGAACGGGGGAATTTGGCAAAATTCGTGTAGGGAGTTCCTTTTATTTGTCTTACCTTCTCGTTGTCTTACCCCGTTTTAAATGGAAGCCAGGCAAGGGAGGTGCAATCAGTCGGCAAAAGACGAGACTTAAAATAGAAGAATTCCGTTAATAGACAATATCCGTTAATTGATCCACTGATAATCACGATCGTTATAATTGTCTGCATTTTTGGATGGCTTTGATGTTATGATTCCTCTATTCTGTTTTACCTTTTAATTTTGGCTTGGTAGTTTTTGCTACTGTTAAAATATTATTACATGAATTTGTTATCTCTCCAATATCTCTCCTGTTTTATACTTCGATTTATTCATTCTTTTACAATTTTTTCTCATTTTTGCATAATTTCCGCATTTTTACACTCAGTTATTTTCTGTTTATTTTCCTATTATTCATTTATTCTTCTATTCTGCTATTTTTATTCTTCCATTTATTTTCTGCAATACAATTTTTTTTGTTATTCTCCTCGCAATGTAAGTTGTTTGTTTTATATATATATATATATATATATTTTTAAATATATTATTGTTTTCTTGTTTTCTTGTTTTTTTTTATAAGATGTGTGGGTGTTACATCTCATAGGTTACGTTTTATAATTTGGAGAAGTGTGACCAAATCCGAGGCATTGTGTGTATTGGGATGGTTTAAATTATTTAGGGCTTGAATGCTTCAAGTTGGCTAAACAGAAACATTTGGTGAGAAAATGAATTCTGTCGAATACTATCTTGAAGGACACTTAATAAATGAGGAACCAGAACCATTAGGTTTAACTAATCTACAAATTTTATTACAAGAGATAAGTTCCCCCTTTTTTGTTCATCAGGCTGTGCTTAAGTTACTCAAGGGATAATTCTCGAGGAAAATCATAAAATATAACGCAAGGTTTGAATGTTGTTTTCCACTTTTCAGCTTTAAACCAGTTTGCTTTTAATAGCAGTAACGTCAACTCACGGAAAGTACGGATATAGAAACGCAGCATTCGAAATACAGGGGGGAGGGTGCAGTTTTGTTACTTTTTCAATAAAAGTACAAAAAAAACATTTGTCAATGAGAATACCGAAAAAGGAAGTTTTCAAAATCTAGGTGAGAGGGTAAAAAAATTGAGCAGGGGCAGTTCTCTCCCCCTCAAGTAGCACCACTGTCCAATAGTTTATTTGTAGGACCCTAGTCAAATTTGCTTCATTTTGAGACAGAATAGTAACTGGCAATAAAGGTGCTGCAGTGAGTTGTTAGTAGTAGTAGTAGCATTCGCAAGAAAAAATGCACAATTTTATTTAACGCTGTGGAAATAACTAGTGGTCTTGACATTCCACATATTATTCTAAAAAAGTATGAAAAAAAATCCACAATAAAATTTTCACAATAACTGCGCACAAGTTACCTGAAGGGTTCCCAAGGGATATTCAAGTCAACAATATAGATGAAACAGTCCTTGTCCCTAGAAACCGGACCTTGATTCTTCACAAGGGCAGTAGTTGAGGTAAAAGCCAAAAGATTATCATCTGAAATTGATGAATAAGACCCAAATTCACTGAAAAATGAAGAACAATTACCTAGTTATCTAAGACAATCAATCTTGTTTAAGTAGTTTCTTTTGAAATAAAATATTCACCTTAAAAAAACACTCTAGATTTTGACAAGAAAGACATCAATAGATTCAAATTAATTTAACACTATTTGAAGCTTGCATATTAGTGTTATTACCATGTGAAGCATAATTTTTTTTTTCCATGCCAGGAACACTGATGGATTAGTTTACCTAATTCCTTACTAATTTCTCTTCGAGATGACACAAAAATGCTTACAAAACAGATATTTTATCCTATTATCAAATTGTCAACAAAATAAGCACATCCACTGTAAGTGAAATTCCACTGAGGAGGATTGTTTAATTACTGAAATGGGCATATTCCATAAAAAAATGGAAACATTTGTTTTATGTCTCATAAATACTACACAAAACAACCCGTAGAAGCTTGTATAAACATACTATAATATTTTTTTTTTTAGAACACCATTTTGTCAACACACCAAATTCACTCTACTACAAAAAGTATTTGAAAAGGCTCAAAGCTTAAGCAGCAGAAAAGTCATTTAGACATAATTCCTGTGTACAAAAACTTCCACCTTCCATCCTTATTTCTCAGCTCTGATGCTACTATGACTCTTGATCAGTCAAAAAAAGAAGGCTTTAATAGCAATCGAGCACCACAAGACCAAGAGAGTTTTTTATAGTAGGGTACCTTCTCAGATTGTTCTGTCTTAGCATTCAAAATCTTATCCAAAGAAATGCTATTTTTTAGAAACTCTAGTTGGTCAGCTTATAAAATGAGTCAACTGAAATAATGTTATACAAAAATTATAGTAAAGAACAAACTCTAGCCCATAGTAACTAAAATATTACAATAATATAGCAAAGAACAAACCAAGAATCTAGTAAAGAACAAACAACAAATCTAAGGAACAGACAACGAATCCATAAAGAACAAACCACAAATCTAGTGCAGAACAAGCCAGGAATCTAGTAAAGAACAAGCCACAAATTTAGTAAAGAACAAACCAAGAGTCTAGTAAAGAACAAACCACAAATCATGGTTGCAACGATAATTTATAGTAAAGAACACACTCTATCCCATAGTAACTGAAATACTAAAATAAATCATCATATGCATGATGATGCAACACAATTATCTTTTGACAAGATAATAAAACACAATCATCTTTTGAAAGCTTGCTTTTCTGGGGTATAGTGCCATATTTGACTGACTTCAACGCCTGATTTCCCTGTGGTTCGTCTTTAACTATTCCAATTAAGAAAAAGCCATTGGCTTTTTCCTGTGTGTAATTAGCTTTGGGAAAAATGTGTCCTAACAAAGAACTCTAAGACTAAAATGTTTACTGTAAATTCAACTCACAATGGCAAAACTGACATGTCTTTTGAACAACAAGAAGCAATTCTTGTCCAATAGCTCAGGCCATCATATAGTAAAGAACAAACCACGGGTATAGTAAAGAACAAACAACGAATCTAATAAACCTACCACAAATCCAGTAAAGTACAAACCACACTTCTAGTAAAGAACAAGCCACAAATCTAGTAAAGAGCAGACACCGAATCTAATAATATTTTAGGAAAATTGGAAAGGCAGGGCAATGCACAAGAAGATTGTTTACTCATGTTGGTTGTCGTTGTTTTGTACTGAGTGTTCCTACTGCATTATTACTGTAATTTTTATGTAATATTATTTCAGTTGAATCATTCTATAATCTGACCAAAATATGTTATATTTTTCAAGAATATCTTTTGTCCTTACTCGTCTTCTTTTCCCTCCTTAAATTGATATTTCTTTAAAGATGGACTAGCTTGCAAATTGGTTCTGTAATTGTTGACTTTGACCTTGATTGATGAAAACTAAACCTATGTGCATAATATTGTTGACATTAACCTGGATTAATGAGAACAAGCCAACAAACCCGAAGGCTTTTCTTAGCAGGAACTACTAAAGAACGAGCTATGTTATCAATAAGACACCCTTTTAAGTATACCATCATCTTGTATATGAAAATGCAGCTTTTTGTAAAAGAATTCATTTTAATTTAAAGATTATTTTTTGTTAATTACAAAAGCGATTATATGTAGTAAGCAGGTGTGCAAAAAGTTCCAAAGCTGCCAGCAGCAGAATTCCAAAAGCTGCTGACACTTTAGCAGCACAACTTGTATTTTGACAGCTTTGATTTGAGCAAAAAGTATTTTTATTCGTAGAATTTAAAGAGAAGTAACAAATGTAACTTAGTAGGCCTATAGCTTGCAGTTAGAATATCAATAGTTTTCTGAACCAAAATTAACAATATAATCTAATTCAGTGGCAAGCCATATATTAGACATAAATATCATACTCCATAATTTTATATGTACTATTTTTTCAAAAGTATTGTGTCATATTTACTCTAACACTACTAGTGGAGTATAGTAGCCTATTCAAAGTCTGAAGTATACTATATATAGCTTACTGTTGTTATTTTATAGATGGAGTTGTACACTCCAATGCTATTGGTATTATATAAAAAAAATGTAAATCCAACTACTTGCTTGATACTCATTGATCACTATACTACAACTATAAAAAGCACCATTTGATTTTCTGGGAGAACTATAGTGATTGGCAGCCTGGCAGTCAGACACATTCTTAAGATGTGATATTAGTTTTGGCCTAAGCTAATCCCCAAAATAAACAGAGAATTGCTGCTACATTTTAGTGTGGCTGTTTTAGGCTATTAATCTTCCACGTTCCAGCTTTCCCATTACCTGCTTTAACGGTATGTAACCTTGATAGCAACCAGGCCTTAAAAGATTCTTTCAACTAACGAATAAACAATTTTTAAAGGGAATTTGGCTATTTGTGCTAGATTTGGAACAATATTCGTTTTCAGTTGCAGAGAAGTGGAATAAGTAAAAACTTGTCCAAAAGGGCGAAGGATAACAACGACTTAAAAGTAAATTTTCACATAGCGACATTGAAGCTCAATGGGCTTTTAATTTGAACAAGTTTTAAAAAGTGGCAGCATGAGAAGAGACACATACATCTCGCGAGAAGAAATATTTTATAAAAGATACATCGCCTGGTAAAAAAAAGAATATCAAAACCAAAAACAGCTCTTTGTTGTTTTGCAGTTGCTCTTTTTTAGAGTTGTGGTTCCTGTTGGATCGAGTTAATTACAGTTCATTACTACGAACTGTTTGATAAATCTTCAAACACAGATAGCAGGTAGCAGAGATAAAGATCAACCGTTTGAAAAAAAAAAAAAAAATTAAGTTTGAAAATAATATAAAATAAAACTTTACAAGAAAATAATCTGGAAATAATAACAAAATTTTAACTTTCGGCTATAATATATAATTTTTTATGAATCATGTTTTGGGGTCGCTTCCGTTTTATTCAACTATTCCCCGAATTTGAATATAATCTATAGTTTAATTTTGTCTCATTAATAGGGGCAAAGGGGAGGGCTGCAATTTTTACAGAAAGATGATTATATTTAGAAAAAGTTTTGAATGGCAACTCCAATTCTACCACAATTTTTTTTTTATTGTTTTTATCTCGGGATTAGCCTTCTGGGTTAATAATTGCTCAATCATTAGAAGTTGTGGAGATACACCTAGGTATTTAAAAAAAATTTCAACACCCTAATTTGAGCAGAATATCTATTCCGTAAAATTTCATTCACTTACTAAACAACTTTCCTAGACCGTAAAAAGATCCTAGACTGCAGTTGAACCACTCAATCAAACTTGAAAACCCGCCAAAAATATTGCACGGGGAAGGCATCAGAGTAGCAATGGTGAGGGGAAGAGGAGAGGAACACATTTGAAGATAAAAGGTTATATGCAAAATAAAATACTCAAGGAAAAAAGAAAATTATATAATTTTTACATGCCAATTGAAGCAAAATTCAACAAATTTTTAATGGTGAAGATTCCTGGCAGAAAGATCAATTCCTTTAATTGGTACTTATATATTATACCCGTAGTATCCCCGTAGGCACTTTAACAGGCCCCATAGCAGATTAACATAGGATTTTAAAGGTGCCTTGTTACTTCACGACATCCCTGGCAAGATTCCCACCCTGACAAGAATCCAATGAGGCAAGATCTAGGCACTCTAGGCTCCCGGGAATCTGGCAAGATTCCCGGGATTCCAGATGTTTATATTTTGGTTGCTATAAAATATGGATGACAAAATCTTGTTTCAGTATTAAAAAAGGGTTCAGCGTGTCAACATCGAAATGGGTGCTTATACATTATTGGATATTGAAAGTGTTAGCGAGATGGAGCCTAGAGTGCCTAAAGTAGCAGTAGAAATTACAAGGAGTTGCCGAATAACCCTAGAATGGGACAAGATAAATGCGGGATATGTTGTATCATTAAGCAAATTCAAGTCGGAAGAACAATTAAGCTTTGCGGCTAAAGTGAATATAATGCATATATAAAGACTTCAACACGACTTAAATACATTAACGAGATATATTGAAGAAAACAATCTATAAAAACTAGCGAGATTCTTTTAGTCTGTATTTGGTAGCGAGTGTTAAAATGGATGGATTTGAGAACCAGAAAATCTTACGTAATCTAATCAAATTGGAAAAATGGTTAATTTTAGATGATAATTTTCTAGAGTTATCTCTTCAAAGAAAAATATTTTCTAGAGAAATGCTAAACGATATATTGGGAACTGATTCCCCATCTTTGGACTATTGCATGAAACTTTGTCTTCGTAGCCCAACTGCTTTTACTCAATTTATAGATATATTAATTGAGACAAAACAAAATGATATTGTGATTTTGCTTTTAACCACTACTTAGAGGGCCATTTTGTAAGAAATCATGTCTAAACAAGTTTTGTGATGTCACTCCCCCTGAACGACATTTTGTATTGAACGTTTCTTTTTGGAAGTGAGACAGTCAACATCGAAAAAATGTTTTACCCATGTCTATAATGCTTGTATAATTTGGACAGCTGGTCATCCTGTGGAAGTGTACTTTTGCCGATGACTATAATGAAAAGTCTAGATTATGCAAGCCATATAAATTGCATAAAGTATATGCTGTGCAAATTAAAGAACGTAAGCCCTGTCTTGAAAAGATTTGTGACTCTCATACTAGAGGATTCTTATGCTCCAATAGTAACTATGATAAATGGGATCAATGGGAAAAATACTTACCTTGGCATGATTGCAAAAAAACCCTAAACGTGAGTTCAGTTTATTTTTAAGAGACTGGTATCGTCGCACCTTTAAGTTGTTTTGGGAAGAAGAGCCTGGTTTAGGCTTCAATTGCTGGAATAATAAAAGAGTTTGGTTCTTGCGTCATCTCTGTGAAAATACTGGTTACTACGATCATGAACCTACAGACTTTTATTTGGCTGTTATAGAAAGATATTCTTCATATGAGAATTTTGTGTGTGACATTGCTTGAAATAAGCAAACTTAAACACTTAACAATGGCTTGATGCAACTTACTGCCAAATACTTGATAACTTCAATTCAAAATCAACAAAATAACTTCAATTCAGCCTCGACCGAGTCCGTTGATTTTGAATTGAAGTTATCAAGTATTTTGCGGCAGGTTGCATCAAGACATGGCTAATTATAGAAAGAGAAAAGCCAAGACAGATAGTCCAATTGAAAGGCAAATGTTTAAATGGCTGGGGCATGGGTAAATGGCAGGAGTAAGCATGAATCTCTAGAATTGACTCTCAAATCTAGAATTTAGAATTGACATAGGGCCATTAATTTGCTTGAAATAACAGCCAAACAATCGTTTAAAGCCATCTTTATCTTTCCAATAGCACATGAATTTTTTTATATGAAACAAAATAGTGATATTGATTTTACAAAGAGATTTAATAAAAAAGAAGTTACAATATATTGTAGAAAATATGACCCTGACTTTGCATGCCAAAATGAGTACAACCTGAATCCTGAAGAGCTGCTGCCACTCATCGTTTCTGATGATTATCTATACGTAGAAGAAGAAATCTAAAGAGGCCACAGTGTTTTGTACATACATATATTACTAATAAACAAATTTAAATACATTTTTAAAACATTTCATTCTTAGGGCACCAAAATTTATATTGAATAGGTAGGACAAAGTATTTTCAACTAGAAAGTTGTTCAATTGAGGATTGTCTCCACAAACAATGAGGATTGACGGTAAGTATATCCGCGACATCGGAAAACAAAATGTAATAGTGCATGAAAACCACAGCTTTTAGTCGATAAATGTTGTACTCGCTTCTGATTTTAAATAATAGATTTTCCACTTTGCTCAAGAATATTTTTAATGTGAGGTGTGTAGAATGTATACGGTAGGCCAAGAGGATCAACAAAATTCTATATTCTTTCTTTTTCGAAAGATGCATAGCCAATGTCCCGTTTTTGCAGTTGATGGACTGCTATTAACAATGATAATGTTATTGTTAACATGTTGAATATGCTCCAGGAAATCCGAAGGTTTGCAATAAGATTTGTATTTGGACATGTAAAGATCCATATTAAATGCATTGATTATTTCATCTGTGTTCCTGGCGCCAAGTCTAATAGAACACTGCCATAAGGGGTAATTTCCCAATAGGTTTCAAATTGATTTAGCAACATTAATGCAATACTTTCCTCCAATGCCTCGGCAAAGGTACACTCTAAACGCCCACTTCCCGCCCGAACAGCAACTTTATTTTGAGCACCGTACATACCTTATGAAACGATCTCATGGGTTTTCGCTCAAACTTCTTCAGTTGCACCATTTTCAAGTTATAGTGAATCTCGATATAGGGACTGTATTTTCAGTTAATATAGTGTCCTGTAGATTTTATCAACAAATAAATTGTAGAGTGGAATTTCATTTACTTTACATAAAGAGATAAAAGTTCAAAAAGTTCAAATTCATGTGGGGAATCTACTCATGATCTAACGAATATAGCACTTTTTACAAAAGCCAATGCAAGTTTTGAGGGTTCACCATTGATAAATGATGAATCAGTATAGATACGTGTACCCGTAGTAATATGGCGTTGATTCGTGATTGTATGAGGAGCAAGCAATTTGATATTATTTCCAGAGGCTCTTAATTTTTCAATTGCCTAGGCGACACAACTCATAACTTGTTCTTTTCGAACATGAAGTATTGCCGACGTGAGATAGACTGTTACATCGGGTGCAGTGCCAAGAACTTTTCGCAAAATAAAATTAGACCTGGCAAGTTGTAGCTTCATATCAATCTTAAGATTAGGAGTTAACCATTGAGGTACATTAAATGATTCATTTTACCAACTAAATTCAAATCCTTATTTGTTACATCTTTATGAATATTGGTAGAGTCAATGTCTGTTTTATATCATATCTAATAGCTCTGCCTCTTAAGAGCTTATAAGACATTGAAGTCATCAACATTAATAACAATGACATGTAAATCTATAAACGTTGAACTCAAATCTATGAAATAATCTTCACTGAAATAAATTTGAAAATGGACATTTTCAGAGCGGTTGTTGCAGATAAAATTGTTCCTAGTATCCATGGTTTACACTGCCATCTACATTTTCTGAATTGAAAAGATTTAGAGATGAGTTGACTGAAGGACGAGATTCTTTATGTGGTAGAAATGCCATTTTCTAGGAAAATAAATCCTTTTTCGATCTTTTTACTTTCTTTTTTGATGCTTTACGCTTCCAAGCTGGGTTGAGACTGATGAGTGACGAGGTCTTTCGCAGTCTTTTTAGACCTTTTCCGCTTTGTTGTGATTTCACCCGTGATCGACCTAAGATTTTGTGAAACATTTTATTTAAAATCCTTCCCAGAGCCCAAATCATGTAGCGTAGAGGACGCAAAATCCGCAGCAACCGGTGCAATATATTTCTTAGCCAAGGGTTGTGCAGAGAGAAACAGCTTAGAAAACCAATTGCCGAGACAGTAACCGGACACTGACGAAAGATCCCTATAATAGTTCATGCCATGACCCAACTGTCATGGTCCAAAAGTAGCAACATAGCAATCAATATCAGGATATACAAAATTAGTTCTATTAGACACCTTGCTATTGAATGGGTCAAAAATAACATGTAATCACAACCAAACCTTTTGTTATTGCTAGAAGATCACCCAATTCACTTCTTAATGCTAGCTGACAGAACTCCAAATACGAATTGTTGACTGGAATGTATTGAAGGTGATTTACATTGTAGTGGTGAATGTGTTCACTAGAAGTTTTTCGTTCAAGAATACGTAGGAGGGGAACATTGGCATTACCGATTCTTGATCTCTCGACAAAGGATGCATAAAGAAATACACAATTGTCAGATGAGACGGCAGGTGGATACTCTGCATAGATAACATGGTGCTTACCAGTGAAACTTTTACTTTAATAATATGAACTATAAAATCAAGAACCTCACATAAATCTTCATTGAGGAAATTTTTTTCATTCTCAAATGGATTGGTAATGTAAATTCTCTTCTGTTCCGGTGAATAGTTGAATGTGAATCAACCCTTTTTTTATATGCAATGTTTTTGTTGGTAACTCAACACAAATCGCTCATATTGCTGTATTCCCCAAACGGTATAACTGCATAAGAGTGATCGTTAGATTCGAAATTTACCACTGCACCCTGGTCGGAAAAGTCAAAGGGTCTAATTTTATAAGATATGTACGATCCTTTCTTAGGATATCATATATATTTTTGAGAATGCAATCTATAAGAGCAACTTCCTACCTTCCCTCAAATTTAAGGGCAGGGGAGTTTTGTCCAAAAAACACTCGTTTTATTCAAATCGTCATAGATTGGATCGGAAACATTGGACATGAATGTCACATAAAAATCTTTAGACATTACGAACGTTTTCAACGTCTACCCAGGAATCAGAGCTGTATCCAACCCAGAGAACAAGCAACTTTCGCCTTACCTTACGAGTTCGAGTCTTTAGTACCTTTTGAATTTGGTACAACCCACAATTTCCAAATTTTTGCAATTCAAGATCATAAAAACCGCCAAGAATCTCATCATCTTTCAGACTACGAAAACGATACGTTATATGTTTAGCTTCCAAGACTTTTGACACTTTTAAACGTTCAGTGGACCGCGAGCAATTTCCCTTTTCAAAAATATTTCTTGTTCTATTGATTCGAACAGCATCACGAACATTAAATTTTTCTTCCCTGCCTTTTCATTAGAATATTGTCTAAGGAAAAGTGTATTGTCACTACGTGAGCTTCAAGAGGACTAA
Source organism: Artemia sp. Qi Xiang Cuo (assembly GCF_049724085.1). NCBI lineage: Eukaryota > Metazoa > Arthropoda > Branchiopoda > Anostraca > Artemiidae > Artemia > Artemia sp. Qi Xiang Cuo. The sequence continues at coordinate 39,718,446 of NC_142808.1, forward strand.
CATTGGACAAGGACCGATGAAGGCGCTGGTTATAAATCAACATGATTTTATCTAAATCTTTAATAAACGGCAGTATTTTTTAATGTAGGCTACAATATCTTGAAATTTAAAGTCAAATAGTTCGTATCGAACGTTCAACCAATGCCGCCTTTATTGCACTATGGCTATGATAAGAGTACTGTATTATATTTCAATAAAACCCTTTTTACATGTGGATGAACAAATTTACTTCCGTGATCTGTTTGAATTTTTTTATACGAATTTTGTTCAAAGATGGATTCAAGGGATTTAACAACTTCATCGCCTCTCTTTGACTGCAATGAAACTGCATATGCATAGCAACTTAATTCACTTATTGCAAGTAAAATATATTTGTAGGGTCCATCATGACGTCTTTGAATCACGTCTAGAGTCAAAAGACCTGCTTATAGAGGGTAAATGGCTTTAATTTTTGGATCGTAACGACCTCTAGTGCTATGTTTTCGATCTAACTAGGTTCCTTTTGTAAATACTGTTTTGTTAGCTGCTTCTTTTCAATCCCGGTAACTTAAAAAGTGTAGTGGGGGAACTTAAACTTCCTAGTTCTCCAATATTTTCATAAAAACGTTTCAAAACTTGAACGATTGTGAACATAATCGTTGTGTGAAGTGCCCGCTACCCTTTTACGTACTAAATGGTGTGGAAAGACGCGTTCGTTTAATACCCATACCAGTTCCAGTTGGCGTACTATCCAATGATATATCTCGTGATAATTCTTCAAATTCCCTTAATCGTTTTAAAACATATTTATTTCCAATAAGACTTTTGGAAAAATTTGACGACTTTCAAAAATTATATAAATGACTATCAAAGGATTCGAATCTTTTATAATTTGCAATCATATCTGATAACAAATCAATTAAATAGTAATTCTTGCCAGCGATTATAACTTTCTTCTTTTTCTCGTCAATTTGTTGATTTTCAGCGAGATAACTCTAGAGCCTTTTATTTTGCTCACGATAGGAGTGGGGTAACATGTCTATAACACTTGTTAATAAATCTTCTTCTTCTTCTTTTTTCGGCTTTTTAAAATTCAAAACTTTCAAGACTTTCAGAAGGTTGATCAATGACATTTAATTTGACTGGTTTTTAATGGTAATGTTTACGTTTGTTGACAAGTCAAAGAGAGTTTTGAAGCAAAACTAGTTTTTCATCATCCGTAATAATTTCTTTGATATTGAATTTATCAAGATTTTCTTCAAAGTGCTCCTTTGGTGAAAGAGTGAGTTCAAAAGCGGTTAATTAGTAGGGTTTAGCCATTTCTAGAGAATAGTGTTTACAAGTCCGGCGATTATCGGCAGTAACAATTAAAAGAAGTTACCACCAGCTTAAACAAAGGCGTTTTATTTTACTATTTCTTTTGTTTTAGCACGCTAGGGCAAGTACAAATGAACGATGTTGCTTTGTCTGTTGTCTAACACCATCTGACAGTTGAACATTACCTTCCATTAAATTTAAACAAGATTCAGATAAGGGATTAATAAATTAATTGTCAATACCATATTTGAGTATCGCTTTCCTAAGCCGCGGTTTTGAATTGGCTAGGACGGAAAATAAATGTCGGTTTCATGTAGCTTCTTCAGCGTCGTGATAGCGACTAATGACCTTTTTTACTGTTCACAGGTATTTAGTAATTTCAGTATCGAAAATATCAATGACTACACGCAACTCTTCGGATGTGTTTTTATTCAGGTCCAATATAATGTAAACATAAGGTTTATTAGTAGCTTGATTGTACAAGGAAATGAAAAATTTGGGTTTGCCGGGATAGATTTGTTTGTTTAGAGTTATAAGAGTACTTGAATCGCGAACAGCTCATAGATAATATAGTAGGTACAATTGAAAGCAAGTGTTCTCATACATTTACTCCGATGAAAAACATTATGGAGAACAACGTTTATAGAAATTTTTTCATGATGTGACCGGACCATGAATAATTGTAACATTTCCTGCGACCATTCTTCAATAGATTCAGCTAAATAGTCAATAATCAACCAATAGTTTGGCGCAATGCTATTAAACACGTCAAGTCCTTGTAAGAATTTTATGCTTGGCGCAATACTTTTTATTCTATCATAGGATTCCTGCCATACACTATAGCAATAATAGATATTTTGTGGGTTTTCTAAAAACATTTTATCCCGGTTTTAAATTATTTTCATTCACAATGTTGTTTTACCAGATATTGACGGTCCGAAGAGAAAGGACCTAAATGGTGTTTTAAATTCATACATACTCCTCCAATGTCAAAATGCAATTAACCAAACGTAACCTCAATAACTTGAATAAATACTCAGAAAAAAGAATACATGGTTTCTTTAATTCAAATATATATATATATATATATATATATATATATATATATATATATATATATATATATATATATATATATATATATATATATATATATATATATATATATATATATATATATATATATATATATATATATATATATATATATATATATATATATATATATATATATATATATATATATATATATATATATATATATATATATATATATATATATAGGGTAAAGGCACCAATGATTTGACATTGCAATTTCGGAACCACTGTCGAAATTTTCCTTCAAAACGGGATAGCTCTGCTTAGCTGTGACTTAGAGCGCCATCTCTTGGAGCCGTCGTTATATTTCGACGGTGCGAAACGTGGACACTATATCCGGTACACCCAGATAAGAAAAGAACAATAAATTTGGTCAATTTCCTGTTTTCAACACAAAAGGAGCTACCGACAATTTTTCAGGTATGTAATGTTCAAACTGTCATTACTTGGTTATTTATTGCAAGAAAAAGTTGGGATATGTGCCACTGTGTCAAGATACATCTGATCTTTCTCTGAAATCTAGTCACATTAGCTTTTCTCGATAAAATTTAACGAAAATGGTGACAAAAATTGCGTTGTTGAAACTAGGTTCCAAGCGTTGAAAATTCTTGTTCGATGTAGTGGAATACCAAGCAGACTAAAAATATTCCTTGAGTCAAGCTCAAGAGTAAATATCACATTTTATCAAGGAATTTATTTGTTGGGTAAGTATCTTGCATTCGCCTTGCTAAAACTTTAGAAAAATAGCACCAGGTCCTTTAACAACATATGTAAATTTTTTAAGAAATCATTGAACATGTAAAACAGATTAGAAATAATAGGTGTCGAAATTCCAGGATCCACTGACGAAACCATAGGCACCATAGCTGTCGAATTTACGGGTGCTTTCTGCGCAACGAGAGATTTTGATGATTATTATTTCTAATAATATTTCAGATGAAAGAACATTTAAACAAAAGGTCTTTTTTTTTAAATTTGAAGTTTTACTTACAGACACTGGATTTTTCCATCATCTGAGGACCTGCTGCTTGGCCTCATACCATGCAGGGGCGTAATTGCTATGGGGCAGGGGGGGGGCAGTTGCCCCTCCCAGACCTCGTCTTCCCCCCCCCCCGACCTGATTTTGCCCCCCCCCTCCCCAGATTTTTTTAGATTATACCCTTATTTATCCTTCATCCGAATAAAAAATACAAATTTTATCGAATACAAAATCTTATACGAAATGATGCGTAGGCCTATGTTTTGGATAAAACTAAGAATCTGCATATGAAAATAAAATCCACTAAATCAAATAAACTTCTGAAATTTCTTGAAATCCACTCCCCTTTTCCTAGACCCTATCCCTTGCGAAATGCTAGTGAAACAATTTTTTTATACTAAATTTGTTATACTAAATACTTAATAATGTATATTAAAATTTTTTGTACTGGTTTGGTTATACCAAATACTACATACTTGAAATGATTTTGTTAGTTTTATTACTTCTACTTTATATATATATATATATATATATATATATATATATATATATATATATATATATATATATATATATATATATATATATATATATATATATATATATATATATATATATATATATATATATATATATATATATATATATATATATATATATATATATATATATATATATATATATATATATATATATATATATATATATATATATATATATATATATATATATATATACATTAAAAACACTTAAAAATAAACACCTGAAAATTAAATGGCAGTGAAACAGCATAAAAAATAAACACATGAATATATTTACAATGGTCGTTGAATATACCACTGCTGCAGCTGGGCCAGCACCCACGGAGAGGCTGCCAGCGGACGGAAGGTGCCACGGCAGGGCGGCAACAAGAAACATAAAATATATAAAAAAAAACAAAGAAACACTTTAAAATTACCGCTTTGCATAACAAAAAATAAATATATAAAAAGTGAAAAAGGCAGTGCTGAGCTGGAGACAGAAAAACGGCCCTCCTCCTCTAACACAAAGCCCCCCTCCTACTAACTATAGGACATTCTCCAGACGGAATTGTCGCCTGTAATTTAAACATTCAACTCGGCCTGAAGTTATGTAGTGACACGAGTACCTAGATTTTGTCTAATATGGTAGACAAAGACATTTTTCTCGACTAGAACTGTATAGTTTTTAAATTTTAAAGAGCAAATGGCCATGACATTCGCTCTTGGAACTAAATTATTCTCTATACAGTCCCCATAAACACTCATGGTGAAATTTTCTTTTACATAATGTGAGGTCACCCCCTTGCAGATTTTTTTCGTAAGCTCATTGTGTGTTTGCACACAGTACCCCTTCGGACCGGGAAACACATCGTGGGATACCAAGTCACTCCCTAATGATTCTGATATTTCACAACGTGTGATCTATTTGATAAAAAGGAGGCAACCAATTTAACCAGAAAATATCAATACTGAAGTCAGTTAAAAGTTTCTCAACTAAAATACTGTGGTTAACAAGGTCAAATACTTTTTGAAGGTCAATGGAAATTAAATTTAGCCAGCAATTAGGTTTTTTTGAGAATTTTCCCAATTGGGTTGATAAGAAAAAAGAAGGTGATGCAAAGTAGAAGTGGATTTGAGGTTCCTAAATTGTCTTAGTTCAGTAAGAGGTAGGATTTTTGCTTTTAGCCAATCTGCAAGGAATCCTTTATATAGTTTAAAGAACACAGGAGTGAGTGAAATAGGACAAACACCTTCTGAAATTAAACCCCTTTTTGAAATTTGTGGATATTGGCCAGACTCAGTAATCTCATTGAAAAGAACAGACAATGGCTTTGAAAGGAAGTCACTGAAAGCGTTAATAAGAGGAAAGGGGTATCTAAAGGGCAGACACTTATTTTTCATAGTTTTCCAATTCTTCTTTTGATCTCAGATAGAGATATGGAGGGGAAAGCAGGTGGAAGATCATCAGTAGGTAATTGATAAGACAATGCTGGGAGGCTCTGGACAATGGAAGCAGGAAACTCGTTAAGATTATTAGCAGTAACTTCTGGGGATTCAGGTAGGTTGAAATCAAGCTGGTCTAGACTCCTGCCACAAAACTTTTTTGCCTTGGAATACAAATTTTTTGGCTTATTGGTAAACAATTCTTCAACCTTATTCTTGTAGTGGGATTAAGCAGATTAGGGATTAAGCGTATTTCGTTTTTAATTGCCTTTCTTAATTTATTAGCTTCATCCAGTTTACCCTTTCTAAAAAGATCCATCGTTTTCTAATTAATGCTTTTATGTGTTAATTAATGAATGGGTTGAACCTGGAGCACTTCTTAAATTTCTAAATTTTTTTCTGGGAAAGAAATTAGATATTTATCATTTAGCTTTTTGTGAAAGGTAGTAATTTTTCATCAATATTATGCAAATGATAAATATCAGACCAATCCTCAGTAATCAGCCATGTTCTAAAAGAAAGAAGGCCAACATTTAGAAGGGGGCAGTAAGAGCCATAAGCTACTGAGAATGAAAGCTTAAAATTAGAAGAGGGCAACAGGAGTAGCAAAAAATGATAACTCCCACCCAATGAAAACGAAGCTGAAGGAGGACTGTAAAAATTATTCAGATTAGTCAGAATGACATCTAAATTAGTCAGAATGACAAACAGAATGACATCTGTTTCCCCTAGTTATTGGTATTTGAACTATTTGCTTAACTTTTAGAGAGTAACAAATGGAATTCATCTTAAGTTCATTAGTGTCCCCAACCAAAGAAAGTCCAACATTAGGGTACTTAGAGCTAGCAAAATCATCACTGGTCTGCAATTGCTGGAGAAATTTGCATTTTGGATCAATGTTTTGGTTTGGCAAGTAATAGAAGACAGCTACTGCAATGATATTATAGAGATGGGGGAGTACTTTAGGTCTAATACTTAGCCAAAGGGTTTCATCATACTCAGATAAATTAGGAACAGGAATAATTTTAGGGAAAACGTTGCATTTATTAAAAAACATGTCACCACCTCCTTTTTTCCAAGTGGGTGATCCAAAGGATGGAGATCACACCTTTTTCTTTGCTAATTCTTTTGTTTCCTTTCATTTAATTTTTCACAAGTTTCTCAAAAACAATTAGTTTACTATATCAATATGTATTTGAAATATACAATATCAAACATAGATTATGGCATCCCTCAGGGATCTGTTCTTGGTCCCGTTTTATTTCTGATTTATGCTAATGATCTGATTTCAGCAGTCAAAAACTCCATGCCTCAAGCATGCTGCAAGCTGTGTCATCCTGATGTTTGTTTGTGTTCCAATACTACTTCTATTGAAAATTTTCTTGTTGCTTTGGCTGATTACACCACTCTTGGGACCCTTGGGAAGACAGAATTTGATCTAATCTTGTGATCTGTGAACTAATCAGGTCTAACCTTATGGCAATATTCAAGAGAGTAATTTCATGGTTTAATGCAAATTACTTGGCCTTGAATGTTGGCAAGTCACATTTCCTTATTTTTTCTTGAATTGGTATAGCTTTCCCTCAGCTTAAACATCTTCAGGTGTCACAAGGCTCCTAGTGTAGACCAGAGAATTGAATGGTCTAGTTTCTTGATGAGAACCTTTTGTTTAGAAATCATTTAGCCATGATTAGGGTTAAGGTCTCATGGAGTTTGGGTATCATTCAAAACTTAAACACACATTTCCTGGATCTATTCTGAAGCTTCTTTTTTTCTGCCTTGTCCAGTCATATGTTTTGTATTGCCACATTGTATGTATGTCTACTTTTTCTTCCATACTGCATTCACTTCTGTCATGCATAATAAAGCATGGCATCTGGTTATGGACACCAACTGTTCCTCACCAAAACCGCTCTTAAATCTACAGTCTATTTACATTATTTCTTGTGCTACTTTTGTCTTTCATCAGCTTCATGGCAATCTTCCAAAATCTCTTCAAAAAGTTTCTGTGTTTATTTCTTATTTAGTTCCATATAGCCTTTGTTCTTCACATAGTATATGCATTCCTCCTATCCCTACTATATGGCCAGATTTCAATCCTCTCATTGCTTTTCAGCAGGTCTGGAATTCCCTACCTTCTTCAGCACAGAGATACCACTTGTTTGGGACCTTTAAAAGGATTCTAAAGGACCATTTAGTTAAAAATCAAAAAGAATAGTGTTTTGTTTTTATTTACTTATTTATTCTTTTCATCTGAGGAGTTGGTGTCCCCTGAGTATTTTTTTTTCTTGGTGTATGGTTGCCTTCTCTGCCCTTTGACTCCCAGGTCTCAGGTAGGGTCTCTTTTTAACTTATATGTTGTTTGGCTATTGTTCTCTTCTTTTGGTTGTTGCCTATGTATTTTTTTTTTATCCCGCCATATCCCTGGCCATGGAGCCTTTCAAGGGGGAACAAGAATAGTGTATTTCCAACTTGTATTTATTGGAGAATAAAACTCTGAACTCTATTTGCAAATTCAATTTTTACCTAACCTTTCTAACCTCACCAAAATATATACCATAGCCCATCTGATATATTCCTCATCCATTTATTGATTCTCAATTTGTCACTATTGATTCAATTTACAGGTAAACCAGTTTAAACAAGATTGATGCTAATAAAGGTATATAAGACATATCTAAAACATGAGAAAAAGGTATTATCTTTGGGTAAATATCTAGATTGACAGAATATTCAGATAGCTAAGAACCAAATTTACCTCACAAAGCATTGCATCCTGAATCCAAATATGACATTTGTTTATGTTGCAGATTAAATTTTAAGCTTTTTACAGACCCTAAAAGATGATACCCCTTTCTTTTATTTTAGATATAGCTTATGTACCTGTGTTAGCATCAATCTTGTTAAAACCAGTTTACCTGTAAATTTAATCAATGGTCACTAAACTGAGAATTAATAAATGCATGGGAAATATGTAATACAGGCTACATACTTGAATAAGGTTAAAAGTATAGGTTAAGATTGAAATTGCAATGCAAACAAATGTCATGTTTGGATTCAGGATGAAAATCTTATTTAAGAGGTAAGTTTGTTTCTTAGTTATCTGAATGCTCTATTAATATAGATATCTACCCATCTTTGAGGGTCTGTAAATGGCTTAAAATTGAATTCATAAGTAGGCTAAAGTGATTATTACATTCAGCAAGAGCATAAAAATGTATCAAGTAGCATGTTCACTTTATTTTTAGGCCATTTATGTGAACTGCTCAATATTTACTGCATTTTTTTTGCCCCATCCATTTTTTTACAAACACATTTTGAAATTTTTGGTTAGGCTACTACAGGCTGTTTTGAGCCCTTTAATGGCTCAAAATTTAATCTGCCTCAGAAATGATTACTGAATTGTGAAAGAGCATGAAACAAGGTGTCAAGTGATGTGTTCACTTTCATACTAGCTAAATTATGTTGTCAACACAAATTTACTAAGATCCCAACAGGACTAAGCCTAATATTCTACTGATATCCAGGGGCATAATTTGCTATGGGGAGGGTGGCGCAACTGCCCCTCCCAGACCATGGTTTGCTCTCTCCCCCAGCTGAAATTCAGTTTTGACAAAAATCCTGTCAAAACTAAAATAAGCCTGACTAATTCAAGCATCAACAAAAACAGATCAGTTTTCTTCAGTATATATTTACCTTTATAGTAGGCCTACTATGAAGTATCTTTATAGTGCTTTTATATTACTAGCCTATATAGTACATTCATGATACCAAATGGCTCATCTTTCTGTTTTTAGTGTCATTTTCACTTGATTTTGGAAAAATGGTTCTAACTTTGCTCCTTCCAGGATTTTGACAAAATTACACCACTACTGAAATCATAAGAATTGTGTACTAAGTCTTTGATCAAATAAAAGTAGACTTTGACCAAAGGTAAAGAAAACGTTTTTATTAGGAAGTCAAGATGTGTCTTCTCTGCCTTTAGTGGCATCCTTGACATTGGCAGATCCATGGGGGGGGGGGCAGATTTTTTCTGTCACCCTCACTCTTTTTTTCTGTTTTCACCCTTTTTTTTAATAACTTTGCCAATTTGGTCAATTATTGGTGCCCTAGTCATATTGGGCTCCCTCAAGATTTTGCTTTTTGGTGCCCTTGTCACATTGCCCCCATCCCCCCAAGATTTTGCTCTAGATCCACCCCTGATCCTTGACACTGTATCCAAACAGATTTTTTTTTCATTATCTCTAATTTGTAAAAGAAGATAGCCTAATATGAAAGTACAGTAAAATTCTACTTTTGGCTATCTTGGAAAGGGGTTAGATTAGGAAAAAAACTCTCAGGGATTGCTTTACAGGCTAAAGTATGTCATGGGAAGGTATTTTGAAGTACCTACCTCCACTCCTGCTCTCTCTAGAGGGTCCTAAAAATTTGCTGGTAAATTTCTAGGTGGATCTATAATTTAGCTAGGATGAAAGTAAAAACATCATTTGATGCCTGTACTTTCACAATCCAATAATTGCTTCTTTCACAAATTACATCTTGAGCCCTGATAAGGGTCCCAAAGGTATCTCATTTTTGTAACCACACAAAGAATTTATAACCTAACCTAACCTGCAAAATACTTGATTTTCAATTCAAACCGTTTTCTTACTGTTTCAAGTTTTTCAAATGCTGTAAAAAAAATAGGGCTGAATTTTGTGATTTGGAACCTTGCTGTAAACAATTCAGGGTATATATTTGCACATTAGGGGAGGTGAGGGGAGGGGGTAAAGTTCATGGTAAATTTGCAGTGGGCCATATAATTTAACTAAGATGAAACTGAAAACTTGACTTGTTTTTTTTTTTATGCTCTTTCAAAATTCATATAGAAACGGGCTCATGATGTAATTTGCAAAAGAAGCAATTAGGGTAAGACACCCAGTAGTCGGCCACCTGCCTATTCTTGGACATAATCTTTTGTACTATTTTAATCACTATTTACAATGAGCTGTTTGTATGTCCGAGTTTAGGCAGAATTGTCACTTGTTAGTAAATTCAAAAATAGGAGGCTCTGTACAAGTGAAACTATTTGAATTAGTAACCTACTTGTTCAGAAATTCTTCAGAAATTTTTTGATACAAAAATTAAGTTTCTAGGTGGTATAATACAGTAATTAGAGTAGTTTAAATGTCAAAAAGTTTTCAAAGTGATTAAAGTGTCCGACTACTGGGTGTCTTACCCTATTGAATTATGAAAAAGCATATAAAAAGGCATCAAATGGTGTTTTCACTTTCATCCTAGCTAAATTATAGGGCCACCTAAAAATTTAGCAATTTGCCTACTATTGAAATTTTGAAAAAACAGCATTTACCATAATTTTCAGTTATCAGTTTCTTTATGTCTTACTTTAGTTCTGAAAATGCAATTTCTGTTATTTAAGTAGAATTTGAAGTCATATCAATATTTTTTTTCAAAATTTAGGAAATGTATTTGCATATCTTTAAAACCTTATAAATTGGGATTGAGCAAACTTGTGAAGCTAAAGACAATATTGTTGTACTTCATTTAAGAAGAAGATCTATTTTTCAAGGTTTCACTTTTATAAGACACAGATTTTTGATGGTCAGGACCCTCTAGAGGGAGTATGAGTACAAAATACGGTCAATATATACCAAATCATATTATTGAGTTTCAAATAAAGTGAATACACCATTCGATGCCTTTTTTAATGCTGATTACGAATATAATAAGCATTTCTATTGGAAATGAATTTCAGCACCCCCCCTATATAGGCTATACCTAACCCAATCTAACCTAACCCTGAATTGGCATATATAGGGGGGGGGCTGAAATACATTTCCGTTAGAAATGCTTATTATATTCATAATCAGCATAAAAAAAGGCATCGAATGGTGTATTCACTTTAGTCCTAACTCAATAAAATGATTTGGTATATATTGACCCAAAATACCTCCCCAGGACATAGTTTAGCCTGTAGACTCATCCCTGAAAGTTTCATTTTCTGAACCTAACGCCTTTCCAAGTTAGCCAAAAGTAAAATTTTACGAATGTACCTTATGATATCACCATTATCTGATGAATGGTGTTTCTTAAGAGGAATACACTTGCAAAGTTTCTCGAACAGTGCCATTTCCAAAAGAGCCCAGCACTTCTCTTTTTAAAATGTTTTGCGGCTTTTTCAGCCCGGTTCTTATTTAACTGTTTTACGTAGTTTCATAAGGCCCCTGGTAAGTAATATACATATCTCTGATGCCCATGATGTCATGACTTCATATGAAATTACTTTTAAAATTAATGGTTTAGTGGTTTATTCCTTACAAGGTTTTGGTGCTATAAAATTATTGTGCCGTTGAGGTAATCATCGTTGCTATCACTGTTATTACTTCATAAAAGTTTCGTGTAAGCGTTCAATGATTTTTTCCACACAACATTAAACTTCCAACTATCATTTTCAGGTGGTAGAAAACTTTGAAGATATATTCTCGTTTAACAAGGGAAAGATTAAGTACAACATACCGTGATAAGACACAAGTGTGCAGAGGTCGTCACCAACAAATTCCAAAGTTCGCTCTTAGGATTTACTAACAGTCATCACGAACGCTGGTATAAATAAATTGATCCCGTTGTCCTGTACATCCAAGTTGACCTTTAAGAGAGACAGTCGAGCGTAACTCAAAGAATGAGAACTTCTATTCCAGTCTTTTCTCCAGTAATTAATTTAAACAAAAACTTTCCACACAACAAGTTTTTCAAAGAAAAGTAAAGAACTCCATTAAACCAAAAATGAGCAAAAATAGAATCAAATAATCTATCAAGCGTGAAACAACCACAAATCAGCATCAATAAATAAATGAATACCAAAAACAAACAGAAATTACAATAAACAACCGAATCAAACTCAAAACGGGCACAAATCACTATGATTAGGTTTTATAACCTCTTTGTCTTCTGAAGGCCAGAGCACAATTTGCACTTCATTAATTTTGTTTCGTTTTAATTAATTTGGTGCATTTAATTAATTTTGGTTCGTTTTATATTGATATTGTCTTTTTTACGGAAACTGGATTGGAAAGCTGATTGCCCTCCAATAACTTTTGACTCTTAGAAAGTGCACTTTAGTAAACACAGTCGAGTGTAGCTCAAAGGAATGAGAACTTCTATTCCAGCCTTTTCTCCAGTAATTAGTTAAAAAAAAAAATTTCCACACAACAAGCTTTTCAAGGAAAAGTAAAGAACTCCATTAAGCCAAAAATAAGCAAAATAGAATCAAACAATCTATCAAGCGTAAAACTACCACAAATCAGCATCAATAAATAAATGAATACCAAAATGAACAGAAATTGCGATACATAACAGAATCAAACTCAAAACGAGCACAAATTAAAATGATTATGGCTTATAACCCGTATGCCTTCTGAAGGCCAGTACATCATTTGCGCTTCACTGAAAAAAATTCAAATGAATGTGCATTGTCAGTTTAGTATACATATGCTCATATTTTTTCTTTAAAATCTTAACAATTTTTGATTTATTAAAGTTAAAAAAGCAAAAACATTTAAATTTTTCGAGTATAGTACAAATTATGTTCTGGCCTTGATAAAGCATATAGGATTGAACCCTAATCATGTTAATTTCTGCTCGTTTTGAGTTTGACTAGGTTATTTATTGTAACTTTTGGGCGTTTTGGGTTTGATTTATTTATTGATGGTCATTTGTGGTAGTTTTACGCTTGGTAGATTAGTTGATTCTATTTTTGCTCATTTTTCGAATAATGGAGTTCTTTACTTTTCCTTGAAATACTTATTTTGTGGAAAGGTTTTTTTAACATTATTTTGATTAGTTTTATATTGACATAGTTTTTTAAAGGGAAACTAGAATGGAAAGCTGATAGCCCTCCAATAACTTTTGACTCTTAAAAAAGGCACTAGAACTTTTAATTTCCAAACAAATTACCTCATTTAAAATATCTATGATATTACTAGTTATGATAAGGCAGTGCTACCTAGGATATTGTTTATATGCCCTTTTAATACTGGCACACATATATTTTTTTCGTTTAACTGAAATTCCTTCAAGCGTTCCCTAAGAGTTTCTGCTTATTGCCCTTAGTGTCCTTTGTTACAGTGAACGTAGAAGTGGTATTAAAAATATACATAGTGTCTTCTGGCTAGTTCAAAATCCGCCAAAACTTACTCTGAAAGGTCTAATAATAATTTATGCCGTTATTGTGATATTAATTAAAAAACTTTTTCCAAAAAATAAGTTTTCTACAGAAAAGTAAAGAACTGCATTAAACAAAATATGAGCAAAAATAAAATCAAATAATATACGAAGCGTGACTACCACAAATCAGCATCGATAAATAAATGAAACCCAAAACGAACAGAAATTACAATAAATAACCGAGTCAAACTCAAAACGAGCAGAAATTAACATAAGTTGGGCGCAAAATCCCTATGCCTTCCCAAGGCCAGAACAAAATATGCACTTTACTGAAAAAATATAAATGGTTTTATTTTTATAACTTTAATAAATAAAATAATATTAACATTTCGAATACTAAATATCAATATATGTATATTAAACTAACAATGCACATTCATTTGTATTATTTCAGTAAAGTGCAAACAAGATACACCCTTTTAAAAATCTGGACACAAATAGTACTGTTTAATTTAGTTCGTACCTCCTCTAGTTGACCTGAAATGGAGAACTTGATACCATTCGCAAAAAAATCTGTTTACTTTCTTTGATAGCTTAGATACACTTACGCTATTTTTAGTTGGTAAAATTTTAGAGCAGAAGTAGCCCCAATAGTTTAAACATAATACCCTCAGTCGTTCTTGGGATACTACTGAGATGCCTTATTGGGAATTAGCTTTATCACAGTGCATTTTGATTTAATCTTAAGGCAACATTTAGTTTTTAAAGATAATGGGCAAATGGGAGGGTGGGCCTGGGAGGGTGGGAATGGAAGAGGGATTAGTTGCCCTCCAATCACTTTCGACTTTTCAAAGGACATCAGCCCTTTCTATTTTAATCGAATGAACCCTTTTCGAAGGTCCCACGACAACTCCTTCGATACGAAGTGCCCTGGTCTAAAAAACAACAACAACAAAAAATAATATATTATACCCACATCGACCTTTACTATAAAAAGGGCACTAGGCCTTTCGATTTCCAATCGAATTAGCCCTTTTGGAAACGACAACGCTTTCTATAAACACCTTACATGCCCCCAGGGTATAAATTACAACCCTTACCCTAAGGTCTGTTAGGGTGGTTGTCATCCTTTAAGACCAAATTTCCAAAACTTTCAACTACGTTAAACAAAATGGCTATCTAAAAATTTTGATTGGATGTGTTTGGGGAAATGGTGGGATTGAGAGGGGTGGTAGTTGCTCTGCAATCACTTTCAACTATTAAAAATGCCCTAGCCCTTTCAGTTTCCATTTAAATGAGCCTTTTTGAAGTTTCTACGACAAAACTTTGAATAAAAATCTTATTTGCCCCCTGGGTATAACTTAAAATCCTTGCCCTGAGTGCTGGAGGGGGGGGGGAGGGTGTAATTGTCAAAGACCTAATTTCCAGAACTTTCTACTACGTTGAACACAATGGCTATCTGAAAATTTTGATTGGATTGTTTGGAGGAATGGTGGGCGTGAGAGGGGGGTTAGTTACCCTCCAATCACTTTCGACTATAACAAAGGGCACTAGCCCTCTCAATTTCGAATTGAATGAGCCCCTTTTGAAGTTTTACGACAAATCTATCTATAAAAACCTTATATGCCCCCAGGGCATAACTTACAACCCTTGCCCTGAAGACTGTGGGGGAGTATCCTGCTCAAAGGTATAATTTCCTGAACTTTAAACTTTAAAAAGGGCAATTTCAATTTCCTATCAAATGAGCCGTTTTTGAAATTTCTATAACAACTTTCTATATAAATTTTATATGCCCCCATGGCATAACTTACCACCTTTGTACTGAGGGCTTTAAGGGGGCTATCATCCTAAAAGACCTAATTTCAAGAACTTTCAACTACGCTAAACAGAATGGATATCTCAAAATTTTGATTAGATGTATTTGGGAAAATGGGGGGCGTGAGAAGGGCGTTAGTCGCTCTCTAATCACTTTCAACTATTAAAAAAGGCACTAGCCCCTTCAATTTCCATTTGAATGAGCCCTTTTGAAGTTTCTACGCTTTCAATAAAAAACTTATATGTCCCCAGGGCATAACTTACAACCCTTGCCCTGAGGGCTGTGAAGGGGGGGTTGTCTTCCTTAAATACCTAATTTCCAAAACTTTCAACTACTTTGAATAAAATGGGTATCTAAAATATTGATTGGATGTGTTTGGAGAAAAGATGGGCATGAGAGGGGGGTTAGTTGCCCTCAAATCACTTTCTACTATTCAAAAGGGCACTAGACCTTTAAATTTTCAATCGAATAAGCCCTTTTTCAAGTTTCTACGACAAAAGATTTCAATTAAAACCTTATATGCCCCTAGGACATAACTTATAACCCTTGATCTGAAGACTGTGGCGGGATATGCCCCCTGGGCATAATTTGCAACCCTTGCCCTGTGGGACATGGGTGGGGGGGTGCCATCCTCAAAGACCTAATTTCCAGAACTTAAAACTACGTTGAATAAAATGGCTATATCAAAGTTTTGATAAGATTTGTTTGGGGAAAAGATGGTCATGAGAGGCGGGTTAGTTTCCCTCTAATCTCTTTCGACTATTAAAAAGGGCACTATCCCTTTGAATTTCCAATCGAATGAGCCTCTTTTGAAGTTTCTACGACAGCACCTTCTACAAATAACCTTATATGCCCCCAGGGCTGTGGGGGACTGTCCTCAAAAACATAATTTCTAACTGGAAATCAACTACGCTGAACAAAATGGCTATCTCAAAATTTTGATTGGATGTGTTTCAGGGAATGGTAGGCGTGGAAGGGGTGTTCTCCTTTTGACTATTCACCTAATCACTTTTGACTATTAAAAACGGCACAATCCACTCCAATTTCTAATTGAATGAGCCCTTTTTGAAGTTTCTACGGCAATTTCTTCGATACGAAGTGCCCTGCTCTAAAGGAAAAAATTAATAAATAATACATTGTGCCAACATCGTTCTTACATGCCCCCAGGGCATAACTTAAAACCCTTGCCCTGAGGGTTGTGGGGGAGTGTCCTCCGGAAAATTTTGGTTGGATGTGTTTGGGGAAAAGGTGGGCGTGAGAGGGGGATTAGTTGCCCTCAAATTATTTTCAACTATTAAAAAGGGTACTAGCCCTTTGAATTTCAAATCGAATAAGCCCTTTTTCAAGTTTCTACGATAAAGATTTCAATAGAAACCTCATATGCCCCCAAGGCATAACTTAAAACCCTTGCCCTGAGGGTTGTAGGAGAGTGTCCTCCTCAAAAATATATTTTCTATTTGGAAATCAACTACGCTGAACAAAATGGCTATGTCAAAATGTTTATTGGATTTGTTTGGGGGAATGATGGGTGTCGGAGGGGGGGGGCTAGTTACCCTCCAATCACTTTCAACTATTAAAAAGGGCACTGGCCCTTTGAATTTCCAATCGAATGAGCCTGTTTAGAAGTTTCTACGACAACACCTTCTATAAAAACCTTATATGCTTCAGGGCATAACTTAAAACCCTTGCCTTGAGGGTCGTTGGGGAGTGTCCTCCTCAAAATTTTTTTTATCTGGAAATCAATTACGCTGAACAAAATGGCTATCTCAAAATTTTGATTGGATGTGTTTGGGGGAATGATGGGCATTGGGGGAAGCTAATTGCCCTCCAATCACTTTCGACTATTAAAAAGGTCACTAGAACTATAAATTTCTATTCGGATGAGTCCCTTTTGAAGTTTCTACGACGACCCCTTCCATATGAAGTGCCCTGCTTTAAAGAAAAAAAAATAAGTAGTACATTGTGCAAACAATGTACTACATTGTTAGTACATTATATGCCCTCAGGGCATACCTTAAAATCCTTGCTCCGAGGGTTGAGGGGGGTGTCCTCCTCAAAAACCTATTTTCTATCTGGATTTCAGATACTTTCGACTATTAAAAAGGGGACTAGACCTTTTGATTTCCAATCGAATGAGCCCTTTTTGAATTTCTACGACAACACCTTATATGCCCCCAGGGAATAAATTACAACCCTTACCCTAAGGGGTGTGAGGGTGATTTTCATCCTCTAAGACCTAATTTCCAGAACTTCCAACTACGTTAAACAAAATGGTTATCTCAAAATTTTGATTGGATGTGTCTGGGATAATGGTGGGCGTGAGAAGGGTGTTAGTCTTTCTCCAATCACTTTCAACTATTAAAAAAGGCACTAGCCCTTTTAATGTCCAATCAAATGAGCCCTTTTGAAGTTTCTACGACAACGCTTTAAATACAAACCTTATATACCCCCTGGGGACTATTTACAATGCCGACCCCCCTGGGGGGTCGGCATCCTCAAAGACCTAATTTCCAGAACTTTCTACTACGGTGAACAAACTGCCTATCTGAAAATTTTGATTGGATGTGTTTGGGGGAATGATGGGCGTGAGAGGGGGTTAGTTACCCTCCAATCACTTTCAACTATTAAAAAGGGCCCGAGCCCTCTCAATTTCCAATTGAGTGAGCCCCTTTTTAAGTTTTTACGACAATTCTATCATTAAAAACCTTACTTACCCCCAGGGCATAACTTACAACCTTTGCCCTAGGGTCTCTGGGGGGTTTGTTATCCTTAAATATATAATTTCCAGAACTTTCAACTACGTTGAACAAAATGGCTATCTCTAAACTTTGATTGAAAGTGTTCGGGGAAGTGATGGGCATGAGAGGGGGGTTAATTACTCTCTACTCACTTTCGACTACTAAAAAGGGCAATTTTAATTTCCAATCAAATGAGCCCCTTTTGAAAATTTCTACAACAACTTTCTATATAAACCTTATATGCCCCTAGGGCATAACTTAAAACCCTTGCACTGAGGGCTCTGATAGGGTTATCATCCTAAAAGACCTAATTTCTGGAACTTTCGACAACGCTGAACAAAATGGATATCTCAAAATTTTGATTGGACGTGTTTGGAGAAATGGTGGGTGTGAGAGGGGGGTTAGTTGCTTTTCAATCACTTTCGACTATTAAAATGGCACTATCCTTTTCAATTTTCAATTGAATGAGCCCTTTTTGATTTTTTTTACAACATCGCTTTCTATAAAAACCTTACATGCTCCCAGGGCATAACTTAAAACCCTTGCCCTGACGGATGTGGGGGATGGGTTGTCATCCTTAAAGTTCTAATTTCCAAAACTTTCAACTACGTTGAATAAAATTGCTATCTAAAAATTTTGATTGGATGCGTCTGTGGAAAAGGTGGGCGTGAGAGGAGGGTTAGATAACCTCAATATATAGATACCTGTGGGGTAGATAACCTTGTATGCCCTCAGAGCATAACTTATAACCCTTGCCCTGAAGACTGTGGGGAAGTGTCCTGCTCAAAGGTATAATGTCCTGAACTTTAAACTACTTGGAACAAAATGGCTATCTAAAAATTTTGATTTGATATGTTTGGCAAAATGGTGGGCTTCGAAGGGGTGTTAGTTGCCTTCTAATCCCTTTCGACTATAGAAAAGGGTACTAGCCATTTCAATTTCCAATCGAATAAGCCCTTTTTGAAATTTTTGCGACGACGCTTTATATAAAAACCTTAACTGCCCCCAGGGGCATAACTTACAACCCTTACCCTGAGGGCTGTGGGGGAGTATCCTCCTCAAAAACATAATTTATATCTGGAAATCCACAACACTGAACAAAATGGCAATCTAAATATTTTGATTGGATGTGCTTCGGGAAAAGATGGGCGAGAGAGGGGGGCTAGTTGCCCTCAAATCACTTTCGACTATTAAAAAGGGCACTATACCTTTGAATTTCCAATCGAATGAGCCCTTTTTCAAGTTTCTAAAACAGATTTCAACAAAAACTTATATGCCCCCAGGGTATTACTTATAACCCTTGCACTGAAGACTGTGGGGGGAGTGTCCTGCTCAAAGGTATAATTTCCTGAACTTTAACTGCGTGGAACAAGTTGGCTATCTCAAAATTTTTATTGGATCTGTTTTGGAAAACGGTGGGCGTGGAAGGGGTGTTAGTTACCTTCCAATTGCTTTCGACAATTAAAAAGGGCACTAGCTATTTCAATTTCTAATTAAATGAGCCCCTTTTGAAGTTTATACGACAACACGTTCTATAAAAACTTTATGTGCCCCCAGGGCATAACTTACAACCCTTGTTCTGAGGGCTGTGAGGGGGTTGGCATCCTCAAAGACCTAATTTACACAACTTAAAACAACTTTGAATTAAATGGCCATCTCAAAATTTTGATTGGATGTGTTTGGGGAAAAGGTGGGCGAGAGAGGGGAGTTAGTTGCCCTCTAATCGTTTTCGACTATTAAAAAGGGCACTAGCCCTTTGAATTTCCAATCGAATGTGCCTTTTTTGAAGTTTCTACGACAAAAATTTCTATAAAAACCTTATATGCCCCGAGGGCATAACTTACAACCCTTGCCCTGAAGGCTGTGGGGGAGTGTCCTCCTCAAAAAAATAATTTCTAAGTGGAAATCAACTACGCTGAACAAAATGGCTATCTCAAAGTTTTGATTGGATGTGTTTGGGGAAGTGATGGGTATGGGGGGGGGGGCTAGTTGCCCTCCAATCACTTTCGACTATTAAAAATTGCACTAGCACTTTGAATTTCCAATCGAATGAGCCCTTTTTGAGGTTTCTACAACAACGCCTTATATAAAAACCTTATATGCCCCCAGGGCATTTTACAACTCTTGCCCTGAAGGCTGTGGGGGAGTGTCCTTCTCAAAAACATAATTTCTATCAGGAAATCAACTACGCTGAACAAAATAGCTATCTCAAAATTTTGTTTGAATGTGTTCTGGGAAAAGGTTGCCGTGGGGGGGCCAGTTGCCCCCCGATCACTTAAGACTATCAAAAAAGGCACAAGCCACTCCAATTTCCAATTGAATGAGCCCTTTTTGAATTTTCTATGACAATTAATTCGATACGGAGTGCCCTGCTCTAAAGGAAAAAAAAATAATAAATGATACATTGTGCCAACATCGTTCTAATATGCCCTCAGGGCATAACTTAAAACCCTTGCCCAGAGGGCTGTGGGGGATAAAAACATTATATTCTCCCAGGGCATAACTTAAAACCCTTGTCCCGAGGGTTGTGGGGGAGTGTCCTCCTCAAAAACATATTTTCTATCTGGAAATCAACTACGCTGAACAAAATGGCTATCGCTTAATTTTGATTGGATGTGTTTGGGGTAATTATGGGCGTGGAAGGGGGGCTAGTTGCCCTCCAATCACTTTCGACTATTAAAAAGGGCACTAGCCCTTTGAATTTCCAATCGAATGAGCCTTTTTTGAAGTTTCTACGACAACACCTATAAAAACCTTATATGCCCCCAGAGCATAAGTTAAAACCCTTGCCCGAGGGTTGTGGGGGAGTGTCCTCCTCAAAAACATATTTTATATCTGGAAATCAACTATGCTGAACAAAATGGCTATCTTAAAATTTTGATTGGATGAGCTTAAGGGAATGATGGGCATTGGGGGGGGCTAGTTGCCCTTCAATCACTTTTGACTATTAAAGAGGGAACTAGCCACTCCAATGTTCAATCGAATGAGGCCTTTTCGAAGTTTCTAAGACAACTCCTTTGATACGAAGTGCCCCGGTATGGAGGGGAAAAAAATTGTGCCCACATCGTTCTTTACTTAGCCAGCGCTATTGCGCTGCCTATGAAAACAAAACTAATTTTAAAATTTTTATGTATTTTTGTAGTTTAAATTAAGAAATTAGTATTATTGTTTAGACATCATAAATTTCTTTGCAGTGCACATAATTAACTTTAGCGATCAACCCAGAAAAGAAAATTTTAGTTCCAGGAGACAAAAAGCAAAACTAATTCTAAAATTGTCAGGTATTGTTCCAGTTTGAATTCAAATATTAGTATTATTGTTTAGACATCATAAATATTTTTGCAGTTTACATAATAACTTTAGCGAATCTGAACTAAAAACTAAAATAAAAAAGTACAATAAAATAAAAAACTGAATATTTGTCATGGAAATATAGGACAACAATATAGAGTTACGTACTTTACTGGTTAAGCCAAAAAATTTTGGTTCCAGGATACAGAAATAACTTTAAACTAAGATGAAATAAAATTGAAGGTGTAGAAAAGATGGCGAAGCGAGTCAATTGAAGCAAAAGCAAAATAAAACTAATTTAAAAGTTTTCAGGTTTTTTTCTGGTTTGAATTGAAAAATGGTCATTATTGATCCGACACCATAAATAGTTTTGCACTTTGCAGTTAAATAAAATTATTTTATTTAAAATTTTCAGGAATTATTCTAGTTTCAGTTGACAAATTAGATTGATTTTTTCAAGGAATCGAGCAGCTAACTAAGTCCAATACATGCAATGGTATGTCTATATGTAATGGTCGTCTTTTAATTAGGTTGCTAGCTACCGCTGCAAGTCGGAACTATTTGAAAAAATATTTTATCTTTAATTACAGAAGGAACTAGATGTAGCAAGTTACTAATAAGACGAGTCGCTCTTACTATACATTTCAGGAATTATTCTACTTTCAGTTAACAAATAAATTTTTTGTTATAAACCCCCAAAAATTTCTGCATTTTACATAATAATTGATAATTATATAAAAAAACCTAATTGACAAATACTATTTATGATGAACTCTATCGGTCCTTTATGTAAACAAAAATCAAATATCTTTGAAAAGACTGCAGTACGAAAATACATAAAAAATGCAGTTTTTTGACAAAATTAATTCTAATTTTAAAAATATTTTATTTTTATCAAAAAAACCACTAGATGTAGCTATTTCTTTTAAAATGAGCTATTATACAGCTCTCTATGATTTTCCAGTGCCCAGCTAGCTGAGGAGTCAAATCAAGCGGAAAGAATAAAAGATGCCATTTGTGGAGAATATAGTGGTTAAAGTCAATTTTCTTGATTTTCAAGCCAACATATTTTCCTTGTTATTCAAGCCAAGGGATGGTAAGTTTGCTATATAGAGGTTTTTGACGAGGCGGTTCTAATAGCATATTTCTTGTTTTGATCTGAACTTTTTTTCAAGAATTATGGGTCACTTTAGTTATTACTAT
The DNA here is from genome assembly GCF_049724085.1 of Artemia sp. Qi Xiang Cuo. NCBI lineage: Eukaryota > Metazoa > Arthropoda > Branchiopoda > Anostraca > Artemiidae > Artemia > Artemia sp. Qi Xiang Cuo. Next base: position 39,740,994 of record NC_142808.1, read on the forward strand.
GGGGTGTGATCGTCTCTTACTAGGTTGCTAGCTACCGCTACAACCCGGATACCCTAGATCTTTTTTAATACCCTTTAGGCTGCCTTAGCTGCTCTGATTGGTCTTGTCACGTTTAATGGTCTAGGTTCTTCAACTGTCACCTAGGTATTATGAAACTGCTTAAAATGTTTTTTGTAAATAGACTAATTACACTTGGTATTTTATACTTAGCTATAATCCTTTTGTAATGTTACATGCGTCACAGATATAAGGACAATATTTTCACTCCCAGCGGGGAAGGGGGGGAGAGGAAATGATGTAATTTATTTTCTTGAAATATAATCATAAATATTACGTCAACCATATGAATTTTCTTTTCAATTATGTTTCTTGTGTAATTTTGCCTGCATCATAGACACTAAAGTCGATACAGCCACTACTGAGGCAGTAGTGTTTGTATCTTTCTGACTTAAATTTTCGGAACATTTATGAAAGAATTGTAGATTCACATTCTTCTATTTTGTTTTCTAAAAATAAAATAAAATTATATCTAATAGATAATTATTAATTATTGTGAAATCATGGTTGCCGGTGCTGGTACTTATCTATATTGAGATTATTATTTGATTTTTAATGTGGGCTGTGAGTTGAATGTGGTGTCTAATTTTCTTTTTTATGATGTGTATTTTTATTGTTTATTATTTTTTATTACTTTTATAATATTATTTATTTTTCTTGTAAGGGTGCCTGTTTTTGAGAATAACTCACTTTGTAGGCACCCTCTTTAAATATTTTTCTTTTCTGTTGTATAATGTATTACAATATTATAGTGAGTCAAATTAGTTTAAAAATTAAAAGAACTTGAACTTGAACACACAGTGGCTTGCATTAATACAATTAACGAAAACATAGGTGGATTTAACCAATATTTAAAAATTTCATAAGAATTTCAGGTACAAGAATTACAAGTATAACTTTCGAAGCGAGAGATAGCCCTCAAATTGTCATAGTAATAATCGCAGCCTCCCAAAAAGTCCCAAATGGTAATTTGAGTTTTCATGTTTTTTCTTTGTTAGAATTTCCATGATACAAGAAAAACAATTTTTTATAAGTTACAACGAGCGTAAATCAACTCATATAAGTTATAAGAGGCAACGATAGAGCGTTGCCCATACTGAAGGCCGTAAAGCTTCAATGTTTTATTATTTATAATTTTTTTTTCCCAAGGGCACTTCATAAGGAAGGGCTGGTCGTAAGAACTTCGGATGGAGCTCATTTGATTGGAAATAAAAAGTACTAGTGCTCTTCAAGTGCCCGAGTTAAAAGTGATCGTAGGTCAACTAGCCCCCCATGCCCTCTTTTCCCCGAATACATACGCTCAAATTGTTGAGATAGCCATTTTGTTCAAAATACTCCAAGGATAAAACAACAAAAACTCCGGTCTGCACAATGCCCCAGAGCCCGAGGGCAAGAGTTGTAAAATATGCTTCGGTGGCATAAAAGGTTTTAAAGAAGGATGATCGTAAAAACTTTGGAGGAAATTGAAAGCTCTAGTTCCATTATTTAGAATTCGAAAGTGATCGGAGGGCAACAAGCTCCCCGGACGCCCTCTTTCCCCCAATGTATCCGATCGAAATATTGAGATAGTCACCTTCTACTGAGTCACCTTCCCAGTGGAGGCCTCCCCCGGGCCCCTCAACGCGTCCCAAGGTTCCGGATAGGGGAACGTCCTGTATATATACTGGGCACCTCCCGGCTGGGTGGCACGGACCAAGGGGAGACCCAGTCTCTGGGGGTCTTGAAATATAGCTGGAGCACCCACGTGTGGGGGGCGAAAATTCAGGTGGAGGAGGTAGAAGGCCCCTCTGATGTGAACTGGGCAGGTCCCATTGGCGTATGGATACGTTCCACCAGTAACAAACCTTCTCCCAGCAATGGGAAAATTAAAGGTGATTCAGGACGCCAGAAGAGCGCATTATCGGTAGTAGTTATAGCCGGACCCTGCTAGGAATGGAGAGGAGTGGCTTACCGCCGTCCTAAAATTAACCAAGAAACCTTCTTTCTTGATAAAAATTATGAAGTACAAACGATCAAGAACGAGAACCAATACTACCGCGTCCGGGGTAACCAGCGAAGTTACCGCGTCCGGGGCAACCGACGATCTGACGACCAAGGAGCTAGCTAATGGAGACTCTTTAACTACGTTTACAACTCCGACTCCGGAGGTTATGCTTTCCCCTAAATTGATTTTATCAACTGGAACCCTGAAGTTAAGACGCTTGCTAAACAAGGCAAAATAGATCTTGTCTTAAATGAACTAAACCGATATAAATGGGATATTGTGGGACTTTCAGAAACACACCTCCCTACCACAGGCAAAAAAAGGATCGGCAACACTAGTCTGATAGTGCTTGGAAGAACCGATGGCATCCATCGCCAAGGTATTGGCTTTTTGACGTCAAGTAAGACACGAAGATCCCTGATTTCCGTAACGCCTGTGTCAGAACGGTTGATTATGATACGAATGAAAGGATCACCGATCAACATCACGATCATACAAGTCTACGCTCCTGACTGCAGCAAACCAGATGAAGAGTCTGACAATTTCTACCTTCAACTGCAAACTAAATGACGCAGTTCCCAAAAAATACCTTGTTGTTGCCATTGGCGACTTCGATGCTATTGTTGGTAACGCTTCTGCTGGAAACGAAGATGTTATGGGTAAATTTGGCCTTGGACGACTTAACAAGAGAGGAGAAAGCCTCGTTGAATTTTGCAGAGACAGTGATCCAGCCATTACCAATATTCTCTTCAAATACAGAGAACGTCGTAAGGCGACATGGACCTCGCTGGATGGAAAAATCCGTAATCTTATTGATTACGTACTCGTCTCTAGGCGGTAGAAATTGTCTATGCTAGATACTGTCATCCTCGCAGGTGGCGATTTCGTCAGCGACCATTCCCTGGTCATGTCCACACTAAATATATGCCTGAAATCTTCCGCAAAGCTGAATAAGAGACCCGCTCGTTTCAACACACATCTTCTCAAAGACCCTCTAACCCGCCCGACCTACATCGATGAACTGTCTACCTAAATATCGGACCTTCTTTGTAATATTCCTATAACTCTATCTAAAGAGGATATCGATAAACTGGTCACAGACTCCCCTAAGATCATCAGCGAAGTAGTGATGTCCGCCCTAGGAACCAAAAAGGGTGACAAAAAGCCTTGGATAACCAACGAAATTACTTTATTATGTGCTGGGAAATGAAAACACAATAACAGGTCAGACAGAGAGAGCAGGGACAGATATAAGCAGTTGAAGCTTGCTGTAGAAAAAGCCACCCATAGAGCCTATCACACCTACATTAAGGACAAAAGTGAACAGTTTGAGTCTGATTTTAAGAAAGGCGACTCACACTTCATGTATAAGAGAGTTCGTGAGCTAACAAGCAATATAAGTCTCAGTTCTTGTGCACTGCTAGATAAAAACGGCTCCCAGATACAAAGCACAGAAGGTATCCAATCGAGATGGATGGAGCATTTCAAAGAAAGGCTTAATCCTGATATCCTTCCCAACCCTGCTGTCCTGGACCTGTTTCCCGCTACTTTCTCAGACCCCAGCCCACCTCCTTTCTGTTCTGAAGTCGAAGACGCCATCCAGACGCTGAAGACTAACAAGGCCCCAGCCCGGACGGAATACAGGCAGAACTGCTGAAAGTCCATTGTGAACCACCTATAGATCTTTTCCACAAGATTTTATCCGCTGCCTGGCAAGAGGGTCATTTCCTCCTTCTTGGTGCGAAGCCACAATTGTTCCACTACACAACAACGGGTCAAAGGTGAAATGTGATAATTACCGTCCTATTAGCCTAACAAGTCAAACTGCCAAGATCTTCACCCGAATTATACTCTAACGGATCAGAGCAGTGTCGTCCTTAGTCATCCAAGAATACCAAGCCGATTTTCGCCCTGGGAGATCGACCATTGACCAAATTTTCACTGTTCGCCAATTTTTAGGGAAATATCTGGAATTCGGTCGCGAACCGTATCAGCTCTTCATCGTTTTTAGGCAAGCATTTGACCTTATTTGGATAAATGGCGTATGGCATATCCTCCTTCGTTATGGAATCCCACGAAACCTAGTATATATCATCAAAGATATGTAAGTAACAATGGGTTTATTTAAAAAAAAAAAAAAATATATATATACATCATCGATTCCCTGAAGCAATGCTTGTGCGGGAGAAAACCCACCTAATAAATCAAAAAACCAAGAAACCAAAAAAGAAAAAAAAAGAAAAAAGAAAAAAAAAGAAATAGAAAAAAAAAACAAAAAAAAAACATAATTAGAGCTCAACTTAACGGACCCGAAAACCAACGAACCTCCAAAAAACACCCAAAAAAATTATAATAATTATAATCATATTCAGCTGCAACTAAACCCTCCTCAAAAACAAAACTTAAGTGGCGTGGAATAATCCATTCAAAATATACACATCAAAACAATGGTTCTTTAGCGACTTACGAAAATCCTGCAAACCCCCAACAATCCTCAAATCCTATGGCAAACTCTCCCAAACTAACGGAACAACATGGCGAATTGAAAACCTAGACCTAGACGTGACCATAGCTGGTCTTCGCACCAACTGAGAAGATCGTGTCAAATGATCGTGAGTAGTAGACGCAAGACTAAACATTCCTGAAAAACATGATGGTAACTCCGAAGCTAAATATTTAAACATAAACAGAGCATTATAGAATACACATATTCCTCCCAACGGTAGAATTTTATACTCGCGGTAAAGATGCCTCACCGATGCAGATAGGTCAATTTGATTACCATAAAGAACTCTAATTGCCATATTCTGTGTTACGCAGAGCGGATGGAGGTGAGTTACGAATGTTTTCGACCAAACCATACAACAGTAAATGAGATATGGGTGAACCATAGAAAAATACAACATTCTCAGAATTTCACACGGAAAAAGATACCTAAGTTTACGCATAATACCAATATTACGAGACAATTTGCTGTTAACAGATGCAATATGGTCTTTAAAACTAAGGCTTTCATCAATTATAACACCAAGGTATCTAGTACTAGTAGATCTTACAATAGTATGGTGCCCTACTTCTATATTATTAATCCATGGATAATGTCCAGTAATTCTACCATAAATCAAAAAATTCGACTTATTATGATTCAGTTTCAATTTATTTACTCGCATCCACTTTTCAATCGAAGAAATATCTTGTTTCAATATAGTCATCAACTCATTTTCAGTTCTAGAAGCTACGGTGAAATGGGCATCATCAGCAAAACATGGTAGAATTCCCCTAGTACCGTAAGTATCAAGGTCCAAAGAACAAGACACATTACTTGAAGCTCTACAAAGGTCATTAATATAAACCAAAAACAACAAAGGGCCCAAAACGGAACCCTGGGGTACTCCAATCGAAATATATTCAATTTTAGATTTAACTCCATCCATCACGACATACTGAGTCCTTCCACTAAGAAAACTAACTATCACATTTAAAAAATCACCACGTATAGCACTGCTATATATCTTTTGAACTAGTATATCATGATCAACAGAGTCAAATGCTTTAGTAATATCCAAAAATATCGAAGCTATCTTCAGACCCTTGTCTAAAGCGTCATTAATAAAAGTTGTTAAAAACAAAACTCCATGCTCTGTAGAATGATGACTCCTAAACCCAAACTGACTAGAACTAAAAAATTGTCTTTTTTCGAAAAAACTTACCATCCTACTATGAATCAACTTTTCAAACACTCTAGAAATAAATGGCAGTAAAGAAATCGGTCTATAATCACTAAAACAATTCTTATCCCCTCCTTTAAATATCGGGATAACATTCGCGCACTTTAGACAATCAGGAAATATTCCAGCTTTTAAACAATTATTTATCAGTCCTAAAAAATGACCAGATATAACAGGTAATATCGACTTCAAAGCCTTCAACGAAATAAAATCGTCTCCTGATGCACCATTTTTCATATTATTTTTAACATCAAATAATTCATCAATAGTTACAGACTTAAGGTACGCAGACACATCACAATCTTCAGGTAGGAACTGCCGAAAATCTCCATCTTGATCAAATACTGGCACCGATGATGACACACGCTGCCCAATAGTAGCGAAGTGATTACACATCTCATCTGCAACATTAGTATTCATTCCCATATTATCTGGACGGATCAAGACGCTACCAGGGAAAGTCACCGACTTAATCAATTTCCAAGTCTTACTCGGGTTACCCTCAACTTTTTTAAATTTAACCTTATAATATTCTACCTTAGCCAGTCGGAGTGCAGCATTTAACCTACTATTATAAACTCTATATATTACTTTATCATGAGGATCATTGCTCCTTGTTGACAACTTATATAAAAAACGTCTTTTATTAACTGACTGTAACAAACTCTTTGTAATCCAAGGTTTATTCGGAGACACCCTTCTCTTCTGTATTCCTGACACTTCACAACATTCCAAAAACGTATCCTTAATCTTACCATACCAAAGCTCAAACTTCAAATTTAAATCTAATTCTTCTTGTAAAAATTTAAAGTCTAACTGTTCTATCCAAAGCTTAAATCTTGAAATAGTATTTGAATCAACTATTAATTTCTTAGGCTTAGGGCGAGCATCACAATTAATATTAATATTCTTAAATATACCCGGAACTAATATAGCCAAACCAAAGTGATCCGAAACATCATTTAACACAACACTCGACAAATCATGGGGAACATTCAAAAATACATTATCAATTAGAGATGAAGATGAATCCGTCACTCTAGTACAAATATTTACAGCAGGATGCATCCCATAACCTAACATTAAATTCAAAAAATTCCGGGCTTTTGAATTAGATGCTAACAATTTCAAATCAATGTTAAAATCTCCACACACAAAACACGGCATGTTCTTATGAGTTAGAAGGTCCATTTGTTGATCTAATAATTCTAAAAAACAATCTACACTTGCTGAAGGGGGGCGGTAACAAACAGCAATAAAAAATGGGTCACCATTCTTATCAACCTCCGTAACAAAACAATCAAAAACCATCTCTTTATTAACAGACAAATCATCCCTAACCTTCACATTCAAAGCAGTTCTAATATACAGGGCAAGTCCTCCATGCTGATGGTGAGTACGGTTCTTAACATACATATTATAATCTAAAATATCCAATAGTCCAGAATTATTATTCATTAACCATGTTTCAGTAAGTGCAAGAATATGAAAATCAGATAGCATACACAGCTCAGACAAATAATCCAATGTACTATTTAACCCCTGACAATTCAAATGAAAAATGCCAAGTTTATCCGTTGCCAGTCTAGTATGTAAATCAACTGGGCACTTATAATTAACCTTCGGAAAAACATCATCTACCCCCATATCAAAATCCCTGTGAAGTACCCCTAATCCTAAATCTGAAACACTCAATGGATTATTCTCAAGCCAATCCAAACGATCATTACGAACAATTACCATTTTTTATAAATATATATATATATAAAAAAGAAAAGGAGGGTAGTTGCAACCAAACCTAACCAACTGAATAACTTACTATAACTCGGAGGGTCGGTGGTCCCGTTTCCAACGTAATCGAAGCTTCAGAAAAAACACAATATAACCTAAAAATAATAAGAAATATATTAACAAAATAGTATAAATAAACAAACGAATACAAAAAAAGTGAAAAAATTGACACTAACACTAGCCTGTCACAATACAGGCTTACTGTTTCCATTACTGAATTCCAGAAAATTATAATTGAAGAAAACACAATGCTCTACATGTGTCTACCAATTACCAATTCTAAAAAATAACAAAAACTAAATAAATGAGGAAAAAAAAACAACTTTTCATTTTTTTTTCCATAAACACAAATACAAAACAAAACAAAAAAAAAATAAAAATATCTTAACAAAATCTTAATTCACCATTCATGATATAACCATCTATTGGTCACATAACTCAGGGATAGGCTCATCGTAACCAAATTTTGCCGCCACACCACCACGGTCGATCTGTATATATGGTGGAACTGTATTGGAAACCCATGATGAAACTCCTATAGCATTTAATCTAGATTTCTTTACATACAACTTCCTTCGAGCTTCGCGAACTGATATTGGTGCATCATCGCTAACAGATACATTTTTATGGTGTCCAATAACTTTACCTTTTAATTTCTTTCCGTTCTTAAGCACACTGACCTTCGCATCTCGAGAACCAACATCAACTTTAAAATACGGCTGCTCCTTACGGACATTACCAACAACTCGAAACCTCGGGACCATGGACAGACCTAGACCCTCCAAACACAACTTGTCAAAAAACGTTTCGGCTTGGGTGGTATTTTCGCAGGGAACATTCCAAACGATAATATTCGTCTCTGTATGTCGATACTCAGATCCCATAAGCCGACGAGACAGATCTGCATTCCCAGTTTCATACTTTTTCGTTGCACTAGCGATAATTGACATTTGATTTCTTAAGTTTAGAACATCAGATTCAAGCTGTGTAACACGCGAATTCGTAGTATTAACTTCTGATATTAGCTCAGACTGTGTATTTTCCACTGATACCATACGATTTTCTAACATTTTTATACTATCGTTTATAGAGTCTAGTTTTTTACCATTTTCAGTAAGTATTGTTAGCATCTTAGCAAAATCATCCGCCAGGGTCTTCAGTGAAGCGACATCGTTATTCCCTTCAGATGAAACGGTCGAATTCAACAAACTGTTCTCAACAGACTGGGATCCTACTTGGACAGTTTTAGCAATCTTCCTTTTTCGCCCCATGGCAAGTGCAAATAAAATAAAATATGTAATCTCTCTTACCAATTTTGGCACCTATAATTTATCCACGTCGATGCGGACGTGCAGTTCGCTAAGCCACCGTTAATTTGGGCACGGCTAACAACCCTATCTCCTGCACCGACGATTTCCAACAGCGTTTGAATACCGACGCTACTTCAGGAATCACAACCAACTTTCAGGAATACTCTGTAGCGTTTGCAAAATTCAACTAATCAAATATTTGCATTTCATTCCATTCCTCAGGGCAAGCGGTAAAGACACCTGAACTACTCCTCAATCAGAGCTTGATTCATTGACTTTGGCCTATTTTCTTTTTTTGTCATAATTAAATGACGTAATCCAAGGTGTATAATCCCAAGCCAATTCAATGTTTCGCAATATCTTCACTGTCTAACAAATACACTTTTTACAAACCAATCAAATTCAAAGTTAAATCCAATTTGCGTCCTCACAGTTCAAAGGCTCATTCAGTACTAATTTGGTACCCCAAATTTGGAAGTCGCGTCATGACTAGTAAAAGTGTTAACAGTTTCCAGCCGCCCAAAGGTATCCTTCAAGGATGCCTCTTGTCTCCAGAGCTGTTCAAACTCTTCCTCAGAGCCGTCTTATCCCTGGTGGACACAAATCGCGGCGCATATATAGGGAGTGTTCAGACGGATAAGCTAGCACCCCGACGATATCGACGAAATGGCTGAAACACCCGAGGATCTACAAGCCGTTGCTAACGACGTCCTCGAAGCCACTAGTTCCTTTGGAATGATCATAAATGTATCAAAAACAAGACTATATACTATTCACGAAAGCCGCAGGATGCAGTTAAGCCAGATAGTCACCTTCTACTGAGTCACCTTCTCAGTAGAGGCCTCCCCCGGGCCCCTCAGCGCGTCCCAAGGTGGCGGATAGGGGAACGTCCTGTAGATACGCCGGATACCTCCCGGCAGGGAGGCACGGACCAAGGGGAGACCCGGTCTCTGGGGGTCTTGAAATATAGCTGGAGCACCCACGTCTGGGGGCCAAAAATTCAGGTGAAGGAGGTGGAAAGCCCCTCTGAAGTGTACTGGGCAGGTCCCATTTGCGTATGGATACGTCCCACCAGTCACAAACCTTCTCCCAGCAATGGGAAAATTGCAGGTGATGCAGGACGCCAGAAGTGCGCATTATCGGTAGTAGATATAGCCAGCCCCTGCTAGGGATGAAGAGGAGTGGCTTACCGGCGTCCTAAAATTAGCCAAGAAACCTTCTTTCTTATTAAAAATTATGAATTACAAACGATCAAGAACGGGAACCAATATTACCGCGTCCCGGGCAACCGACGAAGTTACCGCGTCCGGGATAACCGACAATCTGACGACCGAGAATCTCGCGAATGGCGACCCTTTAACAATGTTGACAACCCCGACTCCGGAGACTATGCTTTCCCCTGAATTGATTTTATCTATTGGAACCCTGACGTTAGGACGCTTGCTAAACAAGGCAAAATAGATCTTGTCCTAAATGAACTAAGCCGATATACATGGGATATTGTGGGACTTTCAGAAACACACCTCCCTACCACTGGCAAAGAAAGGATCGACAACACTAGTCTGATAGTGTCTGGGAGAACCGATGGCGTCCATCGCTAAGGTATTGGCTTTTTGATGTCAAGTAAGACACGAAGATCCCTGATTTCCGTGACGCCTGTGTCAGAACGGTTGATTATGATACGAATGAAAGGATCACCGATCAACATCACGATCATACAAGTCTACGCTCCTGACTGCAGCAAACTAGATGAAGAGTCTGACAATTTCTACCTTCAACTGCAAACTAAATGACGCAGTTCCCAAAAAACACCTTGTTGTTGCCATTGGCGACTTCAATGCTATTATTGGTAACGCTTCTGCTGGAAACGAAGATGTTATGGGTAAATTTGGCCTTGGACGACTTATCAAGAGAGGAGAAAGCCTCATTGAATTTTGCAGAGACAGTGATCTAGCCATTACCGATACTCTCTTCAAACACAGAGAACGTCGTAAGGCGACATGGACCTCGCCGGATGGAAAAACCCGTAATCTTATTGATTAAGTCCTCGTCTCTAGGCTGTGGAAATCGTTTGTGCTAGATACTGTCACCCTCGCAGGTGGTAATTTCGACAGCGACCATTCCCTGGTCATGTCTGCACTAAATATACGCCTGAAATCTTCCGCAAAGCTGAATAAGAGACCCGCTTGTTTCAACACACATCTTCTCAAAGACCCTCAAACCCGCCAGACCTAAATTTTCGGAACATTTATGAAAGTTATGTAGATTCACATTCTTCTATTTCGTTTTCTAAAAATAAATTAAAACTATATCTAATTAATTATTGTGAAATCATGGTTGCCAGTGCTGGTGCACATCTATATTGAGATTATTATGTGATTTGGAATGTGGGCTGTGAGTTGAATGTGGTGTCTAATTTTCTTTTTTATGATGTGTATTTTTATTGTTTATTATTTTTATTTTTTATTACTTTTATAATATTATTTATTTTTCTTGTAAGGGTGCCGGTTTTTGAGAATAACTCACTTTGTAGGCACCCTCTTTAAATATTTTTCTTTTCTGTTGTATAATGTATTACAATATTATAGTGAGTCAAATTAGTTTAAAAATTAAAAGAACTTGAACTTAAACACAAAGTAACTTGCATTAAATCAATTAAAGCAAACATATGTGGCTTTAACCAATATTAAAAAATTTCATAAGAATTTCAGGTACAAGAATTACAACTATAACTTTCGAAGTGAGGGATAGCCCTCAAATTGTCATAGTAATAATCTTAGCCTCCCAAAAAGTCCCAAATGGTAGTTTGAGTTTTCATGTTTTTCCTTTGTTAGAATTTCCATGATACAAGAAAAACAATTTTTTATAAGTTACAACGAGCATAAATCAACTCATATAAGTTATAAGAGGCAACGATAGAGCGTTGCCCATACTGAAGGCCATAAAGCTTCAATGTTTTATTATTTATAAATTTTTTTCCCAAGGGCACTTCATAAGGAAGGGGTGGTCGTAAGAACTTCGGATGGAGCTCATTTGATTGGAAATCAAAAGTTCTAGTGCTCTTCAAGTGCCCGAGTTAAAAGTGATCGTAGGTCAACTAGCCCCCCATGTCCTCTTTTCCCCGAATACATACGATCAAATTGTTAAGATAGCCATTTTGTTCAAAATAGTCCAAGGATAAAATAACAAACACTCCGGTCTGCAAAATCCCCCAGAGCCCGAGGGCAAGAGTTGTAAAATATGCTTCGGTGGCATAAAAGGTTTTTATAGAAGGATGATCGTAAGAACTTTGGAAGAGGCTCGTTTGATCAGAAATTGAAAGCTCTAGTTCCATTATTTAAGAGTCAAAAGTGATCGGAGGGCAACAAGCCGCCGGACGCCCTCTTTCCCCAAATATATTCGATCAAAATATCGACATGGTCACCTTCTACTGAGTCACCTTCTCAGTGGAGGCCTCCCCCGGGCCCCTCAGCGCGTCCCAAGGTGGCGGATAGGGGAACGTCCTGTAGATATGCTGGGCACCTGCCGGCAGGGAGGGACAGACCAAGAGGAGACCCGGTCTCTGGGGGTCTTGAAATATAGCTGGAGCACCCACGTCTGGGGGCCAAAAATTCAGGTGGAGAAGGTGGAAGGCCCCTCTGATGTTTACTGGGCAGGTCCCATTGGCGTATGGATACGTCCCACTAGTCACTAACCTTCTCCCCGCAATAGGAAAATTGCAGGTGATGCAAGATTCCAGAAGGGCGCATTATCGGTAGTAGATATAGCCGGCCCCTGCTAGGGATGGAAAGGGGTGGCTTACCGCCGTCCTAAAATTAGCCAAGAAACCTTCTTTCTTATTAAAAGTTATGAAGTACAAAGGATCAAGAACGAGAACTAATACTACCGCGTCCGGGGCAACCAGCGAAGTTACCGCGTCCGGGGCAACCGACGATCTGACGACCGAGAATCTCGCGAATGGAGACCCTTTAACAATGTTGACAACTCCGACTCCGGAGGCTATGCTTTTCCCTAAATTGATTTTATCTATTGGAACCCTGACGTTAGGACGCTTGCTAAACAAGGCAAAATAGATCTTGTCCTAAAGGAACTAAGCCGATATACATGGGATATTGTGGGACTTTCAGAAACACACCTCCCTACCACTGGCAAAGAAAGGATCGACAACACTAGTCTGATAGTGTCTGGGAGAACCGATGGCGTCCATCGCTAAGGTATTGGCTTTTTGATGTCAAGTAAGACACGAAGATCCCTGATTTCCTTAACGCCTGTGTCAGAACGGTTGATTATGATACGAATGAAAAGATCACCGATCAACATCACGATCATACTAGTCAACGCTACTGACTGCAGCAAACCAGATAAAGAGTCAACAATTTCTACCTTCAACTGCAAACTAATTGACGCAGTTCCCAAAAAAGACCTTGTTGTTGTCATTGGCGACTGCAATGCTATTGTTGGTAACGCTTCTGCTGGAAACGAAGATGTTATGGGTAAATTTGGCCTTGGGCGACTTAATAAGAGAGGAAAAAGCCTCATTGAATTTTGCAGAGACAGTGATCCAGCCATTACCAATACTCTCTTCAAACACAGAGAACGTCGTAAGGCGAAATGGACCTCACCGGATGGAAAAATCCGTAATCTTATTGACTACGTGCTCGTCTCTAGGCGGTGGAAATTGTCTGTGCTAGATACTGTCACCCTCACAGGTGGCAATTTCGACAGCGACCATTCCCTGGTCATGTCTGCACTAATTATACGCCTGAAATCTTCCGCAAAGCTGAATATGAGACCCGCTCGTTTCAACACACATCTTCTCAAAGACCCTCATACCCACCAGACCTACATCGATGAACTGTCTACCCAAATATCGGACCTTCTTTTTAATATTCCTATAATTCTATCTAAAGAGGATATCGATAAACTGGTCACAGACTCTTCTAAGATCATCAGCAAAGCAGCGATGTCCGCCCTAGGAACCAAAACGGGTGATAAAAAGCCTTGGATAACCAAAAAAATTACTTTATTATGTGCTGAGAAACGAAAACACAATAACAGGTCAGACGGAGAGAGCAGGGACAGATATAAACAGTTGAAGCGTGCTGTAGAAGAATCAACCCGTAGAGCCCATCGCAACTACATTAAGGACAAATGCGAACAGTGTGAGTCTGATTTTAAGAAAGGCGACTCACACTTCATGTATAAGAGAGTTCGTGAGCTAACAAGCAATAAAAGTCTCAGTTCTTGTGCACTGCTAGATAAAAACGGCTCCCAGATACAAAGCACAGAAGGTATACGATCGAGATGGATGGAGCATTTCAAAGATAAGCTTAATCCTGACATCCTTCCCAACCCTGCTGTCCTTGACCTGTTTCTCGTTACTGTCTCAGACCCCAGCCCACCTCCTTTACGTTCTGAAGTCGAAGACGCCATCCAAGCGCTGAAGACTAACAAGGCCCCAAGCCCAGACTGAATACAGGCAGAACTGCTGCAAGTCCGTTGTGAACCACCTATAGATCTTTTCCACAAGAGTGTATCCGCTGCCTTGCAGGAGGGTCATTTCCTTCTTCTTGGTGCAAAGCCACAATTGTTCCGCTACACAAGAATGGGTCAAAGGCGAAATGTGATAATTATCGTCCTATTAGCCTAACAAGTCAAACTGCCAAGATTTTCACCCGAATTATACTCCAACGGATCAGAGCCCTGTCGTTCTTAGTCATCCAAGAATACCAAGCCAGTTTTCACCCTGGGAGATAGACCGTTGACCAAATTTTCACTGTTCGCCAAATTTTAGATAAATATCTGGAATTTGGTCGCGACCCGTATCAGCTCTTTATCGACTTTAGGCAAGCATTTGACCTTATTTGGAGAAATGGCCTATGGCATATCCTCCTCCGTTACGGAATCCCACGAAACCTAGTATATCTCATCAAAGATAGGTACTCCAAATTTGGAAGTCGTGTCATGACTAGTGAAGGTCTCACTGACAGTTTCCAGCCGTCCACAGGTATCCTTCAAGGATGCCTTTTGTCTCCAGAGCTGTTCAATCTCTTCCTCAGAGCAATCATCCCTGGTGGACACAAATCGTGGCGCATATATAGGGGGTGTTCAGACGGATAAGCTAGCCTACCCCGACGATATTGACGAAATGGCTGAAAGACCCGAGGATCTACAAGCCGTACAACGAATGAGTCAGTCCCGTCTCCCGAAAATTACCTTTCAAGGCCAAATTCACGGTACTCGTCCTCGTGGTCATCCCCCAAAAAGGTGGATGGAAAACTTTGCACCTCACCGCCTCTCGGACCTTCTTCGCCTAGCAGAAGACCGTGAAGCATACAAAAGGCACATCCACGCCATTACAAAGAAAGAGGCCCCAACGACGTCCTCGAAGCCACTAGCTCTTTTGGAATGATCATAAATGTATCAAAAACAAAGACTATATGCTGTTCACGAAAGACCTGAAACTTAATGGACAGAGTATCCAGTGGGTCGACGAGTTCCCTTACCTCGGTAGTTTGATCACAAGCGAGAACAGTCTATCAAAAGACATTAAAAGACGTCTCGCCCTCGCGATTTCCAGTTTCAAAGCCCTTATACTCATATGACGATGCAAGGATTTGTCTCTGCGGCTTAAGACACGACCTTTCCATACCCTGATCATCCCCATCGCAATATACTCATGTGAAACATTGACACTGAAGGTGGATGACAATTGTCGACTCGCAGCATTTTAAACTAAGTGCCTCCGCCGCAACGTCGGGACCACTTACCTAATAGAATCTCAAATGTCGAACTTCTCGAGCGCCTTAAAATACAACAAACAATTCTCATGAAGATCCAGCTCCACCAACTTTGATGGCTTGGTCACGAACAACAAATGAGTCAGTCCCGTCTCCCGAAAATTACCTTTCAAGGCCAAATTCACGGTACTCGTCCTCGTGGTCATCCCCCAAAAAGGAGGATGGAAAACTTTGCACCTCACCACCTCTCGGACCTTCTTCGCCTTGCAGAAGACCGTAAAGCATACAAAAGGCACTTCCACGTCATTACGAAGAAATAGGCCCCAAGACGACCTTCACGGACAAATGGGACTTAAATTAAGTAAGTCAAGTCATTTTGCTTAAAATAGTCCAAAGATCATATAACAATTCCAAAGGGTTTACACAATCCACTAGAGCCCAGGGGCAAGGGATATAGGTTACGCCCCGACTGCATAAAAGGTTTTGGTGGAAGGGGTGTTCGTATAAACTTTGGAGGAGGCTCAATTGATTGGAAATTGAAATTTTTAGCTCCCTTTTAAGAGTCAAATGTGATCGAAGTCAAACTAGCCCCCTACTTTCTTTTTTCTCCAAATACATCCGATAAAAATTTTGAGAGAGCGATTTTGTTCAAAATAGTCCAAGTATCAAACAACAATACCTTCGGAGTGGACACGGCCCCTAAATCCCGGAGGCAATGGTTTTAGGTTATAACCCAGAGGCAAAAAAGGCTTGTATGGAAAGGGTGGTCGTAAAAACTTTAGAGGAGGCTCATTTAATTGGATATTGATAGTTCCAGTCCCATTTTTGAGAATCAAAAGTGACCAGAGGGCAAGTAGCCCTCAAGCCCTCTATCTCCAAATACATCAGATCGAAACTTTGAGATAGTCATTTTGTTCAAAATTGTCCTAAGATCATATAACAATACCTCTAGGGTTGACGCAACCCTTCAAAGCCCGGGGGCATGGGTTGTAAGTTATAACCTCGGGACATATAAAGTTTTTATGGAAGAGGTGGTGGTATAAACTTTGAAGGTGGCTCATATGATTGGAAATTGAAGTTCTAGTTCCCTTTTTAGAGTCAAAAGTGATCCGGGGGCAACTAGCTCCTCCAATCCCGTTCTTTTTCCCCAAATGCATCTGATCGAGATTTTGATAGAGCAACTTTGTTCAAAATAGTCGAAAGATCCTACAACAATGCCTCTGCTCTGAGG
Organism: Artemia sp. Qi Xiang Cuo; assembly: GCF_049724085.1. Classification (NCBI taxonomy): domain Eukaryota; kingdom Metazoa; phylum Arthropoda; class Branchiopoda; order Anostraca; family Artemiidae; genus Artemia; species Artemia sp. Qi Xiang Cuo. Next base: position 39,757,835 of record NC_142808.1, read on the forward strand.
TTGAAATAACCCTCCAGGGCCCGGGGGAAAGGGCTGTGAGTTATGCACTGGGGGCAAATTTGGTTCTTAGGGAAGGGAGGTTTAAACTTTGGAGGATTTTCATGGGATTGGAAATTGAAAGTTCTAGCTCCTTTTAAAGAGTCAAAAGTAATTGGAGAGCAACTATTTTCCTCCCACACCCTCTTTCTCCCAATCGCAGCCGATCCGAATAATGTAGTTTATATGCTCAGCTCATGCAACAGAGATGTCAAAAACCCTTTTTGTTTTTCTTTAAAAGGTAAAACAAGCTAAAACTAACACAAAGAAAAACAAAGTTTTTCTTATGGAAGTAAAGAAAGAAATTGAAACTTAAAACGAATGAATATTATTGCTTCAAAGATTACATGAGATATATCTATAGAACTAGCTCAAACAAACTAACTAGGGACAATTTCCAGGATTTGTAGAATTTTAAAAACTTACTGAAAACTGAGCTTCCTTGACTTTCTTTGAAAGTTACAATAGCATTTTAAAATGAATCAGGGATGGTGAAAGTTTACTGCGAGCCTTATAAATTAATCTTATATTTCCCTCTTGCTACTGATGGAGTTTTCTGACTTGAAAAGAACATCCATTGTTTTTGGGGTTAATTTTCCGCTTTAATTATAGTGCCGTTTTTATGACTTTAAAAACACAGGAAAATGTCACTGGTCAGTTTATTTCAACTAGTTTCTTAAATATAACCTAAATAGTCTGCAAAGGCAATAGTTTTTGTTCTTTAAAGCTTATATTTTTCTCTTTCTACTTCCGAACGAAAAACTTTTGCTAAAATTAGTTCTTATAAAATTCCCTCGTCTTTTTTGAGGCTATTTTCCCATTTTTCAGAAGTTAAGTTAACTTTCTACGTCTTGTAAGGTTTGGTGGGTCATCGCCGCTTTCGTTATGTATATTGTTACCAAAAATCCTATTTTCTAGAAATTTGGTTACTATAAAAACAAGTCGCTCTTTAACTATAGTCTGTCAGCTAAGAATGTTTGGTGCCTTCTAAAGTTTGGTAGCCTGACAGATTATAGGCTTAAAAGTTTTGCTCGAAACATTTCAGAAGATATACTGTGCTCTTCTACAATCAAAAAAAATTAGGTTTTTTTTACTCATTATCTGATCTACTTAAAAAATGAACTTTCTTCCATTTCAAATTCGAAGCAAGGGGGATTTTTGACAATATGCATATAATTTTTGGAATTTAGACTGATCATGAAAAAGCCTGTCTTTGGGTCTCTTCAAGTCTGATACCAATTACCTTGAGTCTGAAAATAAAATACTCTATATATGTCAATTATCCTTTAAAAATTTCATTTTCCTTTCATAAACGAAAAACCTACACAATGCTTAGAAAATCAAACAAAATGGGATATGTTCATGGAAGTCGGCATATAATTTGTCGGCCGCTTTAATTGCAATAATATGGCAAGCAATTTAAAATTAAACAGCATGGAATTCTACAGTGGAAAAAAGATAAATTGTGAAGAGTATTTTTTAGTTCTGGTGAGTAATATTGCCAATTATTAAAGAAGATTTAGGAATAGTAAGAAATTCTCTAAGTCTAAAAACAGTGGTATCATTTGAAGGAAACCCTAAAAAGTGTTGAAGACTAAGTTACTTAAGAACCTTCTTGTAACCTAATCATGCTGGTGAACACTTAATTTGGTAAAATTCTACTTTAGCTACTTTTAGCTATCTTGGATAGGGTTTAGTTTATGAAAATTAAACTTTCAGGGATGGCTTTACAGGTTAAAGTAGCCTATGTCCCAGGAAGTTATTTTGAAGTACCCACCTCCACTCCTTCTCCCTCTCCCTCCTTTGGTCCTAACCTTTGATGACCTTTAAAAATCTGCATTTTGTAAAAGTGAAACCTTGCAAAGTAGATCTTCTGCTTAAATGAAGTACATAAAATTTTTTTTTCAGCTTCACAGCTTTGCTCAATCCCAATTTTTAAGTTTTTACAAATTGGCCATCCATCTGAGTCTAATTATCTGAGGCCATCCATCTGAGTTGTCCCCTATTAGGATGGGAACAGGTCATAGGAAGGATGGTAAATAAGAGAAGGGGTAAATAGACAAAAGGTAAATAAGGACATTTCTGGATACCACTAGATGGCTAATTTGACAGTGTATATATATACAAATCTTTAAATTAGCCAACCAGTATTTTAAGCCTAAAGTCCAGCTGGACATAAGGAAACATGTTAAGAAAACAATTCTTACTCCATAATATGCAAAAGTATTATAGCTAACATATTTTGGAGGGAAGAAGCCTTTATCTTCACTTTTTTTTTTTCCAGTTTTTCTAAGAAACTCATGAATTTCTTAGGACCTATATATTCATAGAATATATACCCCTACCCCCCTATTGTGCAAATATATACCTAGAATTGCATCCCTAATCTAAATATAACATCCATTTGCATCACAAATGAACTTTATTCCCATATTAGCCATGTGGTGGATGTCTGGATATTTCAAATAGGTTAAGATGGAGCAACACCATGAGCTGGTAAATTTGCCTTGAGCTGCAGTGAGTTGTTGGTAGTAGCAGTAATTGCTACCATTTCAAATTCCATTTTGAGCCTGTAAAGTAACACCTTATTTGTTTTTCTAATCAAACAAAGGGAAAAATCTATTATATCCTACAGTTCAATAAACTTAACAAAAACTTAAAATCTAATAAATTTAATAATATATAAATCTTAGTTATTCTGTCATTTCATTAATAGTTTTCATAAATTACTGGGTGTTTTTGGAGTATAACAAATTACAGTTTCTTTCCTTCAACAAACTTATGAGAAAATGACAAATTATGGACATTTCTGTGACAAAATAAGGTTTAAGTGAAGAGTTTCTCATTATTTAAGGCAATACAATTTTATGAAAAAAAAAGGACAAACTGAATAAAAGTTAATTCAATACTGTTTCCAAACATAAATGCCACTGCTGTTGCAAACATAATTAACAGCTGGTTCATAATGCAAAATAATGCCAATTAAAAAGGCAACAGTTAGCAAAGTTTTGTTCTTAGCCTAGGCCTATATCTTGTTCTGTTAAGGGGGGTTGGAATGCAATTGTCATATCAGCAATGACTATATTTAGGGATAATGTTGAATAGAATCAAATGGTGCTACTTTTTTTGTTATTATAGATGTTAGTTTAGAAGAAGCTAAGTTTGAAGGTTAGTTAGAAGGTCTTACAAAATTAAGTTAAGCAAACATAACAACTACATACCAGTAAACCTGTAGATGGAGGTGCAAAATAAACTGGAACTTGATTGTAAATAGACTCAAACATGGTTTGCCTTATAGTCTATTGAAATTCAATGGTAAAATTCTGGATAATTACCTTTTTGCTATCTTATAAACTAATTGAGTTGGGAAAATTAAACTTTCAAAAATAAATAGAGCATAAATCATACCCTCAAAAGGTGTTTCCAGGGTATTATCTCTCCTCCTTCCTTATTTCTATGGCTTGAAAAGAATAGCACAAAAAACTGCTTTGACTTTGGAAAAATTGTATTTTTCTTAATTTTGGTTTGAGTCTACTCTCTATTACCTTAATTACCTTAATTTGCACTTCGGAGCAAATTAAGGTCCATACTGGATCTGTTGTGTTCCGGGTCAAATGATGGCAAAAATTTGTCACTGTGTTAGGGCCCAGTGACACGCCATAGGAGAGGTCTGCTGGAGAGATGCAATTTAAGCCCACTCGGTAGTAGTGGCCACAAGGTAGGTATGGCCTGTAAAGACCATTCTCAGTGGTATAGAGCTGACACCACCACACAACAGCAACTTCGGATCGAGTATGCGAGATGGTTGGGTATGACAAGTGGCATCAGCCTCCTAGCAAGACACTCATTCTGATAAAGTTGGCATCAGTCAGTAGTTGAGTGGGACGGACAGTCCCACTCATATTTCCATGGCTTGTTATTCCATTCCTTGTCAAGTCTGGATTTGAAGGACGCAGCCGTAGGTGCTGTCGCCGTTTCAGCTTGAAGGCTATTCCAATTGTTGACAACACGCTTGGAGAAGAAGTGTTGCTGCGTTCATGTTTTAACAAAACGTTTTGACAGCTTATGTGAGTGTCCTCTTGTATGGTGCTGACTTGAATGTTTGGTAAAGAGGGGGTTATTTGGTTGTGCGTTATACTTGTAGGTCAGCATCATATCACCATGGCGGCGTCTGAAGACAAGTGTTGGCAGCTGCGTGCGTTCCAGTCTCTTGTTGTATGGGAGATCTTGTAGGCCAGCTATGCACTTTGTGGCACATCTCTGAACTCCTTCAATTAGACTGGTATCATTCTTATAAGAAGGGGAGGTGAGACACGTACCAAAATCCAACAAAGGTCTAACTATAGCCTTATAGAGCCGTAGAAAGACTGTACGGGAGTGGCTGGTTATAGTGCGTTTGAGGAGACCAAGGCTTGAATTTGCTTTTGAAACTGCTTGTTGCCAGTGGCCGTGGAACTTCAGTTGTTCATCTATCAGCACTCTTAGATCTCTTTCTTTGGGACTTGTCTTTAGTACTAAGCTAGCCAGTGAATTGGGATCGGACATGCTGTACTGGTGATGGAGGTTGTTGCTTCCAAAGTGAAGGACACTGCACTTTGATGTGTTGAATTCAAGTAGCCAGTCTTGTGCCCACGTTTGGATTTTATGAAGGTCACGCTGCAGACTTTGTTGGTTTGCAGGCCCAAACAGCTTGGAGTCATCAGCATAGAGAGTGATGTTGTTTTCTCTTCCATTCAGCATATTGTTGATGTATATAAGGAATAGGGTAGGGCCCAAGACAGTACCTTGGGGGACACCGCTTACAACATTACATGGTTTGGAGAAGATCTTATTGCCATTATTTGTGAAGAGTCGAACCTGCTGACTCTGACCAGTCAGAAAGTCCATGACCCAATCAACCACGTCCGAGTGGGTACCAGCTGCTGAAAGTTTCAATCTGAGATGGTTGTGTGGTACCTTGTCAAAAGCCTTGGCTAGGTCCAGTAAAATCAGGTCCACAGGGGTTCCTTTCTCCAGGTAATCTGTTATGGTGCTGTATGTCTCAAGGAGATTTGTCTCAACCGATTTTCCTGGCAGAAATCCGTGCTGGTTGGGGAAAGTATATTATTATTACAGAGATGTGTCAAAATATCAGCATTCACAATCCGCTCAAGGGTTTTTGCCACCACTGAGGTCAGACTGATGGGTCTGTAGTTTTTGGCTTTGGTGCGGTCACCTTTCTTGAATATTGGGGTGACATGGGTCAGCTTCCAGTCTTTGGGTACCTTTTTTGAGTCAAGCGACAGTTTGAATATATTGCATAGTGGTTGTGCAATTTCTTTGGCAAGCTCCTTCAATAGTCTTGGGTGCAAGTTATCAGGACTGGCGGACTTATTGATGTCTAGGACTTCAAGTCGCTTTTGGATGACAGGGGGGGAGAGTAAAATAGATGGTATTGGGGTAGGAATGTCGTATGATGAGCTATGAGGAAGAGGACCATCTGGTTCATTGGTGAAAACCAGCGCAAACTGCCTGTTGAGGAGTTCGGTGATGTCCTTCAAGTTGGTCACTTCCTTGCTATCATCTGCACTGACTGCTTTTACTGACCGTCTGCTATGGTCCTTACTTGATACATACTTCCAGAACTTCTTCGGGTTATTCTTACTAACATCAGCAAGCTTGGACTCGTACCGTGCGTAAAGTTGCTTAGTTAGGCTTCTTAGTTTGTTTCAAGCTTTGGCAAACTTTTGGTAGTGTTCTTGCTTCCCTTTTTTATTGTACTTTCTCCAGTACCGTCCCCTCCTTTTTTTTTCCTTACGTATATAGGGGGTCATGAAAGGTAGTGTTTTGGGCTTTGGCATGAGTTTTACTGATGTGTGTTTTTTTTGAAGTGTAAGTAGCTCGTCCTTTAGGTTAGCCCATTGTTGGTCAACGTCCCTTTGAAGTAAAGGTGACCAAACTATGCCTTCCAGCTCTTTTCTGATTGCCCTGTAGTCTACATAAGTTTTCTTTATGTATTCATTTTTTATCTTACAAAATGACACATTCACTTCTAGGATTATATGATTGCTCTTTCCTAGAGGAGGTAAGTAATTTATGTTCTGAAGCTGGTCTTTATCCCGTAAGAACACTAGGTCCAGTAGAGTTGGTCTCTGGAAAAGTCGGCCTCTAGTAGCGTGTTCGACAATCTGGTAGAGATTAAGGTCGTGAAGGCAGTCTGTGAATAGATTCGTGCTTCTGCTTCTGTTCGTAAGTACAGGTATATACGGATATCCCTCCTTCCATATGAGGTCAGGGAAGTTGAAATAACCAGCTATAAAAAGGTTCCCCGTGTAATTCATAGTTGCTTTATGCAGCATTGTTGCTATTGTCCGCTCGGTTTCTTGGCAATCAGGGGCAGATGGGTTTCTGTAAATACAGCCTACTCTGGTTATTACTCCATCGCCGCCATCACATAGGTCGAACCATACAGATTCGACAAATTGTGAGTTACCTGGGGGACAAAATGATTGTATACTATAACAAGTCTTGAATAGCTCCAACGTACCATGCCTGCATTCTAAAGACTGTAGGTTTGACATGACACCATACCCTGGAATCTTAACATGGGAATCTTCGAGCCTGTTTCTACTGGACTTGGGACAAACCTTAGTCAATAGGACCAGATCATAATAATTATAGTTTCAAAAACACAATTTTGCTGTCAAGTAGAATTTTAACCATATTGAGACTTTTTATTTCAAATTTAGGACATATTTTTCTAAATTCCTTGGAACCTTATAAATCACAATTTAGTACAGGCATGAGGCTTCAAGCACAATTCTTGGGTCTCATTTTTGCAGATGATCTGTTATGGAAATCACTTTCATAATGCAACATTTGCCATTTGGAGAGGGAACAAGTGGAGGTAGATGCTTCTAATGATCCCCAAGGTATAGTTTAGGATTGGGGTACACTCCTGGGGTTTCATTTTCCTGACAAAACTAGTTGACCATAAGAGCTGCTACTTAAAGTACAAACTGTGTCTCAAGCATAGCCACCTGTACAGTTATGCTAGAGCAGTAGGTAAAAAAAACGACAAAAAAAACCACGCATAGACAGAAAATAATTCAAATATTAAGTTTTGACAGTCTTGCTAAAACTAGAAATTTTGATTCAAATATAATGTTGCATTAATTTTTGATTTAAAAATATCATATTATGGTAAATCTAGTTGTAATCTATTTTCTAAAACAAGATAATAAAATCTGTCTGTTTAAATATAAAGATTAAACTAAACTGTTTTATTTTAAAAACATATTTTTATTATTTATTTATTATATCAGATAGCAGCAAGCACAGTGTTTTTTGTATAAAACAAGAATGCTTGCTGCAACAATAATTTGAAAGATTCAATTTAACTTTGAAGCAGCCAAAATGAAAAAAAAACAAACAAATACACAAACATATTTGACAGCCTTCCAGGTAGTAAGATTGTTTACCTAAAGTAGTGTGCTTCTTCAACCTACATTTAAATACTTACATTACATTTGTAATGTGTTTAGATAGTTACATTTAGGGATTCTACTACCTCTGAAGGTCAGCTATTCTACTCTTCGGCAACCCTGTCTGTCAAATTGATGTCCAAATGTTTAGTTGGGCTTGACACAGTACTAGCCCTTTTTCATCATTTTTGTCAATTTGGTAGTTATTAAAAGGGCCCCCCTCCTCTGAATAATTCCCTTATAAGAGAGTCATGCATACTCCTCCCATTTACCCCTGCCCCAGCCATTCAAACATTTGCCTCTCAATTACTTGGACTATCTGTCTTGGCTTTTCTCTGTCTACAATTAGCCATGTCTTGATGCAACCTACTGAAAAAGTACTTGATAACTTCAGTTCAAGAGGGGGGAGCTTTAGCTCCCCCTCCTCTGAATAATTCCCTCATGGGAAATATCCCAGAAGATTCTCCCTCTCTGAAGAACACCCTCACCCCCAGCAGACCCCCCCCCCCATAATTGCCCATGGAAAATTCTCCCCAGATGTAAAATTAAACAGCCAAAGGGAAATTAATGCAAATAAAAAAAGAAGAAGAAGAGTGTATAATTATATGCTTCTGTCTTGGTTCGTTTTCTGCTATTTTGCCCTTCTCTAACCTCTATGATATTGTATCAGATTTCAAGATATCTGTTTTGCTCAAAAACTTTGATACCTCTTACAAAGTTTTGCCTTTGGGGTTCACATCACCCCCTGAGCCCCAATGTCAAACTTTATGTTACCCTGCTCTAATAACTGAAGCCCCAAAAATACGAAAAAATAACTAAAATAAAATAAAAATGTAAAAATAAATACTAGAAGACATTCTACATCACATATTCTGCCAAAGATTGGAATATTAGTAGAATATTCAACAATTCCTTCTTTTCTTCATTATTTTGGTTTGTCATACTTTCTTTGTGGCTGCTCAGTTTTGCATGTGGAGGGACTTTTCCACAGGGGAATCTTTTGGGGGGAGATTTAAAAAGGGGAATAAGACCTGGCACCACTTGCTTGTAAATATGAAACCCTCTATGTTGGGCTTGTAGCTCTTCTTTTGCTGAACATTAATTATTTAATTTTTTTAATGAATAGGTGTTGAAATTAAGTTAAAATATTCATGAATCATGGATTTTGCTTTGATTTAGTGTTCAATATAGTCATGTTAAAAGAACTTATTAAAAGAGAAAGTTGAATTTATTTTTTTAAAGCATGAATGGAATATTATCCAGTTAGATTTGCTGGGGAATGAACTATTAGGCTTTGAATTTCAATCAATCAACCAAATTCTTAGCTTAAAATAAAATTAAAAAAAGAAGAAACAGGCTACAGCATGGCCCCTGGCAAGGCTCCATGACTGGAAAGTACTGTAGGGTAAGGGTAGGAATAATGAAATGAGGACACTTCTTAGTAAAAGAATAAAAGATGAAGTAAGCCAACCATTAAAAAAAGACAACATATTTATTATTTTCTATAGTAAAATTGTGACACTCTTGAGCCAATTCAGGTACAGTTTTCCAAACAGTTTTATGCACAGTTAAAGGTTTGAGTATGAACTTACAGATACTATAAGAGGAATTTAAGCCTAACGCAAATCTTAAAGAGGACTCAGGAAGACTGCCATGGAGCTGAAGAAAACTGAAAAATGCTCTGGAAGAAATATAAAGTGAATCAAGATTAAGTAATTTTTAGTTGCTGTAGAAATTTCTTACTTTATCATAGATTTTTTAACATGAACTCAGAAAAGAGGAAAAAACTGATATATATGTGGTCAACCAATAAGAGACATCAAACTGAGTTAAACTATGGTATAGGATTCTGGGATAGAAACATACTGAAAGGAAGGCCAAGACACAGATTCGTGTGCCTGTCAAGTTCTAATCTTTCAGGCCAATTGTTATTTGTCTAATAATACAAAAATTAGTCTTACAGGATAATGTGTTGTAAACATTTCTATAAAATCTGAATTGTCAAAGACAAGCAAAGATTGCTGGCTTTTTAGATGATGTTGTAGGGCTTCTAGAGATCCATTTATCCTTCTGCAGTTTCTTAGTAGACCTAAAACTAGTAGGACACATTATACACAGGTATATCCAGGACATATTTACAAGCTCATAGAAAGAAACTAATAAAGAACAAACACCTGAAGTACTGTCAAAGAATTTTAGCAAACCATTTGTCAACCTCGACTTAAGGAGGGTTAACACAGTCTTGGCAAATCTGAAAAATATAGATCTTCATAAAGCTAAAATAAGTAAGAATACAACTAGAGATAAAACTTACTAACACAGATATCAGAAGCAAACCATGTGTAGAGACTCTGTTGTCAATCAAAAATCTTGTAAGCTTTTTGGGTCAGGGTACATGTGGCTGGTAAAGCTCCTATAGTATTCATTCAAAGTTGTCATTTTGTCATTTATTTGGTGTTTTTTTGTTAATGAAATGGATTTACAAGTGAAGATCATTCGCCCCAAAGAGCTTTTTTCTGGTTTTCTTATAGATTTGTAGTGTTTTACAGCCTTTTTTGCTTGCGAAAATGTTTCATTAAAGCCCTTTCAAGGATTATTTTAATGATTTCTATTTTCGAAACCATAAATGAGCAGCTTCATTGATATGTATTTGCCTTTGTTAACTTTGAACTCGTTAATATATTGCAGCCATCATTGTCTCTTGGTAATGTTGGACAGCTTTCCATAGACCTGCTTCTGCAGTCATTTTCAGACCAAGTCGAAAAAGTTGGATATTTGAACCACCCGTCTCTACTGCCAGTGGTTGGTCATTCTCCTTATTCTATAGATGTAGCTGAATTGTATCTTGGATGTGAAGGTAATTATGCATAATAGATCTTATAGAGAAGTATGCTTTGTTTCTTCCCTGTAGAGTTTCATTAATCTACTATCCTTCATTAATTTTAAGATTCACTATATTGTATTTTGAAAATATTGCTAATTTATGTTTTTAGCGAAAGCCATTGAATGGAATTGATACCAAGACAGATTTGAAATAGGATTAATTGAACATTTGACGCGGAACCTCCGTTCAACCTTGGAGGTTTAAAGTACAACGTTAAAACTTACCAGTAACAAAGCATCCCCCATAATTACCAAAGAGAGTAAGGGAGGACTGCTACAGGGATTGATATTGGATTCTTAGTTATGATTTTATAATATTTTAATTGAAGAGTTTCCTTTCAAAATATTTGAAGCATCAAAGATAGTTTTTTTTATATTCATGTTGTCATTGCTTGTAATCTTAACTTGTTAAGCTATTTAAAAGTTTAATCCATTTATTTGAGGACTTCTTACTTCAATAAACCTTCCTTCAATAGAGAATGAATATTCTATCATTTATGTGAGGTACACGACCTCAATACAGCGGCGTCAATTAAAAATGTAGGGAGGGGGCAAGGATGTTTCCATCTTTCATAATGAAGGTACAAAATTTCTGTTGAAAAACCTAGGTGGGGGGGGGGAGGAGGCAATTTAGTCTTTTTTCAATTTTCAATCAATGAAAATATCTAAAGTGCTATTTTTTTTTAAATACAATGGCGGTATTTGCCCCCTAAAACAATGTCCAGTCTCCGCCCCTACCTCAAAATTTAGCGTGTACGAATCACAAATTCGTCTATAGATACAGTTCTACAAAAAAAAGGGTTTGCCTTTGTTTTGGAAAAAAAAACGTAATTTTTTTAGACACAAAACCAATTTTTGCAATTTCAACCAATCTGATTATACAAATGTCAAACAGTTTGTGGTAACAAACTGTAAGTAAGAAGCGACCCGGCTTAATAGTAACCGAAACACTAAAAACGAAATTTTGATACCAATAGATGCATAAAAAAATCGCATTTTTATCCTGATTTCAAATATATAAGTTTCATCAAGTTTAGTCTTACCCATCAAAACTTACGAGCCTGAAAAAATTTGCCTTATTTTCGAAAAAATGGGGATAGAATCTTGATGAAAATCACACTTTCAGATTCAGCAATCCGGAAAACCCTAATTTAGAGGTTTCAAGCTCCTATCTGCAAAAATGAGGAGTTATGTATTTTTTGTCAGAAGAAAGATCATGGATGTGTGTTAATTTTTTTAGGGGTGATCGTATTGATCCCATCCCACGCTTATTTTTTCCCAAAGTCACCCGATCAAAATTTTATAGCCATTTTATTCGGCATAGTCGAAAATCGAATAACTATGTCCTTGAGGATGACTTAATCCCTCACAGTCCCCGGGGGAAGGTCTGAAAGTTATGAACTTTGCCCATTGTTTAAATATAGTATTGGTTATTGGGGAGTTATTAGACGTTTTCTTGAGGTATTTTTCTGGTGGTGGGGGTTGGGGGGAGGAATTACGTGGGATGATCTTTCCATGGAGGATGTTTTCAGGGGGGAAGGGAAATTTCTATGAAGGGTGCGCCGCATTTCCCAGCATTATTAAAAAAACGATCAGAACTTAAATAAAAAAAAGAATTTTTCAAATGAAAACTTTTCAAAATCAAAACTTAAAACGAACAGAAACTATTATGATTTGGTTTGTCCTCTAGTCTTTACGCTAAAGCTTTTTTAGTACTTCCATAGGATGATCTTTTCATGAAGGATGTTTTCAGGGGGTCAGGGTAATTTCTATGAAGGGTGCGCCGGATTTCCCAGGATTATTAAAAAAAACGATAAGAAATTAAGTAAAAAAAAAGTTTTTTCAACTGAAAGTAAGGAGCAACATTAAAACTTAAAACGAACGGAAGTTATTACGTATATGAGGGGGTTCGCCCCCTAGTCAATACCTCGCTATTTACGCTAAAGTTTTTTTTTTTGCACTTTTAAAAGAGCTATCTATTCTAATTAAACGGTCTTTTTGATTCAGGGGGTCATTCTTAAAGAATTGGAACAAAATTCGAACTTTAGCGTAAAGAGCGAGGTATTGACTAGGGGGCGAACCGTCTCATGTGCGTAACATTTTCTGTTCGTTTTAAGTTTTAATGTTGTTACTTACCTTCAGTTGAAACAACTTGTTTTTTTTTATTTAATATTAAGACAGTGCTAAAAGAACGTGAGCTACAAATTTGCCCGATTTGGTCAGAATTAGCTGAATAGGGAGAGGAGTGTTTTCTCCCCACATGTAAACCTTGGAAAGAAGATATGGGTAAGAACCAATCGGTCACAACTATGGCCCTGGAATGTAAAAAAAGCGTTTGATTTGCTAGATCATAGTGGTTTATTCCATCAGCAAAGTAATGTGGAAGTTCAATGTGGTGTCTTTTTGCTGTCAGGAGGTGGTGGAATTTTTCAGTTAATGTTTGCAACGTGAATAAATTGATGCAGTTTAACCGTGTAAATATGTTATAACACTGTCATGAAAATTAAACTGACTGGATTTTAAATAGGTTCAAAGATACAAGGGTTAAATAAACAGGATTAAGGGCTCAAAGTGAATTTTTTCATTGTCATATTTTTTTGTGAGTGCCTTCCCGTTCGCCCCTTTCTGGTATTGACTGTGGCTGGTATGCCACAAGCATCTATTTTAGGGCTGCTAGAATAGCCTATAATTTCTGTCTGGCGTGTGATAAATTATGATATCAATCGTTTTCTTTCTATAGGCCTATCATATTTTCTACCCAATATTCTTACATAAATTAAATGAAAAACAATTGGAAATCGAAATCTTTCCTGTAATATAGTCTAAGACTAACTGTTTTTGATTGTTGAAGAGATTTTCATGCAAGATTTTTTTTTGAATAAATCTATAAATATATATATATATATATATATATATATATATATATATATATATATATATATATATATATATATATATATATATATATATATATATATATATATATATATATATATATATATATATATATATATATATATATATATATATATATATATATATATATATATATATATATATATATATATATATATATATATATATATATATATATATATATATATATATATATATATATATATATATATATATATATATATATATATATATATATATATATATATATATATATATATATATATATATATATATATATATATATATATATATATATATATATATATATATATGTATATATATATATATATATATATATATAATGCACAAGCCGAATAGTTGAATAATGGCTTTATAGTTTTCAACAGAATTATACCTGCATAGTAAAATAAATGGGTAAGGATGACTACCAATCTTAGTTAAGACACAGTTTTCATTGTTTTCAGACATTTTATAATGTTGCTTTCTTCTAAATAGAATTGTTGCTACTTGAAATCCCCTTTTTAACTCTATGTTTTTCTTCGATTCTACTCGGATATGAGTGCCTCCTGAGATTTCATATACTAGTCTTAAAATTCTTTTCAGTTTGCTTAAATTAAATTTAAGTATGCCTAACGATGCCACCAATTCTCGAAATTAGGGGGGGGGGTATTTTTAAGACATAGGAGATTTTTTTTTAAAGTTTTTTTTTAATGAAAGTACCCCAAATAAAATATTTTTTAAATTAAATACCGATTTTTATTCAAAACTTGGAGAGGAGTGTTGGGGGGGGGGGGATAAGGCTTGAAAACAATCTTGAGAAAGGCTACTGACCCAGTGCCCCCCCCCCCCTAATTGAAGCCCTTGATACCCAAGAGTTGCTTTTGATGATTATACTCATTTGATTTCACTTTATTTTGCAGTATATATCATCGATAAACTGAAGTTGATCGTCGTACAAATTAGAACCCTTCTTACAAAGGTAATATTTCAGTTTCATGCTTTAGCTTTTTCAGGCGGCCTTATATTGCCTTTTTTTATTAGAGATTATTTGACACACTTTTTATTTATTATAAAAAACCCGAAAAGCCTAAATAAAGCATAGAAAAAAAATTACGGGAAAAAAGTATGAAAAATATTTTCCTACAATGTAATACCTTTTCATCATGGAGGAAGGGGGGGGGGTGTGAATCAAACCTACCTGATTACGAATATACTCAGGGATAGTCTCTTCCAAGGGACGTTGACTCTTAAGAATGATCCTAAACGTTAAATTTTTCATAAATTTACCGTTGATTCTGCCTCTATTTATCATATTTGCAGCTCTATGTGTAGCAAACTAATGCAAGACTAGGTGTTTAAGGATGAAATAAAGATTAAACAACAATGAAACCTGCAGAAGAGCTACTAGCTGCAGAAAATATCGCCTATAAAGTTATCGACGGCTTTTTGAGTTGGGAAATGTCAAGTTTCTCGAAGATAAAAGATAAGACAATAGACACTCACAAACAGCTGGCTCTTGCAGCCAAAACGGTATCTGTTACAACATCGGAAGAACTAGACCATGTTAAAAAAAACTCTATTTAGGATACCAAAGCAGTCCAGGCTCGCCAGTGGATATTCTTAGGTTGCTCTTATTGATCCACACTCTTGTTTTTTTTATTAACAATTGACCTCCAAAGAAATCATATTTCTGTCTCAAATTTCAGACTCGCTATAAATGTATATTATCGAGTTTTATTTGTGTTCAATTTTTGTTTTATTTTCAGATAGTATTTTGATACTTCATCCTCAGGAAAGTATACCAAAGCTAATCCTTAAAAACATTACTAGAAAATGAAAATTTGGATTGGTAAAAAGAAAAAACTTGATTGTAAAAATAAAATCTTGTGAAAAGTGGTGTTGTACTTACAAATGTTTTTCTAAGATAATATTTGTTTAATTATTTTTTTTTAAATCCCACCTCCACTCCTTTGTGACGACAACGTTAACAAAAAATTTACTTTAGACCTTAGAAGTCAACTACACTCCTTTTTATAAAGATTAAATAGCAGCCGAACTGGACACACTTCATACCATCATATACCACAAAAAAAAATCCATAATAAAAGAAATTGCCTTTCCCGTAATAAAAGGCGGCCTCCCAACACAGGTAGTCCTCATCACGGTAGCTTTTCTTACCATTTCAAATCTTTTCCAACTGGTGGCCCGTTGTGTCTCCCACCCAAAAAATACACGATTCACTCCTTCCTGTAAACTCACATTCCAATCAAATCTTCTACAATAGACCCCGTCCACTCAAAATCTACTTGCCTTCTCCACTTTTCGCTCTCACTTACGTAAATTATCATTCTCCTATAATCAAAACCAAATCTTCTTAACTCAATTTTATCTCTCTTTTCCAAACATATTCACATGCTTTCATCACTGTTAACCCCCAACCTTGCTCTCTCGTCTCACCCCCTAGAATTACTACATGCAATTTATTTAACCTTATTTTGTCTTCTTCCGAATTCAAAATTACTTTAAAGTCGGTAAAAACACTGAGACACTTATTTCCGATTTCGTCATCATATTTACACTTGAAAAATTCATGTTTCAGATCGTTCATCACCATATCGTCACACAGCATTCACTTTGGTCCTTCTTCTGGTTTAAAACGGCACACTCGATTTTGATGCAGTAGTGTGTCATGAATAAACATTAACATAAATTGTTTCATAAAATAACTAGCTGGTACACCGTACATTTTCTCAAAACTACAAATTAAAATTCACAAAGGGCTCCTTCCTTTTCGCATGAAAATCCAATTCCTCTTTCTTGTTCTCTAAAGATCCATTCACTATCTTTTTTCTTTCATTATTTTTTTTTTGCTTCATCACTCAGGTCTGCTAAATTCTGCATCTCTCGAATACACCATATCACTTCTCAAATCTTTTCTGGCACCTCACTGATGATTTTCTGTTCTGGAAGTCCATTATCTTCGGTATTTATCACCGAAATTGCCCATCCTTTTATTATTTCACCGTCGATCGACTCGCTGCAGATCGTTTCTCAGACGTTTCTAATTCTCAATGACTTACACACCTTATGACTTACACAAATAAATCAAGATAATGTCTTTGAACTTTCCGATTTGTATACCTTTACACATATAAAAATGCATGTCATTGCTGATGTATCTGATGTACTGTTTACTGGCCTGTCTGTCTGCCGTAAAAGTAGTTGTGGGTTAATTTCAACAAGAAAATTAAAAGTGATGTGTTAAACTTGGCTTCATATAAACTTGAAGTGAGAAGTGATAAGTGATAATAGAATATGAAGCTTTTTTCTTCTAGTCAACAAAAAATTGAACTGGAGGTTTAGGACGAATTCTTTCAATGGGGGGAAACAAATTTCAGCCAAATCTCAAAGAAAGACTTCGCAGCTTCAACATAAATACAATTTCCACCTTGTTTTCAAAATTGGCTCTGCTTTCAGTTTTCAGCGGGAAATAAGTGGCATAGAACTTTGTCTCTACCTCTGCATGAGACGGATTTTCTTCCAAAGATTGTATTGATTCCGATTAAGAAGAACAAAATATCTTGGTACTAATTGCAAGAATATTGAGCCAACAACAACGGATTTCTTCACTTGGGCTGTGTTATTAAACAAATCTTTGTTTGTATACTGTATATCTTTATACTGCGGGTGGAACGATCGAAAATTAAATTCGTATTAAATTTTCTATAAAATTTTTGTGAATATGGTTAACTAGCGTATTTACTGAATTCAATTCTGTACATTCATCATCAAAGTGGGAAAAATGGAGGCAAATGAGCAATCTAATAGTAATTAATGAGTATTAAGGGATCAAAACTCATATTTTTATATTTTACTCATTCCTCATTGAAACTACTCGTGTTTTAATAATAAATTACAATGCATATTAAGGCATTAGTTAATGAACTATTCCAGGTTTGCAGTTAATTCGCGTTAATAAGCGTAATCGCGCTGCCTAAGTAAAGAACGATGTTGGCACAATGTATTATTATTATTTTTTTTTCCTTTAGGCCGGGGCACTTTGTATCGAAGGAGTTGTCGTAGAAACTTCGAAAAGGGCTCAGTCGATTGGACATTGGAGTGGCTTGTGCTCTTTTTAATAGTCGAAAGTGATTGGAAAACAACTAACACCCCTTATACGACCACCATTTCCAAAAATACATCCAATCAAAATCTTGAGATAGCCATTTTGTTCCGCATAGTTGATTTCCAGATAGAAATTATGTTTTTGAGGAGGAGACTCCCCCACAACCTTCAGGATAAGGGTTGTAAGTTATGCCCTGGGGGGATATAAGATTTTTATAGGAAGCGTTGTCGTAGAAACTTCAAAAAGACCTCATTCGATTGGAAATTCAAAGGGCTATTGCCCTTTTTAATAGTCGAAAGTGATTGGATGGCAACTAATCCCCGTCTCACACCCACCTTTTCCCCAAACACATCCAATCAAAATTCTGAGATATCCATTTTGTTCAACATAGTTGAAAGTTCTGAAAACTGGGTCTTTGAGGATGACACCCCCCCCCCTCAAAGCTATCAGGGCAAGGGTTATAAGTTATGCTCTGGGGGCATGTAAGGTTTTCATAGAAAGCGTTGTCGTAGAAACTTCAAAATAGGTTCATTCGATTAGGAATTGAAATGGCCAGTACCCTATTTAATAGTCGAAAATGATTGGAAGGCAACTAACACCCCTTCCACATCCACCATTTCCCCAAACACATCCATTCAAAATTTTGAGATAGCCATTTTGTTCAATGTAGTTGAAAGTTTTGGAAATTATATCTTTGAGCAGGAAGCTCTTCCCCACAGTCTTCAGGGCAAGGGTATGCCTTGGGGGCATATAAGGTTTTTATTTAAAGCTTTGTCGTAGAAACTTCAAAAAGGGCTCATTCGATTGGAAATTCAAAGGCCTAGTGATCTTAATAGTCGAAAGTGATTGGAGGCTAACTAACCACCCTCTCACGCCCACCTTTTCGCCAAACACATCCAATCAAATTTTGAGATAGCCAATTTGTTCAACGTAGTTGAAAGTTTTGGAAATTAGGTTTTTAAGGATGACACCCCCCCCCCCCAGGTTTCAGGGCAAGGGTTATAAGTTATGCCCTGGAGGCATATAAGGTTGTTATAGAAAGCGTTGTCGTAAAAACTTTAAAAAGGGCTCTTTCAATTGAATATTGAAAGGGTTAGTGTTCTTTTTGAAAATCGAAAGATAATGGAGGGTAGTTAAACCCCCTCTCATGCTCACCATTTCCCCAAATACATACAATAAAAATTTTGAGATAGCCGTTTTTTTCAACGTAGTTGAAAGTTCTGGGAATTAGGTCTTTGAGGATGACAAACCTCCCACAGCCCTCAGGGCAAAGGTTGTAAGTTACACCTTAGGGACATATGAAGCTTTTACAGAAGGAGTTGTCGTAAAAACTTCAAAAAGGCCTCATTCAATTGGAAATTGAAAGGGCTAGAGCCCTTTTCAATGGTCAAATGTCATAGAAGAAAAACTAACCCCCCTCTAACGCCCACCATTTCCCCAAACGCATCCAATCGAAATCTTGAGATACCCATTCTGTTCAACGTAGTTAAAAGTCTCGGCCATTAGATCTTTGAGAATGACAAGCCCCCCAAACCTCAGGGCAAGGGTTGTAAGTTATGCCCTGGGGCAGATATGGTTTTTATAGAAAGTTTTGTCGTAAAAACTTCAAAAAGGGCTCATTTTATTGCAAAATGAAAAGGCTAGCGCCTTTTTTAATAGTTGAAAGTGATTTGAGAGTAACTAACCCCGCTCCCACGCCCGCCCTATCCCCAAAAGTATCCAATCAAAGTTTTCAGATGTCGATCTTGTTCAACATTCTTGAAAGTTCTGGAAATTATGTATTTGAGGATGACAAACCCCTGAAAGGGGTTTTGCCCTGGAAAACCCCTTTTCCAGGGCAAAGGTTGCAAGTTATGCCCTGGGGGCTTATAAGGTTTTTATAGATAGCGTTGTCGTAGAAACTTCAAAAGGGGCTCATTCAATTGGAAATTGAGAGGGCTCGTGCCCTTTTTAATAGTCGAAAGTGATTGAAAGGTAACGAACCCCCCTCTCACGCTCACCATTTCCCCAAACACATCCAATTGAAATTTTCAGATAGCCATTTTGTTCAACGTAGTTGCAAGGTCCGGAAATTATGTCCTTGAGGATGACAAACCTCCCCCCCCCCAGAGCCCTCAGGGCAAGTGTCGTAAGTTATGCCTTTGGGGCATTTAACGTTTTTATAGAAATTTTTGTCGTAGAAGCTTCACAAAGGGCTCATTTGATCAAAAATTGAGATGACTCGTGACTTTTTTATTAGTCGAAAGTGATCAGAGGGAAAATGTCTCCCTCCACGCCTATCATTTCCTCAAACACTTTCAATCAAAATTTCGATATAGCCATTTTGTTAAGCCTATCAGAAAGGTCTAAAAATTATGTGTTTAAGGATAACAAATCCCCCCAGCCCTCGGGGCAAGGGTTGTAAGTTTTGCCCTTGGGACATATAGGGTTTTTATTGAAAATGTGGTCATATAAACTTCAAAGGGGGTTCATTGGATTGGTAATCAGACGCTCTAGTGTCCTTTTTAATAGTCAAGCTGACAAAAGGGCAGCAACCATAAACCCTCTACACATACGTTACATTTTCCCGAAATTCGTCTAGTAGAAATTTTGAAATAGCCGTTCTATTTAGAATAGTCTAAAAATCATATAACAAGGCTTCTTGGATTGAAACAATCTCCAGATATTAGGGACAAGGGTTGTAAGGTATTCCCAGGGGGTATTTAAGGTTTTTATGGAAGGGATTGTTGTTTAACTTCAGAAGAGGGTCACTCTTTCTCCCTGAAAAGACTATGTTAATATAAAACGAACAGAAATGGATCAAAAAAACTTTTTGCACAAAATAAGTTTTTCAAGAAAAGTAAAGAACTCTATTAAACCAAAAATGAACGAAAATAGAATCAAATAATCTACCAAGCATTCAACTACGACAAATCAATCTTAATAAATAAATGAAACCCCCCAAAAAAACAGAAATTAAAAGAATTCGAACTCAGAACGAGGAAAAATTAATCTTAGTATGGTTTCAAACCATAGACATTAGAAGAACCGGTATTTACTCTGTAGTTTACTGAAAAAAAATTCTTTCTAACGTTTTAACTTTTTTCAGTTTAAAAATCAAAATCAATTGATGTTTCCTGGAATAAGTGTCAGCATATGTATACTAAACTAAGAGTGCACATTTTTTTCAGTAAATTCATCTGAACTTTTTCCAGCAAAGTACAAATTATATTCTGGCTCTTAGAAATCATAGGGTTTAGACCATTATACTTCCTGGTTGAAGGGCCATGAAACGAAGATAAGCACTGCTGCTAGGGACTGTAAAGTCGAGTAACGTTTCTTTACCTTAAGCATTATCACTTTTCCATTTATAATTGATTTATAACTAATTTCTCAAAAATAAATCTAAAACATGCTTTGTTCTGATTTTGAACATCCACTTTAGAAAAACAGGTGCTTTCTTGACCGTTCTTTTTACAGATAAACTGATTTTAAATCCGTTCTTTATTCTTGAGCTTTATTTTCAGTCTCGACGGTCAGATTTTGTGAGAAAGTTCGTTTCATGGGCCAAAGAACTGAAGGTAAATGAAATGATATTGTTAGGGAGCTCCTCCTCCAATGTGAGGAAGGATAAGCAAATGGTTGGCCCACAATACCGCTATTTGAAGAATGACTTTAGCACATTAGAATATCCAAGGTATCTTTTCTATTGCTTTTTAGTTCTATATGTATGAAATTTTATGAAATGTGTTTTTTTTTAATTTTGAGTTATTGATTACGTTTTATTATCTGTATAAAATTTCATATGTTTACTAGCTTACCCGACCCGCGTTACTGCGATAAAAAAAAGTTAAAGGACCCCCCCGCCCCTCTTAGAAAATTCTACCTCGTGGATACCCCCCCCCCCCTGTGTATTAATAACGATCGTATTTAAATAATTTCCCCGCGGACAATTCTCCCCCAGGAAATTCTTTGCTTCGGAAAACTCCTCCTTCAAGGAAATCCCACCGTGGAATTTTTTTTCCGGAAAGTTCTCTTGCGGATAGATTTCTCATACGTTGGAGTTTTTGTGTTCAAGTGTTTAATATATGTTTTGAGCTTTCAAGTGAGATAAATTCATAAGATAAAACTTTACTGTGGTAAAATATTGTTTTTGCTAGTACAAGCTGCAAAGCAGTTGCTTCAGTTCACGAAAATATAAGGAGGAGGGGGAGCAATTGTCTCCCTCTATCAATTGGCACCGCTGCTGAAAGTGTACTATTTTCACAATTTCATCATGCCCAAAATGGAAGCATATAACTAACATTTTGCTGGAATATAGGCTAGAAAATTCTTCTACTAAACGTTTATCTATTGGTTGCATTTGTACAAGAATGTGAAGCTTAGAAAATAGTGGGGGAACCTTTAGGGTGTTTTAAGGGTTGAGAGCTCATTAAGAAAAGAATAAAGAAAGGAGTAGGTTCAAACATTGCTCTTGGTAGTTACAATTTGCCATCTGTTCTGAAATTAGTTCCTTTCAAAAACTAAAAATTTATGAATAATTGTACAAAGGTCCTCGAGACGGAGGGGTACTTTTTAGTCATGTGACTAAGAAAATGTATCTAGCAACCCCAAACTTTGGGAAATTTTGCAGGTTGGTATTTTTTCAGATTGGTCATGAGCTGAGTGAGGATGTTCACACTCTCTTTGAGTGTATATATGAATACGTAAATAATTGAAATCTTCATGTTATTAAGTTTTCTGAAAATGGTAAAATCGCCTTTTTTATTATTATGGGGAGGAACAGATGGAAATTTTCTTGATAGATATTGCCTGAACAGTGAGTGCTTAAGCTCAAAATGGTCAAAGTTTTCCTGGTTGTATCTAAGACTGAACCTCGGGGGAAGTATTTGTACTTCCATTAATATCTATATTAGAGTTTACCTAACCAGCCACATTCAGGTTGATCTCACCAAATTCCTGTTGTACCAGCTAAAATTAGACGGATTTAGACTATTCTGCTGTTTTTGTTTAAAATTTAATTTGCGAAAAATAATTGTTATTAACTGCATAGTTTCCGCTATTTTTCTCAGTCTATCTTGAAACATACTTTACTTTATACTTTATACTTATACATTACTTTGTACTTTAATATATTATTTGTATTAAAGGGTATTTGTGTTTACTTTTCTTCACCTTTTTTCTGCTGTAACCTTACTGAGTGGAACACTAAATTTCTATTTGCAAGTTATCTAATGAACCATTGAGGAATTATCATTACTTTTTTCATCAGTTTTCTGATAAAACCACTTAAACTCGTAATAATGATTGTGTGCAAACAACACTTTGGAACCATTATCATTTTGTACAATGCTTTATACCCAAAACTCTGAAAATATATTGCTCCTTCAGTCGATAAATTTAAGCTAATCGAAAATGTGTCGCAATCTAGAAATTTTTAAGATGATCAAAAACAGCCTGTATTTTTTTCCCATCAACTCTACATTAAAACAACTTACATCTGTTATTTTTATAGTTAATGCACGAAAATATAATTATTTGGTTTTGGGGCATTATATTTCCTAGGGTTCTTAAAACCCCATGGAAACTTCAAAAGGACCCTTGAATTTTTCCAGAAGTACTGAAATCCCTAAATGACGGAAAAGTTCTTCTAAAACACTTATTCCCGAAAAGTTTCGATGTTAAACTTTTGTGTCTTCCATCCGCCTCGGTGAGTCTCTGAAGTAAAATTAATAGCAGCAAAATATGGATAAATTCATTTCGTGATGTTTAATTAGCAAATAGATTTCTAAGTTGTTTTTTTCCAGCCGCCGTTGAATAGTGCAAAAAACTATAATAAATAATTGTTATCAACTAAGGTATTTTTTGTATTTGTGTAAACACAAGAGATTTTTTTTTACAAGGGAGGGGGTTTTGGCATGTTAAATTGGTAGTTTTAAGAAAAGTAGAAAAAATCCTTCTAATAAAGTTTTAAAAATACACTAACATAATAGGAGGAGCAAAGAGACTGCCCCCAGATTTGTGCAGAAGACGCTTTAGAATAATTTGGGTCTCAAAATCAAATTGATAGGGTTTTCATCCTCTTTTCCTTAATAAAGTCCTGTGATAAATCTTCTTTAGGATAGTACCCGAGGCCATACCCATGATTTTTTTTCGGAGGGGGTTTTACTCAAAGATTATTTTCCGGGGGGGGGGGGTGTTACACAAAAAAACCCTCAAAAAACGCATACAAAATTTGTTTATATCCATTTTTGTTACGTTTTTACGAGTCAAACAAACATTTCGGGGGGGGGGGTTCAAAAACCCCTATCCTTTTCGGAGAAAAGATTTTCCGGGGGGGGGGGGTGTTACACAAAAAAACCTTAAAAAACGCATACAAAATTTGTTTAAAACCATTTTTGTTATGTTTTTACAAGTCAAACAAACATTTCGAGGGGGGTCCAACCCCCCCCCCCTCTGGGTACGGCCTTGGCAGTACCTATCTGTTCGTATGTTTGATTAAGGATTCAAATCGGCAATATATTTTTTTCATTGAATCTTAAGTAATATCTGGATATGGTGTCGCTTCTCAATAAACCTGAAAAGTAACTATTGCCATAAATTTCTGAAAGGCTTTCATGTCTTCCATTTACTGAGTTTCTGCCGTAAAATTTGTGAAAACAAAATCCTGTTTCGCTGTGGCTTAATTAGTTTAAAAGAATCTCCTAATACATTTTCTAGAGCTAATGTAGAATGGTAAAAAAGGATAAAAAGGAATATTTATCCACAAGGTTTCACCGAAGGTATATATCGTTTTTTTCTCAATCTGAGAAAGACTTTAACCAGGGAGGTGATTTGACATCAAATTGAAAGGTAATCTATCTAGTTCTTACAAAAAAAGAGAAAAAGAACAAAAGATTACCCGTTTAATCGATTAAAAAAATGTACTGAAGGGGTGTACTCCCCCCCCCCCCAGGTAGGGGTGAAAGACATGCTAGAATAACTCGTGCCTTTGAAATTTTTATGTTAGCGTACTTGTTTCGTCCTCTTTTAGAAAATCAATGATAACCCCTCTTCAGCTCTGTACCTTTCTGCTTATTCGTTTTGATTATCTTTTCAAGTCCATAATATCAGTTTTTATTCATCCCAAAACGACTCCTGAATTTTCTATCACCTCTCAGCGAACGTAACTAAATTACGAATTCCATTAGTCGCCAAATTATTTGTAATTAAAGATCTGTCGGAAAAAGTATTCCCCTGGTTTTGCCTGTACTGAAAAACAACGTGTTGAGATGTCAGCACTGTCCTTCTCTAGAATGAATTAAAAATGTTGAGAGTAGGGATTTAAAACAGCAGGAAATTGTGATTGCTCATTGCACCAAGATTTAGTAAATGAAAGTGAATTAAAAGGGTGCTGAAATTAAATTAAATGCAATCACGCATGTTTGGAGTAATTTGTTGGTTGGGGAGGGGGAAGGGGGCACAGTACAAAACTAAGGCTATGAATAATTTTTGAAACAATGGCTAAAATTTAACATCGTCATTTTTCTTTAGTGGAGGCAGAACCTAGGCCCATTAACTACTTATGTGTCCTGGATGAAAAGTTTATGTTTCGGTAAAGAAAAAGAAATAGTGGTATTACTTAGGACAGGATAGGCAGGGTCTACCTGGACGACAGGTCCTTTGTTTACACGTTTTGTGGGGCTGAGGGGACTCAATTTCCTTGTTCTTTGTTCAGAAATTTTATATTGAAGCATTTCTCTACATTTGTTGCATTGTTATCTACATATTACTCATTTAAAAGGCCCAAAGAACAATTGAAACATTTTATTCTGTTTTTTTTTTTTTTTTTTGTCAAAACTCTAGTTGCTCATGTGACGACTGCGTAGACTATGAACACTTCTATAGGTGACTGAAACCACCAATGTAGGTGAATTTTCGTTGGAATTTACACTTTCATCTCAGTTGCCACTATCAAGTATTACCTGATTAATATGAAAAAACCTGAAAAAAGATAAAGGATTTGCTATATTTGATAACTAGGCTGAATATCCCATAGAAAAGCGAATAGAAGCCACATTCTCGCTAATTGGCGTCAATTATTTCATACATAACGAAAATTTCATTCTGAATGTATAGCTTAGCTAAGGGCGACGGCAAAATGCGACAAGGAAATTATGTAGAGTCTGACCTCTTTTTTTCTTTCTCAGGAATGTATAATTGCCATCCTAGGGTAGTATAGTAAGAGTGAAACCGTTTGCTTACTAATCAATAACATAAGCTATAAAAGATTGGCCTTTGTTCTTTGTCAAACAGTTCGTGGTAACGAACTGTAAGTAAGGAGCGACCCGGCTCAATGGTAACCGAAACTCTAGAAAACGGGTTTTTTATACCAATAGATACATCAAAAGAATCAGATTTAAATTCTGATTTCAAATATATAACTTTCATCAAGTTTAGTGCTACCCATCAATAGTTACGCGCCTGAGAAAATTTGGCTGATTTTCAAAAATAGGGGGAAAGACCCCCTAAAAGTTATAGAACCTTAATGAAAATTACACCATCATATTCAGCGCATCAGAGAACCCTACTATAGAGGTTTCAAGCTCCTATCTACAAAAATATGGAATTTTCCATTGTTTGCCAGAAGAATGATCACGGATGCGTCTGGAGGTGTTTTTTTGTTGTTGTTTTTCCCCAGGAGTAATCGCATAAACCCAGTGGTCCTAGAATATCGTGGGAGAGCTCATTGGAACAGAAATTAAAAGTTCTAGTGTCCTTTTTAAGTGAAAAAAAAAATGGAGGGCAACTAGGTCCCCTCCCACACTCATATTTTCCCCAAATTCATCCGATCAAAATTTTATGATAGCCATTTTGTTCAGCATTGTCTAAAATATGATAACTATGTCTTTTAGGATGACTTAATCCCCCCAAGTCCCCGGGGGGAGGGCTGAAAGTTATGAACTTTACCCAATGTTAACATATAGTATTGGTTATTGGGAAGTATACATACGTTTTCAGGTGGGTTTTTTTCTGGTAGTGAGGGGGGGGGGGGTGGATCGGGGGTTATGTTGGAGTATCTGTCCATGAAGGAAGTTTTCATGGGGGACGGGAAATTGCCATGAAGGGGGCGCTGGACTTGCCAGCATTATTTATTGGTTATTGTGAAGTATACAGACATTTTCAGGAAGGATTTTTTTTCTGGAGGATGGGGCTGGAGGAGGGGGTTACTCGGGAGAATCTGTCCGTGAAGGTAGTTTCTTTGGCGTAGGGGAAATTTGTACGAAGGGGGCGCTTGATTTACAAGAATTATTTAAAAAACCATCAGAAATTAAATAAAAAAAAAACAAGTTTTTTTCAACTGAAAATAAGAAGAAACATTATAACTTAAAACGAACAGAAATTATAATTTGTATGAGGGGGGTCTTCCCCAAGTCAATACCTCGCTCTTTACGCTACAGTTTTTTTTAGTGCTTTCAAAAGAGCTATCTATTCTAACTAAACGGCCTTTGTGATTCAGGGGTTTGTTAATTAAATTTATTTTTAAATTTTGACGTAAAGAGCAAGGTATTGACTAAGGGGAGAACCCCCTCATATACGTAATAACATATACGTAATAAAAAAAAAAACAATAAAAAAAAAGGCGATACGGCTAAATAGTGATCGAAACTTTTAAAAACGGAATTTTGATGTCATTAAATGTATCAAAAGAATGGGTTTATAATGCTGATTCTAAATATATAAATTTTGTTAAGTTTAGTATTACTCATCAAAGGCTATGAGCCTGAGAAAATTTACCCGATTTTTGAAAGAGGGGGAAAAATCCCCTACAAGTGAAAGAATTTTAATGAAAATCACACCGTCAGATTCAGCGTATCAGAAAACGCTATTACATAGGTTTCAAGCTCATATCTGCAAAAATCTGCAACTTTGTATTTTTTGCTAGAAGAAAAATTTACGAATATAGAAGTTAGTTACGTAAAATAATTTGTAAATTACGTCATAACCAAATTTAGAGACATCCATTTAGCAAAAGAAAAGTAATATTTATGCAAATTTTGTTTACTTATTCAATGACGGTGAGCCAAAATAAAAGTTGCATTAACTAAAAAACGATCAGAAATTCAATAAAAAAAACAAGTTTTTTAAACTGAAAGTAAGGAGCGACATTAAAACTTAAAACGAACAGAAATTATTCCGTATATGAAAGGGGCTGTCCCTTTCTCAACGCCTCGCTCTTTACGCTAAAGTTTGACTCTGTCTAACAACTTTATTTTTTAAAACAATAAAATACTTTAGCGTAAAGAGCGAAGCGTTGAGGAGGTGACAGCCCCTTTCATATACGGAATAATTTCTGTTCGTCTTAAGTTTTAATGTCGCTCCTTACTTTCAGTTTAAAAAACTTGTTTTTTTTATTTAATTTTTACAGAATCAAACTGTTCGGGGTATCGATTTTGTAAGTAAGAAGAGACACGGTCCTATCGTAACCGAAACTCTAAAAAGCGGAATTTTCATATCAATCAATATATCAATAGAATCGGCTTATTATGCCAAATATATAAGATTCATTAAGCTTAATGTTACCCATAAAAGGCTACAAGCCTTATAAAATTTGCCTGATTTTCGAAAAAGGGAGAAACACCCCCTAAAATTTAAAGATCCGTACTGAAAATCACACCATGAGATTCAGCGTATCAATGAACCCTACGGTAGAGTTTTCAAGCTCCTATATACAAAAATGTGGGATTTTATACTTTTGTCAGAAGAAAGATCACAGATGCGTGTTTATTTTATTTTTTTGTTTCCCAGGGGTGATCGTATCGAACCAATTGTCCTGGACCGTCGGGAGAGGACTTATTTAAAAGGAAATTAAAAGTTCTAGTGCCCTTTTTAAGTGACCGAATATATTGAAGGTCAGCTAACCCCCCTCCCACGCTGTTTTTCTCCACAAAATCGTCCGATCAAAATGTTGAGATAGTTATTTTGTTCAGCATAGTTTAAAAGTCCCAAAACTATGCCTTGTGAGATAACATGACCCCCTAGCCTCTGGGGATTGGCTTTTAAGTTATAAAATATGCCAATTGTGTACTTATAGTATTTCTTATTGTGAAGTATACAGACATTTAGGGGGTGATTTTTTGGTTGGGGTAGGCTTCCATGAGAATAATTTTCCTCGTGGAGGGAAATTTCCGGGGGTGAACTTGTTGAGAAGTGTAATTCTATGGTATTTGGGGGGGTGTAATCGTAGATGCCTTTATTCTCCCTTTATAGGGGAGATAAACTCTGGCCCTAAGGTAATTAAACTTCGGTAGCGTGCCTTAGGATATGACCGAACTAATGAAGTATACCGACTAGGTCTATTTGAGGAATAACGGTAGATCGTACAAAGATTGTCTAAAATACGATAATTTTATTCAATTTGCGCAGAATAATTACACATACAGATAGGTTGCTGGGAATGGCTGCCCTATATAGACCACAAGTCTCAAAAACAACAATAATATATAATAAGATACAGACACTTACAATGATCCGACAAAATCCCAAGGTATTTCTAATGAGAAAATAAACGGGCAGAGGTTCACCCTGCGAGTCAAAAAGTCTGACTTCAGTCTCAAAATTCGGGGTATATATTTGAAAAACTAACCACGTCCATCTGGCACATTGACGCATTTAGCCAGGAAATTGGTTATTGAGCAAGTTCCTTCCAAGCCCACACATTCCACTATTTGTATCTTTATCTTAAAAAGTGGTATTTTGAAACTTTGTTTTGGGTCTTAATATAATTCTACTCAATTAATAATTAAATAAATTAGAAAGCTTTACCACAATACTCCCCATTTAAAGAAGAATTGTCCCAATTCTCAATATTTAACTTTTAAAACATCTTAATTTCGTTTACACCTATTATGCTGCCATCTTTCGGTCATTATGTGCGTCTACCCTCAATAGGTTTCCTTAGGGTTATGTTTCTGGTCCAATATTAGCCATGTTCCTTTTTTTTGTCGAAGGATTTCAATTTGAAATTCATCCTTGTTTCTCTTTTTCTCTGTTTCTAGGACTGACAATTACTCTTTTACCCTTTTCATATGCATCTTCTGTTTTACTTGACCCCAATCGGCATAAACATAATATTAGTGGTTTTGCTTAAATTAGATTTATATTAGAAAAGTGTTATGAATTTTTTTTTAGTTTAAATTTAATTCCCATTAACAATTTAATTTATCTGTGTGATGTGGTTAATATACCCTTTATTTTTCGTTTTAGAAATGCCTTGGGTAAATTACATAATACATTATTGATTTTTAAATTTTCACATATTTTTCCAGCACAAAATATTTTCACATATTTCAATAGCATAAGCCATCTGGGCTATGTAGCACAATATCTAGGCCTAAAGTAAGTTATGATTTTATATCACTTTTGATGATTTTTTAGTAAAGTCTGTAGTTTCTAAATATCCGTTGATCAAGTATGGTTTGGTTTCTGATGGTATGAGATGATAGTATCAGGATATAATTGAACTGACTTTGAAATTTGTTACTTTCCAAAAATTTGTAAAAATATAATTGAAGGAAAAATGGATCCAAAAAGATGCTACGAAAAATTTGATTTCCAAAAAAAAAATAGCTACTGCGGTATCTAAAATAAATATCCATATTAGTGTACACATAAAGTATATATTTTTAAATAAATAGCAGAATGAAACACTAAATTTTCGTATATATCAATGTCTTGGAAATTTGATTACTTTTGATTGCTTTCTCCACTTTTTTAATTACTTCAAAAATAATATCCCGCTTAAATCGAAACATTATGTTTCTTGTTGGATTATTCTTTCAAACTTAATACTAAACTGATTATTTTACAATAAAAAATTATTAATACTTTGACTCGAGGTCAAACATTTACATATAACATTAAATCACTAGTTAAAATTTAAAGTAAATTAAAACATCGTATATATATATATATAAGCATTGTGTAATAACTTACACAAGTATTTAAGTCGCAAAACTAGATATGTTATTTAAGTAGATAAAGTGTTGCAAAATTTTGAAAGTAGCTCCTTTGAAACTTTAGTATAAAGCAAATCTCTATTAATAAAATACAGGTAGAAACACCCCGGAATAGTTTAAATAGAATCATAAACACCATAGAAACATGGAATTTCCATAGAAACAAAAGGACAAATGCATATCTTACAGAATGGGTAACAAATGATGAGGATTGCGATAAAGTGATTTGCATACAAGCAAAATTAAATTTATATATATATATATATATATATATATATATATATATATATATATATATATATATATATATATATATATATATATATATATATATATATATATATATATATATATATATATATATATATATATATATATATATATATATATATATATATATATATATATATATATATATATATATATATATATATATATATATATATATATATATATATATATATATATATATATATATATATATATATATATATATATATTTCAATTTCAATATGAAGAATCTGTCTGTCTGTTAATAAAGTAAAGGTCGAAATACCCACTGACAGTTTAAATGAAATTGTAAACATAAAATAAGCCACCAGAGCCTTATAGTACATCAAATAAAAAAAAGAGTTATTGAGAAGGCAATCCACATGCAAACTTTTGCATGTGGAGATGTTCCGGGGGAATTGTCCAGGGGAAATGTTCAGCGTGTTTGGATTTCCGGGAAATAATTTCCTCGAAAGGGGGATTTCCAGAGTGATTAGAAAAACGATTAGAACTTACTCTTTTCAAATGAAAGTATGCTTGGAGAATTGGAGAATTTTTCAGGATGGATCTTCTGCAAGAAATTTTACTGGGGGGGGTGTCTTCAGTGAGGATAGAATTGCCCGGAAGGAATTTTTACGGGGAGGGGTATTTTTTACATGGGAGCAATTTTCCATCGAGGGGTTTCCGTGAGGGAAGGGAATTGTTCATGGAGGGTGAGCCAGATTTACCGGCATTATTGAAAAAACGATCAGAATTTAAAAAAAGTTTTTTTCAACCTAAAGTAAGTAGTATCATTATAACTCTAAACGAACAGAAATTATTCCGTATATGAAGGGGTCGCCCCCCTTATCAATACAGTGCTCTTGACGCTAAAGTTTGACTGTTTGTCCGAAATTTTTAACAACAACTCCTGAAACACGTGGGGCGTTTAATTAGAATAGGAAGTTTTTTAAAAGTGCAAAAAACTTAAGCGTGGTGATCAATGTATTGAGGAGGAGGGCAACCCCTCCAAATGCGGAATAGCTTCTGTTCTAAGTTTTGAATTTTAATGTTGCTCCTTTCTTTCACTTGAAAAACTCTTTTTTTTATTTGATGTACTATAAGGCTCTGGTGGCTTATTTTATGTTTACAATTTCATTTAAACTGTCAGTGGGTATTTCGACCTTTACTTTATTAACAGACAGACAGATTCTTCATATTGAAATTGAAATATATATATATATATATATATATATATATATATATATATATATATATATATATATATATATATATATATATAAATTTAATTTTGCTTGTATGCAAATCACTTTATCGCAATCCTCATCATTTGTTACCCATTCTGTAAGATATGCATTTGTCCTTTTGTTTCTATGGAACTTCCATGTTTCTATGGTGTTTATGATTCTATTTAAACTATTCTGGGGTGTTTCTACCTGTATTTTATTAATAGAGATTTGCTTTATACTAAAGTTTCAAAGGAGCTACTTTCAAAATTTTGCAACACTTTATCTACTTAGTGTGCCAGAACTTTAAGTCAGAAATTGTCTTTTAGGTCAGAAAATTGGATTAAATTTGAACCATTGCCAAAGTATATACTCGAAGTCAATCGAAATGAAAATGTCGAAGGAGGAGATTCAATCTCGATTCCTTTTGGTGGAATTTGTAAAGCTGTCTATCAAGCAAGGTAATTAAACTGTATCTTAATATATTCTTGTGGTGTTCACTTTGGCCTATTCTACCTTTTCTATTGTTATTTTTGTAATTTGTAATTTATTTTAGGAACGGGAGGGGGATGAAATATTCTTCTACTGGAAAGTGGATGTTTATGAAAATAATAGATTTACACAGAGACCGCCTTTTTTTCTTCTTCTTCCAAACATTTACTCATAAAACTGTTTTATGATTTAAAGCAGTGCCATCATGTTTTCTTTTCTCTGCATGCTCCCTATGGCTATTTCCTCCACTGACTCAAATTGTAAAGGCTATGAAGCGATTGGTTATTATCATTACTAATTAACATAATATCAGTGACATTATGTATAGGAAGTTTTCTGTCTAAAATTGTGCCTCTTTTAAAACTAAGAAAAATTAACCTGGATTAATTCCATCAGTGTATTCACCCTTTTATTTCACTGTGTATTCACCCACGTCCTTGCACTCGCATTTGGTATGCAGAAACATTTTTACATAACGCAAGGCGTATACATGCAACTTTTTAATACTTAGGAGGACGCAAGGAGCTGATAAAAGGGAGGCACATGGAAATTGAAACACACCTCGGTAGAATAAGCAAAGCAACTTGTATAAGAACTAGGAAATTATTATACGCAATATTTGAGACGAAGTAGACCTTGAAAGATATATTTGGGAACCAAAGACGTTCCCAAAATTATTTCTACTATCAGAAGAAGAGATTTTTTAAATTATCTTTTGAACATTCTCAGAATCAGCATGTTAGCTGCGACATACGAACTTCAAAGTATGGCAAATATGAGCATTATGAAGGAAATGCTTTCTAAATGAAACCAAGGTTATGGAATTCCCTCACAAAAGACGTGTTGTTACCACACAATTCAACCAGAGGGAAGCAGGGCCCATAAGAGTGACGTGGGTGAAAATATTGTCTTTGCAGAGTTGTTCAGAATATCCTGATCGGCAGGATAATTTGCGTAAATCTAGAATAATATATTAAAACCAGTTCATCAACATAATTTAAATTGTTAATGGGTACAAATCTAATATGACGACATCGCTATTTCAGTCTTACATTCTTTAAATACCAAACAGCTGCAATTACACTAGCAAACGCTTTGATCGCATCATTAAAACAAACATAGACAGATGTTGAGAAAATCCATTAATATTCAATAATTAGAAGGTGAACGAAATAGGCAAATTCCGTTGAAATGTGTTTTTTATAAATAAATTAATTCTTAGCTTTTGCTTTGTTTCATGTATGGCAAAGAGCTTGAATAATTTCTTGGAAGGCTATTAAACGGATAATAGCAGTCAATAGTTCTGCAAAAAAAAGAGAAAAAAAAGTTTTCTCTAAAAAACGCTAAAAGTAATTAGAAATGGTTTAGCGTATCTGCTCTACAAGTCCACAAATTCATAGTTCTGTAAGTCGTAACTATTAGAAATTAGCAAAAGCGAGTTAAAAAAAATTAAAGCTAATATATTGGGAACCTTGTCAGTATTGAATGTATAAATATATAAGAAGATAAGTCTAGAAATACATAAGCGAAAGAAGCATTTATCAAACTGTAAATGCTTGGATAAAATAAACTTAATAGGAACCGCCACTTGATGGAAAGGTTTTAACTTTCAAACACATTAGCAGTGCCACGTTCTATTTTTCCTCTTTCTGTTCTACTTTGTCTCCTCTCCCTCCTATTTCTCCTCTATCCATCTCCCTATTCTATCTCTCTTTCTCTCTCATTCTCATTCTCTTACAATCCCCTACTAACTCTATTACTCGAAGGGAGAAATTGTATATAAGCATACTATATCGAATGGTGCCTTTAACAGTTGCAAAGTTTGAGAAACAATGAACTCTAACTGCAATTCTCTGACGTTTCAGGTTTCTTTCTGCTTTAAAATATCATTTGATAACAAAGCCGTATCCAGGGGAGGGGTTCGTTTGATTTTTAGTTCGTTTTTTAGACTATTTTTTTTTAGTTAGATAACCTTTTTTTTAGATTAATTTAGTGAATCAACCCCTCCGTAAGAAAACTGATGAGTGAGTGTGGTACTTATAGAGGCAAAAGCTTGGTTTCTGTAGGAAGCAGATTGCTTAGTATGGTTATACTTTTTAGACTCAGAGAGGCTGTAAATAAAGTTTCAAGAGAAGAATAGCGTGTTCTTAGAGAGGGAAGAGAATGCATTGGCCAAATTTCCACTCTTAGATTAACAATTGAGAAGTGCCTGAGTCATCAGGCTCGTATAGATTATGAGCAAGCATTTGACTCTGGCGATAGAAGTGTTTTAGCGAAGGTCCCATCCTTGAAAGGTATGCCAGATAAACACATTAAAGTGATTAGCGTTATATACGAGAATAACATTGCTGCGGTTATGGTAGGAAATGAGGTTAGTAACTGGTTTCGTACTGAATCAGGAGTTAAGCAGGTTTGCGTTCTATCGCCATTTCTATGGATTATTTTGATGGGCTTTGTTCTAACGAGTATAGTCACGGCTATGGGAGAGCAATAAATCAAATAAAGAAGTAAAACTCTCCGATTATGCTGATGATTTGAGATCCTAGACGACAATGTTAACAAAATAAATGAATTACCAGAAGTTTCGACAGAATAGGGTCTAACAATAGATTTTAGAATTAATGTTAAGAAGACTAAGTTGGTGAGACTGGGAATAAATGATGTTGAAGAGGTGACGTTGGGTAACGAGAAGATCGATCAAGTGGACTGCTTCACTTACTTAGGTAGTATTGTCAGTAAAGACGGTTGGTGCAGTGAAGGTATTAAAAGTAGAATAGCCAAGGGCCAGGTTGTTTTTTCACAGTTGAAAATGTTTGTAAGAATAGGAAGATAACTCAGAAAACCAAGATTAGAATATTGGAAGCTACAGTGATGACACTTAGCAAACATGGTTCTGAAGCGTAGGCTGTCCGAAAGACGGGGGAGGATTTGTTAGGTGTTTTCTAGAGAAATTGTCTACGGATTGTTTTTGGTACCTGCTTGATTGACCGTATTTCAAACAGTAAGCTGTGCGAAAAACGTACTTTTATCCCACCTCCTTCGGCTATAACGTGAAATGTTGAAATGATTAGGACAAGTTCTGCGGATGAAGGATGACAGATTGTCAAATATCTTCCGCGTTGGCCAAACGAAAAGCAGGCCGTTAAAAAAGGGGGTGGGAGGAGATCATAAAGAAAGATTCAAGGGAAATTGGAACGTCATGGGGGGGGGGAGGTTGCAAAGAGGGAGGCTTTGAATAGATTGGGATGGAGGAAGAGCGTGCGTAGATGTGTTGGCCTTAGGCGGCTTGGTGCTGTAGTGAAATGGAAAAAAAAAACGCATTTTGAGCGCATAAGGCGCATATTGTCAGTTCGTTAATGTTGGCTTACATATGGCGCCCATATTCAAAGAAAGTAAAATATAGATGGTCAAAAGAGGAAGACATTTTCTAGTCAGCTTATGTTGATGAAGTATTGAACAACCTTGGTTTTGAAGTGAAGCGATGTCGCATGTCTTGTGTGCTAAAGACATACGATTTCTACCATCCACCAGCAAATTACACCTGATTCCATGTTCATTCTTTATTTCGGCCTGCCTCTGCAGCTAAATAGAAATATTGTACATCTGAAATGCTTGAGCATGACATGTTCTGATATGCCGGAAAAATCGTTGCTTTTCCGATAGATTTTGCTGTATTTTCAAAAAAAAAATCCATTCATGATGAATGTGGTTGTGCTCGGGAAGAAGAGATTTTAATGAGTATAGTGACTTCTGAATAACCTTAAAAAGGAAAGCAAATGTGATGTTTCCAAAATATTTCACTCTAAAGTGTAATAAATCTGCCCCATTATAACTAACGTTTTCCAGTGGTGGAAAAGCTCTTCAAGTAAAGTTTGTAAACATATGGATGCTCATCAGCAAGACATGTTGCTTGTCGATTGCTTATTATGAGAATACTAGACCATGCTAACGATTGTTCTGAATTTTATTCATAAGTGTCGCACTTACGCGCGTATAAATAGAGGTGCCCACTTATGAGCTGATTTGAAGGATTGCCTTAGCAGAATTTGCGAAAGCTTGGACTTTTAAACAAAGTTTTTGGCGATTCTAAGCAGTTTTCTTCCCCTAAAAAAATGTTTTGATGCTCATCTTACGCTGACATTTTTGCAATTGACACCGGTGTCAGTGATCATTGATATTACAAGTTCCACGAGTATTGTTAGAGTGAGAAATTGATTTGAAATGGGTTTGAGAAAACAATTTGATGGAATGACAGAATGGAAGGATGAAATGAGAGAATGGAGTGATTGGACTAACACTTATCTTTTCCGAAAAATTTTGCTGAAAAAAAAATATAGTTTATTTTGTTTAGTCCCAAAATAGATTATTTTGGGACTGCTGCTCCACGCTAGTGATTATTCCAAAATATAATTATAAGTTTCACACTTGCGCGCGTATGGATAGGAGGAGCCCATTCAAGGCTGGTCTGATTGATTGCCTGGGGAGACTTACGAATTCTTTATTTTTAAATGAAGTTTTTGGCAATTTTAGACAGTTTTCTTCCTCAAAAAAATATTTTGATGCTCCTCTGCCATTGCAATTTTCAAAATGACACCGGTGTCTGCGGTTACAGGTATTACTAGTTCCTGGAGCGTTGTTAGAGTTAGAAATGAGGAAAGCTTTATGTTTAAAGCCTTATAATATTTGAATGAATTTGGTATTTGATGAAGTGGCAAAATGGAAGGATGAAATGATAGACTAAGAAAATGAAGAATGAGTGATAGGATTAACCATGAAATGACTTTCCGTTTGAGTGATTTTTTAAAGGTAATTTCTTCTGAGAAAATGTTGTTCCTTCTGACCCGTCTCTTAATCAGTTTTGCTTTTCTTTCTTGTAATTGAATGTTTGTCCTTTGAATCATGGAAAAAAGAAGAAGAAAACTTGTTACAAAAAGTAAATGATAAAATAAAAAAGCTATAAAAGAATTTACAAGTCGTGCTATTTTTAATGCTTCATCACCTTTTTATAATGAGAAGGCAGACTTTTTATTTAAATAGTTTTTTATTTAATTTTTATTTAAAAATGGGATTGTTAATCCTGCACAAACTTTGAATTAAATTTGTGATTTTTTCTTTTTAGTAATGAAATGCGGATGCCAATGAGCGCCATTCTTTCTTTTACATCCGAAGGGAATAATATACCAGACGCTTTGCTTGTTATTGAAAAATTTTCGGAAGCGCTGCAGCTTTCATCAGTAAGTCTTTTTAGCTCATTTTCAATAAACTATTTCTTGTATAGATATAGTTATTCTTATCTAGATAAACAGAAAAGAAATCAGTAGAGTTCCCTTAATTAGATAGAAAAGACGACGGGACTGGGTTTTGTGGCTTCTTAGCTGTACTGAGTCTTGGAGTTCCACTTTCTTTTGATCAAGCAGTTTGTGGTAACGAACTGTAAGTAAGGAGCGAACCGGCTCAATAGTAACCGAAACTCTAAAAAGCGAAATTTTGATACTAATAGATACATCAAAAGAGTCAGACTTTTATACTGATTTCAAGTATACATTGTATAAGTTTCATCAAGTTTAGTCTTACCCATCAAAAGTTACGAGTCTGGGAAAATTTGCCTTATTTCTGAAAAAGAGGGAAACACCCCCTAAAGGTTATTAGATCTTAATGAAAATCACACCATCAGATTAACCATACTCTAGAGATTTCTAGCTCCTATATACAAAAATGTAGAATTTTGTATTTTTTGCCAGAAGAAAGATCATGGATACGTGTTTATTTGTTTGGTTTTTTTTTCTCCAGGGGTGATCGTATTGACCCAGTTGTTCTAGAATAACGTGAGTGGGTTCATTCAAACGAAAATTAAAAGTTCTAATGCCCTTTTCAAGTGACCGAAAACTTTGGAGGGCAGCTAGGAGGGCCTCCCACGCTCATTTTTCTCAAAAGTCACCCGATCAAAACTTTGAGATAGCCATTTTGTTCAGTATAGTCGAAAAATCTAAAAACTACGTTTTTGAGGATGACTTAATCTCCCACAGTCCCTGGGGGAAGGGCTTTAAGTTATGAACTTCGCCCATTGTTTACATATAGTATTGGTTATAGCGAAGTATACAGACGTTTTCAGGGGGATTTTTTCTGTTGGGGGTCGGGGGAGGGATTCTTTCCATGGAGGAAGTTTTCATGGGGAAAGGGATATTACTGTTAAGGGGGCGCCGGATTTCCCAGCATTATTTAAAAAACGATCAGAAATTAAATTAAAAAAAAACAAGTTTTTCAACAAGTTGAAAAACTTGTTTTTTATTTATTTAATATAAGTCTAGACAGAAGATGGTCAATTTTGGCTAAATGATGGCGAAATGGTGAAGTAATCGAGTGGTGTTGCTATAGGGCTATTCCAGCCTTTCATCCAGGGAATATCAGTTGCAATGGTAAGTGACGTCATGAAGGACGTCTTTTAGCCCTATTTCCTTTTCCAAAAGATTTGACAGAAAATAATCAATTTTGGCAAATGGATGATGAAATGGTGAGTGACCAAGTGACGTCACTATAAGGCTGTTCCAACCATTCATCCAGGGAATTTCAGTTACCATGGTAATCTACTTCATGAATGATGTCTTGTAGCTCTACCTTGTTTTGGGATAAGTCCTGACAGAAGATGGTGAATTTTGGCAAAGGGAAGGCAAAATGGTGAAAATAACCGAGTGATGCTACTATAAGTAACCTTTCATCCAGGTAGTAAATCTCCCATGGTAAGTGATGTTACGAGCAGCTATGCGGTTGGAACGCTTTTGGTAGTTTTCTAATTTTACAAGATTTTGACTCAACTCACAGGACAGGAAGTAAAAAGAACTGTGAACTCTTCAATAGTTTCAAATTGAAAGCTAGCCTTGTAGCCTCTTTTTAATTTTTGTATCTACACTAGTAGATGCTACTATTTACCATGCTCAGTGATTATAGTAAGTTGTAACTAACTATGGTAAGTGGGTTGAAATGAAATAGTTATAATACCATAATAAAATATTGTAGAAATGGTTTAAGGATTTAACTATTTCAATTCTGGATGGTATGTATGTTAAATGTGATGTTCTTGAAGTTATCTAAGAAAATTTCACGAAACTTTCTTTTCATACATATCTAAAGGAATGCCAGACATCTTTGAGTATCTATCTAAATAAACCTTTTTTTCCATTTCATTTTTTTTTAGTAGAATTGTGATTTTGGCATTGATTGCCTACGAAAGCCATTTTGATGACGAAACGTTTTATTTTATCTAAGCTTTAATTCATTTTGAATGCAATGTTTTCGACCGAGAATTTTTCACTTTGATCCAAAGAGAAGGAAGCCAAATATTGTTTGAGATGGAGGAAACTAGAAAATTATTTATTGCGAAAGCTAGCTACCCAAGTTAATTGCTTACCTTGTTTCGTTACCATGTTACCATGTCACCATTGTTACCATCATCATTAAAATATACAAAGCTATACCATTAAGATTAATTTTGGCCCCCTTAATAAGCAGTAAAAATCAGTAATAGAACACCTTTTAAATATATCTGCCTCATTAGTCACATTTTACATAAGCAATTTTATGTTTTAAAACAGGTGAATCAATTTTCAGACTCCTCTCAGAATTTGGCTGAGTTTGTCAGCCGAGTGAGGTCGTACTACCGTAGAAAACTTTGAGTTATCCTTTAGTGCAAATTACCAAACAGTAGTATTTTTCAATATGCCTTTTCCTATGATTAAGTTGGCTATGTCAGATGTTTTTTTTTTATCCGGCTATGAATGAGTAGGCTATTGAGTATGATTAAGTTATAATTTAGTTTTTATAATTGAGGTCTATAATGCCTTTTCTATTTAGTTTCTTGCTTACTTATCCTTAGTGATACGTATTAGGATTATGTATATAATACGTAATTTATATAATAATATAGATTGTGTTAGATAATATAATTTTGTAATGATAAAATTAGTATGAAATAATAAATTAATGTAATAATATCATTATATCAAACTAAATAATAATAATAATATAAAATAATATAATACGTCATAGGATTAAAATTTAGTAAGAACAGATGAGCTTAGTTTCAAAGCCACATCTGCAGTATTTTCCTAATTGAAGCCGTACCGTAAAATTTAGGAATCCCTTTTGGGCCTTCAGGTGGTAACACAGAGTGAATGGGTCTTCAGATGTAATTCTTATAAAATTATGACTATTGTTCGAGAATGTTAGTTATCAAATGATCTTGTCCCCTATCTATTTGTTACTGCTGAGCAAAAGATGTTTTCAAGTGCAAAATCTGTAAATGTATAGATGAAAAAATGAATAATAGCAACAGAGGGTGATTAAAACTTAGAAAAAGTAGAAATTACTCTAAGGAAGAAAGACGAGGCCACCAAGTCTAAAACCTGAATTTGGATTTTGGACCTGCAGTCTTAGTAATTTCCACTGTTCTAAAAAAAAAAAAAAAAAAAAAACACTTTCTTCACTTCTAAATTACCAAAAATTATCAAAGCTACATTCTGTATCCATTCCTAAAACTTTGAAATTGTTTAACCTATCCTCCAGATATTCAGCTCATAACTCTCTGTACCACTTCAACACATAACACCTTAGCGCTCTCTATCAGTGATTATTTTGAGGTTAATATGGAGAATAGTACAAAAAAAGGTACCGTAATGATTTTTTTTGACAGAAAAAAAAATCTCAAATTTCGGCTACTAGATTATAGTATCATCAGAAAAAAATTGCCAAAATTAATCTGGGATCAGCTCTTGATCGTGTTTTGAAATTTGAAAAAAAAACGTTGCAAGCTCTTGAGTTTTACAAAAGCCCTTGAAACAAGAACTAGCTAAATCGCCCCGACTATTCCTACGACCAAGGCCCCATTCCGAGTAAGGTCATAACCTGTTTGACAAAAATCTTATATAGTCGAATCCAAATCAAGTTCAGGTTTAGTCTAGTTCCAAACAGATCACTTTGTGTTTTCGGCTTTACTCGGTTGAATTTTGTGTCCATTGAGCTTTACCTCGCTAGATCTGGCAGAACTTGAGTTTTTCTTTGACGAAATTTGTCATTTGATCGTGTATGGACTGAGGTTCTGCAATGGCTGATTTTCGCTTGGTTTTATATTGGACTGGTTGAATTTTGTTTGTAATTATTGAATCGGTTGAATTTTGCCAGTAAAATTGCAAATTGATCTTGAAAAAAAAAAAATCAACATTGTCAGATGTAAAGAGGGTGTTTAAAACTTAGAAAAGGTAGGAAGCTTAAAACCCAGAAGTTGAGGCTATCGTGTTTCTAAAATATATATTTCTGAATCTATCCTTGGAACTTTAGAAATTTTCACAAGCTCTTAAACTCTGAACTGACTGCAGTGTCCCTACTGCTCCAACGAATGAGGACCCCTTCCGAGTAAGGTCATCTCCTATTTCAAAAAATCTTCTAAAGTCGAGCTAAAATCAGGTCAGGTTTAGCCTAGTTCGAAGGAAAAAATTTTTTTTTTTGGTGTTGTGTGGTTGAATTTTGTGTCCGTTGAGTTTTACAATGTTAGATTTGGCACAACTTGTGTTTTTCTTTGTCGATTTTTTTCATTTTGATCGTGTATGGGTTGAGGTTTTGTGGTGGCTGAATTTCGCTGGGATTAATGGCGCTGAGTTTGTTGGTTGCTTATTGAATCGGTTGAATTTTTTTGAAAGATGTTGGAATATTTTGAGTCATATGTAGCTTACCTACTTTTCTCTTATCTAGTCTTGTTTATTTATGTACTTCATATAGGCTTATTGATTTCACTGAAAATATTTTTTTCTTTTAGAAGAAAAGTGAATGGGTCTTTCCTCCGTCTTGGATTCATCTTTATGGTCGTCCAGCCCCAAAATCTATGTTTGGGTAAAATTAGAGGAAATTGTGAGCAGTCCCTGTGCATTTTATTTTATACAATAGCATCTTTCTTATATTGCCTTATTATAACATAAAATAAATACGGCTTTTTATATTTATAACAGTTGCTAGTCCGCTAATAATATTGTGTTTAGTTGCCTGTTAAAAGCTATAGTAGTGTCATGCACGAGATTAGAGGTACACAGATCTTACCTTCAAAACTAAACACACTATTTGGATATATAAAAACCTTATACCCTTTCTATAAAAACCTTTTATGCCCCCAGGGCATAACTTACAACGCTTCCCCTGAGGGCTGGGGGGATTTCTTATCCTCAAAGACATAAAGACCTTTCAAATACGTTGTTTTCGACTAATAAAAAAGGTGCTAGTCCTCGCAATTTCCAATCGAATGAGCCCTTTTTGAAGCTTCTACGACAGAACTTTCTATAAAAACCGTATATGCCCCAAGGGCATAACTTACTACCCTTGTCCTGAGGGCTATCCTTGCCCTGGGGCATCCTCAAAGACAGAATTTCCAGACCTTTCAACTACGTTGAACAAAAGGGCCATATCAAAATGTTGATAGGAAATGTTTGGGGAAATGATGGGCATGGGGGTGACATTCACCCTCTGATCGCTTTTGACTATTAATAAGCTCACTAGCCCTCTCAATTTCCAACTAAATGAGCCCTTTTTGAAGTTTCAACGACAACGCTTTTTAAAAACCTTATAGGTCCACAGGGCATAACATACATACCCTTGCCTAGAGGTCTGTGGGGGGATTGTCATCCTCAGAGACATAATTTCCGGATCTTTCAACTACGTTGAACAAAATGCCTATCTCAAACTTTGATTGGATGTGTTTGGGGAAATGGTAGGCGTGAGAGGGGGGTTAGTTGCCTTCCAATCGCTTTTGACTATTAAAAATGGCACTAGACCTTTCAATTTCCAATCGAATGAGCCCTTTTTGAAGTTTCTGTGACAACGCTTGCTATAAAAACCTCATATGCCCCCAGGGCATAACTTACAAACCTTGCTCCGAGGGCTCTGGGGGGGAATGTCATCCTCAAAGACATTATTTCCGGGTCTTTCAACTTTGCTGAACAAAATGGCTATCTCAAATTTTGATTGAATGTTTTTCGGGAAATTGTGGGCGTGCAATAGGTGTTGGTTGCCCTCCAATCACTTTTGACTATTAAAAAGGGCACTAGCCCTTTCAGTTTTTGTTCGAATGACCCCTTTTTGAAGTTTCCACGACAACTCATTCGATACGAAGTGCCCTGGTCTAAAAGAAAAGAAACAAACCAAAAAACTAAAAATTAATAACTAACACATTGTACCCACATCGTTCTTTTGCGCTGCCTAATTATATTAATTAATATGCCTGCCCCTGGACCCTTGGGGGCTGTGTCGACACCGGAGTTTTTGTTATATGATCTTCGAAGTATTTTTGATAAATGGCTATCTCAAAATTTTTAACAAATGCATTTAGGGAAAAAAAGGGCGTGGGGCTTGTTGCCCTCCGATCCCTTTTGACTCTTAATAAGGACACTAGAAATCTCAATTTCCAAACTTGCCTTTGAAGTTTATACGTCGACCCCTTCCATATTAAGTGCCTCTGAAAAAAGAAGAAAAAAATAAAACATTGGAGCCGTACGTCCTTTACTATAGGCAACGCTATAGCGTTGCCTCTGGAAAGGGAACTAGAACTTTCAATATTCAATCAAATGAGTCCTCTCTGAAGTTTATACGAGCATCCCTTCTAAAAGAACCATGTATGCCCCCAGGGCATAACTTACAACTCCTGCCCCCGGGCCTTGGGGGGGGGGGTTGTGTCGACACCGGAGTTTTTGTTATCTGATGTTTCAACTACTTTTAAGAAAATGGCTATCAAAATTCTTATCGGAAGGGTTTGGGGGAAAAGGGCGTGAGGGGGGGGGCTAGGTGCC
This sequence comes from Artemia sp. Qi Xiang Cuo, assembly GCF_049724085.1. Classification (NCBI taxonomy): domain Eukaryota; kingdom Metazoa; phylum Arthropoda; class Branchiopoda; order Anostraca; family Artemiidae; genus Artemia; species Artemia sp. Qi Xiang Cuo. Next base: position 39,802,049 of record NC_142808.1, read on the forward strand.
CTTGAATCTCTTTTGACTCTTAAAAGATAAACTAGAACTTTCAATTTCAAATCAAATGAGTCATCTCTGAGATTTATACGAGCATTCCATAAGAATTATATATGCCCACAGGGCATAACTTAAAATGACTGCCCCCGGACCCTGGGGGGTTGTGTCGGCACCAGAGTTCTTGTTTTCTAACCTTTATCTATTTTTAACAAAATGGCTATCTCAAAATTTCTATCTGATGCATCTGGGGAAAAAGGGCGTGTGGGGGGGGAGGCTAGTTTCCCTCGATCTCTTTAATCTTAAAAAGTGAACTAGAACTTTCACTTTCCAAACAAATAAGCCCTCTCTGAAGTTTATACGAGCATCCCTTCCATAAAAACAATATATGCCCCCAGGGCATAACTTACAACGTCTTCCCCCAGGCCCTGGGAGGTTGTGTTGACACCAGAGTTTTTGTTATCTAAGCTTTTAACTATTTTTTTACAAAATTACTATCTCAAAATTTTTATCTGATGCATTTGGGGGAAAAGGACGTGGAGGGGGGGGGGGGTCTAGTTGCCCTCCGATCTCTTTTGACTCTTAAAAAGTGAACTAGAACTTTTACTTTACAAACAAATGAGACCTCCCTGAAGTTTATACGAGAATCCCTTCCACAAAAACCATATATACCCCCAGAGCATAACTTACAACGCCTGCCCCCTGGCCCTGGGGGGCTATATATCTGACCTTTGAACAATTGGTAACAAAATGGCTATCCCACAATTTTATCTGGTTCATTTGGGGGAAAAAGAGCATAAAGTTGCTAGCTGCATCCCGATCACCTTTGACTCTTTAAAGTGAACTTGAACTTTCAATATCCAATCAAATGATCCCTATCTGAAGTTTATACGAGCATCCCTTCCATAAGAACAATATATACACCCAGGGCATACTATTTTTAACTCCAGTTGTAATTTATGCCCCAGGGCATGACTTACAACGCCTGCCTCTGGACCCTAGAGGCTTTGTCGACACCGGAGTTTTTGTTATTTGACCTTTGAACTATTTTTAACTAAATTTCTATCTCAAAATTTTTATCTAATGCATTTGAGGAAATAAGGCGTAGGCTAGTTAGGGGGGGTAGTAGGTGCCCTCTGATCACTTTTGACTCTTAAAAAGTTAACTAGAACTTTGAATTTCCAATCAAATGAGCCCTCTCTGAATTTTATACAAGCATTCCTTCCATAAAAATCTTATATGCCCCAAGGGTATAACAACGCCTGCCCCTGGGCCCTGGGAGGTTGTGTTGACACCGAAGTTTTTGTTATCTGACCTTTGAACTATTAAAAAAAAAATGGCTCTCTCAAAACTTTTATCTGATGTATTTGGGGAAAAAGGATGTGGGAGGGGGGGGGGCTAGTTAGCCTCTGATATCTTTTTCACTCTGAAAAAATGAACTGAAACTTTAAATTCCAATCAAGTGAGCCCTTTCTGAAGTTCATACCAGCATCTCTTCCATAAGAACCATATTTGCCAACGCATCCCTTCTATAAGAACCATATTTGCCCCAGGGCATTACTTAAAACGCCTGCCCCAAGCCATGGGGGTTGTGTTGACCCTGGAGTTTTTTATCTGATCTTTGAACTATTTTTAACAGTATGGCTCCTCAACATTTTCATCGAATGTATTTGGGGGAAAAGGGCGTGGGAGGAGGGCTTGTTGTCCTCCGATCACTTTTGACTCTTAAAAAGGGCAGTAGAACTCTCAATTTCCAATCGAACGAGCCTCCTGTGAAGTTTGTACGACGACCCCTTCCGTATGAAGTGGCTCTGGGAAAAAATACACTATAGTGTTGCCTCAGAACATCTGACGTTTCCATAAAGCAAGTTTTTTAGGCCTCAAAGATAAGGGGGAAATTCTGCTGGCAAAACTTCGGTCTAACAATTTCTACAAGTGACCAAAGAGGTATTTCATCAACATATTTCGGGAAAAAAAATTTTCAGCAATTTCAGAACAAAATGCTAGAAAACTTATAGAACCAATTGATGAAACATGTTTAGTTTACATAATGCTATGAATTTCAGTTTAAAAGAGTTTCACATAAACCTCTTTGAATATCGACATGCGCATTGCCTGTCCAATAACGTTATATGATAATGCTGCTATTTTTCTGTCAGTATTGGCTCAAAATTACAGCTTCTTTAATATTGTGAGAAAGGAACTTGTTGGAAGTTTTCTTCTAGATTTTCGCAGAATGTATAAAATTTGGCTTAGAATGTTTAACTTCTTTGCTGAAACTAAAAATCGATGATGTTGATTACGTGACTTGAAACCAAATTTATGTGCAAGCGAATTCTTTCATGTTCAAAATACTTAAGAAAGACGGAGAAAGAGGTGAAGTATTATTGTCTTTAATAGCAATAATAATCACTATCTATTTCAACCTTCTAAGCAAGATGGAATGCACGAAAAGGAGCAAAGAGGAGAAAAATAAAGGGAAAAATTAAACCCCATCTGTAAGAATTCTTAAAAAAAACACAAAACACATTTTTTTAAACTGCACAGCTAAGTGGAAATTTCATAGTGTTTTTTACAGCCCTTTTGAAATTTATAAAAAAATAAAACTACGCAACATTTCGGCATTCAACGGTTCACACTAAGATTTGAAGAAGATACAGTTAAAACGAAGCAACACAGATCGGATTAATCCTCTAAGAGTGGATGAATAATTCTACTGTAACAACGGGGGCTATCAGATTTTAATCATTAATATGTTATGGAACGTAGGCGAAGATCGAGCCTGGCTCTTTTGGAACTTTAAGAAGCCTGACTCACAGGGCCATTTTCGCCAACGACAGTGTAGCCATCTATTTTTTCAACTATTTGGAAAGGAATAGAATATGTAGCTTTTCAAGGTAGTTTTGTAAAATTTGCGATTTTAATCGAGGTTTTGGCATATGGAAACAACATAGTTTTCAACAAAGAGGTCTCTTTTACAGGTTTTCGATTTCTCGTGTTTTGCTAAAGGTCATCTTTCACGAAACTTAAAACTATTTCTATACTAAAGTACTATTCATAAGCGTTTTAAAATTAATATTTGTTGTGTTTTTTATATTTTAAAAGTACTGCTAAGGTAATTCATTTTATATTGTATTAATGCTAACCTGATTTAGAATTGGCTATCGTACTCACGAAAATACTAATTTAAGCTATAAAAACCCACCCAACTGCTTCTCTTCTTTTAATGAGTGCTGTACTCCGTCAACAGAAGATGCTTAGAATTCCTTTTTCAGAATAATCTGATTTGCCTTTTCAGATAAAACAGGGCAAAAAGAAATCTATTTAAGGCTCTTTCGAAAATTTCCACGTTTTATTGGAAGATATATATCGTGAAATGTAAAATTTTGCATATACTAAAGTCAATGACGTGTTAAACTACTACTACTACTACTAACAACTCACCGCAGCACCAAGCCGCCTGAGGCCAACACAGCCACGCACGATCCTCCTCCACCCCAATCTATTCAAAGCCTCCCTTTTTGCACCCGCCCACGAAACTCCCATTTCCTTTAAATCTTTCTTTATGACGTCGTCTCACCCCAGACGGGGACGACATGCTTTCCGTTTAGCCCTAGATGGTATGCCGAAAAGAACAATCTTCGGCAATCTGTCATCCTTCATCCGCAAAACGTGCCCTAACCACCTCACCTTTCTTTCATTATAGCCCTTGAGAGCGGTATTGAATCACATTTTTCGTAGAGCCTATTGTTTGAAATACGATCAGTCAGTCGGTTACCCAGAACAATCCTTAAGCAATTTCTCTGGAAAACATCTAGGAAATCTTTATCCGCTTTTTGGAGCGCCCATGCTTCAGAGCCATATTTGACCAATGTCATCACTGTAGCTTCTAATATTCCAATCTTGGTTTGCAGACTTATCTTCCTATTCTTCCAGACTTTTTTTTAACTTTGAAAAAACACCCTGAGCCTTGGCTATTCTATTATTAACATCTTCACTGCTCCCACCATCTTTACTAATAATGCTACCAAGGTAAGTAAAGCTGCCCAACTGATCAATCTTTTCATTACCCAACGTCACCTTTTCATCTTCACTTATTCCTAGCTTTAGTGACTTAGTCTTCCTAACATTAATTTTTAAAACCAATTCTAGAGCCCTGAGAACGCAAAATCTCTAAAACTTCATTCATTTTGCTCACACTTTCATCTAGGATGCTTAAATCATCAGCATAATCTAAGTCCAGGAGACTTTTTCCTCCCCATTTGATTCCGTGCTCTCCCATTGCCTTTCCTGTGCTCCTTAAGACAAAGTCCATCAAAATAATTCATATAAAGGGGATAGAAAACAACCCTGCTTAAGTCCTGAAGGAGGAAAATTGCCAAAGCTGCAAAAGCCACAGCAAGTCTATAAAAAAAATAGTATAATCCATGTATAAAAAAAGATAGTATAATCCAAGTACAGAAAAGTTTTTCTTCCCATTTGATTCCGTGGTCTCCCATTGCCTTTCCTGTGCTCCTTAAAACAAAGTCCATCAAAATAATCCATATAAAGGGGGATAGAACACAGCCCTGCTTAACTCCTGATTTAATACAAAACCAGCTGCTAACCTAATTTCCTACCTTAACCGCAGCAGTGTTATTCTCGTACATAGCACTAATCACTTTAATGTATTTGTTTGGTATACCATACAAGGATAAAACCTTTACTAAAGCTAAAGACGTGTTAAACTTAATATTTAAATTGTTTTTTCTGTATTTTAAAAGTATTTCATATAACAAACTATTTGTAAAATTATATAGTGCTAAAGCTGTCTCGAAATAGCATAGTCTATTGGAGTCACGAAAAGAGAAGCTCATGTCCCATAAAGACTACCTGTCTTTATTTAAAGACTTTGCTTTCCTCATTGATAGATAACGTGTAGCAATCCTTTTTCAAAATAATCTGAAATTCTTTTTTCAAATAAATACGTGACCTTTGAACATAGAAATAGATTTAACTTGTAAAAGTGTCGTGAATGAGAAATTTTTTTTCCTTTAACTTGTTTAATATTTCTCGCAATAGAACTGTTCATGTTATAAAAGGTGGGAGCAGTTTGTCCATCCAGCAATTGCATTTCTTTGTATGTCTAGATTTGTCGCTCAGTAAAAGTTAACTAAAAGTATTAGTTAAATAATTTTTTAAAAGGCGGGGTTTTATTTTCTCTCGAGAGTAAGAAACAATGTTATTGGTTTATGAAAAAAGTCACAAAAAAAAACGAATGGAAATTAGCGCCATTATCAACACGGAAGTATAGGACAGTAATCTCTCTGTTTCCTCTGGCCTGGCTTTAACAAAATTATCAAATTATACTTGTCCCCTCTCCCTAACCCCGATGCTTGAAGTGAACTTACCCTTCCTCGTTCCAAAAAATCAGAATTCCAGAAAGCCTCAATTCTATTCGCCAGCCGTAAAACAAAACATGATATACTTACCAAAATACTTGCTTGCCTTCATACTTCCAACATTAAAATAGAAAAAAATATGCTCACTATGATATCAGAAACAAATTGACTCTGGTTATAACAACAATCCGGAAAAAAAAATCACATCCCGGATAATAACTTCACGTGATTGTTTTCAGATTACTACAAATCAGCCTGATTCAGTTTGCATTATAATAATAATAATTAATTTATAACCCACAAATGAACATTAGAATGACACTGCGGAGTAAATATAAAAGAAAAAAAAAATAACAACACCAATACGAAAACAAACGAAAAACAACAAAATACAATTTAAACGATATCACGATGAAAAAAGCAAACTAGGGGGTCGGTGAGAGAAACAACATTACAAGTATTCAAAATCATATTAGAAGCCACACTGACCAGTTGCGCGCAAGCATCAATGACACCATAACGGGATACAATATTTCTATTTCTGAAACGGCCGGGTAAATTCATCAGATATTTACAGTGACTAAAGTAGCCACTTCTAAGCCTCCGTAAATCTTTTTTCCTCAGCAGGTGATGGAATCCAGGTAGGGAATTTGCTCCTGGAGAGCAAAAACTATTATAAAGCCGAGCTACACCTTTACGGTTATAACGCCCTCTATTTGGAGATATCTTACCATAAGACACACGAATATTTTTTAATGCATTAGTAACCAACTCGGAGCAAGTTTCAGAAATAGACGGGCAACACGATATACGCAGCCACTTAATATTATCCAAACAAGGTAATGAAATCGAACCAAGTTTTAGTGGAGATACAGAGGTTCTACTATTAAAGCACATAATCTCACACTTTCCCATATTAACAGATAGGCCAATATCACTAAGTAGAGAAGTCAGCTTACGGAAATTCTGAGCCAACCCTGGACGAGAAAAACTAACTAAAAGGACATCGTCGGCATATGGAATATAACTTAAACCGATATCACGAAAAAACAGTAGGAGATTGATGTTTTAAACAAGTAGCGAGGACACATTGAAATATACAAGGAGATAAAACACCACCCTGTCTAACACCTTTCCTAACAGCTACCCAATCAAAAACATGTGACATCCACTTAATACGCACATAAGAATCATCATACCAATATCGCAATATAGAAATTACTGAATAATTAACTCCGGAACAGGCAAGGTAAAACAAGGCCTGGGCGTGAACAACATTGTCAAAGGCCCCGGAAATGTCTACTGTGCAGCAATACAATGAACGCTTTTGAGCAAAAGCTTCCTTTAACAACCGGCCGAGCACATGATGTGCTTGGGGGCAGCCAACCCCTTTTCTAAATCCTAATTGAAAAGACGAAAAGTCGCACTTGGAAATAATTTCAGGAAAAGAATGTACTCAAAAACCTTACTCATAAAGCAAGATACATTAATCGGTGTGTAATTCGAGCATGAATCTGGATCTTTACCTCGTTTAAGTATAGGCGTGACACTACCGGAAAGAAAACTATCAGGAACCAGATATTGAGCAATACAAACCTGAAATAACAACTGCAGGTGTTTCAACAATAATGGGCAATCATAAACAAAATTCCTAAAACATAGGCCATCACAATCAGAAGAATCTGATCTTTTTACTTTCTTCAGCGCCCGATATAAATCACTCAGACTTATTGCAAGAACTCTATGTTGACCAACAGACACTGGCAAGACCGAACTAAGTAGATTGGAAAAATGTTTCTGAACATACTGGTTGAATACGGAAAATATGTCAGTATAATGGTACACAAAATTCAAAAGGTTTAATTTCTACTGAGCTGGGGGAGTACACTTACTGCTATTGATAACTCTATTCCAGGTCATTTTACTATTTGGAGCGTCCATCGCGTTGAGCCTTGTATTACGTAAACAGGATTTGTATTCTTTCTTCGTTTTTTTTTTTTGCTTGACAGTAAACACAGAAGGTTGATCGCAAGCTTTCCACAGTCGCAACCAAAACTTTGCGTGGTTCTTTACTCTTTTCACTTCCGGATGTATATTCCACAGGGGCTTGCGAGACCCAGAATGCACGTGCTCAAACGAAACTGCAGCTTTGTGGCCGACTTTAAACATTCTACAATCTGGTAATAATACAAATTTAGGCCTTTCTTAGAATCAGGGCTATTAATCGAAGTCTGGAGCAAGTGAAACGGGACTTCAATAGTTGAGAGTAGAGTGCATATAGTAGTAATATACATCAACTTTTATCCGATTCCAATTGGGCTATTGATACCATTTTGAATGGGGACCCTTAAAGTGGGGTTGAACATCAGGAGGCTCAATTAGGCACGAAATAGGGAGTTGGTTATCACTGATTTGATCTTCATCAACAGACACCTCGGATTTAATTAGACTGAACTTAGACACAATAATATGGTTGAGGTTGGATTTAACGGAGCCTCGATTATGAATGTAAGTATAAGCCAGGTTCTTAGCAGGACATCATAGACACTTGGCAGAGCCTCTAGCAGGAGTTCAGGCATTCAGGACACGTCCTTTTCTATTCTCATTAACAATAAAAAAAAGAAAAATCAACTAGTGGTCTTCAATACAGATCGAATGAGTAGATATTGGGGCCCCGAAGTTTTTTTTGTCTATGTGCCTGTGTGAAATATCAAGCTTATTACGGTTCCACCCATAACATCCCATATACATTTTTATATTCTTTTCGGATTTTTTTCACTTCTGTAAAATATTTACTAGCTTGCGAAACTATGTAGCTGTTTAAGATGTCAATAATGGACTCTGCAAGTTTGACAATCATATTGAGTGCGTACACACAGGAGGGGTAATTTCATAATCCACATCATTTCGAAATTACCCCCTCCCCCCACCCCTTTCGAAAAGAGTTGGAAAACTTTTCTAATATTTGTTTTTACAGCATATTTTTTTTTAGTGGTGTGAAAGTCTTATGATTTAATTTCAACTGTTAAAATATTCTTTTGTATGGCTCTTATAAATGTAAGGAAAAACTGAAGAAATTCAACTAAATCCTGGCCAGGGTGGGGGAGGGTGGTACTTGTCTAAAATATTTGCAAACTAAATTATATTTACTAACAGGAACCTCTGTTTTTTATAAACGGTTGCATTCTATCGTTTACTGAAAGAGGCTAGTTTTTCATGTCTTTTAAGTTACGACAATGATTATACCCATATTAAAAGTGCTAAAAGTGGTTTCACATTGAGCATATTGTCAAACTAAGGGCTTTTTGCTCTGAAGACTTCACTCTCAAGAGAAAATCATAATGTATTCAATATTCAGGTGACGTTTTTGAAAAGCTTTGCATCATAAGGAATTCTATCTTTTTTAATTTTTAGATAAACTTTCCTCAATAGGAAAAGGCTTTCTTAATCCATAGGATGGGGAAACTGGCTAGGTTTCTTCCTACACGGCAATCTCCCTTTGGCAGTTTTATGGAGACTTGTGAGGAATGAGAGAGACTAAGGACAATATAATTAAAAGAGAAGATATAAGAGATGTTCCAATACATAAATTTCTCTAACTATTTTTTTTTTAAAGAAACAGGCAAGCAGTCCGTAGAAAGCCCTTTTCGGAGCTAAGATTTAAGTCCAATGAATTTCTAAATCCAAACAGATTAAAGAGTAAAAATAAAACCCTAAGAAACCGAAATCAAGAACTTTATCTAATTTCTGTATCCCTAATCTACATCTTGAATCTTAATATTTAAATCTAAACAGACTCGCATGTTTTAATGTTAATTCATCAAACATGACTACGTTTCAACAAAAAACTGTGCTATAATATTTCTTAACATATATACTATGAGTGGTAGTAGCGGTTTGAGGCCTCTCAATCTGGTGGATGGCAAGGCACCTTTATAGGAGTGTAAAAATAGAAAATAAAAGGAATTTAATTTCAGATATTAGAAACTGGGGGGGGGGGGGCTCCCCCTCCTGTCCAGGCCTAGAACCACCAATTATGAGTGGACTATATTAAAAAAACAAAACAAGCAAACTATCATTTAATTTTTTCATATAAATTAGGATCAAAGTTATGAACGTTTCAATACATAAATTTTACCGTCTTTTTTTATACAAGAGATATTAGTTCTTGGAAAGTAGGGGCATCAGTTGAATAGGGGGTGTATTTTTTATTGTATTGCCCCTTTTTGTAATTAAATTGAACAAATTGGTAAAAAGGACAAAACTGCCACACCCTACCTAGAGATTGTAATATGCATTTTACCTCTCCTAAATATTTATGAGTACATACCACTGTTGGTATGCCCTTCTTTTAATAAAGCTTAAGTCAATAGATTTTTCACATCTAAATATATTAACCCGTGTTGATGTAAGCTTATCAGAAGCAACTGTAAGTGTGAAAAAAATTGTATTGTAATGAATATCAAGATAGATGTCAACCCTATGTTTATAAAAAAGGAGCAAAATACCTCGCTCTTTACGCCAAAATTCGAATTTTTTTCCAGTTCTTTAAGAACGACCCCTTAATCACAAAGGCCGTTAATTAGAATAAATAGCTCTTATAAAAGTACTAAAAAAGCTTTAGCGTAAAGACTAGAGGGTGAATCAAATCATATACGTAATAGTTTCTGTTCGTTTTAAGTTTTGCTGTTGAAAAGTTTTCAGTTGAAAAGTTCTCAGTTGAAAACATGTTTTTTTTATTTAATTTCTGATCGTTTTTTCTTAAATAGTGCTGGAAAATCCGGCGCCCCCTTCAAAACAATGTCCCTTCCTCCATGTAAACTTCCTCCATGGAAAATCCTCCCACGTGACCTCCGCCCCTTCCCCCCCAATACCAGGAAAAATTCCCCCTGAAAACGTCTGTATACTTCCCAATAACCACTACTATATGAAAATGTTGGGCAAAGTTCATAACTTGCAGCCCTTCCCCCGGAGACTGTTGGGGATTAAGTGATCCTCAAAGACATAGTTATTATATTTTTTGAACATGCTGAACAAAATTGCTATCTCAAATTTTGATCAGGTGACTTTGGGAAAGAAATGAGCATTGGAGGGGGTCTAGTTGCCCTCCATTTTCTTTTGGTCACTTAAATGGACACTAGAACTTTTAATTTTCGTTTGAACAAGCCCTCCCGTGATATTCTTGGACCACTAGGTCAATACGATCACCCCTGGGAAAAGAAAAAAAAACAAAACAAAAAAAACAAATAAACACGTATCCGTGATCTTTCTTCTGGAAAAAAATACAAAATTCCACATTTTTGCACGTAGGAGCTTGAAACTTCTACAGTAGGGTTCTATGATACGCTGAATCTGATCGTGTGATTTTCATTAAGTTCTATGAGTTTTAGGAGGTGTTTCCTCTTTTTTTCGAAAATAAGGCAAACTTTCTCTGGCGCGTAACTTTTGATGGGTAAGACTAAACTTGATAAAACTTAAATATTTGAAACCAGCATACAAATATAATATTTCTGATTTATCTATTGGTATCAGAATTCCTTTTTTTAGAGTTTCGGTTGCTATTGAGCCGGGTCGCTCCTTACTTATAGTTCGTTACCACGAACTGTTTGATCAGCAGCTGGAATTATCGCTATTTAAAAAGAGAGAGAAAATAAAAAATCGAAACTGGTTTTTAAAGACGAGTTGCCATAAACGATTGGGTTGCAGAATCTATAAACAAGGAAATTGATCAAGGAGTCAAATATGACTGAAAAATATTCTATCAAAAGAATACTAAGTACAAAAAGTAAGATGTCTACCAAACGACAAATTATCACCCGTACACTATTAGCAGCAGTGAATATGGTGTCTGCTGTAGAATTTCTTTATATTTTACAATAAAAAAGGATGAATGTTTCTTGTTTTTACATATTTTCTCTTATTTTCTAATGCACTAGTTCTTTATATGTCAATGAGCTTTAGTGTTCTCAGATTTGTGGTTTTTAAGGTGTAAAACATTTTAAATTTTGTTGCCTAAGTACTGAGATGTAATTTTTATGTTTTCTAAGCTTAATCCGAGTTCATGCAATGCATAAGCCTTTTTGTAGAAATCATAAAATAGAAAAAAAAATAAGTGTTTGAGATACCGTAAATAATATTATGTCATTCCAGTATTTCTTCTCACTTTTTATTCTTTTATTAACTGGAATCTACTACAGTTGAACATAAGTATCCCTTGATGGCCAATAAAAGAAGAACAGAAAAGTTTCCATAAATCTATTTCCCACATGATTAATGTGTCAACAGTCCCTCTTGTCATAAAAGTAAGCTCTTTTATCTAAAAAGTCATTTAGGTTATCAACTAAAAAAGAAAAAGAAAGGGCTTTTGTGGTTTATTTTTAAAGTGGAAATGTAATACTGTAAATTATTTGTGAAATATCAAAAATATAGTTTAATAGAATATACAGTAATTTTCTAAAAAGGAAATGTCGGTAATGTAAAAAAAAACTAGAGTTGACGTTATGTCATTCAGAGGCAAGATCATTTTTAGTTTTGGTTGCGTATAATCGGCCCATCATAATTTAAATCGTTGCAAATTTTCGACCTCTGACAGAGATATGGAAGAACAACGTAGGTAACTCAACGAAAAATAAATTGTCTGTAGTTTTTTTCTAAAGCAATACGTCCGTGGTTAAGCACTACTACGACACTCTCCGAAGGACTAATACGTCTGAGTCTTAGTGTTGTCTCTGTTTATAAATTTGCTTTAGATTAAGGAGAAAAGTGCAAAATAATTGGTTTTTGGAAGGCCAAGATTGACAAAAACAACACAACCCATTCAATTCATCAAGATTTAAACACAAAAAACAACTGTTTTCTGGATGGACAGCTATAATAAGACTAAAAAGAGTAAAAATAAATAGAAGAATCAGTATGTAGCTTACATAAATAAATATATTTAGAAGCTACTACGTAATCAATGGAAATAGATACTAAATAACAATAAATACGCAATGGATAATAAATTTAGACATACTCAGAAGACCGCACCCATAACATGACAAGCATGATCCAATCGAATGGGCCCTATTTGAATTTTCTACGACAGCTCTTTCGATACGAGGTGCCCTGGTCTAAAAAAAATAAATAAATGAATGATACATTGTGCCAACATTATTCTTTACTTAGACAGTGCTAATGTACTGCCTATGATAGCTCAAGAAGCTGATTCATTCTTAATCTTACGGATCAGCAACACCTTCGTCGAAAGAGTGTTTTCGGTTATAAATGTTGTTAAGCACAAAAATCCTTAACAGGATGCAGCTGAAAATGCTTAACTCTGTTGTGAAAATTCGACTTTGGCTGAATTGCCTGGGAAAGTGCTGCAGGGATCTCGATCCTACGCCCGCTATGCTGAATAGATTTACCAGTGACATCTATAATGACATAAAAGGAACCAACTGATAAGAATAAAAATGCAGATGAAATTTCGAGGAAATTTTGAGCGATATGGAAGGAGGGCTCGCTATTTTCTAGAATTTAAATTTTTCTTCAATGCTAGTCAAAGGTAAATATCATATTTGATTAAAAAGTGCACAAAACTAGTTCGAAGTTCATTAAAAGGGAAACACAAATAACATAATAACTGGTACTGTTAAAGGACCTTGCCAAGTACATTTAAGACTCATTTGTATGCGTTTGGCTTCTGTTTTATTACTCTGAAAAACAAACCCAGAACATTGTCTTTGACCTGCAGTTTTATAGATAGTTGCAGTAATAGCAGCGGGTCTAATATTTTATCTTTGACTTGATTTTTCTTGTCGTTCTAATTTATATTATTGAAAACTGCAAAAAATTTCGTTCTCGTAACAAACCCTTTAACAAGACTAATTTGCATTATCTTGAAGCTTAGAATTGCAATTTCATAAAAAAATTGTATAAGGCAGTAAACTTTGACGCAACTTACCTAAATGAGATTTTGAGGTGAGGCAACCTTTAAGGGTCGTGCTTCTCTTTTGTTCTTCCCATGTTTCTTTTTGTTTTTCGTCAGTAAATTCTATCAACTAGTTCCATGTCAAATTCAGCTCCAACTTCATCCTTTTTTTTGTTATTTAGTTATATTGTAATATCAGCATATAGAGGACCTGTTTTCCTTTTTAGCTCTTTAATCACATTTTTTTTTATTATTGATAGGGAAGAACTCTGCATATCAGTCAGAAAGAATTGTAAAATGCCACCTTAAATATTGTCAAGTATTTTTTTTTCTGTTAGATCTTCATTAATTTCCGCTTTTAGTTAATTCTCAGTAGTATCCCATTATGCAAAGAATTCCAAATAGGGATAGGTTTATCTTTATTTGGAATTCTTATTGTTTTAGCCATAGAAAAGGCAGTGTGGTCATGGAGAATAATAGTAACGTCGTATATATGGGAATGAAAGACCAACTTCAGAATCAGCAATATAATTTGCTATTACGAGAATAAAATGATAAATTTAGCACCTGTAAATTCAGAATTATTTCATTTTTAGCTAGAAGAATATTCAACGCAGTAATACAAGATTCAAGAACAGTTAGTGAACTTTCTAAGTCAATGCACCGGTAACGTGGTTTGACCTGCAATTTTGAAAAAACTTGTACCACCTTTACTCAACGCAGTATTAAAAAATCCAAGAACAGTTAGTGAACTTTTTAAGTCAATGGACCGGTAACTTGCTTTGACCCGGAAGTGATTATTTTATTTAGTATAAAAGCAGTTTGTTTTAATTTTGAAGACCTATCCCTATTTGGAATTCTTATTATTTTTGTCATAGAAAAGGCAGTGTGGTCATGGAGAATAATAGTAACGTCGTATATATGGGGATGACAGACCAACTTCAGAATCAGCAACATTTCATTTGCTATTAGAAGAATAAAATGATAAATTTAGCACCTGTAAATTCAGCATTATTTCATTTTTAATCAGAAGAATATTCAACGTAGTATTACTAGATTGAAGAACCGTTAGTGAACTTTCTAAGTCAATGGACCGGTAACCTGCTTTGACCTGCAATTTCGAAGAAACTTGTACCACCTGTACTCAACGCAGTATTAAAAAATCCAAGAACAGTTAGTGAACTTTTTAAGTCAATGGACCGGTAACTTGCTTTGACCCGTGAAGTGATTATTTTGTTTAGTATAAAAGCAGTTTGTTTTAATTTTGATAAGTTAGTAACTCTACTGATGATGATGACCGACTGTGTCATCGAAATATTTAGAGTCTTTGTTTTGTATTTTCGTTTCACTGTCAAATAAAAGAACCTATCCTTATTTGGAATTCTTATTGTTTTCGCAATACCAGAAGCTCGACAGACCAGATGTTTTGAACAGCACATTGGAATATGTGTGTGCTTGGACTAATAGGATACCTTGTCCCTTGGAATGATAGGATATATGTGTCGTCGGAGTAATGGGATATTTGTCTGCTCGAAATGATGGAATGTGTGTCTGCTCGGAGTAATGGGATATGTGTGTGCTTGTACCAATTAAAGGGATATGGAGAATTTAAAAAAGAGTGCCGGTACTAGGGATCGAAGTGGGTGGGCTGTCATCGGAGTGCATAATGAGATACTACTATTCTCTTGCATACTAGAGAATTGACTTACTTGACTTAAGGCTCCTGCCGAGGGTTCGGCGTAGAGAACGATGAGACTAGGCGCCTCCAGTTTGACCTATCGCTTGCCAGGCTAGCAGGTTCCTCCACAGGGATGTGGGCTTGGGTGAGGAATTCATTGGGTTTGTCTTTTTCCACCTAGTCGATGGGCGTCCTCTGGGTCGCTTCCATCCCTGTGGGGTGGGGTCGAAGTCTAATGCGACCCGTGCTGGGGCGTCGCGTGGTATGCGAAGGAGGTGGCTGTACCACCGAACAGTACGCTGGGCGAGCTGTGTCGAGAAAGGAGTTTGAGCCGTACGTGATAGGAGAGTCTGGTTGCTAACGAAGTTAGTCCTGTGAAGTCTTTCGATTCTTCGGAGATGTTTCGTCTGAGCGTCATCGACGGCGCTGAGGATAGATTTGGCAGCTGGCCACGTGTCCGCTCCATACAGCACGACGGCGCTGACTGACTCATTTTAGATGCGAATTTTGGTAAAGCAGCTTATGTTTGGCTTTCGCCAGATGCTGCTAAGCCTCCCAACAAGTGCTGAAGCTTTGGCAATTTGAGATGTAAGCTCTTTGGTGATCAAGCCATCATTCGACTAAATAGATCCCAGGTAAGTGAAGTCTTCAACCACATCTACTCGGTTGCTTCCGATGTTGACTTCATTTACAGTAGAACGGGACGTGGGGGACTCAAGGAGCATAACTCTGGTTTTCTGCCAGTTGATCTTCAGTCCAACTTTCGAGGCTTCTTCTGAGAGCACCTGGAGAGCTTTGGTCATCTTATCGATGGTGCTCGCAACTAGCGCTATGTCGTCGGCGAAGAATTGATAGAATACTAGAGAATTGAGCGAAAAGTATTTCTTGTTGAACTATAGACCTGAAACTTATATCCCATCCGGCCTCTGTGGCTGTATTGGAACTTATTTTCTTTTCACTAATAGTTGAAGATGGCGACGATATTTGGTTTCGTCTGGCACTAGACGTAAGGGTTGGGGGGAAATTCTGGCCATTGAAGTTGTCGCACCATCTCCTACAAGGTCGGACTCGTGGTCGTGTGCCATGCACCCGTCCTGAAAATGTGATTTTGGGAGTTAAATAGATACATTTTGTTAGATATGACCAGGTCAGTGGAGTCTCTGACTTCTGATCCGGTCCATGATAGTGCATGAGCAGTTGAAAAGTTTACGGAGGTCTTCATTGTATACTCGATCAATGTAGGTGATTCTTGCTATGTGACGGAGATTTTGTTTCAAATGCGAATATTTGACGTTCTTCATTGAACGAGAATAGGAAATTTAGACCACAAAATCCCACGTAATCTGTCGAAAAATGCTTCATTGCTTCAGATTTTGGAATCTAGTACAAGAATATGCCAATGAAGACTGAATTTTGCCAATTTTGAGCTCTAGCCTTCTGAAAGGCAAAATGCTCACAATTTGTGCCCCATCGGATAACAGTGTCTCCGACTTCGACTCTCTAATTTCGCCAGAATTTTGTGCTCCAACCGAACACAAATAGCGAAAAGGCGCCGATGGCACATTTTCTCTTCCATTACTGCCCTATTTCATATCAGACATCTAGACACACTAACTAGTCCACATTTAACTGGGCTACAGCATTGGCTAAAAATACACTGAAACATAATAGGCTCTATTCATAAGCTCTTAAGAACATAAAAGGCTCAGTTACGAGCCAACAGAAAGGCTAGAATTTAGGTATGAAGACCAGTTGTTAAGACTCCAACTACAATTTGTATATCACTTCAAATTATGTGCACGGATAGAACTAATCATTAAATTTGCAGAAAGGCAAGCTTGCAAATATAAAGGGAGTGGTCATACATTCTCTCTTATTTGTCTACGTGAACGCTAGACGTCCAGAGTATGGCCAAGTGGTGCGCATTTGTGCCATTTGGAAGATTTTTTTAGGTAGTTTCACATTGAATTTTTCAAATTGGGCATTGCGCCGATTTAGCGAATGCAAAAAATTCGGCGCAAATTGGGAGCATTTTGCTTTCACAACAACAATAAACAAAACTCGTTTATTTTGTTTTTACAATAAACAAAATCTGTAAACTTTAGTCTTTATTGACAGTTTCCTTTCCAAGATTCAGGAATATGTCAATGTAGACTGATGGAATTTTCAGAGCCCGATAGGGATTCTCCTGTCGTACTCTAGGTTCTACGTTGGCCATGAAGACCAAAATTTTAAATTATCGAAGCTTGTATTATCGTTAGTGTGAAAAACCAGATACGGGAAGGTGGGCAAATTTTAATAAAAATACAGAAAAGAGTAAGAAGAGCTGAATGAACTAAAAGACTGGCTAAACCTATTGATAGTGACGCTAATTCAGCATACTGCTCAGTATGTAAATCCACTTTAAGGGCTCACTTAGCTGATCTTAAGTACGATGCAGTAGGAATGAAGCACAAAACAGATTTATGTTTGCCATTTATATTATAGTAATTTTTATCTATTTGTTATTTATATTAGATATCAGTCAGCGAAGCTGAAAATGATCAACACTGCTTTTCTGGGACTCATTGAAGTTTTGAGCGCTACTGCAGTAGCTTTGATAAAGGGACTTTGTGATTTTTTTTCAAAATAGGGATCCAAGTAAAGAAATGCGCAGGGTTAGGCACTGATGGACCAAGCACTGATGGGCACTATATATATATATATATATATATATATATATATATATATATATATATATATATATATATATATATATATATATATATATATATATATATATATATATATATATATATATATATATATATATATATATATATATATATATATATATATATATATATATATATATATATATATATATATATAGCTTACAGAGGCTTTTATATAAAGAAATATATAATGGAAAATTTTCTTTTGGAAAACTCAATTTTTTTAAAATAAATTTGACAAATTAATACATGTCAAAACAAATGTTGATCCCAGGAAAAACTTGAACTCCCTTTTAAAGTAAACATCTTTTTTGGCTTCCCTCGTTCAAGGAAAATACATGACCTTACTTATAGAAAATTCTATGCTAGAACCGTTTTCCATGAAAGACGATCAGAAAAGGAAAATGCTTGTTAAGCACAAGAAATGACTTGGAACAGAGCGCTTAAAGTCTTTACAAAAAGGGTCTAAATAACAAGTCTGTAAAGGTTTTCTTTTAAAAAAATTTTGGGCAATGCGAGGGGTTCTATTAGCAGAAGCACAAGAAAACTTGTCACAAAAGTAATGGCTATAGAGAAATATTCCTGTAAATCACCAAAAACGATTTTGACAGAGAAGTAAAAACTAATTTGTATTTCCAATATATCTAGGAAGTTAATGTCGATAAAACTAAATGAATTACATGCAAATGATGTTTCGTAGGTTGAATATAACTTTGGGCTCTATATATACACAATTGCTATTTGTTTGCAACAAAATAACGTCTATGACATAGAAACTAGTCAGTTAGTCATGCTTCCAAGTTTATTTTTAGTTTGCGCATACTGTGCTAAGGCTTGAATATCACTTTATGAAAGCTTTGTTTGGGGAATTTTCAAAGTAGCTGAGATGTAACAGCATTCAATGCTATCAAAAGTGAATTATCATCCTATGATTACAGCTAGATCTTGGTTATACTCACATTGCCATGAACGCACTGAAATGAGCACATATTTTATGCAAAGCAAAGTATTAAGACTGTTGTTAAAAGTCTAGGAATTTAAACGTTTGCTTTGTAAAGTAAGGTATAACAGTGCTGCATCTTCTAAGACTTCTAATCAGTTGAAAAAAGTGTCTAGTGTAGCGTAATTTGGTTAACCATCTGCTGTCGATTCGATCCCTAGTGCCTCTTGGATTATCTATTATAATAAGCTTTAAATATTATCAATGTATATTAGATGTTGTATTTAATTTTTTTTTAGGAGTGGGGTTATAAATAGATAATTGGGTAACTTATTAAGGCCTCTTGTGTTATTATTTTAACAGTAAAGTTGAATTTGTTTCGTTGTAAGGTTTGTGGTGGTGCCGATTAGGATGTGCGATTTGTATTAGTTGTTTTATAATTTATCTAATCCTGTATTATATTTTAGTGTATTTTAGCCACCGCGTCGGTCAAGTTTTTTACTTTTCGGGGTGGCTTTTAATACTAATGTTGATTTTTGATTAATTAAATATGTCCCTCTCTCTCTGTGAACTATGCGATTCACCTTCATTTTGCAAGGCTTTGTTTTTGTGTATTACCTTCGAGGATTTTGCAAGGCCATGCATGTCCCCTTTCTACTGACCCTGTTATTTCCTGTGCTAAGAATTTATAGTCAAAATAGTATGATACTGAAGAGATTACTGTTTTTCACTACCATGCTGATTCTAAAGATTTGATTCGTCATTTACAGTAATTAATTTAAAAAACTCTTTCCACAAGAAAAGTTTTACAAAGAAAAGTGGACCTCCATTAAACCAAAAATGAACAGAAATAAAGTTAAATAAAGAAAATTATGGAAAATATATTTCTCTGGCTCAAATGTGAAACTTTAGTTAGAAAAAAGTCCAGTTTTGGATCGAAAAATAAACTATTTCCGTAAAATCTGAACTAATAAAGGTTTTTGACTGTAAACTCTAGTTTTTTTTAATAAAATTATGGAAAATACATTTCTTTGACTCAAATGTGAAACTTTGGTTAGAAAAGAAGTTAAGTTTTGGATCGAAAAATAAACTATTTCCGTAAAATTTGAACTAATAAAGGTTTTTAACTGTAAACTCTAGTTTTTTGTAAGAAAATTATGGAAAATACATTTTTCCGACTCAAATGTGATAATTTGGTTAGAAAAAAGTCCAGTTTTGGATCGAAAAATAAACTATTTCCGTAAAATCTGAAATAATAAGGATTTTTGACTGTAAACTCTTGTTTCTTTTGTAATAAAATTATGGAAAATACATTTCTTTGACTCAAGTTTGAAACTTTGGTTAGAAAAAAAGTCCAGTTTTGGATCGAAAAATAAACAATTTCCGTCAAATATGAACTAATAATTGTGTTTGACAGTAAACTCTAGTTTTTTGTCAGAATACTATGGAAAACTTATTTCCCTGACTCAATTGTAAATTTTTGGTTAGAAAAAGTTCAGCTATGGATCAAACATAAACTGTTTTCATAAAATCAGAATTAATAAAGGTTTTTGACCTCAAACTCTTGTTTTTTGTAAGAAAATTAAGGAAAATATATTTCACTTGCTCAAATGTGAAACTTTGGTTAGAAAAAGTCCAGCTCTGGATCGAAAAATAAACTATTTCTGTAAAATCTGAACTAATAAGGGTTTTTGACTATAAACTCTAATTTTTTTGTAAGAACATTATGGAAAATACATTTCTCTGGCTCAAATTTGAAACTTTGGTTAGAAAAAAGTTCAGTTTTGGATTGAAAAATAAACTATTTCCGTAAAATATGAACTAATTATGGTGTTTGACTGTAAACTCTAGTTTTTTGTAAGAGAATTACGGAACATACATTTCTCTGACTAATATGTGAAACCGTGGTTAGAAAAAAAGTCAAGTTATTATCTAAAAGTAAACTATTTCCGTAAAATCTGAACTAATAAAGGTTTTTGACTGTAAACTCTAGTTTTTTGTAAGAGAATTATGGAAAATACATTTTTCTGACTCAAATGTGATAATTTGGTTAGAAAAAAGTCCAGTTTTGGATCGAAAAATAAACTATTTCCGTAAAATCTGAACTAATAAGGATTTTTGACTGTAAACTCTTGTTTTTTTTGTAATAAAATTATGGAAAATAAGTTTATCTGACTAAAGTGTGAAACTTTGTTCAGAAGAAAAGTCCAACTTGTGGTCGAAAAATAAGCCATTGCCGTAAAATATCAAGTACTAAAGGTGTTTGACCGCAAACTCCTGTTGCTTGTAAGATTAATACGGAACATATATTTCTCTTACTAAAATGTGAAACTTTGGTTAGAAAAAAGTTCAGTTTTGGATCAAAAAATAAACTATTTCTATAAAATCTGAACTAATAAAGGTTTTTGACCGTAAACTCTAGTTTTTTGTAAGAAAATTGTGGAAAATACATTTCACTGGCTCAAATGTGAAACTTTAGTTAGAAAAAAGTCCAGCTTTGGATGGAAAAATAATCTATTTCTGTAAAATCTGAACTAATAAAAGTTTTTGGGCTTCAACTCTAGTTTTTTTGTCAGAAAACTATGAAAAATATAGTTCTCTGACTCAAACGTAAAATTTTATTCAGAAAAAAGTCCTGCTATGAATCAAAAAATAAGCTATTTCCGTAAAATATGAACTAGTAAGGGTTTTTGACCATAAACTTTATTTTTTTTGTCAGAAAATTATAAAAAATACATTTTTCTGGCTCAAATTTGAAACTTTGGTTAGACAAAAGTCCAGTTTTGGATCGAAAAATAAGCTCTTTCCGTAAAATCTGAACTAATAATGGTTTTTTACTGTAAAATTTAGTTTTTTGTGAGAAAATTATGGAACATAAATTTCTCTGGATCAACTGTGATGCATTGGTTAGAAAAAAAGTCAGGTTTGGGATCGACAAAATAACTATTTCCGTAATATCCAAAGTAATTGTGCTATAGTACCACAAAATCTAGTTTTTTTGCAAGAAAAATATGGAAAATGCGTATATTTGGATCAATTGTCAAAGAGTGGTTAGAAAAAAAGTCCAGTTTTGGATCGAAAACTAAACTATTACCGCAAAATCTGAACCTCTAAGGGTTTTTGACTGTAGACTTTATTTTTTTTTTTAATTATGGAAAATACATTTCCATGGCTCAAATGTGAAACGTTGGTTAGAAAAAAGTCCGGTTTTGGATAAAAAAACTATTCCCGTAAAATTTGAACTAATAAGGGGTTTTGACTGTAAACTCTAGTTTTTTGTAAGAAAATTATCAAAAATACATTTCCCTGGCTCAAATGTGAAACTTTGGTTAGAAAAAAGTTCAGTTTTGGATCGAAAAATAAACTATTTCTGTAAAATCTGAACTAATAAAGGTTTTTGAGTGTAAACTCTAGTTTTTTGTACGAAAATTATGGAAAATACATTTATCTGGCTCAAATGTGAAACTTTGGTTACAAAAAAGTCGAACAATGAAAATCACTCCTTTTATTCGAATCCAATTACTAATCAAGTTATCGTATATGGAGTAACCTCCGCTCTCTGTAATGTGCCCTTAAAAAATGGGTGTTGCCTCAAAAACCAGTCTGCATGCATTATACAATCTCGACTATAGTTTCAAAACGTGTTTGCTCACTTTATAGGTAAAGGATTGGTCGCTTTTTGCAATGTGCACGTCAAACTACACTGTATATTCTTGTGTAATTCCATGTGCAATTGAAACCTTATACACTATCATGATGAACGAAGTTGCTAAAGATGTATTTTTTTTATCACTTTGCTTGGAAAGGTACCAAGGAAGTATATTTGTGAGAGGATACTCACTCTCTTTGAAAAGGTGTAGACGTCCCGGCAAATAGCATGGTAATTCCTATACATCACAGCAAATCCATACGATGCATTCTACTCAAATGAGCCTCCACCAAAGTTTTTACGATCATTTCCTTCGATAAAGCCTTATATATCCCCAGGGAATACCTTAAAACCGTTAACCTTGGCCTTTGCGGGGCTATGTCAACTTGAAAGGCATTGTTATATGATAAATGGGAAATTTAGAACACAATGGCTATCTCAAAATTATGACCAAATTCATTTGGGGGAAAAGGGCATGGGAGGGGGATAATTTTCCTCCAATCACTTCTAACTCTTAAAATGGAACTGGAAATTTTTAATTCTTATCAAATAAGCCTCACCTGAAGTTGATACGACCACCAATCTCGTAAGAACCTTATATGCCTCGTGGTATAACTTACAATACTTTACCCCGGTCCCTGGGGAGGTTGTGTCAACCCCGGAGTTTTTTTTATAGGATATCGGGTCTATTTTGAACAAATTGCTATATAATTTTTTTTATCTGATGCATTGAAGAAAAATATCCCTCCAGTCCTTTTTGATTCTTAAAAAGAAATAGAATTTTTAATTTCCAGCCCCCTCCGGATTTCATACGACCATCCCTTCCATAAAAACCTTATATATCCCTGGGGCATAATTTACAATACTTGCGCCCGGACTCCGGGGAGCTGTGTCAGTAGAGTAGTAGGTACCATTTTGCTTGGCTTATTTTCCTTCCCATGCTATTTGCTTGGCTTATGTTCTTTCCTATGCTATTTGGGTGGATTACGTTCCATGGCACCTTTCCAGAGCATGTACTTATGGATTTGCTTGCCTTATGTTCCTTGGCGTCTTTCCAGAGCATGTACTTATGGCTTTGGGTGGATATATACACAGTCCTAAATATACATGAAAAAATACATGGAACTGCACAATAATATACAGTGTGGTCACACGTGGACATTTTAAAAAAGCGACAATGTTCCTTGGTACCTTTCCAAGCAAAGTGATTAAACACGTTTTGAAACTACATGCTATTTGCGTGTCTAAAAATTGGATGCTACAATCAGAATTGTTTGATTGACATTTGCAAAAAGGGATAAGGGATTCGCGAATTGGACTGTACGAACGATCTTATTTGAATAATAGGAAAAAAACAGAGTTAGATAACATTCGCGAATTGAATAGTATGAAGGCGGGGAAAAAAGGAATAAGGGATGGTCTTATGACTTGACCTAGCTTTTCTTCTTCGATGTGTACTGTATAATACACAAGTGGTGTTTGAACAGTGTTGTCAATTTAAAATAGAGTTTAACGTTATACTATACTAAAAAGTTGATACTAAGAGAGATGTAGATACCAAGAAAAGAATTTTAATAACAGATAGCTTTACTTCTTCGATATGTTCTGTATAATACAAAAGTGGTGTGGTGATGGGAGCGGGGTGTCTTAGAGTACTTATAGTGCTACACTGTGGGCCGAATTCCTAGCGAAAAACCCGTGTGGATGACTTGAAATACAATTTTTAACGAGAAATGGCTGAAAAGTGTTTTGGGGGAGATGGGTTGATTGGCAGAAGGGTGTCTTATAGTACTTATAGTGCTGTACTGTGGGCCGAATTCCTAGCGAAAAACCCGTGTGGATGACTTGAAATGAAATTTTTAAGAAGAAATGGCTGAAAAGGGTTTTGGGGGAGATGGGTTGATTGGCAGAAGGATGTATTAGCGCAGTTATAGCGTGATAGTGGGGGGCGAGTTGCTAGCGAAAAGCCAGTGTGGATGACTTGAAATAAAATTTTTGACGAGAAATGGCTGAAAAGTGTTTTGGGGGAGATGGATTGATTGGCAGAAGGATATATTAGCGTAGTTATAGCGCGGTAGTGGGGGGTGAGTTGCTAGCGAAAAACCTGTGTGGATGACTTGAAATAAAATTTTTAACGAGAAATGGCTGAAAAGTATTTTGGGGGAGATGGGTTGATTGGCAGAAGGACGTATTAGCGTAGTTATAGCGTGATAGTGGGGGACGAGGTGCTAGCGAAAAACCCGTGTGGATGACTCGAAATAAAATTTTTAACGAGAAATCTCTGAAAAAATATTTTTGGGGGGATGGATTGATGGCAGAAGGATCTCTTAGAGTAGTTATAGTGTGATAGTGGGGGGCAAGTTGCAGCCTAAAATCTGAGCAAATAAGGGTTTTTGACCGTAAACTCTAGTTTCCTGTAAGAAAATTATGGAAAATACAATTCTCTCGTTCTAATGTGAAACTTAGGTCCATTTTGGATCGAAAAATAAAACTATTTCCGTAAAATCTAAGCTAATAAGGGTTTCTGACCGTAACCTCTAGTTTTTAATAAGAAAATTATGGAAAATACAATTCGTTGGGTCATAGGTGAAACTTAAGTCCAGTTATGGATAGAAAAATAAACTATTTCTATAAAATCTGAGCTAATAAGGGTTTTTGACCGTAAACTCTAGTTTTTTTTGTAAGAAAATTATGGAACATACAATTCTCTGGTTCAAATGTGAAACTTAAGTCCAGTTATGGATCGAAAAATAAACTATTTCTTTAAAATCTGAGCTAATAAGGTTTTTTGACCGTAAACTCTAGTTTTTTGTAAGAAAATTATGGAAAATACAATTCTCTGGTTCAAAGGTGAAACTTAAGTCTATTTTTAGATCGACAAATAAAACTATTTCCGTAAAATCTGAGCTAATAAGGGTTTTTTTATCGTAAACTCTAGTTTCTTGTAAGAAAATTATGGAAAATACAATTCTCTAGTTCAAATGTGAAACTTAAGTCCAGTTTTGGATACTCATAATGATGAGGACTGATGATTCTAATTCAATATTTTTCTCATAAAAACAAACTATTATTTTTAAACTTCGAAATTATTCAACTTTATTTTTTTTTATTTTTTTGTACATATCTTAAAATGACAAAATATGCTTACAACTCTAACAATTTTACTCTATGCTTGCTCAGAGACACGATGCGGCTTTCCCACTGGTACTCTCTGGTCGGTTTTCGACACTACCTAGTTTATTGCATGTATTAAATCAGTATTTTTTACGCAGTGGAACGATAAACACATAAGTTATATCTTTAAAAAAAAAATTAAGATGGAGCATTTTAATAAAGTGTGTTCACATGAAAATGTTATTGCAGCATTTAATGCCGACAAGGAGAAGTATTTAAACTATGAAACATCTGGTGGCGCAAGATGTAGTGGTAGCGGCACAAGATACAAGTGGTAGCACTATTGGGAATGTATGCATGCATTGTCATGACAATAAGGAATTAAATTTCTTTGGAATACCGAAAAAATTCCATTGTACAAATAGTGGATATGCGAGATTGAGATCTCCGGAGATAATTGCACTCAAAGAGAATGCCAACATAAAAATAATCGTTGATGATAGAGGACAACTCCTTGCTACTGTTGCAGGTAACAAATTACCTACTGATACATCCAATCGTCATCTTTTAGGTATTAGCATTCAACGGAAGGTCAGTAAAAGAAAGGTCTACTCTTCTACTAATATCGTAAACCATATCTTGTCTACGTGCCGAAACTGTTACCTGTGTAAAAATACTGTGATAATAGACAGTGAAATTGCCAGAAAAATAAAAAGGGCATTGTCAGAAAATATCACTATGGAATACCAAGATGAATCGATGAAAAACAAAGTGCCAGCAAACGTTACTACCATTAATCAAACAGTCGGTGAACCAAGTAATACCAAAAATGAAACGCATATTGAACCTGTCGGTGAAACACCAGTAAATATTGTGTATGACTCAAAATGGAATAATGATTATTCTACCGATTACGAGTTAAGAGAAGACAATAGCTACAATATCAAGAGAGAACATGGTGAACTATTTTATGGAACAGATTCAAAATGTCCAAAGTTGATCATAGATATTAATAATGTATCATAATATATTTTTGTATTAATATTCTACATGTCATTATTTCATTAAAAATATATTATGCATTACATTGTTATGTATTCATTATTTTTAGAGTAAGCTAGAATATACAACGTTTAGAATGTCTATTAAAACATCGGAGATGTAAGAAAAGGAATTCGCATACATCTATTGTCAGACACATGGGATAACATTGACAAAATGTAGGTATCAGAATGAATAAATTCTTTATCAACATCCGTTGTTGGATATGTCATTATGTCATTATGAAAAAATTGTAAGTAGGTAAGTAAGTAAGTAAGTAAGTAAGTAAGTAACAAACTCTTTCTTGAATTCACCTCTTGGATATACAATACAGAAATTTAATTCCGGAAATTATGAAAAAAATTGAACAAATTCTTTATTAGCATTCATTATCGATTGAAGTCGCTTCCTAGACAGACAATACAGCAATTTCAAAAAATCTAAGCATAAGAGTGATTAAGTTCTATATAATCATCCATTTTTTATTTACATTGGAAAACTTTGACAAAATATAAGTGTTAGAGTGAATAATATTTTTTTATCAACATCTTTTGTCAGATACATCGGATAAAATTGACAGTATCTTAGTGTCAGAGTGAATAATTTTTTTATCAACATCCTTTGTCAGATACATCAAATAAAACTGACAAATTTAAATTTCAGAATGAATAAAAGCTTTAACAACATTATTTATCTGAAAGAGTTGACAAAATATAAGTGTTAGAGTGAATAAATTTTATTAATCAACATCCTTTTCAAATACATCGAATAAAATTGACAGAATCTAAGTGTCAGAGTGAATAATTTTTTTTATCAACATCCTTTGTCAGATACATCAAATAAAATTGACAAAATCTAAATTTCAGAATGAATAAATGCTTTAATAACATCCTTTGTCAGATACATCAAATAAAATTGACAAAATCTAAATTTCAGAATGAATAAATGCTGGAACAACATCATTTATCGGAAAAAGTTGACAAAATCAAGTGTTAGAGTGAATTTATTTTATTTATCAACATCCTTTTTCAAATACATTGAATAAAATTGACAGAATCTAAGTGTCAGAGTGAATAATTTTTTTTATCAACATTCTTTGTCAGATACATCAAATAAAATTGACAAAATCTAATTTTCAGAATGAATAAATGCTTTAATAACATCCTTTGTCAGATACATCAAATAAAATTGACAAAATCTAAATTTCAGAATGAATAAATGCTTTAACAACATCATTTATCGGAAAGAGTTGACAAAATCTAAGTGTTAGAGTGAATAAATTTTTTTTGTCAACATACTTTGTCAGATACACTGAATAAAATTGATATAATCTAAGTGTCAGAGTGAATAATTTTTTGTTATCAACATCCTTTGTCAGATACATCAAATAAAAATTACGTAATCTAATTTTAAGAATTAAGAAATACTTTAAAAACACTATTTTTCGTAAAAAATTGACAAAATCTAAGTGTTAAAGTGAATCAATTTTATTTATCAACATCTTTTTCAGATACATCGAATAAAATTGACAGAATCTAAGTGTCAGAGTGAATATATTTCTTTTTATCAACATCCTTTGTCAGATACTACTACTACTACTAACAACTCACCGCAGCACCAAGCTGCCTGAGGCCAACACAGCTACGCACGATCCTCCTCCCCCCAATCTATTCAAAGCCTCCCTTTTTATACCCTCCCACGAAACTCCCATTTCCTTTAAATCTTTCTTTATGACGTCCTCCCACCCCAGACGGGGACGACCTGCTTTCCGTTTATCCCTAGATGGTTGGCCGAAAAGAACAATTTTTGGCAATCTGTCATCCTTCATCCGCACAACGTGCCCTAACCACCTCAACCTTTCTTTCATTATAGCCCTAGAGAGCGGTATTGGACCACATTTTTCGTATAGCCTATTGTTTGAAATACGGTCAGTCAGCCGGGTACCCAGAACAATCCTTAGGCAATTTCTCTGGAAAACATCTAGCAAATCTTCATCCATTTTCGGAGTGTCCAGGTTTCAAAGCCTTATTTGACCACTGTCATAACCGTAGCTTCTAATATTCTAATCTTGGTTTGCAGACTTATCTTCCTATTCTTCCAGACTTTTCTTAACTGTGGAAAAACACGCTGAGCCTTGGCTATTCTATATTTAACATCTTCACTGCTCCCACCATCTTTACTAATAATACTACCAAGGTAAGTGATGCTGCCCACCTGATCAATCTTTTCATTACCCAACGTCACCTTTTCATCTTCACTTATTCCTAGCCTTAGTGACTTAGTCTTTCTAACATTAATTTTCAAACCTATTCTAGCACCCTTAACTCGCAAAACCTCTAAAACCTTCATTCATTTTGCTCACACTTTCATCAAGGATGCTTAAATCATCAGCATAATCTAAATCCAGGAGGATTTTTCCCTCCCATTTGATTCCATGGTCTCCCATTGCCTTTACTGCAGTTCTTGAGACAATGCTCATCAATATGATCCGTACAAAGCGGGATTGAACACGGCCCTGCTTAACTCCTGATTTAGTATAAAACCATCTGCTAACCAACGTTATTTCCTACGTTAACCGCATCAGGGTTATTCTCGTACATAGCACTAATCACTTTAATGTATTTGTCTGGTATACCATACAAGGATAAGACCTTTACTAAAGCCCTTGTATCAACAGAATCGAACTCTTGCTCGTAATCTATAAAACTGAGGACCAAAGGTGTTTGAAAACTCAGGCACTTCTCAATTATTAGCCTAAGAGTTAAAATTAGGTCGACAAATCCTCTACCTTTTCTAAAACCGTACTGCTCTTCTCTTAAAACTTTGTTTACTGCATCTCTCAGTCTAAAATGTATCATATTACTAAGTAATTTACTACGTACAGAGACCATACTAATGCCTCGATAGTTAACACACTAACTTTTATCACCTTTATTATAAAGTGGTTTAATTAAGGTTTTCCTAAAATCGTTAGGTACTTCACCTTTTTCAAAAGTAATATTCATAATCTTCAGTAACTTATTTCTGACCTCAGAGCCACCATATTTGAGAAACTCATTTACCACCCTATCAGCACCTGGAGCCTTATTATTCTTTAATCCTTTTAGTACTGTTGCTAATTCCTCCTCACAAAACAAATCTTCCTTCACATCCAAAGTATCACTAACTTTTTCATTTTCCTCTATATTTTTTCCTGCAACTCTATCTCGGTTAAACAAGTTCTAAAAATGTTCGGCCCATCTCTTTTTAGTTTTTCCCTTATTGCTAATTGCGACCCCATTCCTATCTTTAACTGGGACAAGTCTGGATTGACTACTCCCTCTCAATTTGTTAACGTGCCAGTACAGTATTTTACTATTATGCCGCCTAGCTGTATCTTCCAGATCCTCGGCAATTTTATCCATAGCCTCCACTTCACACCTGCTTTGTTCATATTTTAATTCTTTCTCCACTTTCTTTACATTCTTTTGGTTTTCACATGATTTATCACTCAGATAATTCTTGTACAAGTCCTTTCTCTTTTCTATTAAACATAAAGCTTTTTTCACCTATATTCTTAGCTGCAGTTCTAGCTTTCTTCCCTAATACACCTCAGCAACTTCACAAATTATTTTTCTAAAATTATTCCAACCATCTTCCACATTATCAGATTTTAAACTCTCAAGTTTAGTATTCAACTGTTTCTGAAAAGTTTCTCTCAAATTCTCATCCTGGAGTCTACCAACATCATAACTTCCCGGGAGGTAGTTACTCTTCCAATATTTCAGTTTTAAATTAACCCTTGACACTACTAGATGGTGATCTTTATTTTAACATCAATAACAGCACTCCTATATACCCTAGTATTTTGTATTGATCCTGCCAGTCTTCGGTTTACTATAACATAATCAATAAAGTTTGCTGTCTTACCATCACGTGAATACCATGTTAACTTATGAACCATT
Organism: Artemia sp. Qi Xiang Cuo; assembly: GCF_049724085.1. Classification (NCBI taxonomy): domain Eukaryota; kingdom Metazoa; phylum Arthropoda; class Branchiopoda; order Anostraca; family Artemiidae; genus Artemia; species Artemia sp. Qi Xiang Cuo. The sequence continues at coordinate 39,832,407 of NC_142808.1, forward strand.
TTATGACCAAACACCGTATTGGTTATAACTAGATTATTATACCTACAAAATTGCGAAAGTCTGTATCCATTACTGTTTTCTTTTCCTACACCAAATTTACCTAGGATGGGATACCATCTATCCCTATTTCTACCAACCTGGGCGTTAAAATCTCCCAGTAATAATATAATATTCCTACCTGGGTTCTTGTCTATTTGCTCCTGTAATTGTAAGTAAAATTCATCTGAGTCCCTAGTATCTCTGTCAGTCGGTTCTACAGGGGCGTATACTACTATAACTGATACCCTGAACTTTCTAGTCATAAAATTAGCAATTAGTATTCTATTATTAATACCTTCCCAGCCTAAATAAGACTTAGCAGCTTCCTTATTCATCATGAGCCCTAATAAAAATGACAAAATCTAAATTTCAGAATGAATAAGTGCTTTAACAACATCCTTTATTGGATATTTCAGATAAAATTGACAAAATCTAAGAATCAGAGTGACTAAATTCTATATCTATATCTATAGTGACTAAAATTTATTCACTCTAACACTTAGATTTTGTCAACTTTTTCCGATAAATGATGTTGTTAAAGCATTTATTCATTCTGAAATATAGATTTTGTCAATTTTATTTGATGTATCTGACAAAGGATGTTGTTAAAGCATTTATTCATTCTGAAAATTAGATTTTGTCAATTTTATTTGATGTATCTGACAAAGGATGTTGATAAAAAGAAATATATTCACTCTGACACTTAGATTCTGTCAATTTTATTCGATGTATCTGACAAAAGATGTTGATAACTAAAATTGATTCACTCTAACACTTAGATTTTGTCAACTCTTTCCGATAAAGAATGTTGTTAAAGCATTTATTCATTCTGAAATTTAGATTTTGTCAGTTTTATTTGATGTATCTGGCAAAGGATGTTGATAAAAAAATTATTCACTCTGACACTTAGATTCTGTCAATTTTATTCGATGTATTTGAAAAGGATGTTGATAAATAAAATTGATTCACTCTAACACTTAGTTTTTGTCAACTTTTTCCGATAAATGATGTTGTTAAAGCATTTATTCATTCTGAAATATAGATTTTGTCAATTTTATTTGATGTATCTGACAAAGGATGTTGTTAAATCATTTATTCATTCTGAAAATTAGATTTTGTCAATTTTATTTGATGTATCTGACAAAGGATGTTGATAAAAAAAATTATTCACTCTGACACTTAGAGTGTGTCAATTTTATTCGATGTATTTGACAAAAGATGTTGATAAATAAAATTTATTCACTCTAACACTTATATTTTGTCAACTTTTTTCGATACAGGATGTTGTTAAAGCGTTTATTCATTCTGAAATTTAGATTTTGTCAATTTTATGTGATATATCTGACAAAGGATGTTGATAAATAAAATTAATTCACTCGAACACTTAGATTTTGTTATTTTTTTCCTATGTATCCGAGAAATGGATGTTGATATATAATTTAATGATTCTTATACTTAGATTTTGTGAAACTGCTGTATTGTCTGTCTAGGAAGCGACTTCAATCGATAATGAATGCTAATAAAGAATTTGTTCAATTTTTTTCATAATTTCCTGAATTAAATTTCTGTATTGTATGTCCAAGAGGTGAATTCAAGAAAGAGTTTGTTACTTACATACTGACTTACTTACTTACTTACCTACTTACAATTTTTTCATAATAACATAATGACATATCCAACAACGGATGTTGATAAAGAATTTATTCATTCTGATACCTAGATTTTGTCAATGTTATCCCATGTGTCTGACAATAGATGTATGCGAATTCCTTTTCTTACATCTCCGATGTTTTAATAGACATTCTAAACGGTTGATATGCTATCTTACTCTAAAAATAATGAACACATAACAATGTAATGCATAATATATTTTTAATGAAATAATGCCATGTAGAATATTAATACAAAAATATATTATGATACATTATTAATATCTATGATCAACTTTGGACATTTTGAATCTGTTCCATAAAATAGTTCACCATGTTCTCTCTTGATATTGTAGCTATTGTCTTCTCTTAACTCGTAATCGGTAGAATATTTATTATTCCATTTTGAGTCATGCACATTATTTACTGGTGTGTCACCGACAGGTTCAATATGCGTTTCATCTTTGGTATTATTTGATTCATCGACTGCTTGATTAATGGTAGTAACATTTGCTGGCACAACGTTTGACTTAAAAAAAAAAAAAAAAAAAAAAAAGTTGAATAATTTCGAAGTTCAAAAAAAAAAGTTTGTTTTTATGAGAAAAATATTGAATTAGAATCATCAGTCCTCATCTTTATGAGTATCCAAAACTGGACTTAAGTTTCAAATTTGAAATAGAGAATTGTATTTTCCATAATTTTCTTAAAAGAAACTAGAGTTTACGATCAAAACCCTTATTAGCTCAGATTTTACGGAAATAGTTTTATTTATCGATCCAAAAATAGACTTAAGTTTCACATTTGAACCAGAGAATTGTATTTTCCATAATTTTCTTACAAAAAACTAGAGTTTACGGTCAAAAACCCTTATTAGCTCAAATTTTACAGAAATAGTTTATTTTTCGATCCATTACAGGAATTAAGTTTCACATTTGAACCAGAGAATTGTATTTTCCATAATTTTCATACAAATAAAAACTAGAGTTTACGGTCAAAAACCCTTATTAGCTCAGATTTTATAGAAATAGTTTATTTTTCGATCCATAACTGGACTTAAGTTTCACCTACACCCAACGAATTGTATTTTCCATAATTTTCTTACAAAAAACTAGAGTTTACGGTCAGAAACCCTCAATAGCTTAGATTTTACGGAAATAGTTTTATTTTTCGATCCAAAATGGATCTAAGTTTCATATTAGAACGAGAGAATTGTATTTTCCATAATTTTTTTACAGGAAACTAGAGTTTACGGTCAAAAAAACCTTATTAGCTCAGATTTTAGGTTAGCAATTCGCCCCCCACTATCACACTATAACTACTCTAAGAGATCTTTCTGCCATCAATCCATCCCCCCAAAAATATTTTTTCAGAGATTTCTCGTTAAAAATTTTATTTCGAGTCATCCACATGGGTTTTTCGGTAGCAACTCGCCCCCCACTATCACGCTATAACTGCGCTAATATATCCTTCTGCTAATCAACCCATCTCCTCCAAAACCCTTTTCAGCCATTTCTCGTTAAAATTTTTATTTCAAGTCATCCACACTGGCTTTTCGCTCGCAACTCGCCCCCCACTATCACGCAATAAATGTGCTAAGACCTCCTTCTGCCAATCAACCAATCTCCTCTAAAACCCTTTTCAGCCATGTCCCGTTAAAAATTTTATTTCAAGTTATCCACACGGGTTTTTCGCTAGCAACTCGCCCCCCACTATCACGCTATAACTGCGGTAATATATCCTTCTGCCAATCAACTAATCTCCCCCAAAACACTTTTCAGCCATTTCTCGTTAAAAATTTTATTTCAAGTCATCCACACTGGCTTTTCGCTAGCAACTTGCCCCCCACTATCACGCTATAACTACGGTAATATATCCTTTTGCCAATCAACCCATCTCCCCGAAAACACTTTTCAGCCATTTCTCGTTAAAATTTTTATTTCAAGTCATCCACACGGGTTTTTCGCTAGGAAGTCGGCCCACAGTAAAGGTAAAGGGTAAAGGTAAAGGATGCGGCACTAGACCCTTAAGGTCCAAACCGGCGGTGCTGCCATTTCTCCTTAGAATTTCGTGGCCCTTCAGCCAGGAAGTTCGCTATCAGGGGCTGGGCGCCATCCATCACCTATAACTTTCGCAATACACCTTCCTGTTATTACTCATCTCCCCTAGAATACTTCTCCAGGTACCTCATTTAGAGCTGGGTTGACTCTGGCTAAGTCTTCACAGGGTCACACCACTGACCCGCTGTCCCAAACTAAGAAATCCTTCTGACCAATCAACCCAGGGATCGAAACCCGAATTCACGGATTCATCAAGCATCCAGCGCGCGTCCACTTAGCCAGAACGGCTCCACAGTACAGCACTATAAGTACTCTAAGACACCCTTCTGCCAATCAACCCATCTCCCCCAAAACGTTTTTCAGCCATTTCTCGTTAAAATTTTTATTTCAAGTCATCCACACGAGTTTTTCGCTAGCAACTCGCCCCCCCACAATCACGCTATAACTACGCTAATACATCCTTCTGCCAATCAACCCATCTCCCCCAAAACACTTTTCAGCTATTTCTCGTTAAAAATTTTATTTCAAGTCATCCACACGGGTTTTTCGCTAGGAATTTGGCCCACAGTACAACACTATAAGTACTCTAAGACACCCCGCTCCCATCACCATACCACTTGTGTATTATACAGAACACATCGAAGAAGTAAAGCTATCCGTTATAAAATTCTTTTCTTGGTATCTGCATCTCTCTTAGTATCAACTTTTTAGTATTGTATAACGTTAAACTCTATTTTAAGTTGACAACACTGTTCAAACACCAATTGTGTATTATACAGTACACATCGAAGAAGTAAAGCTAGGTCAAGTCATAAGACCATCCCTTATCCCTTTTTCCCCCACCTTCATACGATTCGATTCGCGAATGTTATCTAACTCTGTTTTTTTCCTATTATTCAAATAAGATCGTTCGTACAGTCCAATTCGCGAATCCCTTATCCCTTTTTTGCAAATGGCAATCAAACAATTTTGATTGTAGCATCCAATTTTTAGACAAGCAAATAGTATGTAGTTTCAAAACGTGTTTAATCACTTTGCTTGGAAAGGCGCCAAGGAACATTTTCGCTTTTTTAAAATGTCCACGTGTTACCACACTGTATATTATTGTGTAATTCCATATATTTTTTCATGTATTTTTAGGACTGTGTATATATACACCCAAATCCATATATACATGCTCTGGAAAGATGCCAAGGTACATAAGGCAAGCAAATCCATAAGTACATGCTCTGGAAAGGTGCCATGGAACGTAATCCACCCAAATAGCATAGGAAAGAACATAAGCGAAGCAAATAGCATGGGAAGGAACATAAGCCAAGCGAAATGGTACCTACTACTCTACTTGTGTCGACCCTAGAGTTTTTGTTTTTTCATCTTTGAACTATATGAACAAAATGGCTATCTTAAAATTTTGATCCGATACATATGGGGAAAAAGAAAATTGGGGGAGGCTAATTGCCCTCCGGTCAATTTAATTCTTAAAAAGGGCACTGGAACTTCCGATTTCCATGTGAATGAGCTCCTTATGAAGTTTATACGACCATCCCTTCCATAAGAACCATATATGTCCCCGGGGCATAACTTAAAAACTTGTCCCGGGCTCTGGGGGTTATGTCGACCCTGGAGTTTTAGTTATATGATATTTGAACTATTTATAACAACAAGACTATTTCAAAATTTTAGGATATGCATTTCGTGAAAACAGGGCGTGGGGGGGGCTAGTTGACCTCCGATCTCTATTGACTTTTAAAAATGGCACTTGAACTTTCAATTTCCAATTGAATGAGCCCCCTTCAAAGTTTACACGAGCACTCAGGGTTGTCCTCTTTCATAAAAAAACTTTATATACCCCCAAAACATAACTTACATCCCTTTCCACGGGCTCTGGGGGTGGTTTTGACCCCGAAGTTTTTTTTTAATATGATCGTTTGATTATTTTGAGCAAAATGACAATCTCAAAATTTTGATCGGATGCATTTGGGAAAAAGAGGGCGTAGGGGGGGGGGAGATGCCCCCGATTACTTTTGACTCTTAAAAAGGGAAGTAGAATTTTCAATTTACGATCAAATGAGCCCACTCTGAAGTTTACATGACCGCCCCTCGCATAAAACTTTATATGCCCCCGGGGCATGACTTACAAGACTTACCCCGGACTCTGGAGGGTTGTATAGACCCTGGAGTTTTGCTATCTCATCTTTGATGTATTTTGAATAAAATGTTAGTCTCAAAATTTTGACTGGATGCATTTGCGGAAAAGGGGCTTGGACGAGGTTAATTGCCCTCCGATCCATTTTATTCTTAAAAAGGGCACTGGAACTTCTGATTTCCATGTGAATGAGCCCCCTCTGAAGTTTATACGACCATCCCATCCATACAAACCATATATACCCTCAGGGCATAAACTAAAACACTTGCCTGGGTTCTGGGGGGTGTCGACCCTGGAGCTTTGTTATCAGATCTCTGAACTATTTATGACAAAATGACTATTTCAAAATTTTTATCAGATACATATGGAGAAAAAGTGCGTGGGGGGCTAGTTGACCTTCGATCACTTTTGACTTTTAAAAGTGGCACTAGAGCTTCCTATTTCCAATCGAATGAGCCCCCTCCGAAGTTTATACGACCACCTTTTCAGTATGAAATGCGTTGCCTCTGATATAGTCCAAAGGTCGAAAAACAATTCCCTCAAGATTGACACAACTCCCCATAGCCTTCGGTGGTAAGGGCTTTAAGTAATGTAAGTTGTCCAATGTTTAACTATAAAGTTTTTATTGATGGCTAAGGGATGGTCTTATAAACTCTGGAGGAGGCTCATTCGGTTGGAAATCAATAGTTCCTGTTCACCCTTTAAGAATCCAAAGTAATTGGAGGGCAACCAGCCCCTTTCTTTACACGCCATATTTTCCCCAAATGGATCCGATCAAAATAATGATATAGCCATTTTGTTCAAAATAGTCTGAAAGTCAAATAACCATGGTTCCGGGGTTAACAATCCTGTCAGCAGCCACGGGGGGCAACGGTAGTAGGTTATGCAAGTTGCTTTTTGTTAACATTTTAGGTTGTTTTTTTTTACTAAGAAAAGAAGGCTTGTTTGATCATGGATATCCAGAAAAGCTTAGAGTGTTAAGTTCAAACTTTAAAGAAATGCTGAGAAGGATGCCAAACGCATTCAAAAAAACACTTTTTCCTTTCTCTGTGAAAAGGAAATATCAGCATTTGCATCTAAGGAACATCTAACGGATTCAGCCGTCACATATTTAGGGGAATGTTTGGGGGATCTTTAACTAAATCAAAAGATACTGCTTGCATCCAGTTTGACAAGAAGACGTATCTGCGATATCTCAAGAACAGCTGAGGTTATTAAGTCTAGACTTTCAGAGCATGTTGAAAAACTGTCGTAGTGCAACCAGTCCCCCTCCCATGCCCTTTTTGGCTTCAATCTCCCAAAAACATTATGAGCAAAATTTTTGTATAGCCATCTTATTCAAAATAGTCGAAATGCCAAACAGCTACTCTTTCAGATATACCCCCCCCCCCCTATTGCTTCATGTTTTGTTTTTTTCCACCAAACCCTTAAGACCCTCATGTTTTCTATGATCATTTATTTTAATTTCTGTTGGTTTTGGGTTTCATTATTCTTTAATGAATGAGTCGTAATTTCTCGTCATTTTGAATTTGAATTATTATAGAAATTTATTGAACTTGAAATATGGATATTTACTTTTCTGTGAAAAGCTTTTTTTGGTCAAATCTTTTTAATCAATTTAAAGAAAGCGTATATAATGTGCTAAAAAAGGCTTTAAAATTACTTTCGACTGCATCGGTTCTTGAAACCTGAAGTAGACCAAAATTAAAATTAAAATCATGTTGCCATCAAGCCATGGCTAATCAAACAGTTTGTGGGGACTTTTTCTGGTATTTGGAGAAGGGGGGGGATCGGGTGTTACGTGGGAGGATCTTTCCACGGAGGAAGTTTTCATGGGGAAAAGGAAAATTGCTATTAAGGGGGTGCCGGATTTCCCAATACTATTTAAAAACGATCAGAAATTAAATGAAAAAAAAAAACAATTTTTCCAACTGAAAGTAAGGAGCAACATCACAACTTAAAACGAACAGAAATTATTGCGTATATAATTAGCCTCGCCCCCTAGTCATTAACTCGCTTTTTACGCTAAGGTTTTCTTTGTACTTTCATCAGAGCTATTTATTCTAATTAACGGCCTTTGTTATTAAGGGTTCTTAAAGAATCGGAACAAAATTTGAATTTTAGCGTAAAGAGCGAGGTATTGAGTGGGTGGCGAAATCCCTAATGTACGTAATACCAATATACGAATATTGAAGTTCGTTACGTAAGTTAATTCGCAAGTTAAGTCAGAACAAAATTTCGAGAAAGCCATTTAGCCAAAAAAAGTAAAATTAATATGCAAATTTTGTTTTAATTATTCATGTAGGGTGAGCCAAAATCAAAGCTGCATTAATTCAGAAATGATCAGAAATTAAATAGAAAATAAGTTTTTTTTAACTGAAAGTAAGGAGCGAACAATAAAAACTTTAGCGTAAAGAGCAAGACGCTGAGGAGGGGACAGCCCCTTTCATATACGGAATATTTTCTTTTCATTTTAAGTTTTAATGTCGCTCCTTACTTTCAGTTAAAAAAACTTGTTTTATTTTTATTTAATAGGAGAAAAAGCCAAGATAGATAGTCTGAGTGAGAGGCAACGCTGGCATAAGCCTTTTTCAGGATTGTATATCCATCCATCAAGGGCAGAACTAAGGTAGATAGTCATAGAACTATGGTTTTATCGTTGTTTTTTGGTTGACTCATGAGGGACAATGTCCACAGTACTTGTATGCAAAAGGGGGGGGGGGACGGAATTTGCTTGGACTTACAGGCGAACAAGTGACCGAAGCTTAATGGGCTTGCCCGCTTTGAGTTTTATATGGACTACCGTGTTTTAGGATCGACACATTTTCTCCTGATTAATAATAAACTTTCAGTTTGAGTAGACTGGATCCAGCGGGCTTTGGCGGATGGTTTCAGTTAAACGGGGGTTCAGTTGCACGGCGGTTCAGTTAAATAGGGTTCAGTTGAACGGGGGTTCAGTTGCACGAAGGCTCAGTTACACGAGGGTTCAGTTGTAAGGGGGTTCAGTTATGCGGAGTTTCAGTTACATGGGGGTTCAGTAAAATGGGTTTAGGTTGCACGGGGGTTCAGGTTCATGAGGGATCAGCTAAAGGGGATTCAGTTGCATTTGGGTTCAGTTTCAAGAGGGTTCAGCTGCACGAGGGTTAAGTTGCACAAGGGTTCAGTTGCACGGGGGTTTAGTAGTACGGTGGTTCAGTTACATGGGCTCAGTTACACGAGGTTTCAGTTACACGCACACCAAATTTTATGTATTTGAAATTACCATAAACAGCCAGTTCTTTTCGTTTATACGTATATTGTTATAAAAACTCTGAGTTTTGGTTATTGTTTAGCAGGAGTCACACCTTGCTTACGGTTCGATGCCAGGAATTGTTTGATGCATAAAATGATAAGGGTACTAATATAGTGCTACAGAGAAAGACTGACACCAAAAAGACTGTTTTGGGAGATACAAATTAGTTTTCCCTTTAAAAGCTTGATTGGTTCTTTTGCAAAAATATTAAGCCAGTAAAAAGAATCGCAAGTTGTTTTATCACAACGTATATGAAAGTAAACTTTTTTTTCTCTGTGGTTGCAGTGGTACTATTCAGGGACTCCTGAGGCAAATGACAATTTTTTTTTATGTAAAAAGGGTTCAATGTACTTGATTTTATATGGGCCTTGCGGTGCTTATCCTGCAACACTGAACATTTTTCAAAAAGAGGGAAATGTCAAAATTGTGAGGAAAAATCTTAATTCTGAAGCTAGTAGCTTATATGAAAAATGTTGAGCAACTTTTGTCTCTTTGTCAGATTATCCATTTCTGTAAAATGAATTTAGAAAGGCTTCATGTTCTTGACAGAAATGTTCTTTGCCCTTTTTGGAAAATTACATTTTAGAAGAGATGCCTTTTTAAGGGAAAGGAGAAGGTTTTTTAATGCATTTAAATAAAGAATTAATTCAATTAAAGGTACATTACCTCGTCTCATATCTGATGAAGCCTTTATCATTGAACAATAGAAATAAACATTTTGGTAATTGATTTTAATATAATCTCATATTTCTAATTATAAATTATGATTCTGAAGTGATTAAGCTTTAAGTTGTATGAAAAAACTTGAAACAGAAAAAGGAAAAGAAATTACACATGTAAGATAGTTTTTAGCTGGAGCACAGCCGTGACAGACTTGCTCTGGTCCAGAAAAAGACCGACGAATTCGATATCCTACTGAAACCTGACAGGAAGACATCTTGAAAGATAGAAATTTTAGGACACTACAGGTGCCACCCAGTAGATGCTCTGATATGCTCTATTGTCTGTCTGCATAAATGATCCTGGTAAGTTGTGCCTTGGAGTATTCCTAGTAAGTTATGAGGGTGAGCTTTTCTAGTAAGCTACAATGGTGAATTTTCTGAGGTACATCTCGGTATGTGTTTCAGGATAAATTTATATTGATCCGCAAATCTAAATTCTAGTGAATTTCTGAGGCAGTTTCGAGTAGATTTATTTAGAAGGATATCGATAGATTTCCTAAAGAAAATTTCATTAATATTCTTAACCGAAAACCGGTAGATTCCTTTAATTAATCTCTGACACATTCTTAGATTCAGCAGGAATTCCAGTAGATTTAGTGGCCCAAATTCCGATAGCCTTTATTGCCTGAACCGAATTACAGTTGATTCCCCTAGATTGTGGGCCGTATCAAGGAGGGATGGGGCTTCGAGGTTTTGATCCCTCCCCCGAAATGTCTGTCCGACTCATATAAACGTAACAAAAATGAATATAAACCAATTTTTGATACGTCTTTTAAGGTTTTCTTGGACCCCCCCCCCCCAAAAAAAAAAAAAACAGGGTACGACCCTGATTAGGGTAGATTAGAATAAATAGCTCTTTTGAATGTACTAAAAAAACTTTTGTGTCAAGTGTGAGATATTGACGAGGGTATTGAGTTTCTGTTGATAATTTTTTTAGTACTTAAGAAAAACATCTTATTGTCCTAATTAAACGAGCCTTGTGTTTCCAGAGTCGTTCTTGAGGAATTGGGACACAATTCAAACTTTAGCGTAAAGAGCAAGTTGTTCAGAAGAGTGCGACCATCCTCATGTATGTAATAATTTCTATTCGTTTTAAGTTAAATGTTGCTTATTACTTTCCATTGAAAAAAGTTGTTTTTTCTATTTAATTTCTGATCATTTTTTAATAATGCTAGGAAATTTGGCTTCAACTTCACAAAAATATCCCTCCTTCCTACGGATATATCCTCTAGACAATTCAATCCTGGTGAAAATTTATCCTGGACGATTATCCATACCATCTCCACGCGTGAAATTAAGTCGACAAGGAGAAAGCAAGACGTGAAAAAAAATTTCGCGTAAGAATTTCGGCAAATTCCCCCAGTGTAAAATTTTTCCTGAAAAACTCAACATTGGAGTGGAATTGACCACCGCTGATTATAACTGTGCCCAACACTGGCACAACTTATTGAAGTAGAATGCCTCGCGGCCACCACTATTGTAACTTATATATAGTGTATAGTAATATCCTCTTGCGGTATACCCTATTCTAGGGTATGGTAACGTGATCGAACGATTAAAAATGCCAAACTCCGGGCTAAGGTTTCCACCAGCTGGTTTACCACTAATATCTCTAGCCCTCTATTACCAATTATGGCTTAAATTAATCACCTATTGGCTCACTAGAGAAATGGGAGGAGTAATTACAACTCTGGGTAATCTTCAAACAAATGTGCAATATAGTTTTGTTTCGTCTCTATTGACACATCAATAAATTGACTAAATGCTTTGGGGCTACGACGCATAAGTTTCATGCAATAATCCCAAGCTGGAGACACATTTTCTATGATATCGTCAATCATTCTTTGACTGAAGATTCTCTTCTGCATAGACAATCTTTGAAATTCATCATTTAAATTTAGGCATTTTTCCAAAGTAACGAGTTTTCCTATGGTTTTCTATCTGTCCGCTGTATTCATTTTTTCAATATTGACCATCATACTGCTTTTGTTAACTAACTAATATACCAAAAAAAGAAATCCTTTACTTCAGATACCCTTCAAAAGGTGATTGACTATTGGTCCTAGTAGAGAGAGTAAACAAGTGATGACCAAATAAATTACCTAACCAGAAAATAATTTTTTTTTGGATTTGGAAACATTTTTATTTCAAAATTTCAATTAAATATGTATCACAGGTTTACTTACTAGCATACTTATTCAATTCATTTATTCAATTCAATTTTTCAATTCATTATGCTTAATAGCATAAGCATATTTAGCAATTAATTTATTCAATTCGCTTATCCAATTCATTATGCTTAATAGCATACTTATTCAATAGTAATAGTATTCTATATACTCACCAAAACACAGAGATTTTAACCTACTCCTAAAACTAGCAATATTTTTTTCAACTAATAATTCATTTGGTAAACTATTATAAAACCCTGGTCCCACATGACGGATAGAGAAGAATACTCTTTGAGTTGAAGCCTGAGGTTGTCTTATCTGGGATGCTGTTCTGGTTGAGTATTCATGGACATTACATCCAGCCACAAACATTTGACCGAAACATTGTGACAATAATCCACGCTCATATTTAAACAAAAACAAAGCTGAATAAATTTTAGAAACTCCGTGTAAAGGCAGAATATGTCGTTCAGCATATCTCGTTCTCACTTATGCACCTTCTTATCACCACGAAACACTCTAATAGCTGAGTTCTGCTTCTCACGAAGCGGAAGTAGATGTGTCGGGAAAATACTCGACCAAACGAAATTACAGTACAATAGGTACGGGTGAACAGTAGAAAAATACAAAGACCTTATTACATCACAGGGGAAAAAATTCTTCAGCTTTCTCATAATCCCAACATTCCTTGCAATCGTACTACTTAACAACTTTTTTTGGGGTTTATAACTTAAACATTCATCTATCAGGACACCAAGGTACTTGACAGCCTTTAGTCGCTGCATTGAAGTATCAACAAGTCTAAGCTCATTAATCCATGGATAGTAATTGGGGGTTCTTCCGTAAACTAGAAACTGTGATTTATTGTTATTTAACCCTAGTTTGTTAGCTGTAGTCCATTTCCCAATTTGGTTCATACACGTAATAAGCTTCCCCATGAGTTGTAGTTCCGTCTTCGCTGCCACTGTAAAATGCGCATCCTCCGTAAATAGCACAATAACTAACTTTATGGTTTCGCCAACGGAAAAATTCAGGTCAAACGACAAACCCTCTACAGCTCCGCACAATTAATTAATGAAGATTAAAAACAGTGTATGCCCGAGCACAGACCCTTGTGGTACACCATATTCAACTTTCCTTGTACCCAATACGGCACCTCCAACACTCACATACAATGAACGATTATGAAGGAAAGACCTTAAAAGGCCACGAAATCCACAATTATCAAGTTTTGCAAGCAGAATACCTTGATCAACCGAATCAAAGGCTTTCACAATATCGAGGAAAACTGAGCCGCTTTCCAATCAGCATCCAGGGCATCATTTACAAGCGTCACCAAAAACAGAACGGCCTGATCCGTCGACATTCCTCTTCGGAATCAAAACTGGGTTGGACTTAGAAGTCTCCGCGATTCTAGAAATTCAAACATTCTACCAGTTATCATCTTTTCAAACACTCTACTTAACACTGAGAGAAGAGATATAGGTCTATAATCATGGAAAGAATTCTTATCACCACCTTTAAAAAAAGAAATAACTTTAGCCGACTTAAAGCAATCGGGAAAAATACCACATTTCATAAAGTGATCAAATAGGTACACCAAATGCTCTAATACAACTGGAAATACATGCTTCAAAACTTTCAGGGAAAAATAATCACTAGGTTGCAGCGGGAGCTGCAACCTAGCCCAAAGTAGCCCAAAGTAAGAGCGAACCACAGCCCAAAGTAACCAGAAGTTAAAAAACGCGTTTGTAAAAGAACTGCCTAGTGAAAAAAAGAAGTTGCCATCTGACACTAACTCAGAAATATTAACTAAAATTTCGGTTCGTCTTAAAAGGAAAAGTTTATTGTGAAAAGACGTTTACGGCAATTTCAAAAAAGCCTCAACCCCTCGAAAATGGCATCAGATCAAAATAAAAAGTCTACCTTTAGAATCATCAAGGTCAAAAACCTTTCACAGGGAACTTACAGTCCCCCTCCTTGAACAACAAGAAAAATCACTTTTTTGCATCGGTAGCACTGATCTGTCTCCGGTTTTTTTTCATGTATTTTTTTTTCTCAACAAACCTAGCGGGCTACCAGAACATCATAGAGAGATGCTTAATGTCTCGTTCAAAAGTTTTTTCTAAAATAGGACTTTTTGCGTCATTTCTCAAGGGGTGGCACTACAGGCACCAGAGCATCGTAGACAGATGTTTTATAGCTCACATAAAAAATATTGCTCATAGCTACGTCTTTCATATAAATTCATCAGCAAGTTCCAAATGACACCAAAAACGGCACTTTTGGTGCCGTGTCTCAAGTGGAAAACCTGGGGCTCTTAGGCTAGCAGAACTTACAAGATTGATGTTAAATGGCTAATTTGAAAGCTATTGCTCATATATTAGGGATTTTTTTCAATTTTACCATTCGTAAGTGTGATATAGCACTGAAAATATTGTTTTTGGTTTCATTTCTTAAGTGGAAAAGCTCTGAAGTACAAAACAGTGGTAGAAAGGACCCTATAACTCCCAGCGGGAGTCCAAATATGGGCATAGCCTCCCTAGGGAGAACACGTGGTTAATGGGGTCAATAACCTCTCTTCCAAGGTCAAGTCATATCCCTCACCCCTGCTGCCATCTACAATTTATTTTAATGCTGACGGGACTCTTAATATGGGCATAGAGTCATTAGGAAGAACACGTGGTTAATGGGGTCAATGACCTAAATTTCCAAGGTCGATGTTGTTGTTGATGTTGTAAGTGCACGCTCTCAGCGAATGTCAAGGTGTCCAGAAATAGGAAACAGTATTTGTTGTTGTTATTGTTTTGGGATAGTGCACTCTCTCAGCGAATGTCTAGGTGTCCATAAATAGGAAACAGTTATTGTTGTTGTTGTTGTTCTGTGCATGCTCGAGGCGAATGTTATGAGTTTCCAGGAAACAGTTAGATCACATGTTTCCTTCTCAGCCAATCAGAGGGCTTGCTTACATAACAATTCACCCTTGAGATTTCGTATACAACGGACATGCATTGTGATTAAATTATTAGAAACTATTGTGACACAATGGATATAACAACTGACATAATTGATGACATAAGAATGGATAAATTTGACTCTTTAGAAGCCTTGGCAACCTCTATTTACTATGTAAGTTCCGTTTTAGTACATTTTCAAAATAAAATTATTTTCATTGATCACCCTCCAGTATATCTAAGTCCCCCCCCACCCCCCCATATGCTATCTTTATACTCGATAGAAAACATAAAATATGTTCTTTTTACCCACAAAACCTAACCCCCCCCCATTGTTTTACAATGATAATTCTTTTTTGTTAAATTTATACAATTTTAAGCATTCTATATCCTAGCTAAAAGCGACCACTGGCATCCGTCAATTCTTAAAGCATTATACCGTTCTGTTTTGACCTTATGCTCTGCGCAAGGTTAAAATTAGCTATCACCCTTTTTCTGTGTGTTTACAATAACGGCGGCCAAGTCAAAGGAACTGTTCCTCCGTCAAAATTAAAACACTTTTCAGACAATTGCAATAATTTAGCACATGTCTATGCAATCTCTATTTGGAGAAGTGAAATCTCGTTATTTTCAAATTAAGGTCTAACAATATATTTAGGACATTGGTGAAAGGGGGAGGGGGCCATGCCTCTATTCTATCGCCATCATTGTAAAGTGAAAACTTCGCATGAAAAGTAAGGGGCCCGGGATTTCTAAGAAAAAATGATAGCTTTATTTTGTCTGCAAAATTTACATCCTAGATTGTAATTTAGGCCTATAAGCTGCTGCTGGGTTAACAATCATTTATCTATTTTAAAGTCTACAGACGGGAACATTTTAAAAAATTTTCTGAAAGGTAAAAATAGAAACATTGATTTCTATCCTAATTGATTTCTCACAAGTTTTCTCACAATATGATTTCCATGCATAGCATATTTCTCGTAAATTTTACTTATTGCATTGCTTTTTTGGCTTAGGGGCGGGGGACCACTTTGTGATAAATGCTTTCTCTACAAAATTACGGCTAGGGGTGGGGGGTACTAATGTTTATTCTGTGAAAAAGGGAAAATTATTTCAATACTTATTTTTTCTCTTCTTTTAAGGCAAATTATGAAGAATGTATGGCCCCTCCACCTAAGAGGGCAAGAGTGGATGTGGCAGCGCCATCAGTGGCAGCCACTATGTAGTCTGGGAAAAAGCCAAAAAGAGAATGGGGCATGAGGAAGGAGAACCCTGCTGCCTCATCGGTGCAAGCCCGTAACATCGCCGCCTCGTCCATTCTCCATCATGCATTGCCTGGGCCTTTAAGAGCTGCACCACCAACACAAGGTCCACCGATGCTACAGCATGCTTCGCCTGGGCCATCCGGCACCCCAGGATTGTGCACCCCAGGAAGTGCTGCCAGGATTTGCAAATGTGAGCATTTTTCCTACCTATCTTATAGAAATACATATCTATTTCTTCCAATGTCTTTTCTTTTCACTATTTTTCAACACTTTGTAAAAGTGTATCTCAGCGGGATATTAAAATATTAACCCCTTGCCCCCAACCATTGTTTTCTCTGCGCCCCCCTCCCTCGGAGATATCTAAATATAATGTCATTTTTTGGCCAAGAAACCGCTCTTTTTTTCTATTCTATACTATGTTATCTGTTGCTATAGCTTCGATATCTCATAAGCGAATATTTTTAGGTAATTTTCTAGTTTTTACTGCTATCTCTCACCGCTATGAAACTCAAAATGCTATTTTTCACAATTGAATACTATTGTTTTAATCTTTGGCTTAAAGCACCACACAAGCATATAAATAGATCTGTTTCACCCCTTTTCCTGTCTTGTTGTATCATTAGCGGTTAGGCCAAGTCTAGGATTTTAATGCTTGTACGTAATTCTGTGTTTATTTCTGAAAATAGCGGAATTGTTTGCAAAATTAGCAATAGATATTTAGGAAATTGGAATTCTATGTAAGAGCGAAACAAGTTATATCCCCAAAAATAATAATTGCTATTTATGACATTGTTGAAAAGGGGGGGGGGGGGCATTGTAGCCCTCGAATCTTTTTGGTCTTACATAGAAAGTGCAGTCAATTACTGCTAATGCTCAGCATTTGAAACTCTGTGAATGCTATTCTGTTCACAATTGAATATTCCATAGTTTTAAGAGAGAAGGCTGCAGAGATTATCCCATTTATCTATCTGACACATATGGACTGTCTAATTTGCACTGAATATTTTTAAAATAGCTTTCAATCTTACAACTTGCCGCCAAGATTTTAGCGATGGAAAACATTCTGACAATGTCTGAGTTAACGGTTTCCAACATTTAATTGTTGTATTTTCCTCATCTGAAGTTCAGTCTTGGAAATCGGAACATACGCGCGGCTTACAATAATTAAGCTAATGAGTCCTAGACATCCCAGTGTAGGGGAAATTAGAGAGAGAGAGAGAGAGAGAGAGAGAGAGAAACGACTTATGATCTAACAATATTTTTTTGGACATTATGTAAACGGTTGGGAGCCGCCAAGGCTCCCGGGAAGTGCTGGTGGGCTCGAGAAGAACTGGAGGAAGCGCCGCGGGAAGTGCAGCGGGCCCGCTACGCACCGCAGGAAGCGCTGCAGGAAAGCGCCACGATGACCGGCTCGGAGGCGGGGGGAGCATTAACTAGTGGAAATTGGGAACGGGGGTTGTTTGAACAAAATCAAATTGTCAATTTTATGTAAAGCGGCATTTTAGATTGTAAATATCTTATATTAAGTTTGATATTTTGGAATTTTCAGTTGAATTAACCAAATGCTACTATGCACATACTGCTACTACTACTATGCGCCGACTTTAAATAATAATCCAAATTTTAAAAACAGTAGGGGTGATTTGAACACTATGAAAATAAGCTATTTTTTTCATTTATAGGTTGGACGACCTTTGGTCCCTTATTCGATGTCACCATCGTCCTCCTCTGCTGGTTATGTACTGGACACTTCGGTGTACTTCCAGAGAAATTCCGCTGATAGTGACTCTGTAGTGGAAATTCCAGATAATGTTGATATGTTTATAGAAACTATTTTAAATGTAGATTATAGTGCAGTTTAGCAGGGGGAATTTAGCCCAAATACACTACAGCTTTTGGACGATTTTACCCGGGACTTAACTGGGAACCCTCCTCATCCAGCCTCCTATACCCTAACGAGTTCACTTCAAACAACTGAATTGG
Organism: Artemia sp. Qi Xiang Cuo; assembly: GCF_049724085.1. Lineage (NCBI taxonomy): Eukaryota > Metazoa > Arthropoda > Branchiopoda > Anostraca > Artemiidae > Artemia > Artemia sp. Qi Xiang Cuo. The sequence goes on from NC_142808.1 coordinate 39,850,685, forward strand.
AACATTCGCATACCCCAAATATTGTTGAACAACTTGGGGGAGGGGGAGGGGATGATATACAAGAGGGTGAGGGGGGTACAACTTTCCCCGATTTTCAGCTGTCCAACACAATTTTAAATGCAATAGTTGTTTACACTGCGACTTTTGGGGATCCATTTAACTCACTAATGGAGGGAAAATTTGTGTTTGATCCCATAGAAATTGTGCATGCCTATGTAGATAAAATTCGTGCACTACTAGAGAACCAAATTCAATTGTGGGGAGGTAGGGATTCAATTAAGTTTTCTATTGTTTTAAAGGTGTTTTACTTAAATGAGGGGAAAAGCGAAGTTTATTATCATTATGAACATTCCGAGATGCGTTTGATTTATTCGAATTTAGAAAATTTTGAGGGTGCTTTCATCGAGTGGGTGGGGCAAATTATTGCGTATCTTGAGAACTTTAACGAAAACGGTAGTGGGTCTGTAGTTTTATTTATTGAAAATTTAAGTGTAAATATTTGTAAATTTAAGAAAAATTTTATTTGAAGAGGGGGGCATAGGGATGAGGGTATAGTTTTAAAATATAATCCAGATTTAGAAGGTTGTCGTGGTGTCCAGAAGATCTGTTTTGAAACAGGACAAAAATGTTTCAGGTATGCTTTCCTCATATCAGCATTCGAGCCTCTAGCACGTGACGCTACCAAGACGAATTTAGACGATTGGGCTGTACATGGGAAGGAAGGGTTCAATTTCCCCGTTGTAGATTTCTCGTGTTTAGAAGGAAAATACCCAGTAACGCTACGATCTATTGATATTTTTGAAAGGGCTAATGCCCATTTAAATATCGGCGTTACTGTGGTTCAGTATGAAACTGAATTTGAAGATGGGATTCGTTTAAAAAAGAAGGGGTTGGTATTCCCTCTAAGGGGCCCGTCAGTTGATTTGGTCAAACGCTGGGTTTGGTTGTTGTATACACCTCCTAGTGAACCGAATGCAATTGGCCATTTTAATCCTATTACAGACATTAGTAGAATTCTGGGAGAGGGTAAAAAGGGATGGAGGGTTCGTTTCTACTGTCCAACATGCCTCTCTAGATTTTGGACTGAATTAAAGTTGCAAAATCACATGAGGCATTGTAGCCGGCATGGCTACCAGACAGTGGAAACGGTTTCAGGGGATAGGGCCATTTTACGCTTTAAAAATTTCCAGAACACCCTCCTCCAGTGCAAAAAATATCTTTGGACTGTGAAGCTAAGCTGGTGGAGGTGAATGATCCCGAATTTCCAAACCGAGTCAAAGAACATCAAGCTATTGCAGTGTCCTATGCTCATGCGCAAAGAGATAGTTCTAACACCATGTGGTTGTTAGAAATAGTAGAGACATTGAATGAGAACGAGTGTATGCTCAAGGCAGTGACTAAACTAATTGGCACAGCTAATGGTGTTATTTCTCGTTTGAGAAATACCCATTACCCAATGGTTTTGTCTGCAGAGGATCGTCTCGCGATTAAAGATAAAAAAATACGTTGGGTTTGTAAGGGTGAGTTTGTAGAGGGGGATAAGGGGACTAAAGGGAAAAGAGGGGGGAGGGGGAAAGTCAGGGACCATAATCACTTTTGGTAGGAAATATCCTCTGGGAGTAGTAATTTTAGAGGGGTTGCGCATCAATCGTGTAACTTAAATGTTAGCCAGCAGTTTTTTATCCCTGTTTTTATTCACAACTCAAATTATGACTTAAAATTTATTTTTCCGGCCCTGGCACATATGCCTAGCGAAGGAAGGGGGAGTAGATAGTCCATGGGTAAAGAATTCATTTACCTATAACAATATTCCCAAATCGGCCGAAAAGTTGTTGCTTCTCGAGCTGAAATGGCAGGCACTGGATAATGGGCATACATGTTGGAATAAAATCAGGTTTTTATATTCCTTTAGTTTTTTTCCCAAGGCATTGAGTCGATTAATTCAAGTGCAGAAAAGCGACAATTTTGATAGCTTTCCATTGCTTAAACAGCACTTTCCAGACGGTGAAATGTATGATCTGTTGACCTGCAAAGGTATATATGCTGTTCTGAAAGGTATATTATTACTGTTCTGAAACTACCTCCAATTGAAGCTTTTTACAATTCACTGACCAGCAGTGAATGCACAGCCGAGGAGTATTAGTTTGCCAAGAAGGTTTGGTCTAAGGGGGATTGTAAAAATGGGTTGGATTATTGTAGACTGTACTTGGCCAGTGACGTTTTGACTCTGTTGGATATAGTCTGTAAGAAAACAGACCAAATCTATTCAGAGTTCGGGTTAGATATAGGCTATTATTTTTCCACACCACATTTAGTGATGGATTTGATTTTAAAAATTAGTAGGGAGGAAATAGTCCTAATCACCGACGTAGATCAGCACCTTTTTGTAGAGAGTTCAATGAGGGGAGGTTATGTTTTTCATGGGGACCGCGTCTTATCAACTGATCCGAGCGGACAAAGCACCGGTGCAAAATCAAATGCAGTATTCTTGGACATGAACTCATTGTACCCCTCGGCAATGTCTCACTACTCTTTGCCGTGTGGGAACTATCAATGACTTGAGAATCCTTGTGTGTTCCCCGACATTAACAACGTCGAGGACAATGGGCCACAAGGATGGTTCTTTGAAATTGACGGTCATATTCCGCTGGCGCTTCACGACTCCGCCAAAGATTTTGTTTTTCCCTGTATCAATCGACCCGTGAGCAGGGATTCATTGAGCCCCTATCGATCGATCATTGGTTGAGGATATGGGGATGCACTGGACTCCCTCTAAACAAAAACTGATTGCTGATTTGGACCCTAAGGAGAATATCGTTGTTCACAATGTGCTTTTGCACTGGATGGTGAGCAATGGTTTCAAAATCATCAAAATACACAGGGTCCTGCAGTTCAATCAGCGACCTAATTTGAAAACGTTTATCGATACTTGTGTCGATAAAGGCTCTAGGGCAAACTCAAAGGTGGAGAAGGAATTGTACAAACTCATCCTAAATTTAGCGTTTAGCAAAATGTGTGAAAGCGTAAGTAATAGATCTCGCTGCGACGTTGTGACTGACCCTCTAGAGTGTCCACGAATTATTGCCGATCCCAATTTTACATCGTTCACAAGCATAGAGGCTAGCATGGTTCTTCTACACAGGCGAAAGCAAAATGTGGTACTGAACAAGAATATTGCAGGAGGCAGTTCAGTACTGGAAATTTCCAAAAAGCTCATGTTGTCGTTTTTTTAAAAATTTTGCAATGTTCAATGGCCACCGGAGGGGGAGGTTAAAGTTTAATATGGTGATACAAATTATATGCGGTTAAATGTAAATTGGACTGAAGATTTATTGGGTGATTTAGAAAAGGGGGAACACATCAGCTCGCGGATGGATTTCACCAACTGGAATCCATCACTCTACCCCGAGTTGGTGAAACGTCAAGCTCCTAACCAACAATTAAGGTTAAAATCAGAGACGGGGAGTGATTTGATATCCAGGGGGGTGTTCCCGGGCCCTAAAGTTTCGTGCGTTGAAACACATAGTGGGGATGAAAAGAAGGCGTGTAAAGGGGTGCCTACACATTTTGTAAAGAGCAATTTCAACATGAGTGTGTACAGAGACTGTGTAGAAAGTAGCCTAGTGCCGAGAGCACAAGTGCTTGCAATTCGCTCTCTACAGTATAGAAATTATACTGTGAGAGTGGAAAAGAATGCAATGTCATGTATATCTGACAAAGTCTATGTGCTCAAGAATGGTGGGAGTGTCCTACCTCATGGCCACTACCGTATTTCAGACCGAGTTGAATGCATAGACTATCGCAATCAACTTGGTCTGGATAAATTAACCTAACTTGAACTAACCAACTAACCATCACCAACCTTTCATAGGGTAAATAACCACCACCACCACCACCACCACCACTGACCCAACTAACGAACCCAACCACTAACCTGTAGCAGTGACGACAACTATTGCACTGTTTTTTACCCGCGGTTCTCGAGGGGTGGGGGGCCCGGCCCGCGGCCGGCTCCCGGGGGGTCCCACCCGCGGCCGCCCCCGGTGGGTGGGCGGCCTTCGGTCCCGTGGCCCTGGGGGGGACCCCACTTTTGAATTCACAATGTTCAACTGTGCTAGTTCATGTTCCATGGGTTTTCTGTTGTTTTCAAGTGCTCATGTTTTGTACAGAAAAGTGTGTGTTTGCTACTAATGTAAATAAAGTGTTGTTGTTGATGGACAATGTGTTTAAAGACAATAAGTGTTGTTCATGTTGATGGACAAAAAGTGTTTAAAGACAATAAGTGTCATTTTTATCATTGTTCATGTTGAACAAATAGAGTTTTTATGTTGTCGAAATAAATACTGCCATGAAATATTGTCAGGTTCTTGTTGAACATAATGTGTTATTCTTATGTTGTTGTTCATGTTGAACAAATAGAGTTTTCATGTTGTCGAAATAAATGACCATGAAATATTGTTGTTGTTCTTGTTGAACAAGTGTTATTCTTGTCTTTGCAGTTCACTTTGTACAAATATTTGTTCTCATGTTGTCGAAATAAATGCTGACATGAAATATTGTTTTTTTTGTTGTTAAACAGTACCAGATAGATCTATGGGAAAATTATTGCTACTACTTATTCATTGGACACGTATGATTTACAGTTAGTTGTAGTTCAACTGTTGTCAGCAGCAGCAGCAACATGTATCAATTTAAAACACCATTCAAATCGTTTCTGTGTGGGCCCTCAATGTCAGGGAAAACAACACTTTTAACTAAAATAATTCAAAATTGCGATAAAATGTTTTTGGAAAAACCGAAAAAAATCTACTATTGCTATAGTATTTGGCAGGAGTCCTATGATCAAATAAAAGCTATTGCTACAACCATACCGATACAGATTATCAGAGTGATTGTTTCTTTAATAGCATTGAACTAAGCATGTGGTTCATTAACTTCAATTTTGCTGACTTCATAGACCAGTTATGAATGGTCACGTTGCACCTGCTTTCCAGTTGCTCTCGCCATAAACACATTTCCGTTAAACTAGTTCTACAGAATCTGTTTCATCAGAGCAAATGTATGCGAACCTTTGCTTTGAATTGCACTATCTATATTATCTATCGAGTTGTTCGTGATTCTAGCTCGCTAATAAATATCAATAAACACATATATCCAAGCGTCCCAACAGGTCTGCTATCAACGTACACTCAGGTGACTAACAAGCTCTATGGTTATATTTTGCTGGATCTTAATCAGAGCACGCCCGAGGATCTACGTGTAGTCACCGACATTTTCAACAATGAAATTACATTATATCTTTCGGTGAACAGTAGAAATGGCTATTAGTTGGCGTTATGACACTGAAGAAACTACACGAACAACGGTATTTATTTTCCGTTAAGCACTTCAAAACCCTTGCTTAGGAAGGCCATACTCAAACATGGTGTTGACAATGATTTCATTAATCTAATATTTAAGCTTTGTTTAAATTTAACTGAGGGCAATGTTCAACTGCCAGAAGGTGTTAGACAACCGACAAAGCAACATCGTTCCACTCTACGGGCATGGGTTTTTAAAAAAATGGTAAAATTTTTATAAAGAACACGACTCCTTCAAGTGGGCGGTAGCTTTTTCACACTTTTACTGCCAATAATTGCTGGACTTGGAAACAGTTCTCTCTAGAGAATGACAAAACCCTATAAATTGACACCATTTGAGCTTGTCCTCTCACCCGTCGAACATTTTGAAGACAATCTAAGCAAATTCATTAATGATAAGAATATTACTGATGATAAAAAACTGCTTTTACTTCAAGATGCATTGCGATGCGTGGACAAACATAAACCATATCGTGAGAGACCCACCATCGCCACCACCACCGATCCCTCTAAAGAGGAAACATCTCCTCAAGATTCTGCACAATCAAAGGAGAAGGAATTGAATTCAATTGTATGAAAAATTGGAAACCTATTTCCACTCACCTATTGTGAACAAAGAAAAAGAGTATTATCATATCTCTTGCTGGAAACTGATGAACATCAAGTTCAAGTCGATAGCACAGGGAAACGAATTACAATTCAGGGAAAAATTTATAATCTCGTTGATATTATTTGTGATATGGTGACGAATCGTAAAGGACTATTATCATTTGACAATAATCTATATACCTTTCTAAGTGTATCAAACTTCCCCAAAAGTCTTATTGGCCATAAGCAAATTCTAAAGAAACGAAGAGAATATAGTCCTCCTCCAACACCACCAACACCATTTAAAAAAGAAGAAGAAGATTCAATATTTGAAAATACTAGTAGCAGCAGCACCACTGATTTTACAACACCTGTGGCTGCTAGTCAAAAGCGAAGACGAATTGATTCACCTTCCAGTGTGCAAAAGGGGAGTGGACATTACACTACGTGTTTGCGTTCAAAATGGATGAAGTTCTGAAAGGTGTCTATGGAAATATTGGTGAAGCGGGAAGTTTAAGTTCTCCCAAAACGCTTTCTAAAGCTGTCTCCGGCACCACATTAAAAAAAAAAAATGAGTATCTAGAAAATGAATCGTGTTACACACTGCATTGAAATCACAGGCTTCGTGGCAAACAATATAGACAAACTAAAGCCTTTTCCCCTCTGTATATAATGCAAACGGATCTTTTAACTTTAGACGCAATTCAACAGCGTCACAATGCGCCCTACAAATACATTCTAGTGGCAATCAGTATCTTTAGTCACTATGCCTATGCCATTCCACTGCGGTCAAAGAGAGGTGTTGAAGTTGCTCGGGCCATTGAAAGTATTCTTGAACATGATTCGTATAGAAAAATTCAATCGGATCATGGCAGTGAATTTGTTAATCCTCATGTGCAAAAGGTTTTTTTAAAATATAATACAACACTTTATTATAGTCACAGCCTGATAAAGGCTGCATTGGCTCAACGATTAATAAGAACAATTCGTCTATTAATTTCAAGATTTTGTACCCTGAAAAATACACCGGCTTTTATTTATGATTTGAGATAAAATCATGCAGATATACAACCATCGACCTCATCGATCTCTGTCCAACTCAAGCCCTTGGGATGTTCACTGCAATGAAAATACATTTGATGATTTCTAAAGCAATATTCCAATGGTGAAAAAGAGAAAAAAAATGTGAAGAAGAAATTTAATGTTGGTGATACTGTTCGAATCAATAGAACCACCAATATTTTTGAAAAGGGGAATTATTTATGGAGCACTAAACTTTTCAAAGTGTTCAAAATCCTGGACACCGAACCCACGACATATCGACTGCGAGATACCGAAGATGATGAGATTCTCGGCGGTTTTTATGACTATGAACTGCAAAAAGTTAGAAACACTAGCGAAATTTATCAAATTGCAAAGATATTAAAGAGTCGTACTCGTAGGGGCAAGAGACAGTTGCTTGTTCACTGGCTAGGATACAACTTAGATTTTGATTCTTGGGTCAGTGCTGAAGATATTAACAATGCCCAATGATTTCTATGTGACTTTCATGTCCAATGTTTCTGATCCTCTCTACAGTGACTTGAATAGAACAAGAGATTTTTGAACGAAACTCTCCCCCACCATCAAATTCGACGACGGAAAGTATGAAGTGGCTCTTGTCGACTGTATTCTCAAAAATACCTGTGACATCCTGAGAAAGGATCGTAAATATGAAATAAAAATTAGACCCTACGATTGGCCGCCATCGCCATCCTCAAGTGATCAAGAACAAATTCAAAAAATCAATTGGATGGATTATCTATATATTGAATTACCCTACGAGCAGCTCACCTGTATGAACGATTTATGTCGTTCTATTAATAAAAGAATTTCCACTCTTAAAAAGGGGGCTTTTAATTTCAACTATTCAAAGGAGGAGGGTAAGATCTACATTAGTTCACCTATTGACAGTGATAAGGTTATTCTCAATGATAACCTAAAGGATGTTCTTGGCTTTAAGCTCAATATAATCAATGGTAAAAGTGCCGGTAACACTAATTTCATTTTTGCTGACTACCCGCCCGCCTTCTCCAGGGACATTTGTATATTTCTCTACGCTTCATTTGTGGAAACAGCTCGGGTTGGTAATTCAAGTATCCCCCTCCTACGATTTCTTGAACGAAAAACTAATCAAGAACATATTCACCAATACAATATAAAGCATCTTCAGAATATTCCTGTAAACACTTCCTATTTGGAACTCTGTCAGTTAACACTAATAACTGAATTGGACGATCCCATTGCAATTTCAAAAGGTTTGGCTGTGATTACATGCCATTTTCGTCCCATTGTTCAACAAGATGTCTAATAAAAAAGTGGTATTCACTTGAGGCTTAAAAAGGTTGAGAAACAATGCATCACTCATCAGTCTCCACTCAGGTCGGAAACGAAAGACATCATCCCTCTTGTCAAAGAAAAGAAGAAAAAAGCCGACACTTGCTGTAAACAGAAGAAGAAGCCCCAGGAAGAAAATTGTTAGATCGAAACTAGATTTCTTCTCCTAAAATGTCCTACCTACCACATAAGGATTCTCAACCTTCAATCACCGCATCATTGAATCTATTCAATGCTGAAAATGTTGATGTTAGTGTCAAGCATGGATACTATGAACAATTTTATCCACAACAACCCCTCTCCGATAATATCCACTTTCAAATTTATTCCAATGAAGACTACTTTATGGACATGTCTTCAATATTTATAGATTTACAAATGAAAGTCCGGAAATCCGATAATACAATGCCAATTCGGGGCGATGGAATATCCTATGAAAATTGTATATTACATAATTTATTTCGTCAAATTAGTGTATACATCAATGGCACGCTGGTGAGCACTAGCGACAATCTCTCAAATTATACAAGCTATATGCAATTCATGTTGATGACACCCAAGTCATACAAGGAATTGAGAGGCACCTCCAATGGATATGAATATATTACTAATACTGATAGTACAGATACACTTAAAAATGCTACAACTAGTGAATTACATCTAGTTGGAAAAATATATCATGAAATATTTAATATACCCCAATGGCTGCCACCCAATGTTAAAGTGGATATAAAATTGACGCTTACACCCTCCAATTTCATAATGAGCAAAGAACTTGCTGTCAATCCTGATGTAAGTCTCTCCCTCACCTCGGCAATACTTCATGTACGCATACAACAAGTCATGAGTTCTGTTGCTTTGGCAGTGGAAAAACTGAGAGACAATGGAAATAATATTAAACTACTTTTTCCTCATACAATCACCAATCAACGACATTTTGCAATAGGGTCACGCCCCTTCACAAATTCATCTTTTATCAATGGCGAAATTCCGTCAAAACTGGCTTTAGCATTTGTAAAAAGCGCCAGTGCAATAGGATCGTGGACTGGATGCCCACATAAAATTGAGATGTTTGGACTTTCATCTCTTTTGTGCAAAGTAAACGGTATCCCACTCTACAATCTATCTTTTGATAAATCCTATAGAACATTGTATGAGTTGACCATGCAAACCCTAGATCATGACTCGCAACTATTTGAAAATGGTATAACCGAAGATATGTTTGCTAAAACACATGGTATCATTGTACTGGATTTGTCTTGTACACAGGATATGAGTATAGTACGTACGGGGAGTGTGCGTTTAGAGTGTACATTTGCCGACCAATTGGCTGAGAGTATTGCACTAATCTCACTAAATCAATATGAAACCTATTGGGAAATCACTCCGGAAGGCAGTGTTCTACTAGACTTGGCGCCATGAACACCAGTCAAACAATTAATGTATTTAATATGGACCCCTACATTTCTCACTACAAATCCTATTGTCTGCCCTCGGACTTTCTTGGAAAAATTCAGAGTGTCAACAATACCTTAATTATTGTTAATAGCAGTCCATCGACTGTGCTGACGGGTCATTGGCTGTGCATCTTTCAAACAATGAACACGATTGAATTTTTTGATCCTCTTGGACTACCCTATACATTCTTCGCACCACCCATCATCAACTATATTGAGATCAGTGGTAAAACTATTGTTCAAAATTGGAAGAGGATTCAGGATCTAATGACTAAAAGCTGCGGCCTCCATGCACTACAATATTTTGTGTCCCTATGTCATGGCTATACTTACAAGTAGTATATCCACATTTATGTTGACAATCCACGTCTGAATGACTTTCTAGTGGAAAATATCCTCTCAGACATATATAGTATTGATTTCAGTGCCCTAAGAGTAAAGTGCTTAAAAAATGTTTGTGAATTTTTTTATTAATAAAATGAAAAAATGTATATACAACAATGTCTTCTTCTTCTTCTATTTAACAGCAGGTGGACTTCTCAGTAATATTATTTAGCCCTTTTCCTTTTGCTTCACTCTCTGGGCTACAGAGCTACTGGCTTGATTGCCTCATATTTATTAGATATTTTCAGATATCTTTCAGCAGATCTTTCGACTCTAGGAGTTCAAATATAAGATGATAGATGTCGATTTCTATACTCTGTGTGCAGGTATAGTTGGCTAGGCTCTTGGCTGATAGTGGGATTTTGTGGTGTTTGAAGTATTTTAACAGTTTAGAAAGCAAGGTATGTTGTGCAGACGTCAGCATATTACATTCAAATAGGCAATGGTCAATTGTTTCATTATTCATATTACAATGCCTGCAAAGAGGGGACAGGGGAATTGAACCACTTGAATTAGAAAGCTTATATGAGAATGCAAGGAAATTTAGTCCATTTGTTCCAGAACGAATTCTATGATAAATTTTAGAAAGATACTTAGTGGGAAAGGGGGAAAGGATAGGATTAATCTTATTAAAATTAATATCTGATAGCCTCCATCGGTAAATATCTCTAATTGGGATTGGTCTCCCACTTGGCTGGTCAATATTTATAGCATTTTTTGCTATTTCATCAACCTGATGATTACCACTTATGCCAGAGTGGCTAGGAATGTACTGAAAGTAAGTTTTTATGCCACTTGAAGCAAGATTATCAATAATACTGAGACAATGATAAGTGTCAATGTCCAACTTATATTGAGGAGCTGAGGCCAGCAACTCAAGGCTTGATAAAGAGTCGGAATAAATGATAATATTATTCGAATTTTCAATCAAAGATTGGTTTTGCTTAAGGTGTTCTAATGCCATGATTATGGCATTTAACTCAGCAGACATTATAGATAAATTATTAAATAATCTCTCGCCCATTGCCATTTTCAGGTGAGGAAGGAAAACACCACTTGCAACCTTCTCATTCATTTTTGACCCATCAACAAATATTTGGAAGTGATTTTTATAGGTAATTGTATTAAGTTCTGCAAATTTTTTCTGAACAAAAGCAATGGGGCTTAAATCTTTATTCCATTTTGAAAATTCAGTATTTATTATGGGAAATGACCAATTCCATGGAGGGGATTGGGGGAAAGTAGGTGCAATAGACTTTGCTGGTACAGGGAACTTCTTTTGAATATTGGCATACTCATCTGCAATACCTCTATACATGGCTGGATTTCTTAACCAATTATGTAATGTGTGTGAGCTATTTGATTCAATTTTTGTAAGATGTTTTATCAAGAGAAAGCTACGTCTCTCCCTTATTGTTGTTAATCCACTCTCCATGAGCAGAAACTTGGTGCTTGTGGGTTTCCTAAGACCAAATATGAGACGTATTATATCATTTTGTGTTGTTTCAATTTTTTGCATCTGGGTCTTTGCACATGCACCATAGACAATGAGCCCATAGTCAATATGGGGCCTTATATGTGATTTATAAAACTGGAGTAAGGTTTTCTCCTTACAACCCCAGGGTGTGGAACGAAGTCTTTTTAGTATATTTGCTTTTCTATAACATTTTTTTATTGTGTTTGAAATGTGGAGGTGGAAATTAAGTTTTTGGTCAAGCATGAGACCTAGGTAATTAATATTATTATCTTCTGGAATAGTTGTTTTATTTAGAGTTAGTTTTGCATGAACATGGTTTCGCTTCCTGTGAAATTGGATTATTTTTGACTTGGTGGGTGCAATGGGTAAATCTGAATGTTGAGAGAATTTTTCAAACTGGAAAAGTGACTTTTGCAGATTTGACTGTGCTATCTGAAAGGTGTTGCCAGATGACCATAGCACCAGATCATCAGTATATTGTAGATTCGTGTGGGGTAGGTTCATGTCCCAGAGATATAGGGCAAATAGGAGGCAACTGAGGACTGCTCCCTGAGGTAGGCCTTTGGATATTGTCTTTTGGGGTGAAGAGGCTGAACCAACACAAACAATGAAACTTCGCACTTCTATGAAGGATTTAATAAAGGATACTAGCTTGGGAGGTACTCCAAGGTTTCCAAGTTTATTTAAAAGGATTTGGTGGTTCACAATGTCATATGCTCCTTCAAAATCAAGGAAAGCTGCCACTAGGATATTATTTTTTGAGAAAGATTCATTTATTGCATTTGTTAGCAAAATGAAAGCATCTGTTGAGGAGTGGTATTTCCTGAATCCAGTTTGAGTGTGTGGGATCATGTTATTTTTCTCAACAAACCAGAGGAGTCTGTGATAAATCATTTTCTCCATTATTTTCCCCATCACAGGTGTAATCATTATGGGCCTATAAGACTCAGGGTTATCTTTTGGTTTATTTTTCTTTAGGATTGGTAGGAGGGACGAACATTTCCATATATTGGGGAACCTAGAGGATGCCCAAGCGTGATTATAACAATTTAGCAGTTCTTGTTTGTATGAAGGTGTGAGATTCTTTATCCATGTAGGGTGTATATTGTCATAGCTGCTGCTAGTTTTGGACCTAATATGATGTATTGCATTATTCAATTCCTGGATTGAAAATGGATTAGTTATGTACTCGGATCCTGGGCGTGGTTGGTAACTAGGGTTCATAGGAATTGTGGACAGATTGCTTTGATTGTTTGATGTTAGCTTATTAACAAAAAGAGTTGCAAATAGGTTAGCCTTTTCAATATCATTGTCATAATGGGTATTATTATGTATAAGTTCATACAGGAGTGGGTTGGGAGAAGTCTTTTTCCCACAGATGTGGCTTATGACTTTATGTATAATTGGCTCATGCGTTTCTCTGGAGAGATTATTTGCAAAATTATTCCAGTATTTATATTTAGCATCTATTATAGTCCTTTTTAGATTAGATTCTGCTTGTAATTTTTTTAAATATGTAGTAGGTGTTGGTTTTTTTATGAATTCTGTCCGACCTGCCTTTTTTATCTTCCATTTATTTAGGCACTCATTTGTCCACCATGCTTTAGGAATTTGTTTAGGGAATGTTTTCTTAGGTGTTGTCCTGGGGATAGTATGATTAGCTGTATTTATTAGTAAAGATGTCAAGGCTTCAGCATGTGTGTCAACTGTTGTGTTAGAAATGCATGAACTTTGGGTGAAACTTGTAATTTCATCATTTAGCTTATTTTGGAAAATAGACCAATTTGCTTTAGTGTTGATATATTTGGAAGTATGAGAAGAAGTTTCAGCAGGTTCATTTAGGGAGCAAACTATAGCAAAGTGGTCTGTACACAGACTATCAATTTTATTTATGTAAATTTTGTTCAAAAATTTAAAGACACAATTTGTAGGTCAATTGTGGAGAATTTAGCACTTTTGGGGTTAAAATATGTAATTAGGTTTGGAGGGGTAGCAACAGCTAATTCATTATTATTTGAAATCATATGCTCAATAAATTTACCAGCTTTATTTGCTGGTTTATTCCCCCACAAAAGGCCGTGGGCATTGAAATCACCACAAATAATGATGTTTTTTAACATATTAGAATTATTTATATAATTAAAGAAATCCTTGGCATCTGAAGTTTGGCCATTAGGGTTATAAAAGCTTATTATGTAGGTTTTTAAATTATTCAGCCAAACACTTGTACCAATTACATCAACATCATTTTCAAAATCTGGAAAATTGATGCCACAAAATTTTATATTATTATTAACTAATAAAGCTACACCACCTCCTTTTCTCTCTGAAGATCTATCCTTTCTCAGGATAGTGTATCCCAGAGACCTAATTTGTTGATTTTGGGTTAAATGAGTTTCCTGGAGGCAAGCAATATTAATCGAATTATTATTCATAAATGATATTAGTTCATTTAGCTTATTTTCTGTGAGTGATCTTACATTCCATTGGAGTATTGATAAATGTTGTGTTTTTGATTTATTCTTCATATGACTGTGTATCAATTTTCAGCTTTGTTAAAAGTAAAGCAAGATCTTTTTTTGCTTGAATGAGAATATCATCTGTGATGTAGATTTTTGCCAATTCTGCAATAATTTTTGTTTTCTGTAGTTGATGTATGTTCATGGCCTGAACTGCATTACAGTTTAGAATGAATAAGCATATATTTGGGGATTGCATTTTTGGTAGTGCATCCTGTTTGTTGGTTAAGGGATTGATTCCTGGTAGTGTTTCTGGTTTGTTTCTTCTTGGGAGAGGGAGGGCCAGGCTGGCCTCATCTCACCAGAAAACGAGGCTTGCTGGCTTGGTGATTCCTTCTGATAGGGATTTGAGCTGGGGGGCTTAGAAGATGTTGTTTTATATGGGGTGCTTGATGCATTTGGGGCATTTGACTTGGGGGTTTTGGTTGGTTTCATTACAGGCTTTATTTGGTATTGTTGGGCAGCATTTGCTTCCATTGCTGCAAAGGGGTATGGGATGGCCTTCTCTGTTGATATTTGGAGTGTTAGAGCTCTTTTCTTGTATGCAGGGCATAATGATTTATTTGTAGATTCATGTGGACCTTTGCAATTGATGCATGTAGGCTGGGTGTTTTTGCAAGTTGTCAGCTCTTTAGGATGGAAAGATTTACAATTACTACACTCTTGGAGAATTTCATTGCATTTGTTTGTCGTGTGTCCCAGTTTGAAACACTTCTGACACTGAATAGGCTTAGGTTTGTATTCCTTGTGTGGTTTGATTTGCCCAAATAGGAATAATTTTTCTGGGATATCAATTTTATCCTTTAGTGTGAATAAGAAGGATCTACTAGTTTTTAGGCCAGTAGAATTAGGTTTTCCAAGTTGGGTAACATCCTCAACTGGGATTGTGTTTCCAGCCCTATCTGAGAGGCCTTCTTTTAACTCCTGAGTAGATATCTCTGGGGGAACATTATAAACTACAATTTTTGTTGGTGATTGTTTTGGGTTCCAATTAGATGCAATAATTGGGGTATTCAGAAGGGATTTAAGGTTAATTATTGTATCTGCTGATTTCTGATCTTCTACAGCTATAAGCAGAGATCCATCACGGTTAATGTTAAGAGAGAACATTGATTTTAGCAATTTAAAAATTGCAACTCTTATTGCAGTGATCATTTTTATTTCAAAGGGGGTAGTGGGAGTAATTTTAAGGTAAATTCGTAAGTTTTTGGAGGGAGGATCTTGGGCAGGAAGAGGGGAAATGCTTTTAATTGGGGAGATTTTTTTCCTTTTTTAGAGCTTCTAGAGAGGAACTCTTGAAACCCATTATCATCATTTATGGTTGCATTAGGACCTACAGTTATCATTGTCCTATTCTCCGAATCGGAGCCATCATTAGAACTTTCAGATAATGTGCTTGACCAGCCAGGATGGGTATCTTTCACTATGGAATTTGATTTGGGATCTGGGGGGACGTTTTTTTTGGAGGACTTCTGAACATTGCCTATTGGAAAAAGCTTTAAACACAAATATAAAACTAAAATAAGAAGGGAAACTAGATGATATCAAACCGTCTGCACTATACTATGGGAAGGATAAACACCACAGTATAGCCCTGAGGATGACTTGAGCAGGATAGGTTTGGTACAACTACTGGTTAGAAGCGATAATAATCAAGAAAATATATTTCGATTTTCTTGTCCAAGTTCAGTTTAATTTTGATCTTCTTCTTGAAATCTTCTTGAAATCTTCTTGAAATGTCTTTAAATCTTCACTTTAGATTTCTTCTTCTTCTTCAATGTATAGGCAAATGTCGTGAACCACTAATGCTGGTAAATCATTTGGATTCACTGTATATTTATCTTGATTGACTGCAAAGCCAGGGTCACATTTTTTACAGTACAACGTAAATTCACTTTTGTCATATCTCTTTGTACAGTCAATGATACTATTTGCATTCATATTATGAAATTCACGAGTTTCAAACTGTCTATTTGAAGCAATATCACATACAGTGTTTTCAAATTGTGAATCACATTCGGTAACTGCCAAATAAAAATCACTTGGTTTATAGTCATAGTAGGCAGTGTCATCACAACGATGACATAGAAACCCGGGGGTGGGGGGCCCTTCCCGCGGCCGGCTCCCGGGGGGTGGGGGGTCCCGCCGGCGGCCGCCCCGGGGGTGGGGGGTCCCGCCCGCGGCCGGCCTTCGGCCCCGTGGCCCTGGGGGGGACCCCTCAAAATCGGAAGAGGGTGCAGGATCTAACGACTAAAAGCTGCGGCTTCCATGCACTACTATATTTTGTGTTCCGATGTTGCGGCTATACTTACAAGCAGTTGCTCCACATTTATGTTGATAATCCACGTCTGAACGACTTTCTAGTGGAAAATATCCTCTCAGACCTATACAGTATTGATTTCAGTGCCCTAAGAGTAAAGTGCTTAACAAATGTTTGTGAATTTGTTTATTAATAAAATGCATATATATATATATACAACAATGTCTTTAAATCTTCACTTTAGATTTCTTCTTCTTCTTCGATGTATAGGCAACTGTCGTGAACCACTAATGCCGCTAAATCATTTGGATTCACTGTATATTGATCTTGATTGACTGCAAAGTCAGGCTCACATTTTCTACAGTACAATGTAACTTCACTTTTGTCATATCTCTTTGTATAGTCAATGATACTATTTGCATTCATATTATGAAATTCACGAATTTCAATCTGTCTATTTGAAGCAATATTACATACAGAGTTTTCAAGCGTGGAATTCCATTTGGCAACTGCAAAATAAAAATCACTGTTCATATATTCATAGTATATAGTTTCATCAAATTCATGGCGTAGCAACCAGAGTTGCATTTTAGCCATGACGTTAAATCGTATACCTGATTCCTCTTCCCAGAATAATTTAAATCCGCGACGATACCAATCTCGTAGAAATAAACTAAAATCAGGTTTGGGATTCTTTCCAATCATAGCGGGGTAAGTATTCTCCCACTGATCACATTTATCATAGTAACAATTGGAGCACATGTGCCCTCTAGGGTGAGAGTCACACAACTCTTCAAGACATAAATTACATCCTTTAATTTGTACTGCATAGCCTCTATGTAATTTACAAGGATTACATAATTTACACTTTTCACTATAGTCATCAATAATTGTACAATTCTCACATTGAGTCCAACTGCCAAGAGTGTACATGCACAATGGACATAGATAGAACATTTTTCGGTTTCCGATGTCAACTCACTCACAGCTAAAACGAAACTGATCGTTCCTGCTGACGGATAAATTCAGTGCGGGGAAATGGGGGAGAGGAGTAGCTCTGTAACGTTACCTCTTTCGAAGGAGGAGCCATCTACATTGAATCCATTGGCAATGTTTTCAAAAGTATATCCACGATATGATCCTGCCTTGTTTCAATTAATATATCAATAAATTGACTATAAGCACTTGAGTCACATTTTAAAAGTTTCATATAATAGTCCAATGGGGGAGAATCACTCCTCATTATATTGTCAAGTGTTCCCTGACCAGAGAACATCCTACGTTTAAGAGATAACTCGAGAAAATTGTCATCCAAAATCAAATGTTTTTCCATAAACACTAGATTTGAACTAATTCTCTCTTTCTCAAATTTATTCATTTTTCAATCCTTTCACTCCGACTGCTGAC
The DNA here is from genome assembly GCF_049724085.1 of Artemia sp. Qi Xiang Cuo. Lineage (NCBI taxonomy): Eukaryota > Metazoa > Arthropoda > Branchiopoda > Anostraca > Artemiidae > Artemia > Artemia sp. Qi Xiang Cuo. Next base: position 39,868,513 of record NC_142808.1, read on the forward strand.
TCTAGACTGACCCTGATTCGTTAGCCCTAACCTAACCTAACCAGAAAAGAAAGGGAACATTTTCGATTTCGAAACAATTTTATTGAATAATTACAACAATAATACTATGCATGTACAATTAGCAATACAATTTATTGTCTTCGATATGTTTCACTAATGCACTTAAAGCACATTGAAGTCTATTCACGTGTGCTATATCAACTTTTGCAGCGAAACATAATTGATCCTCCATTTTAAATTTGCTCAAGGATATCACATATCTTGCATATACTTCATCCCATTCCAGACAGAGCCGTGATCCTCTCGTGATTTCCACCGCAATGTTTGGTGCTCTTGTATTATTGCCATCAACTCCACTATCAACTTCTAATAGGGTAAACATTCCACTCGTCATCATCAGCACAAATATATATCCAAATGAGTAAAGTCAAAACTGTTCTCACTCCTTTAAATTCTATTCACAGACTAATAAAACTATAGCAAAAATCCTTTGCTGATATTCACTCCGCCGCTAATATGTAACCAAGCCCTCTGATTGGCTGAGAAGGAAACACGTGATCTAACTGTTTCCAGGATTCCTGGACGGCATAACATTTGCTGAGAGCGTGCCCTGAACAACAACAACAACAAATACTGTTTCCTATTCCTGGACACATTGACATTCGCTGAGAGCGTGCACTTGCCCAAAACAACAAATAAATCGACCTTGACATTCGCTGAGAGCGTGCACTTACAACAACAACAAAAACATCGACCTTGGAAATTTAGGTCATTGACCCCATTAACCACGTGTTCTCCCTAATGACTCTATGCCCATATTTGGACTCCCGTCAGCATTAAACTAAATTGTAGATGGCAGCAGGGGTGAGGGATATGACTCGACCTTGGAAAAAGAGGTCATTGACCCCATTAACCACGTGTTCTCCCTAGGGAGGCTATGCCCATATTTGGACTCCCGCTGGGAGTTATAGGGTCCTTTCTACTAACAGGTACTATTGTAATAGTTATGTTCCAGAACCCTTAACTGGAGGTTTATGGAACCCGTCTCGCAAACACTCCCCTTCCAACCCTCTTAGTAAGTTTCATAAATCGTCTGCTCATAGGTAAGTTACTGAAACATTAGCAGGGCCCAACAAAAAGCTACTGGTTATGTTTACTAGGTTTTTAAAAATTTCACCATCTATTAGATTTCACAGATTTCAATGTTAACTAGTTTCTGGGGAGAATTGCAATGTACTCTTTGTCATGGTTGAAGCATTGAAGCACAGTCCATAGTAACTGAAATTAAAAAAATATTAAAACGGTTATTTTTCTTCTTCTTTTTTAGGCCTAGCGGGTTACTAGAACATCATATTGAGATGCTTAAGAGCTCATTCAAGAGCTATTTCTCATATGTACGTGGTTTATATAAATTCTACCGCCTACAAGTGCAATATGGCACGAAAAAAGGGCACTATTTATTCCTATTCTCAAGGGATGCGGCTAGCGGGCTACCAGAACATCTTAGATAGATTTTTGATAGCTCATATAAAAAAATGCTCATATCTACATTATTCCTATAAATCCCATCATCTGCAAGTTTCAAATGGCACTTAAAATGGCACTTTTGGAGCCATGTCTAAAGCGTAAAAGCTGGTATTAATGGCTTACCAGAACTTTTTAGAGGGATGTTTATTGGCTCATTTGAAATTTTGTTGCTCATATCTACGTGTTTTTTATCAATTCTACCATTGTACCAATTCTACCAGCACTCTACCAGCACTGAATACATCACAATTCTACCAGCACTGAAAACATCACTTTTGGTGCTACTTCTTAAGTGGAAAATCTTTTAAGCAAAAATCGGTATCATTGTAATAATTATGGTCCAAAACTCTTAACTGGGGGTTTGCAAGAACACCATTCGCAAATTCATCCTCCAGGCCCCCTTAATAAGTTACTCCATTAAGGTCCTACAACACCAATATATTAAATTACATTATTAGAGGGGTGGTTCTGTTAATGCAGCACTGGAATTCAAATTAGATTATCATGTCTTTGATAATCTAATAGTATATCATGTGTTTGATAATCTAATAGTATAGTCAATGATACTAATTATATATATAAAAAAAATCCTGGATATGGCCCTGGTGGTTTGTGACTCTTCTTGAAAATGCATTTGATGAGTTCTCTATTGGGAGCTTAACTTAGGCAGCTTCTTGGAATTTTTAAGTCAGCATTAAATCATTATGCGAAGATCCTCCAGGCCATTAGTTCTCTTGATTTGATGACTCCCAGTTGAGCCTCCATCGCTTCTTCTCCTACTCCTTGTCAAGATGGTATTTGAAAGACTGGATGTAACCTCTTCAGAACCAGCGCATTGACGTTTTTCAATTAGATTTTGACCCATAGCAAGTACAGACTGGAGACGTTCTGCATTGGCAGCCAGTTCTGCTTCGAAAGCCTGAATTTTCTGTAAATGTCAGGGGTTTTAAATCCCCTGAAATTTACACCTCCTCCCGACTCTCTAGTAGTGACAGGGTTCCAGTTTCAAGCAGACCCATACGGACTACTCATTTCTTCCGATTTTTCAACAGCTCAAGAATGTTTAACGGCGATTTCCTCTTTTGGCGACCAGGTGTCGTAATTTTAGATGAATTATCCCCCAGGCAAGATTTGGCACAACCAGGAGTCCCAATTTTAGGTAAAATTCCCACCCCTGGCAATTTTCCAGGCATAATTAGTTGGAATAGGGTCCATATAATACACAAGTTTTATTAATAAGCGAATTTCTTATTCCCTCGCACCTGTTTCTAGGCAAAATTCCCGCCCAGGAAAGATTAGGCATGTCCGGGCATGATCAAGCATATCCGGGCATGAATAGGCATGTCCAGGCAAGATTAGGCAGGTGCAAGTAATATTTGGCATGTCCAGCCAAGATTTCTAGGACACAGCCCTTTTCTGAGTATGAGTTGTTTCTAGGCAAACTCATATCTAGACAAGTTCCCAGGTGATTGAAACTATTGATCGAGGATCAGTTTCTTTCTGGAAGTGGAGCAGTCAACATCGAAAAATGCTTTACACATGCTCATTATGCTTGTATACTTTGGGCAGCTGGTCATCCTGTGAGAATTGTACTTTTGCTGATGACTATAAAGAAAAGTGTAAATTATGCAATCCATGTAAATCGCATAGAGGATATGCTGTGCAAATTAAAGACTGTAACTCTTGTCTTGAAGAGATTTATGACTCTAACCATAGAGGTTTCTTATGCACAAACTGCCACTATATAAAAGTGATCAATGGGGATATACTTATCCTGGCATGATCAGGAAAAACTCTAAACGTGAGTTCAGTTTATTTTTAAGAGACTGGTATCGTCTGACTTTAAATTGTTTTGGTTGGAAGAACCTGGTCTACGCTTCAATTGCTGGAATAATAAAAGAGTCTGGTTTTTACGACATCGTTTTGAAGATCATGGATATTATGATTATAAACCTACACACTTTTACTTGTTTATTACAGAAAGTGATTCTTCATATGGAAATTTTGTATGTGACATTGCTTCCAATAAACAAATTGAAACACGTGGATTTTGTCTGGTTTTTACGACATCATTTTGAAGATCCTGGATATTATGATTATAAACCTACAAACTTTTATTTGGCTGTTACAGAAAGCGATTCTTCATATCGAAATTTTGTATGTGACATTGCTTCCAATAAACAAATTGAAACACGTGAATTTGGTCATATGAATCAGAGTAATATTATTGATTTTACAAAGAGATTTAATAAAAATGAAGTTACCCTATATTGTAGAAAATGTGAGCCTGATTTGGCACGTCAAGACGAATACAAGTTGAATTCTGACGAGCTACCACTACTTATCGTATGTCCACGACTTCGAGAATTTAAATATTATAGGGCATGAAAATCGCAGCTTTTCGTTGCTAGATCTTGTACCTGCTCCTGGTTTTGAAAACTAGATTTTCGACTCTGCTCAAAAAAATTTTCAATATGAGGCGTGTAGAATGTATACGGCAAGCCAAGCGGATCGAAAATTATATATTACTTCTTCTTTGAAAGATATATGACCAATACCCCGTCTTTACACTCGATGGACTGCTATTAACAACGATTAGAGTATTGTCAATATGCTAAATATGCTCCAGGAAATCTGAAGATATGTAATAAGATTTATATTTGGACATCTAGGGGTCAATGTTAAATACATCAATTATTTGTTCCGTGTTCATGGCGCCAAGTCTAATAGATCACTGCCGTCCGGAGTAATTTCCCGATAGGTTTCAAATTAGTTTAGCGAGATTAATGCAATGCTTTCCTCCAACGGTTTGGCAAAGGTACACTCTATCTGCAGATTTCCCATCCGGACAATACCCATATCTCAAGTACAAGACAAATCTAATACAATAATGCCATGCGTTTTCACATACATTTCTTCACTTATACCATTTTCGAATAATTGAGGATCTCGATCTAGGGATTGCATTGTCAATTCGTAGAGGGTCCTGTAGGATTTATCAAAGAATAAAGTGTAGATAATTCTAATTCCTAATAAGGCATCTCATCAGTATCCCAAAAGCGACTGAGGGTATTATGTTCAAACTTTCGGGGCTACTTCTGCTCTTGAAATTCCACCAAATCAAAATAGCGTAAGTGTATCCAAACTATCAAAGAAAGTAAAAAAATTTTTTTGCGAATGGTATCAAGTTTTCCATTTCAGGTCAACTGGAGGAGGTATGACACTAAATTAAACAGTACTATTTGTGCCCATATTTATAAAAGGGTGTATGTTGTTAAAAGTTGCTGAACAATTTTCTTCTCCAGCGTAAAAATAGCAGGCCAAAATATAAATTGTTAAATAACGAAAAGATTTAAAGTGTTATTTTTTTTTCCTTGAAAAGACTTTGTCAATATCAAACCAATAGAAATTGATTTAAAAACACTTTCTCCACAAAAGGAGTTTTTCAAAGAAAAGTAAAGAACTTCCTTAAACAAAAAATGAGCAAAAATAGAATCAAATAATCTACCAAGCGTGAAACTACCACAAATCAGCATCAATAAATAAATGAAAATAAAAACAAACAGAAATTACAATAAATAACCTAGACAAACTCAAAACAAGCAGAAATTAACATAAGTTGAGCACAAAACCCCTATGCCTTCCCAAGGCCATAACAAAATTTGCACTCTACTGAAAAAATACAAATTAATGTTTGTTGTCAGTTAAATATACATGTACTGATATTTAGTAATCAAAATGTTAATATTATTTCATTTATTAAAGCTATAAAAGTAAAAAAAATTATATTTTTTCAGTAAAGTGCAAATTTTTTTCTGGCATTGGGAAGGCATAAGGGATTTGCGCCCAACTTGTGTTAATTTCTGCTCGTTTTGAGTTTGACTAGATTATTAATTGTAATTTCTGTTCGTTTTGGGTTTTATTTGTTTATCGATACTGATTTGTGGTAGTTTCACGCTTGGTAGATTATTTGATTTTATTTTTGCTCATTTTTTATTTAATGGGGTTCTTTACTTTTCTTTGAAAAACTTATTTTGTGGATTTTTTTTTAATTAATACCATGCAAGGATAAGACCTTTGCTAAGGCTCTTCTATCATTATAATCGAACACTTGCTCATAATCTATAAGACTGAGGACCAAAGGTATTTGATAACTCAGATATTTCTCAATTATTAACCTAAGAGTTATAATTTGGTCGACAAATCCTCTACCTTTTCTAAAAAGGTAATACCGTGTCTCACTGTAAAAAGTGTCATATTACTAAGTAATTTGCTACCTAGAGAGACCAGACTAACACCTCGATAACCACTGCACTCACTCTTATCACCTTTATTATACAATAGTTTAAGTAAGGTTCTTGTAAAATCGCTAGGTACTTCCCCTTGTTCTAGCACCTTATTTATATGTATTAGATAGGCAGTGAAGTATTAATTTTTGTTCATTTTAAGTTTCAACTTCGCTCTGTACGTCCCTCAGAAAAACATTTTGTTTTTTTAAATTAATAGCCATAGAAAACGGGATTGAACCACACTTTTCGTACGGCCTACTTTTTGAAATACGGTCAGTCAGCCGGGTACCCAGAACTATCCGTTGGCAATTTCTCTGGAAAACATCTAGCAAATCTTCTTCCGCTTTTCGAAGCACCCATGCTTCAGAGCCATATTTGACCACAATAATCCCTGTAGCTTGCAATACTCTAATCCTGGTGTGCAGACCTGTCTTCATATTCTTCCAAACTTTTTTTTTAGCTGTAAAGAAACAACCTGAGTCTTGGCTATTCCACTTTTAATATCTCCACTGCTTCCACCGTCTTTACTATTAATACTACCAAGATAAGTGAATCTGTCCACCTGATGAATCCTTTCATTACTCATCGTCACCTTTTCATCCTCATTTATTCCTAGCCTTAGTGACTTAGTCTTCGTAAAATTTATTTTCAAGCCTTTTCTAGCACCTTAAACTCTTAAAACTTCTAAAAGTTCTTTCATTTTGCTCATACTTTCATCTAGGATGCTTATATCATTAGCATAATCTAAGTCCAGGAGAGTTTTTCCTCCCCATTTGATTCCGTGGTCTCCCATAGCCTTTTCTGTATTTCTTAGTACAAAGTCCATCAAAACGATTCATATAAAGAGGGATAGAACACAACACTGCTTAAGTCCTGATTTAATACGAAACCAGCTACTAAACTCATTTCCTACCTTAACCGCAGCAGTGTTATTCTCATACATAGCACTAATCAATGTAATGTATTCGTCTTGTATACCATACAAGGATAAGACCTTTGCTAAGGCTCTTCTGTCATTATAATCGAACGCTTGATCATAATCTATAAGACTGAGGACCAAAGGTATTTGATAACTCAGATATTTCTCAATTATTAACCTAAGAGTTGGAATCTGGTCGACACTTCCTCTACCTTTTCTAAAAAGGTAATACCGCACTGTTCTTCTCTTAAAACTTTATCTATAGCATCTCTCACTGTAAAAACTATCATATTACTAAGTAATTTGCTACCTAGAGAGACCAGACTAACACCTCGATAATTACTACACACACTCTTATCACCTTTCTTATACAGTGTTTTAAGTAAGGTTCTCGTATAATCGCTAGGTACTTCCCCTTTTTCAAAAATTAATAAAACAAGTTTTTCACAAAACAAGTTTTTCAAAGAAAAGTGAAGAACTACACTAAACAAAAAAAACAGCAAAAATAAAATTAAATATTCTACCGCACGTAAAACTACTACAAATCAGCATCAATAAATAAATGAAACCCAAAACGAACAGAAATTACAATAAATAACTGACCTTTTAATAGCCGGGGGCTAGATGCCCTCCGATTACTTTTGATTCTTAAAAATAGAACTATAACTTTCGATTTCCAATCGAATGAGCCCTCTTTGAGTTCTTTTGACAAATGAGTTCTTTTGACAGTGAAAAAGTGAACTAAAACTTTTAATATCCAGTCAAATGAGTCCTCTCTGAAGTTTATACGAGTATCCCATCTATAAGAACCATATTTGCCTCCAGGTCACAACTTACAACGCCTGCCCACGGAACCTGGGGGATTATGTCAACCCTGATGTTTTTGTTATATGATTTTGGAACCATTTTTAACAAAATGGCTACCTCAAAAGTTTTATCAGATGTGTTTGGGGAAAAAAGACATGGGGGGACTAGCTGCCCTCCAATCACTTTTGACCCTTAAAAATGAACTTAAACTTACAATTTACAATCAAATGAGCCCACTCTGAAGTTTATACGAGCATCCCATCCATGAGAACCTTGTATGCCCTAGCGCATAACTTAAAAAGCCTGCCCCCGGGCCCCGGGTGGTTGTGTCGTCCTTTTAACTAATTTTAACAAAATATCTATCTCTAATTTTTATCTGATGCATTTGGAGAAAAAGGGATTTTGGGGGGGGGTAGTTGCCCTCCAATCTCTTTTGACTCTGAAAATGTGAACTAAGACTTTTAATTTCCAGTCAAATGAGCCCTGTCTGAAGTTTACACGAGCATCCCTTCTATAAGAACCATATTTGCCCCCAGGGCATAACTTACAATGCTTGCTCCTTGGCACCGGGTGTTTTTGTCAACCCGGGAGTTTTTTTTATATGATACTGTTTTTTTTAACAAAATGTCTACCTCAAAATACGTGTCGCATATATCTGGGGAAAAAAGTGGGGGGGGGGGGCTAGCTGCCCTTCGATCGCTTTTGACTCTTAGAAAGTGAACTAAAACCTTCAAATTTTGATCAAATGAGCCCTCTCTGCAGTTTATAAGAGCATTCCTTCCTAAAGAACCTTTAACGTCCCCCAGTGCATAACCTACAACGCCTGCGCCCGGGCCCTGGGTGGCTGTGTTGAAATCGAAGTTTTGTCATCTTATCTTTGATCTATTTTTAACAAAATGCCTATCTCAAAATTTTTATCTGATGCACTTGGGGGAAAAAGGGCGTGGGGGGAGGTGCTATTTACCCTCTGTTCTCTTTTGGATCAAATGAGTCATCTTTGAAGTTTATACAAGCATCCCTTCTATAAATTTAGTATTTGCCCAGAGGGCATGACTTACATCACCTGCCCCTAGGTCCTCGGGGGTTTTGTCGACCCCGGAGTTTCTGTTATATGATCTTTGAACTATTTTTAACAAAATGGCTACCTCAAAATTTTTATCATATTTATTTGGGGAAAGAGGGGCGTGGGATCTTGTTACCCTCCAATCACTTTTGACTCTTTAATTTAAGATCAAACTAGCCCCCTTTGAAGTTTTTACGACGAACCCTTGCATATGAAGTGCCTCTGGGAAAAAACAACAACAAAACATAGGAGTCGTATGTCCTTTACTATAGGCAACGCTATAGCGTTGCCTCTGATCATGTTCATAATCTCCAGTAACTTATTTATAGCCTCAGAGCCGCCACATTCAAGAAACTCATTTACCACACTATCAGCACCTGGAGTCTCATAATTTTTTAATCCTTTTAGTACTTTCACTAATTCTTCCTCACAAAACAGATCTTCCTTCACATCCAAGGTATCACGAGCTTTCTCATTTTCCTCTATATCCTTTCCTACAACTCTATCTCGTTTTAGTATGTTCTCAAAATGTTTTGCCCATCTCTCTTTCCAGAATGTCCAGAATGGCTACTCCATCTCAATTTATTAACATGCCAGTACAATATTTTACTATTATGTCTTCTGGCTGCATTTTCCACATCTTCGGCAATTTTATCCATGGCCTCCACTACACACCTACTTAGTTCATACTTTAATCTTTTCTCCAATTTCTTTAAATTTCTTTTTTTTATTATCTATCACTCAGATAATTCTTAGTCAAGCCCCTTCTCCTCTCTATTAAACATAAAGCTTTTTCACTAATAATCCTAGTTGTGGTCCTAACTTCCTTCCCTAAGACATCATCAGCAACTTCACAAACTGTTTTCCTAAAATTATTCCGTACATCTTCCCCATTGTCAAGTTTTAAACTCTTTAGTTTAGTATTCAACTGTTCCTGAAAAGTTTCTCTCAAATTCTGGTCCTAGGGTCTACCGACATCATAGCTTCCCGGGATGAAATTACCCTTTCGAAATTTTAATTTTAAATTAACTCGCATTACCAGATGGTGACTGAGAGCGTGTTTTGCGAGTACCCTGGCAAAAATGACGGTTATAGTAGTGTATACTCCTACAAATGAATCAAGTGAATCTGATTAACACACTTTCTATTGGTTGCTTAGTGATGTCACAAATAAGGTTGATAGCCACACTATATTGGTTGTGTGTGGGGATTTTCATGTGAAAGTACACTGTAACCAAGACTATGTGCCAACGGTTATTGGTTCGCATTGATTATTGTGTCACTAATGGCATGATATAGGAGGGGCATTGTACCCCCATAAGACTATCCACAAATACATGTGGAATTCATCCGATGGTACCACCCGAACCCAGATCAACCATATACTCATCAGAAAGCGCAGAAGAAGGTCCCTTGAAGATGTCAGAGTTTACCGTAGAGCCGATTGCTTCTCTTACCATCAACTAGTTATAGGCAAGTGCAAAATTAAGTTGAAGGTGGTGAAGAAAAGGTCAGTTGCAGTTAAGAAATTCGATATCCAGAAGTTCCGCGATAAGACTATTCGTTAAAAATATAATCTTGCGCTAGAAAATAGGTTCGCAGCTTTAAGCCTCGACAACTCCGACAAAGCAAGTTCAGATTGTCTTTGGAAACCACTATCGAAGTGCCTAAAAAATGCTCCAGTGGAAGTTCTTGGATATAAGAAAAGAAAGAGGGAAGAGTAGATTAGTGAAGAAACTCGGCAGCTAATTCAGGAAAGAAGAAACCTGAAAGCTCTTATTGATAAATACTCGCCTAGTTATTTATCTAGTTATTCTAGCGATAGGCAATACTGTGATAGTTTAAAAAAACAATATAAATGTGCCCATAAGTGAGTAAAAATGTCTACTAGGAATCGCAAGAGAACATATGCAGAGAAAATAGTAGCCAAGGCAGAAAGAGCAGCTAGTCGGGGTGATAGTAAAACCATCTATATGCTTACTAAGAAGCTTTACGGCACACAAAAAACCCTTGCCCTTTCATAGAGGATAAAAGTGGGCAGATGCTTACGAATCAGGTAGATATCCAGAACCGTTGGAGTGAATATTTCTCGAATATTCTGAACCAACCGATACCACATGAGCCAGTGTTTGTCCCCGAATTGCGCCTATTTAATTTGGATATCTATTCGGGCTCAATCCTCTTTCAGGAAGTTGTAACAGGCTTGAAGTCGCTTAAAAATGGAAAAGCAGCTGGATATGATAGAGTCGCTCCGGAGCTGTTGAAATATGGGAGAAAAGCTCTCGCTGGCCCGCTATTTAAGCTGCTTGGTAAAGTTCGGGACGACGAGGTTGTCCCTCCCGACTAGAATAAATGCATTATTGTGAAACTCTTCAAGAAAAATCGAAAATTATTATGTGATAACTGGAGAGGTATCACACTCTAAATAGTCGGAAGTAAAGTTCTATGTCAGATTATAATTAGTATAATCTCAAGTAGACTAGATTTTTAAGGATGAGCGACATGGTCTCCGCCCAAATCGTTTTTAATGCGATTTGATAATTAGCTTACGTGTGCTACTGGAGGAATCGAACGAATGGCAAGTTCAGATTATTTCAGTGTTTATATACTTCTTGAAAGCATTTGACTCTCTGCACTGAGAGGCAACGTGGAAAATTCTCCTAGCGTATGGAATTCCTCCGAAAATTGATCAAATCCCTGTGAATATGATCAAAGCCCTGTATACTGAACAGGTTTTTGCAGTCCTGACAAAGAATGGACTGTCAGAGTGGCTCCCTGTCGAGTCCGGTGTACATCAGGGATGTTTACTATTTCCAATATTATTCGCAACCATATTAGACTTTATGCTTCGAGCTTAAAACTTTAGAGCAGGTATACAACTAAGCCCCGAGCGTCAAATACATGACTGCGATTTCGCTGACGATATAGTTCTCGCCTCTCACTGCCAAGACGACATTCAAAATAATCTGAATGAACTAGCAGTGAAAGCTGCCCCTATTGGCCTGAAGGATTAGTTTTGATAAAACGAAAAGTAAGTCAAACGTAGCTGTGACGACCTTTGCAATCGACAAGAAGGCACTGATATAATATTTGGAGATGTAGCAACACCATCAGAAGTTGAAATTGTGGCTGTTTAGGAGTAATGTACTCTCTATACTTTTGTTTGGATGCGATTCTTGGATCCTTTTAAAAGAATGCAACAATGTTATTCTCGTACTTAGAACTAACCACTCTAATGCATTTTATCTCGTATGCTATGCATGGAAAGGACCTTCGCTAAAACTCTTCTATCAGTTGAATCAAACGCTTTGTCATAATCTATAAAACAAAGGACTTAATGGGTTTAATGACTCAAACACTTCTCAACTATTATTCTAGGAATGAAAATTTGGTCGACACATCCTCTCCCCTTCCTAAAATCACACTGTTTTTTTCTTAAAACCTTATTTACAACTTCTCTAAGCCTAAATTTGTCATCATAATGAGTAACTTTCTTCGTACAGAAACCAAGCTATTGTCTCTGTAATTACCGCACTTTATATCTCCTTTCTTGTTGAGCGGTTTAATTAGAGTTTTCCTAAAATCCATAAGTACATGGTCTTTTTCAAAAGTCATATTTATAATATTCAGTAACTTATCTCTAACTTCATAACCACAATATTAAACAAAAATCATTTACCACAATATCAGCCGATGGGATCTTATTATTTTTTAATCCTTTTAGTACTGTTACTAATTCTTCCTCTCAAAATAAATCATTCTTCACATCGAAAGTATCACAATTTTTTTATTTCTTTTCTATATCCTTTTCAGTAACTCTATCACGGCTTTACATATACTAAAAACGTTCTCCCCATGTCTCTTTAACTCTTTCCTTACCATGAATTATAAACCTGTTCCTATCTTTAACTGGCACAATTCCAGACTGACTATTCCCACTCAATTTATAAACATAAAGACATAATTTCTTAGATAACACTGCTTTTCCATTTACAGAATTTAAAAGAGAAAAAATGAGTATAATTTAAATATACCCACTGTTTTATTTTAGTGAAACCCATTTTTTCTACTTAAAGTTTTTCTACATAAAAGTTTCTACATATTTTTTCTACTAATTTAAATTAATCTACTTAAATTCTTAACATTGAAGACACAGACCAGGCGAATTTGAAACACGCCCATTTACAACCCGCTCACTAATAGATTCACCCCTTAGGGTAATTTCTTCCTTGATTGTATTATGAGTTTGTTGACTAAATGCTTGATCGGGAGATAATGCGAGTAAGCTGTATGACTCTAAGTGGCCCTCAAATATTGAACATGCCCCTGGTAATTTTTTGAGGGGGGGGGGAGCTTTAGTTATTAGCACGATTGTGCACGGCCTCTTTTGAATCCATCACTGCAGCAACAAAAGAACATGCATTGCACCGATCTATTACCCATGGTCACTAACGTGACTATTGCGTCCTACCCCCTAGGAGCCACGATATAGCCCTAAGTTAGTAGTAAAAGAGGTGCTGATTTCACGAGTGATTGCGTAATATGACTTACCACGGGTCAGTCCCCTATGCACTTTCTCGGGTGATTGTGTAATAAGACTTACCACGGGTCAAGCACCTATTACTACGAACGATACTTGTCCTACCAGACGGGTTTTCTAATGTGGCACTCATTTTTTTTAGGTCAGTCGGTTAGAGAGAGTTGGTGACTATAAGGCCATAGGGAATCCCGGTCCTACATTCAATCCTACATTCATGCCTACATGAATATACAGTGTAGTCTAACCGGTACATTGGCTTGTTAGGGTCAGTCAGCTATTACTATGAATGGTACTTGGCTTAGCAGAAGGGTTTTTCTAATGTGACACTCATTTTTTTTTTCAATCATAGTGGTTTGTTTTTTTTTCGAGCTGACACCTGTTTTTTAGGCAGCCAATCAGAGAATTGCTTAACAATTCGTCATTGAAACCCTGTATAAAGTGTTCATGCTTTGGAACTTTTCATTCTTTTATTTCCCCCCAAAAAAAAATTAAAGAAAAACCTTTTACTAGTAAATTCAAATTTCAGAGGGACTTACCCCCCCTCCCCTCCAACAATACAAAATCTTAAGAATATGACGACTATATTCGATAGAAACGTCAAAGCACGCTTTTTTTCTATTATGTAAATAAAATCTCTCCTCCATAGGTATGTTTACAAGTTTTAATTGTTTTGAAAAACAGTTTTTATCATTCGGAAACAAGCTTTTTCCTAACATGATGTATTTTTCTGCTTTGAATGAAAAGCTTGCGTGTTACAAAGAGTGTGAGAGTTTTGGGGGGGTTAAATTTCACAGGATCTTACTTTAAACGCGATTTGCCTAATTCCAATGTCACAATAGATGACTTTGGGAAAAAATAAGCGTGGGAGGGGGCCTACTTGTCCTCAATTTTTTTTTTATTACTTAAAAAGAACATTAGAACTTTCAATTTCCGTTCGAATGAGCCTCCAGATAGGAGCTTTTAACTTCTATAGTAGGGTTCTCTGATGATGTGATTTTCATTAAAGTTCTATGAGTTTTAGAGGGTGTTTCCCCCTTTTTCGAAAACAAGGCAATTTTTCTCAGGCGCTTAACTTTTGATCGCTATGGCTAAACTTTATGAAACTTATGTACTTGAAATCATACGGATTCGCTCTTTAATATAAAGTTTTTTATTGTTTAAAAAAAATATAGCTTTGAGACAAGGATAAAGTTTAGTGTAAAGAGTCATGAGTTGAGGAGAGGGACACCCCCTGTCATATAGAGACTAATTTCTGTTCGTTTAATGTTTGAATGTCGCTCCTTACTTTCAGTTTTAAAAACTTGTTTTTTTTTATTTAATTTCTGATCGTTTTTTAGTTAATGCAGCTTTTATTTGCATAAGAATTTTACTTTTCTTTTGCTAAATGGATGTCTTTACAAATTAATTTACGTAACTAACTTCTATATTCGTGTATTTTTCTTCTGGCCAAAAATACAAAGTTGCAGATTTTTGCAGATATGAGCTTGAAAGCTATGTAATAGAGTTTTCTGATACGCTGAATCTGACGATGGGATTTTCATTAGAATTCATTTATTTTCAGGGGGTGTTTCCTCCCTCTTTAAAAAATCGGGTAAATTTTCTCAGGCTCGTAGCCATTGATGAGTAATACTAAACTTAATAAAATTTATATATTTAGAATCAGCATTATAAACATATTCTTTTGATACATTTATTGACATCAAAATTCCTTTTTTAAAAGTTTGGATTACTATTGAGCCGTATCGCTTTTCTCCAGTACGTGTTAGACCAGATCATAACCCCCAAAGTCACTTCTTTTATCAGTCGTAATTTAAAAAGATTTTTTTTTCCTGTATTGTTTGTAGGCGGTAGCGTACATTAGGAGAGGGCTACATGAGCAATCCTCCCCTCCATCGAGATCTTCATAAAAGGGAAAAGGAGGATTTGTATGCGAACTATTAAATGGAAAAACAAGTCACAGCAACTGGCTTTGGGCCATAATCTGTAATAACACAAGGTTAAATTAGCCCCTGATTTGTATTAACATCTTCATCAAGGACCAATTTAAGCCTGGTGCTATAAACGATCGTAAACGGCCGAAAATGCTCGTTTTGAGTTTGACTCGATTATTTATTGTAATTTCTTTTCAGTTTGGGTTTCATTTATTTATAGATGCTGATTAGTGGTAGTTTCATGTTTGGTAGATTATTTGATTTTATTTTTGCTCAATTTTTGTTTAATGGAATTCTTTATCTTTCTTTGAAAAACTTATTTTGTAGAAAAAGTCAATATAAAAGGGTTATTCAAATTCTTCCTTGAGTAGCTACCACCGTGAGGGATCTAAGCCCTTTTTGGCCCTTGATGCAATAGGCAATGGGATATTATAGTGAACATAGCTATAAATTTAATAACATAAAATATTTAATTCAAGATGTGAAACGCATTAAGAACCTGATTCGGCATTGGGCTAGGTTTATAGACTGCCTATAGACGGTCCGTAATTTAAGCTACTAAAAGTCTAAAACTATAGAGTCGTTTTTTGAACAATTCGTTGCTTCACGAAAAGGCAAGGGAAGATTTGGTTTTCTTGTAATCTTCAAGAACTTACTTTTGATTTCAGTTGAGTTTGTGAAAATTTAACCTTGGCCTTTTCTATTTATTTCAGCATCATTGTGTTTTAACTCTATATGTGGTTATGAAGTTTTCCTAAGACTATGTATTAATAACAAAAAATGAGTAAAAAAAAAATGGTTTCGCAATTGAAAATTAAATTATGTTTTGGATGCTAATTTGACCAAATTAAGAGATGTATTGTTTAATTAAAACTGGAAGCTTTTTTAAAAGTATAAAACTCTTTAATTTAGAGAGTATCATATTAAAAATATGCTTGGGCCAGGTTTATAGACTGCCTTTAGACGGTCCGTAATTTAAGCTACTAAAAGTTTAAAACTTTAGAGTAGTTTATTGAACAATTTATTGCTTCAAGAAAAGGCAAGGGAAGATTTGGTTTTCTTGTAATCTTCAAGAACTTACTTCTGATTTAAGTTGAGTTTGTGAAAATTTAGCCTTGGCCTTTTCTATTTATTTCAGCATCATTGGGTTTTAAGTCTATATGTGGTTATGAAGTTTTCCTAAGACTATGTATTAATAACAAAAAATGAGTAAAAAATAGTTTCGCAATTGAAAATTAAATTATGTTTTGGAGCCCAATTTGACCAAATTAAGAGACGTATTGTTTAATTAAAATAGGAAGCTTTTTTAATAGTATAAAATGCTTTAATTTAGAGAGTATCATATTAAAAATAAGCTTGGGCCAGGTTTATAGACTGCCTATAGACGGTCCGTAATTTAAGCTACTAAAAGTCTAAAACTTTAGAGTAGTTTATTTAACAAATCATTGCTTCACGAAAAGGCAAGGGAAAATTTGGTTTTCTTGTAATCTTCAAGAATTTACTTTTGATTTCAGTTGAGTTTGTGAAAATTTAACCTTGGCCTTTTCGATTTATTTCAGCATCATTGTGTTTTAACTCTATATGTGGTTATGAAGTTTTCCTAAGACTATGTATTAATAACAAAAAATGAATAAAAAACATTTTCGCAATTGGAAAATAAATTATGTTTTGGCGGCCAATTTCACTAAATTAAGAGATGTATTATTTGATTAAAATAGGAAGCTTTTTTAAAATTATAAAACAATCTAATTTAGCGAGTATCATCTTGCAAATATGTTTGTGCCAGGTTTATAGACTGCCTTTAGACGGTCTGTAATTTAAGCTACTAAAAGTTTAAAACTTTAGAGTAGTGTATTGAACAATTTATTGCTTCAAAAAAAGGCAAGGGAAGATTTGGTTTTCTTGTAATCTTCAAGAATTTACTTTTGATTTCAGTTGAGTTTGTCAAAATTTAACCTTGGCCTTTTCTATTTATTTCAGCATCATTGTGTTTTAACTCTATATGTGGTTATGAAGTTTTCCTAAGACTATGTATTAATAACAAAAAATGAGTAAAAAATAGTTTCGCAATTGAAAATTAAATTATGTTTTGGAGGCCAATTTGACCAAATTAAGAGACGTATTGTTAAATTAAAATAGGAAGCTTTTTTAAAAGTATAAAACACTTTAATTTAGAGAGTATCATATTAAAAATATGCTTGGGCCAGGTTTATAGACGGTCCGTAATTTAAGCTACTAAAAGTCTAAAACTATAGAGTCGTTTATTGAACAATTCGTTGCTTCACGAAAAGGCAAGGGAAGATTTGGTTTTCTTGTAATCTTCAAGAACTTACTTTTGATTTCAGTTGAGTTTGTGAAAATTTAACCTTGCCCTTTTCTATTTATTTCAGCATCATTGTGTTTTAACTCTATATGTGGTTATGAAGTTTTCCTAAGACTATGTATTAATAACAAAAAATGAGTAAAAAATAGTTTCGCAATTGAAAATTAAATTATGTTTTGGAGGCCAATTTGACCAAATTAAGAAACGTATTGTTTAATTAAAATAGGAAGCTTTTTTAAAAGTATAAAACGCTTTAATTTAGAGAGTATCATATTAAAAATATGCTGGGTTAAGCCTCCATCTAGGACTTCCGCTCTTTTCTTTATGTGTTTAAGTAGCTTGAAATTTAGGTCTTTAAGCTTGCAAGCTACCTACTGAGAAAACTGAAAATAATTTTATTTTAGGAAGTTGTTGATCAAACCCCCCAGCAAAAGCGAGCAAAGTTGGATGTCACCCCTGACAGCAATGTGAGTCAAAGCAAAATACACCATGTAAATACCCCCATGCACATTTTCGAAGATTTGAGTGTTACAAGAAAACAGATAAGGATGCTCATAAAAACACAAGAAAAAGATAGACATTCACTTCTATTTAAAGGAAGAGATGTGAGACGCTATGCTCAGTTAAACAATGCAAGGAAGCATCCTATAGTGTTGTTATGCTAAATTTCCAATTGGTCTGTGAATGTTCGTTTCTAAAAGCAGTATTTTTTGATTTCAAATAGAATTCGTTGGATTTTTTTTTTTGAAACGCTTGTTTATTTTGAATTTCTATCATATTAGTTTAATGGAGTTCTTTACTTTTCTTTGAAAAACTTATTTTGTGGAAAAAGTGTTTTTTTTTATTTTTCTAATTAAGAAACTGAATTACAAAATCAAAATTAAATTGCATTTACTACTTTTCATTTAAACTAATGCAGTTTCTATAAAAAAATTTGAAATTATTTCGTTTAAACTATTGCAGTTTCTATAAAAATGTCTGAATTACAAAATCAAATTAAATTGCATTTACTACTTTTCGTTTAAACTAATGCGCTTTCTACAAAAAATTTAAAATTATCTCGTTTAAACTATTGAAGTTTCTATAAAGTTAAGTTAAAAAGATGCTCACCAAGTTGGTTTTTAGAGTTTCGGTTACTATTGAACCGTGTCGCTCCTTACTTACAATTCGTTACCACGAACTGTTTGAAAAAATATTAGTGTTGTTCCTTACTTTCAGTTGAAAAAAAAAAAAAAAAATTATTTTTGTTCCTTACTTTAAGTTGGAGAAAAAAAAACTAGTCGGTCCTTATTTACATTTCGTTAGCACGAACTTTTTGAAAAAATATTAGTGTTTTTCCTTACGCGATAGACTTATTAGAGTGACAAAAACAATATTAGCGTTGTTCCTTACTTTCAGTTGGAAAAAAAAAGAAAAAATATTAGTGTTGTTCCTTACTTTCAGTTGGAAAAAAAAACTATTCGCTCCTTACTTACAGTTCGTTACCAAGAACTGTTTGAAAAAATATTAGTGTTGTTCCTTACGGGATAGACTTATTAGAGTGACAAAAAATTTTTTTTTCCACAATCCACAGGAGGACATTTTTCAACTAAAAGTAAAGAGCTACTAGACTAAATCAAACATGTGGTGAAATAATAACGAATAATTGTTTAAACTTAAATTTTCTGTAAAGCTATGTCTAGCGATAAACTTATTAGAGTGACAAAAACTTTTTTCTTGGGTTGATCTAGGTTCACGTAGAGTAGTTTTCTAGCAAAGATACCAAATTTTTTCTTAGAAGTAACATTTTTTTATTGTGATAACAACTTTTCTGTCAGAAGTAGCAAGTTTTGCTTAACACAAACAAACCTCCTCGAAGTAATGATATTTTACCTTAATAATAACATACTTTTACTGAACAAACAAAAATTTCTCTAACTTGCTTAACAGTAACAAAACTTCTCGTCAAAATAACAACATGTCTCCCTTATACTAACATACTTTTACTGAACAAACAAAAGTTTCTCTTAGAAATAATATTTTTTATCACTGATAATTTTTTTTCTGTTCGAACTAGCAAGTTTTCTAGCAAAGATACCACTGTTTGAAAAAATATTAGTGTTGTTCCTTACTTTCAGTTGGAAAAAAAAAGAAAAAATATTAGTGTTGTTCCCTACTTTCAGTTGGAAAAAAAAACTAGTCGTTCCTTATTTACAGTTCGTTACCACGAACTGTTTTAAAAGCTATTAGTGTTGTTCCTTAAGGGATAGACTTATTAGAGTGACAAAAACAATATTAGTGTTGTTCCTTACTTTCAGTTGGAAAAAAAAAAAAAAAAATATTTATGTTGTTCCTTACTTTCAGTTGGAAAAAAAAATAGTCGCTCCTTACTTACAGTTCGTTACCACGAACTGCTTGAAAAAATATTAGTGTTGTTCCTTACGCGATAGACTTATTAGAGTGACAAAAAACTTTTTTTTTCCACAACCCACAAGAGGACATTTTTCAACTAAAAGTAAAGAGCTACTAGACTAAATCAAACATGTGGTGAAATAATAACGAATTGTTCAAACTTAAATTTTCTGTAAAGCTATGTCTAGCGATAAACTTATTAGAGTGACAAAAACTTTTTTCTTGGGTTGATCTAGGTTCACGTAGAGTAGTTTTCTAGCAAAGATACCAAATTTTTTCTTAGAAGTAACATTTTTTGATTGTGATAACAACTTTTCTGTCAGAAGTAGCAAGTTTTGCTTAACACAAACAAACCTTCTCATCAAAGTAATGATATTTTACCTTAATACTAACATACTTTTACTAAACAAACAAAAAATTCTCTAGTTTGCTTAACACTAACAAACCTTCTCATCAAAGTAACAATATTTTCCCCTAATACTAACATACTATTACTGAACAAACAAAAACCTTCTCTTAAAAAAAATATTTCTCGCCTCTGATAACAATGTTCCTGTTTGAAAGAGCAAGTTTTCTAGCAAATATAACAATTTTTTTCATAGAAGTAGAATTTTTTTTATTGATAACAACTTTTAGGCCAGAAGCTGCAAGTTTTACTTAACACTAACAAAAATTCTCATCAAAGTAACGATATTTTACTTTAATACTAACATACTTTTACTAAAAACACACAAATTTTTCTTAGAAATAATATTTTTTGTCAGTGAAAACACTTTTTCTGTTCGAACTAGCAAGTTTTCTACCAATGATACCAAATTTTTTCATAGAAGTAACATTTTTTTATTGTGATAACAACTTTTCTGTCAGAAGTAGCAAGTTTTGCTTAACACTAACAATCCTTCTCATCAAAGTAATGATATTTTACCCTAATACTAACATACTTTTACTGAACAAACAAAATTTCTCTTAGAAATAATATTTTTCGTCAGTGATAACACTTTTTCTATTCGAACTAGCAAGTTTTCTACCAAAGATATCAAATTTTTTCTTAGAAGTAACATTTTGATTGTAATAGCAACTTTTCTTTCAGAAGTAGCAAGTTTTTCTTAACACTAACAAACATTCTCATCAAAGTAATGATATTTTACCTTAATACTAACATACTTTTACTGAACACACACAAATTTCTCTTAGAAATAATATTTTTCGTGAGTGATAACACTTTTTCTGTTCGAACTAGCAAATTTTTTACCAAACATACCAAATTTTTTCGTAGAATTAACATTTTTTTATTGTGATAACAACTTTTCTTTCAGAAGTAGCAAGTTTTACTTAACACTAACAGACCTTTTCATCAAAGTAACGACATTTTACCTTAATACTAACATACTTTTACAGAACACGCACACAAAGTTCTCTTAGAAATAATATTTTTCATTTCTATGTCTGAATCTATTTGCTTACATATCTGGGTTGGTGTTTGGTTAGGTTAGGTTAGGTTAGCTAAGTTAGGTTAGGTTAGCTAGGTTCGGTTAGCTATTAAACATTTCTCCCATTTTATGTTAGGTTAGTTTAAATTATCATGCGCGCTCATTATAAACTAACCTAGCCTAAATAAAACATGATACACAGTCGACATGGGTGGATTTTTTTGCGAGTATGGCTAGGTTAGGTTACATCAAGTTAGGTTAGGTTAAGTTAGGTTAGATTAGGTTAGCCTACGTACGCGCGCGTAAATTTTCATAGTTAAATTTTCACAAACTCAACTGAAATCAAAAGTAAATTCTTGAAGATTACAAGAAAACCAAATCTTCCCTTGCCTTTTCGTGAAGCAACGAATTGTTCAATAAACGACTCTAAAGTTTTAGACTTTTAGTAGCTTAAATTACGGACCGTCTATAGGCAGTCTATAAACCTGGCCCAAGCATATTTTTAATATGATACTCTCTAAATAAAAGCGTTTTATACTTTTAAAAAAGCTTCCTATTTTAATTAAACAATACGTCTCTTAATTTGGTCAAATTGGCCTCCAAAACATAATTTAATTTCCAATTGCGAAACCATTTTTTACTCATTTTTTGTCTTTAATACATAGTCTTAGGAAAACTTCATAACCACATATAGAGTTAAAACACAATTAATGCTGAAATAAATAGAAAAGGCCAAGGTAAAATTTTCACAAACTCAACTGAAATCATAAGTAAATTCTTGAAGATTACAAGAAAATCAAATCTTCCCTTGCCTTTTCGTGGAGCAATAAATTGTTCAATAAACTACTCTAAAGTTTTAGACTTTTAGTAGCTTAAATTACGGACGGTCTAAAGGCAGTCTATAAACCTGGCCCAAGCATATTTTTAATATGATACTCTCTAAATTAAAGCGTTTTATACTTTTAAAAAAGCTTCCTATTTTAATTAAACAATACATCTCTTAATTTGGTCAAATTAGCATCCAAAACATAATTTAATTTTCAATTGCGAAACCATTTTTTTTTACTCATTTTTTGTTATTAATACATAGTCTTAGGAAAACTTCATAACCACATATAGAGTTAAAACACAATGATGCTGAAATAAATAGAAAAGGCCAAGGTTAAATTTTCACAAACTCAACTGAAATCAACAGTAAGTTCTTGAAGATTACAAGAAAACCAAATCTTCCCTTGCCTTTTCGTGAAGCAACGAATTGTTCAATAAACGACTCTATAGTTTTAGACTTTTAGTAGCTTAAATTACGGACCGTCTATAGGCAGTCTATAAGCCTGGCCCAATGCCGAATAAGGTTCTTAATGCATTTCACATCTTGAATTAAATATTTTATGTTATTAAATTTATAGCTATGTTCACTATAATATCCCATTGCCTATTGCATCAAGGGCCAAAAAGGGCTGAGATCCCTCACAGTGGTAGCTACTCAAGGAAGAATTTGAATAACCCTTTTATATTGACTTTTTCTACAAAATAAGTTTTTCAAAGAAAGATAAGTAATTCCATTAAACCAAAAATGAGCAAAAATAAAATAAACTACCAAACATGAAACTACCACTAATCAGCATCTATAAATAAATGAAACCCAAACTGAAAAGAAATTACAATAAATAATCGAGTCAAACTCAAAACGAGCATTTTCGGCCGTTTACGATCGTTTATAGCACCAGGCTGAAATTGGTCCTAGATGAAGATGTTAATACAAATCAGGGGCTAATTTTAACCTTGCATTATTACAGAATATGGCCCAAAGCCAGTTGCTGTGACTTGCTTTTCCATTTAATAGTTCTCATACAAATCTTCCTTTTTCCTTTTATGAAGATCTCGATGGAGGGGAGGATTGCTCATGTAGCCCTCTCCTAATGTACGCTACCGCCTACAAACAATACAGGAAAAAAAATCTTTTTAAATTACGACTGATAAAAGAAGTGACTTTGGGGGTTATGATCTGGTCTAACACGTACTGGAGAAAGCGATACGGCTCAATAGTAATCCAAACTTTTAAAAACGGAATTTTGATGTCAATAAATGTATCAAAAGAATGTGTTAATAATGCTGATTCTAAATATATAAATTTTATTAAGTTTAGTATTACTCATCAAAGGCTACGAGCCTGAGAAAATTTACCCGATTTTTAAAGAGGGGGGGAAACATCCCCTAAAAGTGAATAAATTTTAATGAAAATCACACCTTCAGATTCAGCGTATCAGAAAACTCTATTACATAGGTTTCAAGCTCATATCTGCAAAAATCTGCAACTCTGTATTTTTTGCCAGAAGAAAAATACACGAATATAGAAGTTAGTTACGTAAATTAATTTGTAAAGACACCCATTTAGCAAAAGAAAAGTAAAATTTTTATTCAAATAAAAGCTGCATTAACTAAAAAACGATCAGAAATTAAATATAAAAAAACAAGTTTTTTAAAACTGAAAGTAAGGAGCGACATTAAAACTTAAAACGAACAAAAATTATTCCCTATATGAAAGGGGGTGCCCCCCTCCTCAACGCCTCGCTCTTTACGCTAAAGTTTGACCTTGTCTCAAAACTTTATTTTTTTAAACAAAAAAAAACTTTAGCGTAAAGAGCGAATCCTTATGATTTCAAATATATCAGTTTCATCAAGTTTAGCTATACCGGTCAAAAGTTACGCGCCTGAGAAAAATTTGCCTTGTTTTCGAAAAAGGGGGACACAACCTCTAAAACTCATAGAACTTTAATGAAAATCAAATCATCAGTGAACCCTACTGTATAAGTTAAAAATCCCTGTCTGGAGCCTCATTCGAACGGAAATTAAAAGTTCCAATTTCCTTTTTAAGTAACCCAAAAAAAAAAATGGACGGCAATAGGACGCCCGTCCACGATAATTTTTTCCTAAAGCCATCTACCGTGAATTCGGAATTAGACAAACCCTGTTTATAGCAAGAGCCTGTGAAATTTAACCCCCCCAAAACTCTCACACTCTTTGTAACACGCAAGCTTTTCATTCAAAGCAGAAAAATGCATCATGTTAGGAAAAAGCTTGTTTCCGAATGATAAGAAACTGTTTTTCAAAACAATTAAAACTTGTAAACATACCTATGGAGGAGAGATTTTATTTACATAATAGAAAAAAAGCATGCTTTGACGTTTCTATCGAATATACTCGTCATATTCTTAAGATTCTTTTTATTGTTGGAGGGGAGGGGGGGCAAAGTCCCTCTGAAATTTGAATTTACTAGTAAAAATTTTCTTTAATTTTTTTTTGGGGGGAAATAAAAGAATAAAAAGTTCCAAAGCATGAACACTTTATACAGGGTTTCAATGACGAATTGTTAAGCAATTCTCTGATTGGCTGCCTAAAAAACAGGTCTCAGCTCGAAAAAAAAACCCACTATGATTGAAAAAAAAATTAGTGTCACATTATAAAAAAAAGTATGCTAATCCAAGAAACATTCATAGTAATAGCTGACTGACCCTAACAAGCCAATGTACCGGTTAGACTACACTGTATATTCATGTAGGCATGAATTTAGGATTGAATGTAGGACCGGGATTCCCTATGGCCTTATAGCCACCAACTCTCTCTAACCGACTGACCTAAAAAAAATGAGTGCCACATTAGAAAACCCGTCTGGTAGGACAAGTATCGTTCGTAGTAATAGGTGCTTGACCCGTGGTAAGTCTTATTACACAATCACCCGTGAAAGTGCATAGGTGACTGACCCGTGGTAAGTCATATTACGCAATCACTCGTGAAATCAGCACCTCTCTTACTACTTAAGTTCTATACAAAGTTACTGATATTCTTTTTCAAAATATATTTTTTGCGCTATGAAGCCAATAAAGATGATGAGAAAGGCGCCAAAAAATAATGCCAGCCAACAAAGGAAGTAACAGTTTTGTATAGAAATTAAATTTAAAAAAAAGTTTTTTCAACTGAAAGTAAGGAGCAGCATTAAAGCTCAAAACGAAAGGAAATGATTGCGTATCTGATGGGGGTTGCTATTCCTTTAAACCTCGCTCTTCACGCTAGTTTTTTAGAACTTTAAAAAAAAGCTTCTTATTGTTCTAATTAAACGAACAGTGTTTCGGGAGTCGTTGTAAAAGAATTGGGACATAATTCAAACTTTAGTGTAAAGAGTGAGGTGCTGAGGAGGAGTAGCCCTCCTCATATGCTTAATAATTTCTGTTCGTTTTAAGTTTTAACGTTGCTAATTACATTCAGTTGAAAAAACTTGTTTTTTATTTAATTTCTGATCGTTTTTTAAGTAATGCCAGGAATTCTGGCAACATCTCCACGGATAAATCCCTCTTGCTCACAGATTTATTCTCTAGATAATTCAATCCTGATGAAAATTTACCTTGGACAAGTACCCTTAACATCTCCACGCGTAAAATTGAGTCGGCAACAAGAAAGCAATAACTAAGAAGAATTTTCGTATAGGAATTCTGGCAAATTCCCCTAGTTTAAAATTTCCCCTGAAAAATTTACCGCATGGAAACTACCCTCCCCATGGAGAATCCCACCAGCAGAAACTCCCCCCCTGAAAAATGTATGCAAACTTCCCAATAACAAATACTATACGTGAATAATGGGCAAATTTTGTAACGTAAAGACCTTTCCCCACGGACTGTGGGGGGCCCAGATATCTCCAAAGGCATAGTTATTTGGCCTTTAAACAGTGGCGTCGTTTGGGATTTGCAAGGGGGCAGTTACCCCACCAATAAATTGAAACAAGCTATTATATAGCCCATGCTCCTTGAATTTCTGGATGCGGAACTTGTTTGCCCACTCAATAAAAATGCTGGAGCTACGCCCCTGCCTTTCAACTATGCTGAAGAAAAAGGCTATCTCAAAATTTGGTTTGGACTGTTTTGCGATAAAAGGGGCGTGTAAGGGGACCTAGTTCCCCTCCAATTTTTTTGGTTACTTAAAAAGGGCCCTTGAACTTTTAATTTCCGTTTTAATGAGCCCTCTCAAGATCTTCTAAGACCAATGAGTCGATACGATCACCCCCGGGTAAGACTAAACTTAATGAAACCTACATATTTAAAACAAGTATAAAAATTCAACTTCTGATATATCGGCTGGTATCAAAAATCTGTTTCTTAGAGTTTCGGTTACTATTGAGCCGGGTCACTCTTTACTTAAAGTTTGTTACCACGAACTGTTTCACTATGGCTATATTGAGCAATATTTGGGAGGGGATCTGGGATACGGTATTATCACGGTAGCAGTCATTACATATGGGAATAGTTTTGAATGCGAATCTATGGGTCCCATGTTTTTGCTAGTATAATGTCTAGTCCAGAAAGCAATAATTCCAGAAAGCAGATCAAAGCAATGATAAATTGTAGGAGAGTCATTGAAAACCAGATAATAGCAACAGACTGCCAATGAAAATATGGTCGTCGTTCAGTTATGTAGTTAATGAACTAGCAAGGGTGCGGAAACATCTTGTTCACTTTATATTTGAAATTGAAGTTCCATTTAAGTGTTTCTGAATGATATTCCACTCAATTCTCTTGACCAAATATAATTTTTATCCCATTGATTCAATATCACTAAGTCTTGTATGCAGAATCAATCAATAAGCAAACAATACTTGTTCGGCTAATTTATAAGTTTTAATATGCACCCCCACCATCATATGTAGATTTAGTCAAATCAGGTTGGTGATTTAACTTTTTTAGTGAAAAGAATGTGTGCATGAATATTTCTCGGGTAAGGCTCTAAAATAAAATACAAAAATATAATAATTTGAATAAGAAAAAGGCAGAAATTTCCGGAAAAAAAGGATATCAGGCCTCAAGTCGATTAGGATTTCAGCTTCCAGGTCCCGAGATCACTTGCATCCGTACAGTTTTAGTAAAGAGCCTGTGAATAAAAACTTGACTAAACTTAACTGAATCTTCTTTACGAAAAGAAAAACAATTCTGGAAAGTAAAAAAAAAGAAAGACATAAAAAATAAGATTATTACTGTTACACAGATTGAGACTAATTTTTGGCTGTGTCAATTCATGTTCAGTCTCAAATAGTCTGGAAACTTACAGTGTTTGTGAAACAGGGTCAACTAGACCCTAATAAAGACATAACAGTGAACAGGTATTACACAAAACGACGGATGATAGAAAATTTTGACATAATGTTTAAACTTTTATAATTTTATAAATCTATGTTGCATTACATTAAATTTCGATTAAAAAAAAACAAAAAACAACTGACAAACCAAGCTGTGGAAGACTCTACCAACACTTCGACAATTCACCCTCAATGAAACTCTTTCAATTAATGCGAAAACTAAGCTAAGTAAAAAACAAACCTGCTCCAATAAATTTTTCAACGAAAATCAAAGAGCCATACTATAACCTGAAACGACCCGAAATAAAATTATATAAAAAGTCAAACTTAATATTAACACTAATTGCTATTATACAATAAATGGAACATAAAACGAATATCAATTAGAATTAAAAATTATATCAAAACTTGGAAAAAAACGCATTTTCCAAAAAGCTTTTCAGCGAAAAATAAAGAGCCATAATATATCCTGAAATGACCCGAAATAAATTCGTATAAGAAGTCAAACTTAATATGAACACAAATTCCTATGATCGAATAAATGAAATATAAAACAAATATCAATTAAATGAATAATTAAATCAAAAATAAATATAAGAGATGCTACTTTGGATGAATAGACGGAACCCATAAGGTCCAAGCATTAAAATGAAAAGTCAGGTCTTATCACAAATAAGACGTTGACCGCCTGTCTTCTTAACCCATCAAAAGCCAGAGCGTCCTTTGGGTATGTATTTACCATAACAAATCAACCAAGAATCATTAATCTGATAAGCCTTGAATTTTTATCAAAGATTTTTTTCTTTTCATCAAATTTGACTCAAAACCATATTAAATAAACTGATAAATGATTTATATGTTCGTCACCCATTAAATTGTAATAAAAATAAATATAGAAATACAAGAAAAAACTACGGCTCAGGTTCAGAGTCAGACCAAATAATTGGCAAAAATTCTTCAGCTGCTAATTCTTCTTTTCTCTGTTTTTTTTTGTGGTTTGTTTTATTTGCGTTCAAAATCTGCCTCTTAGCGCTATTATAGCCCAACGTTTTCATAGCTGTTCCAATAGATATTGGTTCTTTGGGCTCTAGATTCCTAAGAAGGCGCGAATCAATAATTTCTGGCAAAAGACTTTGCTTCCAGAAACTTAAAAGGCTCGGGAATACTCGGGTCCAATGTTCTCTATTGCGTTCAATTATAAGTACTTCCCAGTCCTTCTCGGTATTATAGACAAGTAGGCAACATTTTTCTTGATTTGAAATTTCAAGCTGTCCTTGAATTTGGCTATAATACTTGTGAGTGGTTTTGAGCTTAATATCTAAGCCGATACTCTGCACAAAGAAATCTTTGACAAGGCCTTTCGTACGAGCTGCATCAATTATAGTTTTGTTTTCTGGAATATTATGGACAGTCTTAACCTCTATTGGTGTCCCATCTGGCAAAATCCCGTCTAATGAAGTACCAAGAAACTGGTGTGCCGAGTGAACCAAAAGACCAATATCCTCACCTTTCGTAATTTCCGCACCAATGTTTTCTTCGTATGCTCTTAAAGCAACAGGTTCTAACCGACTACCTTTCAGCATAGCAGTTGAGCGGTAACCACAACCTCCACTTCTAATATCTTTCATAATCGGTGCAGTTTTAGTTGATTGTTTGCGTGTAGCTATTCTGTGAAAGTACGTGCGGGTTATTCTATTCCTTCTTTCATATATTCAGTTTTCATTGGAAGATTGGCCTTTGGTTCTCTCGTAAAGTTCCTTCAAAGCGGTTTCACTACTCTTTAGATAGGACTCCTCAAATGTAACCATAGCTATTTTTAGCTCCTCTTCTTTCATATCAGACCTATTGCAGCTCGGTCCATAGTCAGAGTTACCCAGAGAGAGTTGTTGATTGCATTTTCTTTTGGCCTGGAATCTACCTACATTATTACTATAGCCTAGTACCGTATCAGATTTCGCTTGGATTTAGCTCGGTGGTTTGCAGTTTTACTACAGAATTTCTTCATTATATTTGTTGGACTGTGATTAAATATTTTTTCCCATGTATAAGCATGCCACTTTGGACCAAGTGCGTAGGACAAGCTTGCACCACCCATTTGGGCATGATATGATCCTCGCTTTGACCTACTAATTTGCTTGCC
The DNA here is from genome assembly GCF_049724085.1 of Artemia sp. Qi Xiang Cuo. NCBI lineage: Eukaryota > Metazoa > Arthropoda > Branchiopoda > Anostraca > Artemiidae > Artemia > Artemia sp. Qi Xiang Cuo. The sequence goes on from NC_142808.1 coordinate 39,897,994, forward strand.
TCCGCAAAACTTGGCAGCTACTGACATGTAATTTTCGGCAAGGTTCGTTGTTACATCGGTAAGGAGGAAATCTGCTTTCTTGCACACGTTCTCAACCACATCTCTCACATCCGGGAGAACCTGTGCTGGCAAGTTGTACCAGCGATCCTCTATAAAGCTATTAGGTAGTTAACTTTTTTCGGGGCAAGTATCATTGCACTTTACATGATTTCCAAAGACATGATCGGGGTCTTTGTGGAGCAAACTTTTAAAATCAACGGCTGTACAATCCTCTTCTGCATTTTTTTTTTTACTGTCCCACGAAGGTATTTTGTGAGTCTTTGTATAATCTCTCTTCTTAAAGATTTTGCATGTGCACCTTTCTTCATTTTCACTAGATTATATATATGAAAAGTGTAGTTTTTCGCAACATGGTTTGCACAATCTTCTTTTTCAATTAGAGGACCTTATGAGTTGTTCTGTTTAATTTTGTATAAAACACTCGAGTCTCCATCTCAAATAAAACGACGGTACTGCAGTCCATGCATTTCATCGCTCACTATAAAACCTTCAGTGAGAATATTCGTCTCCATACTCTTTGACGGGCCATCATAATTCATAAAACACAAATGTTGTAGAGGAGTTTTTACCTCTTTTTTCGCCCGAAAACAAATATAGCAATATTTATTTTTTATGCCCACGTACAGCAATTTTTGGTGTAAGCGTCAATGATTACAGCCACACAACCCTTAGCTGTACAATCATTCCCCTTACTCCGTTTGTTCCACCCACCATCACAAACCCCTTTGGTCCAGTATGTATCATCAACATATCGATCTTCGTGAATTGCACGCTGTAGGGTTTGTTTTCCATTCTCCAGTAAAACATCTGTCAAAGTATCCATCCATACTTTCCTTACAGAAAGTTCATTTTTCAAAAATAAATATTGTGACATGCCTTGCACACCTAGTACACCTAGAATCGCACAAAATTTTGTGTAGCCTCCCCCTGAGCCCATGGCACCTCACGTAGTCTTCAAATTGAGGTCTCCATGCACATTTGTGTAACGTTCAATTGATTCTTTCGGATTTTCTTCGGAAAAAGATGTTAAATAGTCTTTGATCTTTATCACGTGTGGGTCAGGTTCATTTTTCACTAGTTTTTTCCACTTACAGGCAGTACATTCTGTCACTAGTGTGATTTTTAAGCCAACATTATATACACGAACGATGCAGATATCGGGGCTTTTTTCTCTAAACTGAAATTTGTGCAGGAAACATTCAGCAAGCTCTTGAACGAAAAATAGAAGGTTCGTTAATGCAGCAGAGATTTGGAATGTTCCCCAAATCAACACCCTCCGGACATTTCTTATGTTTCTTAATGAAAGCTGGTCCTGCATCTGATACTGAATCTTCGTATCATCTGTAGACTCATTAGCAATAGAAGTTTCCCTTGGAAGGAAGGACCTGAAATACGAAAAGTAAGTTAGTAATCGAAGCAGGCAGTGAGAGAACAAGCAATTTTAAAAGAAATTAATTATGATATGTTTTTCCGAAAACCATATTTAAAGGAGTACCACTCTAGCTAAACTTTTTGGCGCACAAAATGTATTTAGAATAGTGTAATTATCAATAATCATTTATGTGTAAAAGAGGGAAAGGGGGGCTGAAAAATTAACTGAGTTTTTGAGTGAATCTAGTCGGCTCCTCTTGTTTCAAATCAGGGTTGTCAATTGCGTTCTTGTCAAATTTTATTTGATTATATCAGGGATAACACCATAAGTCATTTGTTACTTTTCTGACTGGGATCAGGCACTCTGAAGATGAATTCCGATTAAAAAATTAAAAAAGTCTCTAACACAACACAGTAGTAAAGTAGAGTACATTTACAACCACTTCCAAAACAAAACCTATCAGAGGCAAAATAAGAAAAATAACTAGAAGATAACCATTTTCCTCTTGAAAAGAAATGAAAGTATTCATTTTGTTTATCTAGGCCAGCTGAATTGTAAATACAGTTCACTCTTGTCCAGAGGCAGACTGAACCACTGCTCCTCTTGTCACCTGGTAGGTGATTCCTCAATAAAAATGGCACTTGAACCTTCGGATAAAAACCAAAAAAAAATTGATGAAAAAGTTGAAAAACAAATAATATGAAACTTAACGAGTCATTTATATATGGAATAAGCATAAAAATTGACTTTTGTACGGGTTCATTGTTATAAAAATTCTGTTATTAAGAATTCGGAGTAATAGTCGGTGAAGTCACGGTATTTTTAATATTCCATATCCCTCCCCCACACCCTTCGGGTACATGTTTCCCACTTCGAAAGTTTCATGTCTGTGTTTGGTTTTGAGGTATAGTGTGTCAGTTTGTAACTTAGAAACATTTCTGACTAAAAACTAAACTTTACATACCATCCAAATAAGCATGATTTGACCTTGGCACAGATTTTTGTTAGTTACTTCCATTACAGTCTGCTCATCGCAAAATGAGTACTCCTTACTCCTATCTTCTCCCCTAAGATTTTTTTTTAAATTTAATTAATGGGTACCCTCATTAGCTTAATCCAATACATTGGCGGTTATAGGCCGGGACAGGGAGGGGCAGCGCTTTTGTTTTATATTTTTATACTCCTGTGGCATACCTTGCCTCCCCCCTCCCAGATTATGAGGTATAAGGCCGCTAATGATCAAATATTATACAAAATTCTTAATCTAACCAAAAAAGAATCCTCCCGTTCCAGTTGAAAAATGCTTCCATGGATAATTTCACCATGAAGAACTTTTCTCAAGCAAAGCATGGCATATATTAAATACATAACCTAAACAAACCTATTTTAAATAAAAGTTCAAATAGGGATAAAATCCTTTTAATAGACAGTGATGATAGAAATTCACAAAAATACCAGATATTTCGGTCACATATACAGTGACCGTCATCAGTTGTAAAACTGAGTAGTAAAACAGTCGTAAAGTTTTACTACTGATGACGGTCACTGTATATGTGACCGAAATATCTGGTATTTTTGTGAATTTCTATCATCACTGTCTATTAAAAGGATTTTATCCCTATTTGAACTTTTATTTATCGTCATGGAAAGGCAGTGTGGTCTCCGAAATTATCTAAACCTATTTTAACCTAACCAAACCTATTGAAAAAAAACATGATGAAAATTAAATGCTTTATTAGCAAAATAGTGAAAACTACAACTTGGAAATATGCTCCCAGAGCATATTTAGTTTATACAATAAATTACGTATTTTATACAACGTAATTTATACAATAAATTACGTATAATTTATGTACTTACCGCACATGTTTTAGATTAAGCCATCCTTGGTTGATCTTTTTCTCCTAGTCATTCTCATGCGATTCTCTCAGCAGTCAAACTCGAATTAAAAATGTTTCTGACCCGTCTTAGCCTTGGTTTTGTTTCCATCCTAGGGGTGTATTGTGGGTTTTTTTATAACAGTATAAATAAATTAAAATTTTATTCTTTTTTATAATTATAAAAAAAAATCAAGACTGGGAATAAAAAGCTGAAAAGCTTGGAATGTACCAAATAAAAACAAAGATACAACTTGAAGTCAATTTCGCCTTCGTCGCTTTTATAGAAGCCCTACAAGAGTCTAAATTGTGAAAACGTAAAAACCATCGTGGAGGAATAAATTTAAAAAAATAGAATTTTCAAATGGGCCAATCAATTTCAAAAGATTTTTTTTAATTTATGGTACTATCAAGTTTTTACAATTTTCCATTTTTTAAGATCCAGATATTTTTCAAAAAAGCAACATATTTTCACTTTAGATTTTTTTTTCTATGTCCTGAGAATTAAATCAGAAAAAAACGGCACGGTCAAATTTGAAATTTTCTTCCAAATATACCTGGTGGAAAAATTGACTTTGCTTACATGTTCGGTCATAGGGCAAGATCTCTTTTCATAGCATAGAAAAATTAACATTACAATGGAGTTAGGTAGTTTAACGATAATTCTATTTACTAGCATGCTCACGGCTATATCCAGGATTTTTGTTCAGTTTAGGGAGAGGGGGCTCACAAAATAAACTTTAGAAACGCATTAAAATGCTTTTTAAGCATTTTATTACGTTTTACGAGTCATACAAACTTTTGGGGGGGGGCTTCAAAACCTCTAACCCCTCCACTGAATACAGCCTGGAACATGCCAGTACAATATTTTACTATTATACCATCTGACTGACACTTCCAGATCTTCAAAATTTATACAATTTTTTCAGCTATTTCAGCTAGTTTTTTCAATAGTGTTTTTACAAAAACTAGCTACGGAAGTACAGTTAAAAAGGCTTTTTGAGTATATTAAGAAGAGCTTTATTTCTTTTACACCCTCAAAAATTTAAAGCTAATTTATTGCAATTAAGTTCTCGTTCCGAATATTTTAGAAAAAAATCTCATTGACGATCCAGAAGAATCCCAAAGGCTTTGAAAGTGCTTTTACGAATTTCACTAGAATAGGCTGAGCGCTAAGTAGATGAAAAAGAGAAAAGCTATTCCTTTGGAAATTGAAATTCACATGAGACGATCATAAATAAGCTAATGCAGCAATAAATGATAATATCGTATGCAATGGAGTTTTTGTTCCCTTTTACCATATCTATTCTGGATAGCTCGGTGAATCATTACCGTTTATAGAAAATATGATATGAGTATAAAACTACAACAGATAGATTTTCAGATCCTCGTAGATTTACAGTTTCCTTTCCAGTTGTGATTTGTGTCTCCGTCGACCTTAAATACTGCTATGAATCTAGATTAAATGCAAATATGAATTGTACTATGAATTGTACTAAATACTATGCAGTAGTATTTAGATTGGACGAATAAAAACGGAAAAAAGCTACAAGTTTGCAAGTGCTCGTAATATGATGTTTAAAATTTATTAAAACTACTACTACTACCAACAACTAATCGCAGCATAAAGCCACCCGAGGCCAACACAGATACGCACGCTCCTCTTCAATCCCAATCTGTTCAAAGCCTCCCACTTTACACCCTCCCAGAAAGTTCCCATTTTCCTTTAAGTCTTTCTTATTGACATCTTCCAACCCTAGACGAGGACGACCTGCTTTCCTTTTAGCCCTGGGTGGATGGCCGAAAAGAACAATCTTGAACATTCTGTCATCCTTCATTAGCAGAACATGCCCTAGCCATCTCAACCTTTCTTTCATTATAGTCCTAGAAAACGGGGTTGAACCACATTTTTGGCACAATCTACTATTTGAAATACGGGTAGTCAGCTGGGTACCCAGAACTATCCGTAGGCAGTTCCTCTGGAAAATATCTAGTAAATCTTCCGCTTTTCGAAGCGCCCAGGCTTTAGAGCCATATTTGACCACTGTCATCATTGTAGCATCCAATATTCTAATCTTGGTTTGCAGACTTATCTTCCCATTCTTCAATTTTTTTTTTTAACTGTAAAAAACACCCTGAGCCTTGGCTAATCTACTTTTAATATCTTTACTGCCCCCACCCTCTTTACTATTAACACAACCAAGGTAAGTGAAGTTGCCCGACTGATGAATCTTTTCGTTACCCAGTGTCACCTTTTCATCTTCACTTATTCCTAGCCTTAGGGACATAGTTTTCTTAACATTAATTTTTATACCTATTCTAGCACCCTGAAATCGCAAAAAAACTCTAAGAGTTTATTTATTTTGCTCACACTTTCATCTAGGATGCTTAAATCATCAGCATAACTTAAGTCCAGGAGAGTTTTTCCTCCCAATTTGATTCCATCGTCTCCCATTGCCTTTCCTGCGCTCTTTAAGACAATGTCCATCAAAATAATCCATATAAAGGGGGATAGAACACAACCATGCTTAACTCCTGATTTAATACAAAACCTGCTGCTAACCTCATTTCCTACTGTAACCACAGCGGCGTTATTCTCACTACCCAATTTGACAAATGTTGTATGGTCCAGTCTCATCACTTTAATGTATTTGTCTGGTATACCATACAAGGATAAGACTTTTGCTAAAACTCTTCTATTAACAGAATCGAACGCTTGCTAATAATCTATAAAACTGAGGACCAAGGTGATTGACAACTCAAGTACTTCTCAATTATTAACCTAAGAGTGAAAATTTGGTCGACAAATTCTCTGACTTTTCAAACTTTGTCTATAACTTTGTCTATAAATAACTTTGTCTACAGCATCTCTCAGTCTAAAAAGTATCATATTACTAAGTTATTTAGTACCTACAGAGACCAGACTAATACCTCGATAATTGCTACACTCATTCTTATAACCTTTCTTATATAGTGGTCTAATTAAGGCTTTCCCAAAATCATTAGGTACTTCCTCTTTTTCAAAAATCATATTCATAATCTTAAGCTGCTTAATTCTAACCTCAAAACCACCATATTTAAGAAAGTCATTTACCACACTATTAGCACATGAAGCCTTATTATTTTTTTAACCTTTTAGTACTGTCACTAATTCTTCCTCACAAAACAAATCTTTCTTCACATCCAATGTATCACAAACTTTTTATTTTCCTCTATTTCTATTCCTACAACTCTATCTCGGTTTAGCACATTCTCACAATGTTCAACCCATCTCTCTTTAACTCTTTCCTTATCACTAATATTAGCCCGTTCCTATCTTTAACTGGGACAAGTCTGGATTGACTACTCCCTCTCAATTTATTAACATACAAGTACAATTTTCTATTATTATGGTGTCTAACTCAATCTTCCAGATCCTCAGCATTTTTATTCATGGCCTCTACTTCACACCTCCTTAATTCATATTTTAATGCTTTTACCTTTTTCTTTACATTCCTTTTGTTTCATATGATCTGTCACTCAGATAATTCTTATACAAGCCCCTTCTCCTCTCTATTAAAGATACAGCTTATTTTCCTCTATATATTTTCCTGCAACTCTATCTCGGCTTAGCAAATTCTCAGAGTGTTCTACCCATCTCTCTTTAACTCTTTCCTTATCACTAAATTTAGCCCCGTTCCTATCTTCAACTGGGACAAGTCTGGATTGACTACTCCCTCTGAAATTATTAACACACCAGTACAATATTTTGCTATTATGCTGTCTAGCTGAATCTTCCAGATCCTCAGCAATTTTATCCATGGCCTCCACTTCACACCTCCTTAATTCATATTTTAATGCTTTTACCACTTTCTTTACATTCCTTTTGTTTCATATGATCTGTCACTCAGATAATTCTTATACAAGCCCCTTCTCCTCTCTATTAGACATAAAGCTTTTTCACTAATATTCCTAGCTTTCACTAAAATATATAAATAGGCGTCTTTTTTACCCTACGAACAAATTTCTGGTTCTGGAACACGATTCTCGTTTAGTTTAGATGAACAAAATATAAAAAAGAAAAGGAAAATGAACTGCTTTTCAACGGTGACCTACATTTAATGCCCGAGTCATATCAGCCTGGGTTACGACGTAGGTCATAATGCAGCAACTTATATGTAGGTCATAGGATTACAACTCATGCGTTTACAATAAGTCGCTTGTTGTTTACATATTAATTAAAAAAACCTGTTTCCACAAAATAAGTTTTTCAAAGAAAAGTAAAAAACTCCATTAAACAAAAAATGAGAAGAAATAAAATAATCTACCATGCATGAAACTACCACAAATCAGCATCGATAAATAAATAAAACCCAAAACGAACAGAAATAACAATAAATCACCGAGTCAAACTCAAAATGAGTAGAAATTAACATAAGTTGGGCGCAAAACTCTTATGCCTTCCCAAGGCCAGAACAAAATTTGCACTTTACTGAAAAAAATATAAATATTTTTACTTTTATAGCTTTAATAAATCAAATAATATTAACATTTTGATTACTAAATATCAGTATATTTATATTAAACTGACAATGCACATTCATTTGTATTTTTTGTTTAATGGAGTTCTTTACTTTTCTTTGAAAAACTTATTTTATGGAAAAAGTTTTTTTTAATTAATTTCTGTTCGTTTTATATTAACATAGTCTTTTCAGGGAAGAAGAAAATAATACTTTAAATCTTTTCATTTTTTTTAAGACTTTATAGTTTGGCCTGCTATTTGTATGCTGGAGAAAAATTTTCAGCCATTTTTAACAACATACACCCTTTTAAAAATCTGGACACAAATAGTAATGTTTAATTTAGTTTCATACCTCCTCTAGTTGACCTGAAATGGAAAACTTGATACCATTCGCAAGAAAATCTGGTTACTTTCTTTGATAGCTTGGATACACTTACGCTATGTTGATTTGGTTAAATTTTAAGAGCAGAAGTAGTACCGAAAGTTTGAACATAATACCCTCAGTCGTTCTTGGGATACTGCTGAGATGCCTTATTGGGAATTAGCATTAACACAGTGCATTTTGATTTAATCTTAAGGCAATATTTAGTTTTTAAACATAATGGGCAAATGGGAGGGTGAGCGTGGGAGGGTGGGAGTGAAAGGGCGATTAGTTGCCCTCCAATCACTTTCGACTAACAAAAAGGGCATCAGCCCTTTCTATTTTCAATCGAATGAGCCCTTTTCGAAGTTCCCAATACAACTCTTTCGATACGAAGTGCCCTGTTCTAAACAACAACAACAACAAAAAATAATACATTATACCCTTTTCGATCTTTACTATAAAAATGTTAAGCCTTCCAATCACTTTCAACTATTAAAAAGGGCACTAGGCCTTTCGATTTCCAATCGAATGAGCCCTTTGAAACTAAAATGCTTTCTATAAACACCTTATATGCTCCAGGGCATAAATTACAACCTTTACCCTAAGGTCTGTTAGGGTGGTTGTTATCCTCTAAGACCTAATTTCCAGAAATTTCAAATACGTTAAACAAAATGGCTATCTCAAAATTTTAATTGGATGTGCTCGGGGAAATAGTGGGCGCGAGAGGGGCGGTAGTCACTCTCTAATCGATTTCAACTATTAAAAACGGCCCTAGCCCTTTCAATTTCCAATCAAATGAGCCTTTTTGAAGTTTCTACGACAAAACTTTCAATAAAAATCTTATATGCCCCCAGGGCATAATTTACAACCCTTTCCCTGAGTGCTGGGGGGGGGGTGTCATTCTCAATGACCTAATTTCAAAAACTCTCTGCTACGTTGAACTAAATGGCTATCTGAAAATTTTGATTGGATGTATTTGGAAGAATAGTGGGCGTGAGAGGGGGGTTTGTTACCCTCCAATAACTTTCGACTATTACAAAGGGCACCAGCCCTCTCAATTTCCAGCTGAATGAGCCCCTTGTGAAGTTTTACGACAACTCTATCTATAAAAATTTTATATGCCCCAGGGCAGAACTTACAACCTTTGCCCTTGGGGCTCTGGGGGGCTTGTCATCCTTAAATACATAATTTCCAGAACTTTCAACTACGTTAAACAAACTGGCTATCTCTAAACTATAATTGAATGTTTTTGGGGAAATGGTGGGCGTAAGAGGGGGGTTAATTACTCTCCACTCATTTTCAACTATTAAAAAGGGCAATTTCAATTTCCAATCAAATGAGCCCTTTTTGAAATTTCTATAACAACTTTCTATATAAACTTTATATGCCCCCAGGGCATAACTTACAACTCTTGAACCGAGAGCTTTGAGGGTGTTATCATCCTAAAAGACCGAATTTCAAGAACTTTCAACTACGTTGAACAAAATTGATATTACAAAATTTTGATTGGATGTGTTTGAGAAAATAGTGGGCGTGAGAGGGCTGTTAGTCGCTCTCAAATCACTTTCAACTATTAAAAAAGGCACAAGCCCTTTCAGTTTTCAAATAAATGAGCTCTTTTTAAGTTTCTACGACGAAGCTTTCAATAAATACCTTATATGCCCCCAGGACATAACTTACAATCCTTTCCCTGAGGGCTGTGGGGGGTAGAGATGGGTTGTAATCCTTAAAGACCTAGTTTCCAAAACCTTCAACTACGTTGAATAAAATGGCTATGTAAAAAATTTTATTGGATGTGTTTGGGGAAATTGTGGGCGTGGAAGGGGTGTTAGCTGCCTTTCAATCACTTTCGACTATTAAAAAGGGCACTAGCCATTCCAATTTGCAATCGAATGAGCCCTTTTCGAAGTTTCTACGACAACTCCTTCGATACGAAGTGCCCTGGTATGGAAAAAAAAAAAATAATACATTGTGCCAACATCGTTCTTTACTTAGCCAGCGCGATCGCGCTGCCTAGGATTTTTACAACAACTTTCTATATAAACTTTATAAGCCCTTAGGGCTTAACGTACAACCCTTGCACTGAGGGTCCTCCTAAAAGACCTATTTTCCAGAACTTTCAAATACGTTGAACAAAATGGATATCTCAAAATTTTGATTGGATGTGTTTGGGAAAATGGTGGGCTGAGAGGGGCGTTAGTTGCTATCCAATCACTTTCAACTATTAAAAAAATACACAAGCCCTTACAATTTCCAATTGAATGAGCCCTTTTGAAGTTTTTACGACAACGCTTTCAATAAAAACTTTATATGCCCCCAGGGCATAACTTACAACCATTGCCCCGAGGGCTGTGGCGGGAGGAGTTGTCATTCTTAAAGACCTAATTTCCAAAATTTTCAACTACGTTGAACAAAATGGATATCTAAAATTTTGATTGGATGTGCTTGGGGAAAAGGTGGGCGTGAGAGGAGGGTTAGGTGCCCTCAATTAACTTTAGACTATTAAAAATTGCACTAGCCCTTTGAATTTCAAATCGAATAAGCCATTTTCCAAGTTTCTACGACAAAGATTTCAATAAAAACCTTATATTCCCCCAAGGCATAACTTATAACCCTTGCCCTGAAGACAGTGGAGGGAGTGTGCAGCTCAAAGGTATAATTTCCCTAACTTTGAACGTCGTGGGAAAAATCTCAAAATTTTTATTGGATATATTTGGGGAAATGGTGGGCGTGGAAGGGGTATTGGTTGCCTTCCAATCACTTTCGACTATTAAAAAGGGCACTAGCCATTTTAGTTTCGAATCGAATGAGCCCTTTTTGAAGTTTCTACGACAACGTGTTCTATAATAACCGTATATGCCCCCAGGGCATAACTTACAACCCTTGCCCCGAGGGTTGTGGGGAAGTCTCCTCCTCAAAAACATATTTTCTAGCTTGAAATCAACTACGCTGAACAAAATGGCTATCTCAAAATTTTGATTAGATGTGTTTGGGGGAATGATGGGCTTGGGGGGCTGGTTGCCCTCCAATTACTTTCGACAGGGCACTAGGCCTTTGAATTTCCAATCGAATGAGCCTGTTTTGAAGTTTTTACGACAATGCCTTCTATAAAAACCTTATTTGCCCCCCAGGGAATAATTTACAATTCTGGCCCTGAAGGCTGTGGGGAAATTTCCTCCTCAAAAACATAATTTCTATCCGGAAATCAACTACGTTGAACAAAATGGTTATCTCAAAATTTTGATTGGATGTGTTTCGGGAAACGGTGCACGTGGAAGGGCTGTTAGCTGCCTTCCGATCACTTTTGACTATTAAAAAAGGCACAAGCCACTCCAATTTCTAATTGATTGGGCCCTTTTCGAAGTTTCTACGACAGCTTCTTCGATACGAAGTTCCCTGCTCTAAAGGAAAAAAATAATAAATAATACATTGTGTCAACATCGTTCTTATATGCCCTCAGGGCATAACTTAAAACCCTTGCTCCGAGGATTGTGGGGGACTGTCCTCCTCAAAAATATATTTTCTATCTGGAAATCAACTACGCTGAATAAAAAGAATATCTCAAAATTTTGATTGGATATGTTTGGGGGAATGATGAGCTTGGGGGGGGGCTGGTTGCCCTCCATTCACTTTCGACCATTAAATAGCGCACTAGCCACTCTAAATTCCAATCAAATGAGCCCTTTTCGAAGTTTCTACGACAACTCCTTCGATAGGAAGTGCACGGGTATGGAAAAAAAGAAAAATAAAACATCGTTCTTTACTTAGGCAGCGCTATTGCGATGCTTATGATAAGGTTCTTATGGAAGGGTCGTCGCATAAACTTTGGAGTAGGCTCATTTGATTTGAGATAGAAATTTTTAGTGCCTCTTTTAGGTGTCAAAAGTGATCGGAGGGCAACCAGAAATCACTGCTTTTTTCCCCCAAAATGTATCAGATAAAATTTTTTAGATAGCCATTTTGTTCAAAATAGTTCAAAGGGCAAATAACAATGCCTCCGGGGGTTGACCATTGCTTATAGACAAGGTTGGTTATTTAGAAAAGAGGGTATGTTTGACCCCCAGTCTCCAAAAAGGCTAAGAATATCAAGAAAAAACAAATGTAGAAAATGTTCAGAAGGATGTCAAACAAAATCAAAGCACACTATACGCAGGATGGTTTTCAAAAGGACACAACTGCAATATTTAAGGAATGGACAAGGGTATTTAGTTGAAAATGTAAAGGCTTCTTGATAGGGATGTTGAAAAAGGTACGAAGGACAACTCCCCCCCCCCTTCTTGACCTTTTAGATGTTGCCTTTAACACTGATAGACATCTTAAAAACCATTTATTCAACCTAGTAAAAATGTCTAATAGGTTTACCTCTGGGAGTGCCATGCCGCTACAGCCTCCTGGGCAAGGATGTAAGTTATGCAATTTGTCCATTTTAACAAAGCTAATCTATCATTAGGAAAGGAGGGGGATTTTTGTTTTTCTGGGTATGTTTGAAAAGGCTAAGGGTAGTAATACAAATTTTCAGTAAATGTTGAGGGATAGGTTGAGCTAAACCAAAAGAAACTATCTGTATCCAAGTTATTAAAAAGGCGTATCATCAATATCTTAGGAACGGGTGAGAGTATTAACTTGAAACTTTCAGGGCCACTACTACTGCTGCTTCTATCAATAGTCGTAGTAGCAGTTACAAGTAGTCACAGTTACAAGTAGTCACAGTTACAAGTGGTCGCAGTCATTGTGTCAAGTGATCGCAGTAGCAGTCGTAAGTACTTGTATTCACAGATGAAGTAGCTGCAGACACAAGTAGCTGTTGCAGTCAAACCTGCACGTAGTCACAGTCGCAGACAAAAAGTTAGTCGCAAGTTGTCGCAAACGCAAGAAGTTACAGTCGTAGATAATCACAGTAATAGTAGCAGTAGTGATAGTAGTAGTAGTGGCAGTGGTAATAGCAGCAGCAGAAGTACAAGTTTAAGCGGTAGTAGTAGTAGAAGTACTGATTTTCTAGTAGCCCTAAAGATTCAATTTAATATTTTCAGCCGTTCCTGACTCATTGTTGATAAGCCCTTTTGACAATCAACATGCATCTAGTGCGTTTTGATTTTGTTGAAGATACACCCCAGCATCCCCTGAATGTTTCACCTAAACACCCCTTGCCATTCAAAATATACAATTGATATGCCCTTTTAACATTGATATTTATTTAAACATCCCCCTCCACAGGCCCTGAGACTTCAACTTAATACCTTCGTTTATTCTAGACATTTCACCAATACGCCTTTGTGACAAACTTAGATGGACATACAGTTGTTTGACGTAGTTAAAATTTTCAATAACATGCTCTGAAATTTCCAGCTTAACACTCCTAGCTATTACTGGGATATGTCAGATATACCCTTTTGACCATCTTGATAAAAATAGTTCCTTTGATTTTTTTTTTTACACAGGCTAAACTTTCCCCAAAACTAAAACTTAGCACCTTATTCTACTCCTAAAACGTTGCATCTATACCATTTGGACAACATCGATGCACTTAAACCTTCTAGATTTTTCTTTTGAGTTTTCTTTATAAAGCATGTTTCTGTTGTAAGGATTTCTTTGTCATTGTGCGTCTTATTGTATTTCGCTATTAGATGTTTACTTTTTTCATAAGTTGGGTCTTCGGCGGTTAGTTCAATTGTAGTAGCAACAGTAGTAATGTGGTAAGTTGTAATAGTGGTAACTTGAGGAGTGGCACCCCTCGAGGAGATTACAGCCTAGTAAACGACACAGCATTCACACGGGATTCTGATTAATATATAATTCTTCTGGGCTTGGTTAGATAATTTGTCTACTATGGGCTTCCTCCCCGTAGTAGCATAATGTTTGTAAGCATGAATATAATGAGTCGGAGGTAATAGGCTTGAGATTGTCTGTGCAGAATTTAGACTCTTGTTGATAGAAGAGCATCGCCAAGTGCTGAAAACCATGTTATGACCAAGATGTGCCCAGGATTGCACAAAGCCTCCATTCTAACTAGAGGTCCCAGGGACTTCTTGCTGTCCGGCTCTAAGCCAGCTTAAGCACATTGGTGTTGACTTGAGAAGATATGTGATTTTCATCCTGCACTGGTATCCAGGATCATTGCTTTTCCTGAGGCTAAAATAATTGCAATGATTTAAAGAACATAAAAATTGGAATTTGGAATCGTTACGACGTTAAAAATGACTATCGTATCGACATTTTGACTGACGAATTCAGACGAATCGAACTGGACATATTAGGATTTCAGAAACTCATATTCCAGGGGTAGAGGGCATGACATTAGGTGATATAGAATTTGTTTACTCAGGCAGGAAGGATAGGGTACATAGACAGGGAGTAGGACTCATGATGAACAAGGAAGCTACTAAGTCTTGTTTAGGCTGGGAAGGTATTAATAATAGAATGCTAACTGCTCATTTTATGACTAAAAAGTTCAGGGTATCAGTTATAGTAGTATATGCCCCTTTAGAACCGACTGACGGAGATACTAGTGACTCAAATAAGTTTTAATTACTGTTACAGGAGCAAATAGACAGGGTTCCAGGTAGAGATATGATGTTTTTACTAGGAGATTTTAACACCCAGGTCGGTAGAATCAGGGATAGATGGTATCCTAGCCTAGGTTAAATTTGGTGTAGGAAAACAAAACAATAATGGATATAGACTTTTGCAATTTTGTCGGTATAACAATCTAGTTATAACCAATAGTTATGACCAAAGATAACATTTTGCTCATAAGATAACATGGTATTCACGTAATGGTAAGACAAAAAACCTTATTGATTATGTTATAGTAAACCGAAGACTGGCAGGATCAATACAAGATGCTTGGGTATATAGGAGTGTTATTGATGTTAAAAGTAAAAATCACCATCTAGTAATGTCTAGGGTTAATTTGAAGCTGAAATTTCGGAAGGGTAACTACCTTCCGGGAAGTTATGGTGTTGGTAGACTCCAGGATAAGAATTTGAGAGAAACCTTCCAAGAACAGTTGAATACTAAACTTAAGAGTTTACAATTTGACAATTTGAAAGATGCTTGGCATAATTTTAGAAAAATAGTTTGTGAAGTTGCTTAATGTATCATAGGGAAGAAAGCTACGGCTGCTGCTAAGAATATCTGTGAAAAATCTTTATGTTTAATAGAAAGGAGAAGGGACTTGTACAGCAATTATCTGAGTGATAGATAATACGAAAACTAAAGAAATGTTAAGAAAGTGGAAAAAGTATAAAAATATGAATTAAGAAGGTGTGAGATGGAGGCCATGGATAAAACTGCCGAGGATCTGGAAGATGCAGTTAGACGGCATAATAGTAAAATATTGTACTGGCATGTTAATAAAATGAGAGGGAGTAGTCAATCCGGACTTATCCCAAATAAAGAAGGAATGGGGCCATAATTATTGATAAGTAATCGGTTAAAGAGAGATGGACAGCTTATTTTGAGAATTTGCTAAACCGAGATAGAGTTTCAGGAAAAGATCATAGGCAGCACGCTAGCCCTGCCTAAGTAAAGAACGATATGGGCACAATGTCTTTTTTTTCCATTGCCGGGCACTTCGTATCGAAGGAGTTGTCGTAGAAACTTCGAAAAGGGCTCATCCGATTGGAAATTGGAGTGGCTAGGGCCCTTTTTAATGGTCAAAAGTGAATGGAGGGCAACTAGCCCCCCAAGCCCATCATCCCCCTAAACATATCCAGTCAAAATTTTGAAATATTCATTTTATTCAGCGTAGTTGATTTCTAGATAGAAAATATGTTTTTGAGGAGGACACTCCCCCAAAATCCTCGGAGCAAGAGTTTTAAGTTATGCCCTGAGGGCATATAAGAACGATGTTGGCACAATGTTTTATTTATTATTTTTTTTCCTTTAGAACAGGGCACTTCGTATCAAAGAATCTATCGTAGAAACTTCGAAAAGGGCTCATTCAATTGGAAATTGGAGTGGCTTGTGCCCTTTTTAATAGTCAAAAGTGATCGGAAAGCCTAACACCCCTTCCAAGCGCACCATTTCCCGAAACATATCCAATCAAAATTTTGAGATAGCCATTTTGTTCAACGTAGTTGATTTCCCGATAGAAATTATGTTTTTGAGGAGGAAATTTCCCCACAGCCTTCAGGGCCAGGGTTGTAAATTATACCCTGGGGGCAAATATAGTTTTTATAGAACGTGTTGTCGTAAAAACTTCCAAAAAGGCTAATTCGATTGGAAATTAAAAGGCCTAGTGCCCTGTCGAAAGTGATTGGAGGGCAACTAGCCCCCCCCGCCCATCATTCCCCCAAACACATCTAATCAAAATTTTGAGATAACCATTTTGTTCAGCTTAGTTGATTTACAGCTAGAATATATGTTTTTGAGGAGGACACTTCCCCACAACCCTCGGGGCAAGGGTTGTAATTTATGCCCTGGGGGTATATACGGTTATTATAGAACGCGTTGTCGTAGAAACTTCAAAAAGGGCTCATTCGACTGGAAGTTAAAATGGCTAGTGCTCTTTTTAATAGTCGAAAGTGATTGGAAGGCAACTAACACCCCTTCCACGCCCACCATTTTCCCAAATACATCCATTCAAAATTATGCCCTAGTTAAGTTATGTCCTTGGGGTATATAAGGTTCTTATAGAAGGGGTTGTCGTAGAAACTTCAAAACAGGCTCATTCGATTGGAAATTAAAAGGGCTAGTGCCGTTTTTAATAGTCGAAAGTGATTGGAGGGCAACAAGCCTCCCCCCCACGCCCCTCCATCCCCCAAACACAAACCAATAAACATTTTAGAGAGTCATTTTGTTCAGCGTAATTGATTTCCAGATAGGAAATATGTTTTTGAGGAGGACACTCTCCCACAGCCCTCAGGGCAAGGGTCATAAGTTATGCCCTGGGGACATATAAGGTTTTATAGAAGGCGTTGTCGTAGATACTTGAAAAAAAGCTCATTCGATTGGAAATTCAAAGAGATAGTGCCCTTTTTAATAGTCGAAAGTGATTGGAAGGCAACTAACACCCCTTCCACGCCCACTATTTTCCTAAATACATCCATTCAAAATTATGCCCTACTTATGTTATGTCCTGGGGGTATATAAGGTTTTTATAGAAGGGGTTGTCGTAGAAACTTCAAAACAGGCTCATTCGATTGGAAATTAAAAGGGCTAGTGCCGTTTTTAATTGTCGAAAGTGATTGGAGGGCAACAAGCCTCCCCCCCTCGCCCATCATTCCCCCAAACACATACAAGTAAACTTTTGAGATAGTCATTTTGTTCAGCGTAATTGATTTCCAGATAGGAAATATGTTTTTGAGGAGGACACTCTCCCACAGCCCT
Source organism: Artemia sp. Qi Xiang Cuo (assembly GCF_049724085.1). Classification (NCBI taxonomy): domain Eukaryota; kingdom Metazoa; phylum Arthropoda; class Branchiopoda; order Anostraca; family Artemiidae; genus Artemia; species Artemia sp. Qi Xiang Cuo. The sequence goes on from NC_142808.1 coordinate 39,915,498, forward strand.
CAGGGCAAGGGTCATAAGTTATGCCCTGGGGACATATAAGGTTTTTATTGAAGGCAGTGTCGTAAATACTTGAAAAAAAGCTCATTCGATTGGAAATTCAAAGAGATAGTGCCCTTTTCAATAGTAAAAAATGATTGAAGGGCAACTAGCCCCCCCCTCTCACGCCCATCCTTCTCCCAAACACACCCAATAAAAATTTTGAGATAGTCATTTTGTTCAGCGTAGTTGATTTCCAGATAGAAAATATGTTTTTGAGGAGGACACTCCCCCACAACCCTCAGTGCAAGGGTTATAAGTTATGCCCTGGGGGTATATGAAGTTTCTATTGAAATCTTTGTCGTAGAAACTTGAAAAAGGGCTTATTCGATTTGAAATTCAAAGGGCTAGTACCCTTTTTAATAGTCGAAAGTGATTAGTGATACTTTTGTTGTTGTTGTTGTTTAGACCAGGGCACTTCGTATCGAAGGAGTTGTCGTGGGAACTTGGAAAAGGGCTTATTTAATTGAATACAAAAAGGGCCGATGCCCTTTTTAAAAGTCGAAAGTGATTGGATGGCAACTAATCCCCCTTCCAAATCCCACCTCCCCCGCCCACCCACTCAATCGCCCATTATTTTTAAAAACTAAAAGTTATCTTAAAATTAAATTAAAATGCACAGTGATAATGCTAATTCCCAATAAGGCATCTAAGTAGTATCCCAAGAACGACTGAGGGTATTATGTTCAAACTCTTGGGGCTACTTCTGCTCTTAAAATTTAACCAAATCAAAATAGCGTAAGTGTATCCAAGCAATCAAAAAAGAGAACAGATTTTTTTGCGAATGGTATCAAGTTTTCCATTTCAGGTCAACTAGAAGAGGTATGAAACTAAATTAAACAGTACTATTTGTGTCCAGATTTTTAAAAGGGTGTATGTTGTTAAAAAGTGCTGAAATTTTTTCTCCAGCATTCAAATAGCAGACCAAACTATAAAGTCTTAAAAAAAGAAAAGATTTAAAGTGTTTTTTCTTTTTCATGAAAAGACTATGTCAATAAAAAATGAACAGAAATTAATAAAAAAATTTTTTCCATACAATAAGTTTTTCAAAGAAAAGTAAAGAGCTCCATTAAACAAAAAATGAGCAAAAATAAAATCAAATAATCTACCAAGCGTGAAACTACCACAAATCCGCATCGATAAATAAATGAAACCCAAAACGAACAGAAATTACAATAAATAACCGAGTCAAACTCAAAACGGGCAGAAATTAACATAAGTTGGGCGCAAAACCCCTATGCCTGCCCAAGGCCAGAACAAAATTTGTACTTTACTGAAAAAATACAAATAAATGTGCATTGTCAGTTTGATATACATATACTGATATTTAGTAATCAAAATCTTAATATTATTTGATTTATTAAAGTTATAAAAAACATTTATATTTTTTTCAGTACAGTGCAAATTTTGTTCTGGTCTTGGGAAGGCATAGGGGTTTTGCGCCCAACTTAAGTTAATTTCTGCTCGTTTTGAGTTTGACTCAGTTATCTATTGTAATTAATTAAAAAAAAAATTTCCACAAAGTAAGTTTTTCAAAGAAAAGTAAAGAAGTCCGTTAAACAAAAAATGAGCAAAACTAAAATCAAATAATCTACCTAGCTCGAAACTACCACAAATCAGCATAAATAAATAACTGAAACCCAAAACGAACAGAAATTAAAATAAATAACCGAGTCAAACTCAAAACGAGCAGAAATTAGCATAAGTTGGGCGCAAAAACCCTATGCCTTCCTAAGGCCAGAACAAAATCTGCACTTTACTGAAAAAATACAAATGAATGTGCATTGTCAGTTTAATATACATATACTGATATTTAGTAATCAAGATTTTAAAATTATTTGATTTATTAAAGTTATAAAAGTAAAAACGTTTATATTTTTTTCAGAAAAGTACAAATTTTGTTCTGGCCTTGGGAAGGCATAGGGGTTTTGCGCTCAACTTATGTTAATTTCTGCTCGTTTTGACTTTGACTCGGTTATGTATTTTAATTTCTGTTCATTTTGGGTTTCATTTATTTATCGATGCTGATTTGTGGTAGTTTCGAGCTTGGTAGATTATTTCATATTATTTTTGCTCAATTTTTGTTTAACGGACTTCTTTACTTTTCTTTGAAAAACTTACTTTGTGGAAAAAAGTTTTTTTAATTAATTTCTGTTCGTTTTATATTGATATTAAATGAAAAAAACAAGTTTTTTAAACTGAAAGTAAGGAGTGACATTAAAGCTTAAAACGAACAGAAATTATTTCGTATATAAAAGGGGCTGTCCCTTCGTCAACGCCTCGCTCTTTACGCTAAAGTTTTTTATTGTTTTAAAAAATAAAGTTGTGAGACAGAGTCAAACTTTAGCGTAAAGACCGAGGCGTTGAGGAGGGGACAGCCCCTTTCATATACGAAATAATTTCTGTTCTTTTAAGTTTTAATGTTGCTCCTTACTTTCAGTTTAAAAAACTTGTTTTTTTTATTTAATTTCTGAACGTTTTTTAGTTAATGCAGCTTTTATTTTGGCTCGCCGTCATTGAATAAGTAAACAAAATTTGCAAAAAAATTTTACTTTTCTTTTGCTAAATGGCTGTCTCTAAATTTGGTTCTGACGTAATTTACGAATCAACTTACGTAACGAACTTCTATATTCGTATATTTTTCTTCTGGCAAAAATACAAAGTTGCAGATTTTTGCAGATATGAGCTTGAAACCTATGTTATAGGGTTTTCTGATATGCTGAATCTGACGGTGTGATTTTCACTAAAATTCTTTCACTTTTAGGGGATGTTTCCCCCCTCTTTAAAAAATCAGGTAAATTTTCTCAGGCTCTTAGCCATTGATGAGTAATACTAAACTTAATAAAATTCATATATTTAGAATCAGTATTATAAGCCCATTCATTTGATACATTTATTGACATCAAAGTTTCGTTTTTAAAAGTTTCGATTACTATTGAGCTGTATCGCTTTTTTTTTATTGTTTTTTTTTTATTAAGTATATATTATTACGTATATGATTGGGTTCTCCCCGTAGTCAATACCACGTTCTTTACGTTAAAAGTTAAAAATTTTTTTAATTCACAAACCCCTGAATCACAAAGGCCGTTTTATTAGAATAGATAGCTCTTTTGAAAGCACTAAAAAAACTGTACCATAAAGAGCGAGGTATTGACTAGGGGGAGAACCCCCTCATATACGTACTAATTTCTGTTCATTTTAGGTTTTAATGTTGCTCTTTACTTTCAGTTGAAAAAACTTGTTTTTTTAAAATTTAATTTCTGATCGTTTTTTAAATAATGCTTGGAAATACGGCGCCCCCTTCATAGAAATGTGATATACGGCGCCCCAAACTTTAAAAAAGGAGGCGAAATATGAATTACAAAACAGTTATACGTCATAAAGCCCAAAACAAAAGGGCGTATCTGATAGTTTTTTTTTTACATGATTAGGAAAATTAAACTTTCCAAAATGATCCAGCTCCTACAGGTGACTGATTTCAACATCTAGAAATAGAAATACGGCGCCCCAAAGAAACATCCTCCACGGAAAGATTCTCCTGAGTAACACCCTCCTCCAGCTCCCCCCACCAGAAAAAAATCCTTCCTGAAAATGTCTGTATACTTCCCAATAACCAACACAATATGTAAGCAATGGGCAAAGTTCATAAGTTGCAGCACTTCCCCTGGGACCTGTGGGGGATTAAGTCATCGTAAAAGACATATTTATTAGATTTTCGACTATGTTGAACAAAATGGGTATCTCAAAAGTTTAATTGGGTGACTTTGAGAAAAAATGAGCGTACGAGGGGGCCTAGTTGCCCTCCATTTTTGTTGGTCACTTAAAAAGGGCACTAGAACTTTTAATTTCCGTTCCAATGAGCCCTCTTACGATATTCTAGGACCACTGGGTCAATACGATTACCCCTGGGGAAAAGAAAAAAAAAACAAATAAACACGCACCCGTGATCTTTCTTCTAGCAAAAAATGCAAAATTCCACATTTTTATAGATAGGAGCTTGAAACCTCTACAGTAGGATTTTCTGATACGCTGAATATGATGGTGTGAATTTCATTAAGGTTCTATAGCTTTTAGGGGGTCTTTCCCCCTTTTTTCGAAAATTAGCCAAATTTTCTCAGGCGCGTAACTTTTGATGGGTATTATAAAACTTGATGAAACATATATATTTGAGATCATCATTAAAATTTAATTTTTTTGCGATATGTATTGGTATCAAAATTTCGTTTTTTTGAGTTTCGGTTACTATTGAGGCGATTTGCTCCTTACTTACAGTTCGTTACCACGAACTGTTTAATAGTCTTTTCAGGGAAAAAGAAAATAGTACTTTAAATCTTTTTGTTTTTCAAGACTTTATAGTTTGGCCTGCTATTTTTATGGTGGAGAAAAATTTTCAGCCCTTTTTAACAACACACACTATTTTAAAAGTCTGGACACAAAAAGTACTGTTTAACTTAGTTTCATACCTCCTCTAGTTGACCTGAAATGGAAAAGTTGATACCATTCGCAAAAAAATCTGTTTACTTTCTTTGATAGCTTTGATTCACTTACACTATTTTGATTTGGTTAAATTTTAAGAGCAGAAGTTGCCTCGAAAGTTTGCACATAATACCCTCAGTTGTTCTTGGGATACTGCTGAGATGCCTTATTGGGAATTCGCATTATCACATTACGTTTTGATTTAATCTTGAGGCAACATTTAGTTTTTAAACATAAAGGCAAATGAGAAGGTGGGCGTGGGAGGGGGTTTAGTTGCCCTCCAAGCACTTTCGACTATTAAAAAGGGTACTAGCCCTTTGAGTGTCCAATCAAATGAGCCTTTTTTGAAGTTTCTATGACAACACCTTCTATAAAAACCTTATATACCCCCAGGGCATAAATTAAAACCCTTGCCCCGAGGATGTGGGGGAGTGTCCTCCTCAAAAAGATATTTTCTATCTGAAAATCAACTACGCTGAACAAAATGGTTATCTCAAAATTTTGATTGGATGTGTTTGGGGTAATGATGGCCGTGGGGAGGGGGGCTAGTTGCCCTCCAATCACTTTCGACTATTGTAAAGGGCAATAGCCACTCCAATTCGCAGTCGAATGAGCACTCTTCGAACTTCCTACGACAACTCCTTCGATACGAAGTGCCCGGGCATGGAGTAAAAAACTAAAAAAAAACAAACACATTGTGCCCACATCATTCTTTACTTAGGCAGCGCTAGCGTGCTGCCTATGATTTCTGTTGGTTTTGGGTTTCATTTATTCATCGATGCTGATTTGTGGTAATTTCACGCTTGGTAGATTATTTGATTTTATTTTTGCTCATTTTTTATTTAATGGAGTTCTTTACTTTTCTTTGAAAAACTTATTTTGTGGAAAAAGTTTTTTTTAATTAATATACAGAAAAATCAAAAAGGTTTGTGATACCTTGGATGTGAAGGAAGTTTAGTTTTGTGACGAAGAATTAGCGACAGTACTAAAAGGATAAAAAATAATGAGGCTCCAGGTGCTGATAGTTTGGTATATGAATTTCTTAAATATGGTGGCTCTGAGGTTAGAAATAAGTTACTCAAGAATATATGTGTAAGTTGTACGTCCTATATATATAAGTAGTATATATGGGGATGACAAACCAACTTTAGAATCAGCAACATTTAATATCCTATTGGAAGAACAAGATGATAAATTTAGCATCTATAAATTCAGCATTATTTAATTTTCAATTAGCAGAATATTCAACGCAGTACAAAATTCAAGTTAAAAGTGAACTTTTAAGTTCACAACAGTTAGTGAACTTTTTAAGTAATTGGACCGGTAACTTGCTTTGACCTATAATTTTGAAGAAAATTGTACCACCTTTATTCAACACAGCATTACAAAATTCAAGAACAGTTTGTGAACTTTTTAAGTCAATGGACCGGTAGCTTGCTTTGACCCTGAAGTGTTATTTTGTTTAGAATAAATGTAGTTTGTTTTAATTTTAATACGTTAGTAACTCTGCTGATGATGATGGCCGACTATGTCATCGAAATATTTAGAGGCTTTGTTTTATATTTTTGTTTCACTGACTAAAAAAAAGGACCTGTCCCTATTTTGAACTCTTATTTACTTTGTCATAAAAAGGCAGTGTGGTCATGGAAAAAATTCTTACGCTAAGATGTTGCTGGGATACTGTTGATACATCCCTTTGATAACCCCTATGTAAATAGCGTGTTTTGTTTTAGTTGAACATCTTCCTCAAAATACCCTGAAAGCTTCAACTTAATAACCTAAGCTGTTCTTGAAATATCAAGATATTGTTTTGATACGTCCTCTTGACAGCCTGCACACATACAGCGTGTTTCGATTGGATTCAACACCCCTGTCAACATTTCCTGGAAATATATCCTTAATACCCTTAGCATGCTTAGCCTTAGTAGTAGTAGTAGTAGTAGTAGCAGCAGCTGTAGTAGTAGCAGTAGTATTTGCAGAAGTAGTAGTAGTAGAAACATGTAAATATTATCTTTTGCTCAGTTAAACTTCCCCCTCAACACGCACTAAAAGTTTCAGCTTAATACTCTTAGTGCTGAGCTGCTCCTAGGATATCGCTGTTACGGCCTTTTGATAAGCTGTGTCAACACTGTGAGTTTCGATTTAGTTCAAAATTCCCCAATATGCCCTGACATTTTCTCCTTAATAAGCTTAGCCTCAGTAGTAGTAGTAGTAGCAGTAGTAGTAGTAGTAGTACTAGTAGTAATTGTGGTAGCAGCAGTTTTGGTAACATTAATATCAGTAGTAGTAGTAGTAGTAGTAATAGTAGTGGTAGTAGTCATAATAGTTGTTGCAGTACTAGCAATGTTAATCGTATAGTGCATTTTGGTTAGTTCAGTAATCCCTCTCTACATGCCCTGAAAGTTTCAACTTTAAACCCTTAGATTCAGTAGTAGTCGCAGCGGTAGCCGTAGCAGCAGTAGTTATAGCAGTAGTAGTAGTACTGGCTGTATTTGTAGGAGTAGTATGCGCATAGTCCCTTTTGGCGAGCTCAACATCCCCCTTAACATTCCCTGAGAGTTTCAACTCACTACTCTAAGACGTACCTCGGAAATTGCTGATGCCTCCTTTTGACCACCTGCAAACAAGTAGTGTGTTTTCATTTTGTTCAATATTCCCATAAATATTCCCTTAAAGTTTCACTTTAATATCCTTAGCATCAGTAGTAGTATTAGTCGTAGTTGTAGAACTAGCACAAGTAACAGCTATATTCGTAGTAGCAGTATGGACATAGTACTTTTTTCAGCATCCACCTTAAAAGGCCCTAAAAGTTAAAACTTGATACTCTAAGTCGGTCATGGATATTACTGATATACCCGTAATTACGGTAATAGTCGAAGTAGCAACAGCATTAGTAGAAGTATGCACACACCGTCTTTTTTTTCTTTTCAATATCCCCTAAACTTATTATGAGAGTTTCAACCACAGTTTATATAATTATATTATATAAACTGTGGTTTCAACTGAATACACTAACAATTTCTGAGACGTTGCTGAGACGTCCTATTGACAATCTGTCTGTACACTTTGTGTTTTGAAGTAGTTCAACATTCCCTGAAATTTTCACCTCAATACTCTTAGCCTTAGTAGTAGTAATAGCAGTGTAACAGTAGCAGCAGTAGCATGCAAAATTACCTTGTGGTTAGTCCAACATCCCCAATAGCATGCCCTGTAAGCTTCGACCTAATATTCTACGCCCTTCTTACGATAACTTCCCGCACAATATTTCATCTAATTCTTACCTTAATACCCTTGGCCCTAGTAGTAATAGAAGTCTTAGTAGGTGTAGTGGTAGTAGTAATAGTAGTAGTAGTAGTAATAGCAGTAGTAGCAGTAGTGGGACCACCTTAATATGCCCTGAAAGTTACAACTTGATACTCTAAGTCGCATGAGATATTACTGATATTCCCGTAATTATCGTAATAGTCGTAGCAGTAACAGCATTATTAGATGTACGCACACACTGTCTTATTTTTCTATTTAATATCCCCTAAACTGATCATGAGAATTTCAAATTAATACACTAACAATTTCTGGGACGTTGCTGATACGTCTTATTGAAAATCTGTATGCACGCACTGTGTTTTGAAGAAGTTTAACATTTCCTCAACATTCCCTGAAATTTTCACCTCAATACCCTTAGCTTTAGTAGTAGTAGTAGCAGTAGCAATAGTAGCCGCAAGTAGCATGCAAAAATTACCTTGTGTTTAATTCAACATCCCCCATAGCATGCCCTTTAAGTATTGACCTAATACTCTAAGTCGTTCTTAAGACTTCTCACATAATATTTCATTTAATTCTTACCTTAGTACCCTTGTCCCTAGTAGTAGTAGAAGTTTTAGTAGTAGTAGTGGTAGTAGTACTAGTAGTAGCAGTAGCAGTAGTAGTAGTAGTAGCAGTAGTTTTAAAAGTAGTAGTAGTAGTAGTAATAGTAGTATGCACATATCGTTTTTTGGTCAGTTGAACATCCCCCATATCATGCCCTGAAAGTTTGCACTTAATACTCTAATCCGTTCCTAAGAAATTGCTTACGCGCCTTTTTACAACATGTCTTTGCATAATGTGTTTTGATTCAAATAAAATTTCCCCTTAACTCTCCATGAAGTTAAAATTTAATTCCCTTGGCCTTAGTAAAAGTCACAGTACCGTTGTTTTAGTAGTAGTAGCAGTAGCAGCGTATGCCCCTGGAGATAGGTATTTCATTCATGAAATTTGCCCATTGTTTACGTACAGTATTTGTTACTGGGGAGTAGGCACACATTTTTCGGGGGGAGGGGGTGAATTTTGTGCTTAAGGTGGATTTACATGGGGAGAAAAATTTCCAGGGGTGAACTTTCCAGGGGAAAATTTTACACTGGAGGGGTTTGACAGAATTCCTATACGAATTCTTTTTATGTTTCTTACATTCTTTTTGTCAGCTCAATTTTGTATGTGGAGAGGTTCCGGAAGAATTGTCTGGGTGAAATTTCCAGTGTGCCTTGATTTCCGAGAAAAAATTTCATTGGAAAGGGGGATTTGCGGAGTAACCAGAAATATGATTAGAGCTCCAAGTCTTCTCTTGCAAATGAAAGTATGCTAAGTAAAATTTTTCTGACTGGATCGTCTGCAAGAAATTTTATGGAGGGGGGATTTTTAGCAAGGATAAAATTGTGAGGAGGGAATTTTAAGGGGCTGTTTGTATTTTTTCATGGTAGGAAGTTTCTACGGAGTAATTCCCCGTGAGGGGAGGGAACTTTTCATTGAGGGTGAGCCATATTTACTTTCATTGTATGAAAAATGATAAAAATTAAATACAAAAAAAAAAATTCAACTGTGAGTAAGCAGCAACATTAAAATTCAAAACGAAAAGAAATTACTCTGTATATAAAGGTGCGGCTCCCCTCCTCAATACCTTGCTCTTTACGGTAAAGTTTGACTGTCTGTCCCAATCTTTTAGGAACAACTTCTGAAACTGAAGGGCCGTTTACTTAGAATCATAAGTTCTTATAAAAGTTCTAAAAAAAATTAATTTCTGTTCGTTTTGAATTTATTGTTGCTCCTTACTTTCTGCTGAATTTTTTTTTTATTTCTTATAAGAAATAGTGAGGGTGGTTAAGGTTTACTTACATTGTTTGCGCTGACACAATTATTCTAAAACTAAAATCTATAGCTTTGACATTCTCGAAATTTTATGTCCCGTCGCTTCGACCATTAGACTCCTTCATGCAGAAAAATCAAAATACGAAATGACATCAGGGCTTTTCCTCTAATTTTGCACAGAGCTCGCATCCATTCCATTTAACTTTATTAGTTTGAAGGCTTTTGTTTGCCTTTATTTTTTCCAATGTCGTTGTAATCCTTATTAAGATGGTTTTCCAATGCAGCCATTTGCCATAAAGAGAAATTTTAGTACATGTTAATTTAGATTCTGAAAAGAGTCTGTGAGTCCAAAGCAAATTTCAAACATATGATTTGTATTGCCTCAATGAAATGACTTAGTTAACAAAAGTAGGCCAAGTCCATATAATGTATACACAAAACTGTGGCGTCAATTCGTGGAGATTACTGATAGTTCCTAAAAGTTTTGGAAAAGCCTGGTCGTTGATCTTATTGTCAAAGTTATATTGATTTACAACAAATCTATATGAAATCAAACAGTTCGTGGTAACGAACTGTAAGTAAGGAGCAACGCGGCTGAATGGTAACCAAAAGTCTAAAAAACATCATTCTGATACCAATAGATATATCAAAAGAATGGGCTTATGATGTTGATTCCAAATATATAAGATTTGTTAAGTTTAATGCTACGCATCAAAAGCTATGAGCCAGAGAAAATTTGCCTAATTTTTGAAAAAGTTTTTGATTAAGACGCCTAAAAATCAAGCAATCTTAATCAAAATCACACAATCAGGTTTAGTGTATCAGAAAACCCAACTGTAGAGTTTTTAAGCTCCTGTTAGCAAAAATATGGAATTTTGTATTTTTTTTGCCAGATAAAGGACACGGATGTGTTATTATCTATTTATATTTTTCCAGGGGTGATTTTAAGATAACCATTTTATTTAGCATAGCTAAAAGGCTCAAAATATATGTTTTTGGAGATAACATGACCTCCCACAGGCCCTGGGGAAAGTTCTTTAAGTTTTAAAAATCTACCTGTTGTTTACTAACAGTATTTGTCATTGGGAAGCATACATACATTTTTTGGATGTGGGAGGGGGGAAGCGAAGTTTCAAGGGGTTGAATTTTCAGGGGAAATATTTATACTGGGATAATTTGCTAGAATTCCTATGGAAAACTCTTTTTATATGTCTTGCTTTCTCATTGCCAACTCAATTTTGCACGTGGAGCAGTTAAGGGTAATTGTCCGGCTTAAATTTTCACCGGTATTGAATTGTTTAGAGGAACTTTCGCCTGGAGGGGGGATATTTCAAGAGAAGTGGTGCCAGATATCCTGGCACTACTTAAATTAAATAGCTTACGGAAATTAAATAGCAAAGCAAGTTTTTTTTCAACTGAAAGTAAGGAGCAACATTAAAACGTAAAACGAAAAGAAATTATTAAGTATATGAAACACTTAAAATAATTATACTTAACACTTAACACAGAAAATAATTCCTTTATAAGTAACAGAAGTTATCAAGTATATGAGGGTTGCCTCTTCCTCAACAACTCACTCTTTGCGCTAAAGTTGTAAATTGTGTATATTGTCTCAATTGCTTAAGAACGACTCCTGAAAAACAAGGGCAGTTTATTTAGAACAATAAGAAGTTTTTTTTAAAGCACTAATAAACTTTTGCTTGAAGAGCGAGGTGTTGAGGAGGGGACAATCCCCCTCATATGCGAAATAATTTCTGTCCTTTTTAAGTTTTAATGCTACTCCTTACTTTCAGTTCAAAAAACTTGTTTTTTTTTAAAATTAAATTTTAAAAGAGGCCGTATGTTATGAAGTTTTACTGATGCAGCTGTTAGTAGCCTAGCTATTGGATATGGCAAAACGATTAGAGAGTCCCGAATTTCCTTTTTTGTTTACCAAGAAATATTTTTTAAGATAGCAAGCCAAATATTTGTTTAAAGAGGCAAACAAACAGTTTAAAAATGTTTTATTTTCTGCCAGAAACGGGTGATTTTTTCCTGAATTTTTGCAAGAGTTTACCATTTTACCATATATCCTTGGTGGGTTTGAATTGCATATTTTTGACCGGTCGATTCTTTTCAGCTATCTGTTGCAGATATGTCTTGTGTCCTACGATTTTATAACCAAATTTAAGAAGCGTATGGCGATTTTTTTTAAACTGAATCTACATTAGAGATCCCCTAAGTGATGATTATAAGTGCACACCAATTTGGTACCACTGCATAGGGGAAAATGGGGGTCATGTGGCAGGGATGGCTTTGAAAGTAGGCGAGTTTTCTTCCTTTGTTGGGAGTAATGGGAATAGACTTGAACATTTTTGGAATAATTACCAAAGTTTGGTGGATTCAAGGAAAATTGTTTTTTCGAGGGGATGTAACGCATCACGAGCAGAAACAAGTGCCAGTCTAAAAATCATTTACTCTTCACTTTCAATTCCCTTTAGCTGTGAAAATATTTTTTTTTATTTCAGTAAATAATGCCTACATCGAGGCTTTTCTATTAATTCGACGAATTTCTCCCAAAATGAGTTGGATGTTCTCTGAACTTAGATGTCTGTTCCTTGTATTGCCCTGCTTGCAAAACTACTTCCATTTGTACCAATATCAGAAGTAGAAAACAAAAGTAAGTGATTTATTACATTGGAAGGATGCATGATTAAGCAAAAGAACCTATCAAGCCTACACAGCAGATTCTTGTCAGTTTTATCATCTAAGACATTGATCCGTATTAACACATTTTGGATAATAACGTAGAGACGACGCTTACCTAGCAGAATCATGAATCTGGATTGTCCCTCCTTTGTACTGTAAGATAAATGAACAAAAGCAAGACTTGTTTTTTTCTAAAATAGGATATGGGAAATATTTTCAAGAGAAATATATTAAATATATAAAATATATAAAAGAGCAATATAAAAGAAAAAATATTAAAGAGCAATTGGATCCAAGAGAGAATTACAAAGAAAACATAAAATGCAGTCTCACTCAAAGGAGAATATAAGAATCTGTCTAAATTGGTGGATAGTTCGTCTTACTTGACGATTCAGGACAGTGATAATCATTCATTTTTGGAAAATAATATAAAAATAAAATTAATGCGATGAAAGATGCTAAAAACAACTAACTATTTTTCTTTCTCATCTGATGAATCTTGGAAATTCAAATCCCAGGTATAGCCTCCTGGGACCTGATGTCCAACCGGTTCTATATTCGTTTATGATTTTTTATCTTCCAACCTAATGCAAATCGGGACTTAAAGATGGTCTCCTTTTCTGCAAGAGGCGTTTGCTGCCATCTGTGATTTTTTTCAGTCCAGTAACAGTAATGGAGGCCAAACGAGGAGCAAATGAAATAAAGAAAATCAACTTACGAGAAAAGGCAAAAGGTAAGAAATTAGATACAAAATGTAAAGAGATAGGCCGGACAATAGAAAAAAAATCAGGCGATATACCCTAAGACCGAAGTATTGACAGGTTTGATTTTTAACAAATTTGTTGTTATTGCTGTCATCTGGCAGAGAGACTTTCGGTCTTGTAGAATGGGTTGTACATTCGGTCTTACCTTAGAAATCGAACGGGTTGGAAAATTGTATTTTTTTTAGCTAAGTTTTTTTCTGGTTATGCCTAACATTTCTTTTCTTCAGTGAGGCTATTTAAATGGAGTTGTTGTATGTTTAAAGTTTCCTACTGTGAGGTCTAAAGCACTAAGATTTTTTTTCTTTTGTAGTATCCTTTGAAAAAGCCTTGTCCTTGCTTGAAAACAGCGATATCAGCGACTTGGAAGATAACGGAGACGAAACTGACCCTGAATGGTGCTTAACCTGGCATCACATGTGCAACAGATCCGCAGACCAAGTGTCCTCTGATAGTGAAGAGGAGTCTCAAGGCTTTCTTGATCGGGCTAATCTCAATGACTTTTCAGTCCTATTCGACGAAGGAAAGGACGAAATTCCAATAGCGCAGTATATTCCAGCATTCACAACTGATTCCGTACCAACAAGTCACTCAGAAAAAATTCGAAGCCCCAACAAAATATGGACCAGTTAAGATACCTTGAACGAGCATCATTCATACATTCCCTTGTACTCAGATTTAAGTCAACGGGATAGCTGGAAGCCACATGAATACTTTTTGAAGTACTTCCCTGACTCATTTTTGAAACAATGGCTTTCGTAATGAATTGTCATTATAGGAAGGCCACAAAAAAATCTTTGTTCGCTAGGGCCTCCAAACTGAAAGTATTCTTTGGCATTTCCATCGTCATGAGTAACATGAAGTTTCCTTGTCCTCGAATGTTTTGGAGCAAGAAATTTTGAGTCCCTATCATCTGCGGCAAAATGCCTCGAGATCGGTTTTTCAAGCTTAGACAGAATGTGAAGTTCCTTATGTAGGACGAGGTTGACGAATATACCAAAAGAAATGATCATCTTTGGAAAGTGCGCCCCTTGCTGAATTCTGTGTGATATGAGTGTCTAACGCTTGAGCGAGAACAATTTATTTGTATTGACGAGCAAATGATTCCCTTTGCTGGGCGATGCAGCCTGAAGCAGTACGTATTAAATAAGCTAAAGCCTCTTGGCTTGAAGAACTTTGTTTTAGCAGGCTTATCAGGTCTGGTGTGTGATTTCGTAATCTATCAAGAAAAGACAACCTTTGTGCCAGAACTACAATCTAATGGTCTAAGTAGTGCCACTTTGCAACACCTATGTCAAGATCTAAGTGAAGGTTCCTATCTTTTCTTCGATAGGTACTTCACTAGCATATCTTTGCTTGAAAAATTATCAGAAAGCGCAGAAATGCAACCAGCACGCTCATGAAAAATCGATTTGAAGGTCTATCAGCGAAGACCGATCGCGAACTAAAGAGAACTGGACGTGGGATGTCCTTTACGTTCACACGAGAAGATCGGGTTATAGCCGTTACACAGTGGCACGACACCAAGCCCATTTTTATAACTTCAAGCTGCTATGGCAAAGAACCCGAGCTACCTGTGTCAAGATACGACGAGTCTGAAAGAAAATATCTAGATATCACCCGTCCTCTTGTGGTAAGACAGTACAACAAGTAAATGGGCGGAGTCGATCTCTGTGACCGCATGGTGAGTTATTACAGATTCAGCAGCAGGACAAATAAATGGCAAGTTCGAGTTCTTCACCATTTCATGGATTTGGCTCTTTTGAATGCCTGGCTTCTCTACAGGCAGGATTCAATCAAAGGGAATAAACCCTATAATCAGCTGATCCACTTCAGACCGGAAAGGAAATCAAATGCAAAGCATCTTCCTCGCGTCGACGCGACACTGAAGAATTCTGCCCCAAACCGGAAGCCTGGATGCAAAATGCGAACGAAAGTGTCCTGCGAAGCGTGTGTCTATATCTGCTTTCAGGTTGGCAAGCAAGTTCGAGAATGTTTTTCGGATTTCCATAAATGATAAAGGATGTTTTTATGTGTTATGTATGTTGATCGTATGTTTTCTCATGACATTTTGTAACTTGTATTTGAAAATTACACGAAGTTGAGTCTCAATGTCCAACGGGTTGTACATCCCCCCCGATCACCCAGGATGTAAAAAAAAATAAAACTTTCATTCCATCGTCTTGTGCTATTTTTTCATTGGTAAATTCCAAATTTCATATTTGCCCCTACTCAGGAACATACCCAGGACCCAGGAGATAGAAAACAATTCCTATTGTTTTGACAGAGAGCAGTCTTCAACCTCTTCTTATCTTCTTAAACCTACTAACAAGAAGACTGATGGAAGAAAAAAAGACGTGATCTCTTCAACTTGGAGGCAAAATCTGCTCTCCAAAATTTTCCCATAATCTTTTTAAGATGTATAATTCTATCGACTGTTGTTAGACTAATTAAGATTAACAGGAATTTCTTCTAAAAGACTAAGCAAGAAGACTTTTTGACTAGGTTTTGGTAAAATATCTGGTGAGAAAAAAGGAATTATGAGAAGCTCTACAAATTTCAGCTTGGAAACCACTTTGGTGAAGGGACAAAAGACACCTGATAGTTATTACATAGCTTTCAGATGCTTAGGCTGTGTCTATGTTTATTAAAAAAAAAAACTTAATATAATGAAAATCCCTTTGCATGACGATGAAGTTTGAGAAGGATTGGCTACTGTTAAAATTATTATGTAAATGTTCCTCATGTAGATTTTACTGAAATTTAGTAGCAAGTTGTGCTATTGAATGATCATCTCAGACTGTCCAGTAACCAAAGCAGTTAGCCCTGAAAAACAAATACATAATCTAAAAACTGGAGCGTTATTATTGTCAGTTTTAAACAGTTCGTGATAACGAACTGTAAGTAAGGAGTGACGTAGGTCAATAGTAAACAAAACTCTGAATAAGGGATCTTTGATATCAATATACATATCAGAAGAATTGGCTTACTATGTTGAAAGTAGTATTCCCATAATAACTTTAAATTGGCCCATAGGGGGTATACTATTGGAGTTACTAGCCCCTCAAGACGTCATTACGCACACCTGGGCCTTGCGCAATGCTATACTACACCTGTTTGTTATATTGCACCTGTATGTTACGTAATAGGGGATCGTTTGTTTACTTAAGCTAGTAATTTCTTCGGGATTTCTATGGTTGTTATGTAATAGAAGGTGTCAGAGTTCAGGGGACGGCAATCAAGATTCATAAATAGTCGTTATATCATAGTTTTTTTCGTTGATTGTTAAAAAACTTACAAGGACAAAGGAAAAACCCTAAGGGCACTCCCATGTAGGGACATAGTCCAAAATTATAATGGCCCATTCACATATGTTTTTTCTGTTTTACATACAGATCAAATTGAAAATTCAAAAGTCACCATATAAAACCCTTACAATTTAAGATCGCACCAACATAACCAAATAAAAGAAATGGAAGAACAGGGTGTAGTTAAAGAGGGTATTAGCGAGTGGTGTTTTCCACTAGTCAGGAAGAAAGACAATATCTGGAGACTATGTATAGATTTTAGGGCGCTAAATGGAGTCACGGTAAAAAATGTTATGAACTTGCCACGAATAGATACAGTATTGTATTCGCTTGGAGGCTCCAAATACTCTACTAGTTTTGACCTGATGGCAGTATATTGACAAATAGTCTTAGACCCAGAAACAAAACACAAGGCAACAGTGATCTAAGACGACAGAAGAACGTTCATGTTTGAATGTATGCCTTTTGGCTTATCATTTAGCCCAAACTGTTGTAGCCGACTAATGAATTTAGTATTCAAAGACAACGAACAAGAAAGAAAAAGGGATATATTAGCTTATTTAGATTATGTAGTACTATATACTGAAAACCTAGAAACCAATTAAATTGGGCTTAGAAGAATACTAGGAAAATTAGAGAACGCAGGATTAAAGCTAAAACCAGAAAAGCTGAAAATTGTGATACCAAAATTGATTTTTCTTGGACATTTGATAAACCAATGTACTATTTCACCAAATCCGGATAAATTCACAGTGAGAGAGCAACCACCAAAGGATGAGAAAAACTGTAGTTCATTATGCGGGCTGCTAAGCTATTTCAGACGGTATATTAGAAGTTATGCGGCAGTAGCTCAGCCTTTGACAAAAATTTAGAAAAAAGAGGCAAGTTTTAATGTCCAATAAATGCCATAGAAGCACTGAATGCAATAAAAAGAGAGTTATTGAAGGCTCCCAGATTTAAATTGCCAGACTGGTCACAATAATTCCATTTGCAAATAGACGTTTTGGCGTACGGAATTGGAGCGCTACTACTGTATTTAAATTTGGAGGGGGAAGAATCAATAATCCAATATGCTAGCCACTCTTTGACAGAGGCAGACAGAAAAAATTCAACGGAAAAAAAAATCATATTCCCTAACGTGTCTAAAGAGATTACTTGGGGTTTGTAGTTTCTACCGAATATTTTCGCTAATTTTTGCTTGTAAAAAAGTTTACTTTACGCATAAATCAAAAATTACTAATTTGGTTGCATACCTAACAAGATGGGTACTCCGTCTTCAGGTGAATTCATATAACCCGATTTAAATGAAAGGCCGTACCAATATTTTACCAGATGATTTATCACGAAACCTAGTGGGGAAAGAAAATTTGATAACCGCCATACAAAGTGACCTTGTCGATGCGGAAATATTGTCAAATAGAAATATTTCGATGCACCAAGATAAAGATGATGATTTTTTTGCAGCTAAGAAGTCCTTTTTATTAAGCGGGATTTTGATTTAGTTGAGAACAAAAAGCTTTTAGTAAGATATTACAGAACACCCCAGGAGTATAGAAAAAAAGCATTAAAAATTATTCATTTAATTCCAAAATCACTAGAGATAGAAATTTTACATATAGCACATGCGACATGTGGATGCCACATGGGAGAAGCAAAGGCGATTGGACGAATAAAGGGAAATTTTGTTTTCCAGAAATGTACTCCAAGGTATAGATATTCATACAAGGCTGTCAAGAATGTGCCAAGTAAAAATAACCACCAAAGATGCCTAGGGCAAATTTAGGTCTATACCCTACCACTCGTGGGATAGGAGAATTAGTTTCTATAGACGCTTCGGATGCAGGGGAAGGTCAACCAGTTTCCAGGAAACGGAATCGCCGTGTGTTATCAATAGTGGATAATTTAAATTCATATCTGTACGCTTTCCCAATTTAAGATGGAAAAGCCAGTACTATAGTAAAGATCTTACTAAACCACCTATTTTTGGAACAAGGAATTTTCCTTAGGATTCTACTCAGCGACAATGTTCCATGCTTTAGAGCAGGAATATTAGGCGAAATAACGAACATTTGGGTTTAAAACGGTTGTACACTTCCGCATACATGGATTCTGCAAACGGAAAAATTAAACGAAAACACAGGGAAATTGCTTATTTGCTGGGAATACGCGCAAAGCATGAAAGCTAAAACCGGGATGACCATTTACCTTTCATAGTCTTTGCAATTAATACGGCTCATTCACGTCTTTTAAAGGAAATGGCATTTTTTTTACACTATTTGAGAGATCCAAGAGTATGCATGGATGAAATAGAAAATGATAGAGCATATTGCAATCTAGAGCTCTAGAGGCACGAAATGATTATTCGTATGAAAAAAAACCTATGAAGAAAGTTAAAGAGAATTTTCTAAGATGCAAAGACAACAAAAAAAGAAAAATATGACAAAAATAGTCAAAATAAAACATAATGTGTTTTAGGAGATTTGGTTTATGTACAGAAACCAACCTAGAAGGAACAAAAAAAAATGGGACGGACCTCTTAGAATAGTAAAAGTGCTACCAAATAACGTAACACATGCTTTAAAGTACCACGATAGAAAACTGAAGATGTAGTGCCCCATAACAGACTAAAAAAAGGATTCTTTTCAAAACCATGGAAATCTGAACCTATTTATTCAGATGAAGAGAAAGACGAAACAATTGCACCAGTCTATATAAGAAGGCCATGTCAATTCTATGACCTTTTTAACGACCAAAATAAATGGGAAGAATGGAAAGAGTATCTGGCCCGGTCCTGGCTGCAAACTTTCCACAATAAACAAGAGAAAATGAGTAAGGTCCAATGCCTATCTGATAGCTGTGTTGGAAGTGTCGAATAAGAATTCCAAAACAACCTAGCGGTTCAAGAAATAATGAACAAGAGGATGAAATTAAAGAAGCAGAAAAATTGAAAGAAATACAAGAATTTTCTAAACATCATACACAAAACTCACCTGCAGTCTTGACACAAAAATGGCTTTTTGAACAAACGCCAGGTACAAGGAGAGAACCAACAGCCTGTGAAACAGACACTCCTAAAGAAACGGATATGCCTAAGCCTTTTCCCTCAAAGAAAATAATTTAAGAGAAAAACTGTGGGGAAAGGCTAGAAAACCAAAACTTCAGCAACACATTCCAACTTCAGCTGGTCAAGTAGCCAAACCGTTAATACAAAAGGCAAAGCGTCAAGAGGATTAAAGACTACAAAGCTTTGACGAAACATCGAAACTATGTTGAAATTCAGAACCCTGGAAACCAAAATATAGGGACTACGGAAAAACTTGTCAATATTATAAGGGAAAAAAGTAAAGTAGAGAAAAGAGAAAACTCAGAATTAAAGTGGAGCTTTTTCTCTCTTGGGGAAAAATTCAGAATTGAAGTTCAACTTTTTCTTTCTTCTACAGAAATATTCAGAACAAAACGTGAAGTTTTTTTCTTCTTTGAGGAAATTCAGAACTGAAGTAGAACTTTTTTCTTTTCTTTGGATAAATTCAGAATTAAACTATAACTTTTTTTCTTCTTTGAGAAAATTCAGAAGAGAACTTGAACTTTTTTTCACTTCTTTGATAAAACTCAGAAATTAAAGTAGAACTTTTTCTCTTCTTGGGGGAAAATTAAGAATCGAAGCATAACTTTTTCTATCTTCTACGAAAAATTCAGAACAGAACTTGAATTTTTTCTTCTTCTCTGAGAAAATTAATAATTAAAGTGGAACTTATTTCTCTTTTTTGGAAAATCAGAATTAAACTGTAACTTTTTTTTCTCTTCTTTGAGAAAATACAAAACTGAAGTAGAACTTTTGTCTCTTCTATGGAAAAATTCAGAATTGAACTTTAACTTTTTTCTGTTCTTTGAGAAAATTCATAAGAAAAATTGAACTTTTCTTCACTTCTTTGAGAAAAATTCAGAATTAAAGTGGAACTTTTTCTCCTCTTTGGAAAAACCCAGAATTGAACTGTAATTTTTTCTCTTTTTTGAGAAAACACAGAAGAGATCAAGAAGTTTGCTATTTTTCTTTAAGGAACATTCAGAATTAAAATGGAACTTAATCCCTTCAGTGAAACAATTCAGAATCGAAGTATAACTTTTTCCATCTTCTACGGAAAAATTCAGAAGAGAACTTGAAATTTTGTTGTCTTCTTTGAGAAAAATCAGAACTGAAGTGGAACTTTTTTCTAATCTTTGGAAAAACTTAGAATTGAACTGTAACTTATTCTCTCTTCTCTGAGAAAATTCAGAAGAGAACTTGAACGTTTCTTCACTTGTTAGAGAAAACTCAAAATTAAAGTGTAACTTTTTCTCTTCTTGAAGAAAAATTCAGAATCGAAGTAAAATCATTTCTTATCTTCTACGGAAATATTCAGAACAAAACTTTGAAATTAAAGTAGGACCAAATTCTTGGGACACGCTACCAAAGTTTACTCACCTTAGGACCGTAATTATAACCCCTATAAGGGGTGTAATACGGTACCAACCAAAACTTACATTATACCAGCTGATGACAGCTGGGTGGCAACATAACCTTACTTTAAAACAACCTTAAACCTACTTTACTACGTTTCGATTCCAAATTTTTCCCCAAGAAGAGTAAAATTTCCATTTTAATTCTGAGTTTTCTCTAAAAAGTGAAGAATTGCACAAGTTCTCTTCTGAATTTTCTGAAAAAAGAGAACAAAATTTACAGTTCCATTCTGAATTTTTCCAAAGAACAGAAAAGTTACACTTCAGTTCCGAATTTTCTCAAAGAAGAGAATCAATTACTCAGTTCTGTTCTAAATTTTTCTTCAGAAGATGGAAAAAGCTATATTTCGATTCTGAATTTTCCCCAGGGAAGAGAAAAAATTTCACTTTAAATCTGAGTTTTCTCAAAGAGGTGAAGAAAAGTTAAAGTTCTCTTCTGAATTTTTCCCCTAGAAGGGAAAAAGTTCCACTTTTATTCTGAGCTTTGTCAAAGAAGTGAAAAAAAAGTTAGTTTTCTTCTGAATTTTCTCAAAGAAGAGAAAAAGGTACAGTTCAATTCTGAATTTTTCCTAAGAAGAGAAAAAAGTTTCACTTCAGTTCTGAATTTTCTCAAAGAAGCGAAAAAATTCAAGGGGCTAGGGTTATAAGTTTTGCCCTGGGGCCATATATGGTTCTTATGGAAGGAATAGTCGTATAAACTTCAGAGAAGGCTCGTTTGATTGGAAATTGGAAGTTCTAGTTCACTTTTTGTGTCAAAAGATATTGGAGGGTAACCAGCTCCCCTCCCCACAAACCCGTTTTTTCCAAGTTCATCCACTAAACATTTAAGATAGCTATTTTGTTAAAGGTAGTTCAAAGATCTAATAAAAAAATATCGGTGTCGACTCAAACCCCCAGGGCCCGGGGGCAGGCTTTGTAAGTTATTCTCTGGAGGCATATATGGGCCTTATGGAAGGAAAGCTCGTATTAACTTTAAAGAGGGCTCATTTGATAGGAAATTGAAAGTCCTTGTTCACTTTTTGAGAGTAAAAAGAGATTAGAGGGCACCTAGCCCCCCCCCCCTCAACGTGCTTTTTTCCTCGACCCCATCCAAAACGAACTTTGAGATAGCTTTTCTTTAAATAGTTCAAAGACCATATTATGAAAACTCAGGGGTCAACACACGCCCCAGGGCCAGAGGGCAGGTGTTGTAAGTTATGCCCTGGGGACATATGTGGTTCTTATTGAAGTGATGCTCGTAAAAATTTCAGAGATGGCTCATTTGATTGGAAATTAAAAGTTATAGTTCAGTTTTTAGAGTCAAAAGTGATTAGAGGGCAACTAGCCACCTCCCACGCCCATTTTTCCCCCTTGCATTCAATAAAAAATTTGAGATAGCCATTAAGTTAAATATTGCTCAAAATTCAGATAACAAAAAACTCAGGTGTCGTCATAACACCTCAGGTCCCAGGGGCAGGCAATGTAAGTTATGCCCTGGGGCATATATTGTTCGTATGAAAGGGATGCTCGTAAAAACTTCAGAGAGGGCTCATTTGATTGGATATTGAAAGTTCGAGCTCACTTTTTGATAGTCAAAAGAGATCCAAGGGTAGCTAGCCCCACCCTACGCCTTTTTTTCAAAACCCATCTGATGAAAATTTTGAGATAGACATTTTGTTAAAAATAGTTCAAAGGTCGGATAAGAAAAAATCCGGTGTCAATAGAACCCCCAGGGCACAGGGGACGGCGTTCTAAGTTATGCCCTAAGGGCATGTGTGGTTCTTATGAAAGGGATGCTCGTATAAACTTCATAGAGGGCTCGTTTGATTGGAAATTGAAAGTTCTAGTTCACTTCTTAAGAGTCAAGAGAGTTAAACAAGTCCCCCACGCTCTTTTTTTCCAAGCCGGTCCGCTACAAATTTTGTGATAGCCAGTGATTTGGAAATTGCTCAAAATTAGATAAAAAAAAACTCCCCCCAGAGCCCGGGGAATAGGTGTTGTAAGTGTTGTCCTGAGGGCGCATATGGTTCTTAGGAAAGGAATGCTCGTATAAACTTCAAAGGGGGGTCATTTGGTTGGAAATTGAAAATTCTAGTTAAATATTAAAGTGTCAAAAGGTATCCGAGGGCCACTAGCCCCCTCCTCCACACACACCCTTTTTTCCCAAAGATCATCCGATAAAATTTTTTATAATAGCCATTTCATTAAAAACAATTCAAAGGTCAGATAAGAAAAATTCCTGTGTCGACGGAACCTGCCAGGGCCCGGAGGCTGGCGTTATGAGTAATGCTCTATGGGGATATATAGTTCTTATGGAAGGGATGCTCGCACAAACTTCGGAGAGGGCTCATTTGATTGGAAATTGAAAGTTCTTGTTCACTTTTTAAGAATCAAAAGAGATTGTAGGGTAACTAGCCCCCCCCTCCTCCACGCCCTAATTGCATCAGATAAGAATTTTAAGATAGAAGTTTTGTTAAAAATAGTTCAAAGTTCTGATAACAAGAAACTCCAGTGTCAACACAGCCCTCAGGGCGTGGGGGTCGGCGTTGTAAGTTATGCCCTGGGGGCATTTATGGTTGTTATGGAAGGGATGCCCGTATAAACTTCCAATAGGGCTCATTTGATTGGAAATTGAAAGTTGTAATTCACTTTTTAAGAGTCAAAAGTGATTGGAGGGCACCTAGCCTCCCCCACACTCCATTAATTTTTTTCCCAGAAGCACTTCATATAGAAGGGGTCGTCGCATAAATTTCAAAGGGGGCTCATTCGATTGGAAATCGAGAGTTCTTGTGCCATTTTTAAGAGTCAAAAGTGATCAGAGGGCAACTGGCTTCCTAAGCCCTTTTTTCCCAAATACATCTGGTAAAAATTTTGAGGGAGCCATTTTTTTAAAAATAGTTCAAAGATCATATAACAAAAACTCCTTTACGTATGGTTATTTCGTTAAAAATAGTTCAAAGGTCAGATAAGAAAACCTCCTGTGTCGCCACCTATCATAAACCTATCCGATAAAAATTTCAGGTGACCATTTTGTTAAAATTAGTTCAACCATCAGAAATTAAAACTCCAGGGTTGACACAACTCCCCAGGGCCCAGGGACAGGCGTTGTAAGTTATACTCTGAAATACTGAAAACTGTATGCGTCTTGAACAGTCTTGAAAAGTATAAACAACATCAAATTGAATATTTGATGTATAATGATATTAATTGTTGAAAGATCCATCAGTTAAAGAATTTATTTCACTGTAATTTTTTTTTTATTTTCAATGTTGTAAGAACTGGAAAAGAAAATATTTGTAATATAATCCGTTTTCAATTAAGCGCCAATGACTTTCAATGAAGCGTTAGGAAAGGAGGCAGTATCCAAACACATGTTTGTAGGGAAACTAAATTCCTCTTTAACAGCTTTAATAAGAGCTAATAAATTAAACTGAATATTTGATGTATAATGATATTAATTACTGAAAGCTGATCAGTTCAAAATGTTACTATAATTTTAATGTTTATTTTCAATATTAAGTACAAAAAAAAATATGTGTCATAATATTTGATTTTCAGTAAAACGCTAATGACGCAGTAGGTTTTAGACTTTTACAGTGAGAGAAGGAGGTCATACCCAAACTCTTGTTTGTGGTGATTTTTGTTCATTTTCAAGCTTGATTTGCATATTCAATTTAATTTTCACTCATTTTAAGATTTATTGATTAATTTACATTAATATCTATTGTATGTTTTTTTGCATTGATTGTTTATTTAATTTCTGTTCGTTTTAAGCTTGATTTGGATATTCAATTTAAGCATTACTCGCTTTAATATTTATTTATTCATTTGTATTATTACTTGTTGTATGTTTTTGCTATGATTGTTTATTTAATTTCTGTTCGTTTTGGGTGTCATTTATTCTTTAATAGTAATTTCTGGTCGTTTTGAGTTGAGAATTTTGAAAGGTATTTGTATCTGCTGAGATTAAGTTTAAAGTGGCCTTTACTTTTCTTTGAAAAACTTATTTTTCGGAAAGTTTTTTTATTTAATAAGGAAAGAAAGGTTGAGGTGGCTAGGCCACGTTTGGACGTTAAAAAGAAAGATTTAAAGGAAATTGGAGCTTCGTGGGAGGATGTAAAAAGAGAGAATTTGAGTAGATTGGGGTGGAGGAGGAGCGTGCGTGGCTGTGATGGCTTCAGGCGGCTTTGTGCAGCGGTGAATTGTTTGTAGTAGTGTAGTAATAATAGCATTAACAAATTCTGTCCTTTTTCATATTCTCGTTTTGTTATTATCTTTGTTGCGTGAGATGAAGTACTGTCCTTCAAGATTTGTATCGATTCATTGAATTTCCCTTTTATATAATACATTTTTCTTAATTTTCTTATCTTTCCTGAAATCTAAAAAAAATTAATGGTCGGAAATTCCCACTTAGATTTTTTTTCATAAGAAAAAACACAAGCAAAAGCACTGAAATCCAATACGGTCTGGCGTCTATTAACAATAATATGTCTATGGCTACTAGGAGCGCAAAAAGTCGGCCGTTGTAAAAAAATGGTGTTTTATTTATTTATTTATTATTTATTTTTTTCCCAGAGGCACTTCATATTGAAGGGGTCGTCGTAGAACCTCCAAAGGGGGCTCATTCGATTGGAAATCGAGAGAGTTCTAGTGCCCTTTTTTAATTTTTGAAAATGATTGGAGGGCCACTAGCCCCCCCAACCCATTCTCCCAAACACATCCAATCAAAATTTCGAGATAGCCATTTTGTTCAACGTAGTCCATTTCCAGATTGATCATATGTTGTTCAGGAGGACACTCCCCACAACCCTCAGGGCAAGAGTTTTAAGTTATGCCCGGGGGTATATAAAGTTTTATAGAAGGCGTTGTCGTTGAAACTTCAAAACAGGCTCATTTGATTGGAAATTTAAAGGGCTAATACCCTTTTAATAGTCGAAAGGGACTGGAGGGCAACTAGCCCCCCCCACTCCCATCCTTCCCCCAAACACATCTGATCAAAATTTTGAGATAGCCATTTTGTTCAGCGTAGTTGATTTCCTCATAGAAAATCTGTTTTTGAGGAGGACACTCCGCCACAACCCTCAGGGCAAGGGTTTTAAGTTATGGCCTGGGTGCATATAAGGTTTTTATAGAAGGCGTGTCGTAGAAACTTCAAAAAAGAAAACTTCGAAAAAGAAACTTCAAAATTTCCAATCTCATTCGATTAGAAATTATAGGGGCTAGTGCCCTTTTTAATAGTCGAAAGTGATTGGAGGGAAACTAACCCCGCTCTGACGCCCACCTTTACCCCAAACACATCCAATCAAAATTTTGAGATAGCAATTTTATTAAACGTAGTTTTAAGTTCTGAAAATTAGGTCTTTGAGGATGACAGCTCCCCCACAGCCCTCTGGGCAAGGGTTGTAAGTTATACCCTTGGGGCATATAAAGTTTTATATAGGCAACGTTGTCATAGAAACATCAGAAAGGGCTCATTCAATTGTAAATTTAAATGGCTAATTTCCTTTTTAACAGTCGAAAGTGATCCTAAGGCAACTGACACCCTTTCCACTCCCACCATTTCCACAAATACATCCAATCAAAATTTTGATATAGCTATTTTGTTCAACGTAGTTAAAAGTTCTGGAAATTATATGTTTGAGCAGGACACTGCCCCAGAGTATTCAGGGGCAAGGGTTATAAGTTACGCCCTGGGGGCATTTATGGTTCTTATGGAAGAAATGCTCGTATAAACTTCAGAGATGGCTCATTTGATTTGAAATTGAAAGTTCTAGTTCACTTTTTAAGCTTTAAAAGATATTGGAGGGTAACCAGCCTCCCCCCCCCAAAAAAAAAAATCCCTTTTTTCCCAAATGCATCCAATAAAAATTTTAAGTTAGCTATTTTGTTAAAAATAGCTAAGTTGAAGTGTCTATAAGTGGGCTGGAGGTTGGAGGGGTGAATAAAAAGTCTAGTAAAACATGACTAGTTTATGGAGAATAGAAATTGCCTGACCTGGGGTTTGAATTTAGCCCCTTTATCTCTGGAGGGGATTCCTGAAAATTATCAAAAATATCGTAGGACTCACGATAAAATTCCTCAATAAAGGACCCATTTTTTCATCTGTAACCTTCAGCATCTCATAAGACACTGAAATTTTCTTAGCCAGGTATTAAGATATAAAATGTTTCGGTAAACACGCTTAGATGTGATCTCCTGGAATTCTAAGGATAGAACATCTGACGGGAGAATATGTTTTTACATTTGTTATAGAAGATTTTAATATTTTTAAGTAAAGGATACCACCCAGTGAGAAAATTATCTGTTAGAAACCGCTGTATGGGGTTAGAAACATGCCTCTCTAGAACACATATGTTTGCAGCGGGGGGTATGTCTCCTAGCTAGAAAAATATATGTTAAAATCGTTGATTGGGCCTAAAACCAGGTTAAAGGATTGTTTCTTAGGAAGACATATGTTTACAAGACAAAAGGTGAGATATATATCGTAGTAGGTCATATAGGAGTTTGCTATGTAAACCGATGGCTACCGCCAATTAAAAAAAGAGCCTGGACCTGCCCCATAGGATTTGGGATGTAAACTACCTACAAAAAGGAATTGCACCTGGTAGAAAGGGATTTCTGGTGTAATACCTACCAAAAAAGGAATTGGACCTGATGGATAGGGATTCCTGGTGCAAACTGATACCTTGCACTCTACTAATAGTTTATGTGTAAATATTTCTTCGGAGGGAGATGGGCCCTCCAGCATGTGTTAGGGAAAGTGGTAACTTCAAATGCTCTCTTCCCAACTCCAAAGGGGCTTAGGAAAATTATCAATAACAATTGTAGAAATGTAAACACTTACATTTACCAGTGTGTCAAATCCAACATTATCTCGATGAGTCCTTACATGAACTCTGCCGACAAGTTTGAAACAGGTACTAACTAACTAAATATATATCACAAGAAAGGGGTAGATTTGCTTCTTTTGCCATCACTTGACAACATCATCCAATCAAGCCAATGGAACACCAAAATTGAATTTGCAATATCCGTAAATTAAGAATAAATGGCCAAAAATTTAACGTACCTGTGAGATGAGTTTCGGTGAATTTTTAATACAAGCCGATTTATTACCTCTTGCGGAAAGAAGACCTTGAAGCTTCCATTGAAATAGGCTAGTTACTATGAGAGGTTTTAGATCGTAACTAAAATTATATTAAAGAAAAATTTTTCTGTAGGAGAAAATAAATATCCATCTGATAATAAAGGGCTGGGGCACCAGAACAGCAGTATTAATAGCAGTAGTAAAATGTACATGTTGGCTTATGGTCAGTGGAATATCCGCCTCATGATGCCAGAGAAGTGTCATCTTGGTACGTAAAGCGGTTCCAAATATATTGCTGTTTAAATATTGCTTATATGTTTGGTTTAGTTCAACTTTTTCCCTCAACATTTCCTCATATGATCATTTCAATATCCTCAGGCTTAGTAGATCTCGCTACGGAAGTGGTAGTCTTAGTGGTAGTAGTGGTAGTAGTAGTTGTAGTAGTAGTAGTAGTAGTAGTAGTAGTAATAGTAGTATTAGTAGTAGTAGCAATAGTAGCAGTAGTAGTAGTAGCAGTAGTTTTAGCAGTAGTATTAGTGGTAGTTGTAGTTTTAGTAGCAGTAAGTAGGGATCTAGGTATTACCGCGGACGGGACTGTGTGCTGCCATCTATAATCGAGTCTAACGGGACATAGTCAATGACACCTTTTTCAAGGTCAATCAGGGGAAGTTTCTAAGCCTATTGACTCCGAGACGAAGTTTGCACATGCGCACTGAATACTAGCGGTACAATGTTATTGATCTACAAAGGGGACATAATTTATGCATGTTTCTGTTCTGTTTGTTGATGGTTATTTGATATTTTTTTTTCATGATTTGATGTTGTTTATTTGATGCTTTTTTTAATGGTTTGATGGTTATTTGATGTTTTTTTCATGGTTATATGATGGTTTCTGTTCTGTTTGTTGATGGTTGTTTGATGATTATGAGTGTTGGTCAATTTATTTGTTGTTTTCTTGGATGTAGACATAAGTCCAACAACAATTGCTGGATGTAGACATAAGTCCAACAACAATTGCTGGATGTAGACATAAGTCCAACAACAATTGCTGGATGTAGACATACGTCCAACAACAATTGCTGGATTATCGATTCAAACGGGACAAGATCACGTGTCTCTTTCTAGGCCAATAAGAGGATGTTTCTAAATGTATTGATCCACCCACAGGACAGGATCATGTGTCTCTTTCTAGGTTCGTCAGGGAGCTACGTAAGGTTTCACTTACATCGCAATTCGCCCTTGAGATTTTGTTTATAATGGACATGCGTTGAGGTTAAATTATCATAGAGTCTCAAGACATCATGGAGAGAACATCAGATATTGTTGACATGAAAGTTTTAGCTACATCGATTAATAATGTGAGTTTTGGGTTCTGGGTTCTGTTTAGTAAATGTTCTTATGTTTTTCCAAATAAAACATTTTTTGTAGTCCCCCTCCAACATATTCAAATTCAGGATATACCCCCCCCCTAAATACAATAAAATCTCCGTTATGAGATGTTTATAGTCGTTAGAAAGCGTAAATACGCTCATTTTTACCATATACCCCCGTTAACGATTTTAATCCTTTCATTGAAATTAATTCCTTTCTCGACAAATATATATAATTTTTATGCTTTCTATATCCTAGCTAAAAGTGAAATCTGACATCCGTCAACTCTTAGATATTAATATACTGATCCCCTTATGACATTAAGCCTTTAGCCTGACTTAAAATTTCCGTAAAGATTTAAACACATCCTTTGACCATAGAGGAATAATATGCAAATATATGTGCTGCGTCTCTAAGCATGTTTTTAATTTTTTTTTCTAAATGGTAAAAATAGGATTTCTATGCTTTTCGGGTTTATTTCCAACACGGAGTATATTTATTTTTTTTTCTAAATGGTAAAATAGGAGCAGCTGACTGTCGCGGTATATTTCTCGTAAATTTTACTTTTTGCTTTGCTGAAAAAAGGGGCGAGGGGCTTCTTTGGATAATGGCAGATGCTTTCTAGACATAATTATGCCTTACAATAAATTATGTAGAAGGGGGGTACTAATTTTTCTCCTGTAAAAAGGGAATCGTTATTTTATACTAAATTTTTTCTTCTTCTTAAGGACAATTCTGACAAATGCCCTTCTCCTCCTGAAGAGAGCTAGAGTTAATGATAAAACCTCTGCGAAGGCGTCAGTTGTTAAGTATGGCCGCTGGTCGAGGCCCTCTATAAAAGCGATGCCTGCACAAGATCCACACCATCGACCTGCCACGCTGCCTGCCCAAGTCCAAGCCGAGCAAGCTCCAATGCAGCCTGGCAGAAAATTAAAGAGAGAGTGAATGGCTGCTCATAACGACACTGATGCACAAGATTGTGAGGTCGCTCCCTATCAAGCATTACTGGGCCCTTCACAGCCAATGCAAGGCGAGAATGATACGTTCCCTACAGCTCTCAACATGCAAGCTGTAAACCTAAATGTAAGTATCTTTATTATTTCTCGCTAAAGATTTTTTCTCCCAAAGAAATATAATATTGGCCTGAAAGGGATAGGCTATCTATTTCAAATCAAGTAAAGACCCCGTTTTTTTCCAAAGCAGATAAAGAATATTAATATGAAATTTTTGGGGGGTTGTTTGAATAAAATCAAAATCTACTATGTCATGTTTTAGATTGTAAATATCTTATATCGCTATTAAGTTGGAAATTGGAACTTTCAGGATATATAGAGTAGTTAGAGTAGGGAACAGTGAATTAACCAAATGGTACTATGTGCAAACTGCTGCTACTACTACTACTAAGCGTTTTTTTAGCACTTATGTAAATAATAATCCAATTTTAAAAAATAGGGTGATTTAGACACTTTGAAAATAAGCTATTTTCTATTTTAGATTGCATTGGTTCCTTATTCTCTGTCTCCCCCCTCATCAGTTGATCAAGAAACAAGTCATGAACTCATTGAAGGGGCAATGGAGTTTCATGACATTTAGGACAATGAAACATCACCTATCAACGAATGGCATGGTATCGTTAACTCTATTGTAATACCTTGTAATATTGTTTATCTATTAACTAATTATTTCATCATAGATAATTTCACAGTTGGGCAGGGTAATGTACTTAGCTTAGAGGGTGAGTTGCATTTTCTATATCCAAATACATTGCAAATTTCAGGTAATTTTACCAATGAGTTAGCCGAGAACCCTCCCCCTTCAGATTTCATGAACTAAATTTCTATTAAAACAAAAGAAATGAATCCAATGGATTCTCACAGCCCTACTGTTGAACACTGTGGGGAGGAAGGGGTGATAAGATACAGGAGGGGGAGGTTAACAATATAAAATTTACAGTACAACCAGAATTCTATCAAACAAATTCGATATTAAATACAAGAGTCGTTTATACTGCAGCCTTTGGGGATCCCTTTAATTCACTTATGGGGGGGAATTTTATATTTGACCCTATAGATATTGTTCATGTATATGTAGAAGAAATTCGTGCCCTGGTAGAAAACCAGATTCAGGTGTGGAGGGGGGGGTAGGGACTTTATTAAGGTTTCAATTGTTTTAAAGATATTTTATTTGAACGAAGGCAAAAGCGAGGTGTACGATCATAATGTACACACCAAGATCTTGATGGTCTATTCTTATTTTGAAAATTATGAAATAGCTTTTATGGAGTGGATAGACGACATTAACATGTATCTCGAAAAATATAATGAAAATGAGAGTGGGTCTATAGTTCTATTTAAAGATAATTCGAGTGTTAATATTTCGAAATTAAAAAAAGATTTTATTTTAAGTGGGGGGCATAGGGATAAGGGCACAGTTTTAAAATATAAACCCGATTCAGAAGGATGTAAGGGTGTTCAACGAATAGTTTTTGAAACAGGCCAAAAATGTTTCATATACGCTTTCCTTATATCAGCATTCGAACCTCTAGCAGATGACGCTACAAAGAAAAATTTAGAATTCTGGGCTGTAAATGGGCAGGAGGGATCTGATTTTCCCCCTGCAGATTTCTCTTGTTTAGAGTAAAAATTTTCAGTAACGCTCTGGTCCATTGACATTTTCGAACGGGCCAATGCCCATTTAAATATCGGCGTTACTGTGATCCAATATGAAACTGAATTTGAGGATGGGGCACGTTATGACAAAAAGGGGACGTTGTTCCTAGTAACGGGCCCGTCGACTGAATTAGCGAAGCACTTGGTTTGGTAGTTGTATACACCACCTAGTGAACCCAATGGAATTGGCCATTTTAACCCAATTACAGATATCAGTAGAGTTCTTGGGGAGGGTAAAATACATGGGATAAGTTTCTACTGTCCAACATGCCTGTCTAGATTTCATAGTGATTTAAAACTACAAAATCATATGAAGCATTGTAGGCGTCATGGCTATCAATCAGTGGAAATAGTTTCGGGTGACAGGGCTATTTTAAGATTAAAAATTTTTCAAAATACCCTCCTGCAAAGTAATAAGATCACTCTGGATTGTGAAGCTAGGCTAGGGGATTTGAATGACCCTCGATTTCCAAATCGAATCAAAGAACATCAAGCTATTGCGGTTTCCTATGCCCACGCACAAAGAGACAACTCTAACACAATGCAGCTGTTAGAAATAGTCGAGACGTTGGGTGAGAATGAGTGCATGATCAAGGCATTGACTAAATTTATTGTCACTGGAAATGGAGCTATTTCTCGTTTGAGAAATACTCATTACCCAATGTTGTTGTCCGCAGAGGATCGTCTGGTGATTAAAAATCAAAAAATATGCTAGGTTTGTAAGGGGGAATTTGAAGAGGGAATTAAGGGGAAAGTGACTAGGGGAAAAAGAGGGGGAAGTGGAAAGTCGGGGATCATAATAACTTGTGGCAGGAAATATCGTCAGGGGGTAGTAATTTTCGTGGTGTTGCACATCAATAGTGCAATGTGAATGTAAGCCAGCAGTTTTTTCATGTCGATTTTCATTCACAATTCAAATTACGATTTCAAATTTATTTTATCGGCTTTGGCACGTAGGCACTGGGAGGGAGGGGGAGTAGATAGTCCATGGGTAAACAATTCATTTACCTACAATATTATCCCCAAATCAGCTGAGAAGCTGGTGCTTCTCGAGTTGAAATGGCAGGTAGTGAATAATGGTCATACGTGCTGGAATAAAATCTGGTTTTTAGATTTATTTAGTTTTTTCCCCAGGGCTTTGAGTCAATTGATTCAAGTGCAGAAAAGCAACAATTTTGATAGATTTCCTCTGCTTAATCAGCGCTTTCCAGAAAGTGAAATTAATGACCTACTGAGCTGTAAGGGCATATATGTATATGACTATTACTGTTCTGGCGCACGGTTAAGTAAGGAGAAACGACCTCCAATTGAAGCTTCTATAATCCACTTAGCAATAGTGAATGCACTGCCGAGAAATATGGATTTGCCGAGAGGGTTTGGAATAAGGGTAATTGTAAAAATGGGTGGGATTTTTGTAGAATGTACTTGGCCAGTGACGTTTTAACTCTTTTAGATATTGTCTGTAAAAAAACAGATCAAATTTATTCAGAGTTTGCACTAGATATTGGCTACTATTTTTCCACACCTCATCTGGTGATCGACTTCATTTTAAAAATTAGAAGGGAGGAAATACGGTTGATCACTGATGTGGATAAACACCTTTTTGTAGAAAGATCGATGAGGGGGGATATGTTTTTCATGGAGATCGCGTTTTAACAACAGATCCAATTGGACAAGACACGGGTGTAAAGGCTAATACAGTTTTCCTTGACATGAACTCATTGTACCCCTCGGCAATGTCTCACTACTCTTTGCCGTGTGGAAATTATAAATGGCTTGAGAATCCTTGTGAAATCCTCGACATTCACACCGTCGAGGACAATGGGCGACAAGGATGGTTCTTTGAAATTGACGGGCACATACCATTGGAACTTCACGATTCCGTCCAGTATTTTGTAGTCTCCTGTGTCAATAGATCTGTTACCTAAGACTCGCTGAGCCCATACAATCGATCTTAGGTTGATGATATGGGCATGCACTGGATCCCCTCCAAGCAGAAACTGATTGCAGATCTAGAACCTAAACAGAATATTGTTGTCCCCCATGTGCTTTTGCGTTGGATGGTGAACAATGGTTTCAAGATCACAAAAATACACATGACCCTGCAATTCAGTCAGAAACCATACTTGAACACGTTTATCGATACCTTTGTCGCTAAACGCTCAATGGCAAAAAGTAAAGTTTAAAAGGAAATGTACAAGCTCATTTTAAATTCAGCGTTTGGCAAAATGTGTGAAAGCGTACGAAACAGGCCCCGTTGTGACGGCATACCATGCCCCAAGAATGTGCACGAATTATAACCGACCCTAATTTTACAATATTTACGAGCATAGAGCCGAATATAGTTCTTCTACACAGATAGAAAAGAAATGTTGCACTGAACAAGAATATAGCGGGAGGTAG
The DNA here is from genome assembly GCF_049724085.1 of Artemia sp. Qi Xiang Cuo. Taxonomy (NCBI): domain Eukaryota; kingdom Metazoa; phylum Arthropoda; class Branchiopoda; order Anostraca; family Artemiidae; genus Artemia; species Artemia sp. Qi Xiang Cuo. The sequence goes on from NC_142808.1 coordinate 39,949,891, forward strand.
TTCAGTACTGGAAATTTCCAAAAAGCTCATGTTGTCGTTTTTTTACAATGTGTGCAAGGTACAATGGCCAAGGGAGGGGGAGGTTCAAGTTTATTATGGGGACACAGATTCTCTGCTGTTAAAATTTAAAACCGGGGATTTATTAAGTGATTTGGAAAATGGGTGCACATCAGCACGCGGACGGATTTCACTAACTGTAATGCGGCCCTCTACCCCGAGTTGCTGAAATGTCAAGTTCCCAATCAACTACTAATATTAAAATCAGAGATGGGGAGTGATGTAATATCCAATGGGGTGTTCCCCGGTCCTAAAGTTTATTGTGTAGAAAAACACGACAAAGATGTAAAGCAGTCATGTAAAGGGGTGCCTACACATTTAAAAAAAATAATTTCAACATGAGTGTCTCCAGAAACTGTGTAGATAGTTGTCTAGCGCGAAGAGCACAAGTACTAGCAATTCGCTCTCTGTAGTATAGAAAATATACTCTTAGAGTGGAAAAAATGCCATGTCATGTATATCTGACAAGGTCTTTGTGTTCGAGAATGGTGTAAATGCACTCCCCCAAGGCCATTATCGAATTTCAGACCGGGTTGAATATGTAGACTATCGCAACCAACTCGGTCTGGATAAATTAACCTAACCTAACCTGATAAAATCACTTAAATACTCAAATAGTACAACCTAACCTAACCTGATAAATTAACTTAAATGCTCAAATAGTACAACCTAACCTAACCTAGTCTGATAAATTAACTTAAATGCTCAAATAGTACAACCTAACCTAACCTAACCTGCCGCAGCAGCAGCGGCTATTGTATATAGAGTTTTTTTTCCACTGGCATTTGACCCCGGGGGATGGGGTTGGTCATGCCCGCGGCCGGAACGGCCAACGGTCCAGAGGGGTTGGAGGGCCCTTGGGGGGGGAATCTTTTAAATGTTTTTAATTGTCAGGTTTTTCATATTTTCTTAGTGTTCAACTGTGCTATCGTTCGTGTTGTAAGTTTTTTTTATTTCAATAAGTGAAAAATGTTGTTCTTCATGCTATTATTATTGAACAAATAGTGTGTGCTATTTTAAGTTTTGTCAATAAGAGAAAAAATTTTGTTCTTCATGCTATTGTTGTACAAATAGTTTGCTATTGCTATTCGTGCTTTATTTTAAGTTGTACAAAATATGAAGTCAATAAATGAAAAATGTTGTTGTTGTACATCAGTGCTATTTTTAATAAATGAATGTACTATTGTTGTTCTTGCTTTACAAAAAAGTGTTTTTGTCAATAAATGAAAGAAAAATTGTTACTATTGTTCTTGTTGAATAAATAGTGTGTGCTATTAATGCTGTACAGAAAAGTGTTGATGTTAATAAATGAAAGAAATATTGTTGCTATTGTTCTTGTTGCACAAATAGTGTGTGCTATTGTTGCTGTACAAAAAAGTGTTGATGTTAATAAATGAAAGAAATATTGTTTTTGTTGTTCTCGTACTAGATGGATCTATGGGAAAATTATTATTTATTCATTGGACAAGTATGGGTTACAGTTAGTCGTAGTCTGACTGTTGTCAACAGCAGTATGAATCAATTTAAAACACCATTCAGATCGTTTCTGTGTGGTCCATCAATGTTTGGGAAAACGACACTCTTAGCTAAAATAATTAAAAATGGTATTAAAATATTTTTCGAAAAATCCAAAGAATATTTATTATTACTATAGTATTTGGCAGGAGGCCTAAGATCAAATAAAAGTTATTGCCACATCCATGCCAATACAATTCATACGGGGATTTGATGTTTTCAATAGTATTGAACCAAACTCATGGCTGATTATTGATGATTTGGATGAATCGATTGAACAGTTCTCTCAGGAAATGCTACACCTGTTTACTGTTTGCTCTCATAATCAACACATTTCTATATCCTTAGTTTTACGCAATCTGTTTCATCAGAGCAAATGTATGCGAACCCTTGCTTTGAATTGCACCATCTATATTATCTACCGAGTTGTTCGGGATTCTAGCTCGTTAATAACTCCCAATAAGCAAATATATCCAGATGCACCAAAATTTCTGCTGTCAGCGTACATTCAGGTGACAAATAAGCCCTACGGGTACATTTTGTTAGATCTTAATCAGAATACACCCGAGGATCTAAGTGTAGTCACAGATATTTTCTACAGAGAAATTACTGTATATCTTCAAGTGAACAATAGAAAAACCTATTAGTTGCCATCATGACACTGAAGATACTACACGAATAACGGCATTTATTTTCCGTTTTAGGCACTTCAAAACCCCCACTCAGGAAGGCCATACCCAAACATGGTGTTGACAGTGAATTTATTAATCTAATATCTGAACTTTGTTTAAATTTAACTAAGGGCAATGTACACTTGCCAGAAGGTGTTAGACAACAGACAACGCAACATCGTTCCACTGCACGTGCCTTGTCTTGCAAAAACAAAGGAAACATTTTAAAAAGAAAACGTCTCCTTCAAGCGGGCGGTAGTTTTGTACACTTTTACTACCAATAATTGCAGGACTTGTAAACAGTTTCCTCTAGATGGCTAAACCCTATAAATTGACGCCATTTGAACTTGTCTTCTCACCCGTGGAATATTTTGAAGACAATCTAAGCAAATTCATTAATGACAAAAATATTGCCGATGATAAAAAGTTAGTTTTACTTCAAGATGCATTGCGACGTGTGGACAAACATAGACCTTATCGTGAGAGACCCGCCGTCACCGTCACAGATCCCCCTAAACAGAAAACATCTCCTCAAGATTCAGGAGTGCAATCAAAGGAGAAGGAATTGAATTCCATAGTGACATCAATTGGAAACCTATTGCCAGTGACCTATCGAGAACAGAGTAAAAGAGTATTAACATATCTCATGTTGGAAACTGATGGTGATCATCAAGTTCATGTCGATAGCACAGGGAAAAGAATTATAATTCAGGGAAAAGGTTATAATCTAGTTGATTTAATTTGCGATATAGTTACGAATCGTAAAGAACTTTTATCATTTGACAATAATCTATACACCTTTTTAAACATATTAAACTTCCCCAAAAGTCTTATTGGCAATAAGCAAATTCTAAAGAAGTTTAAGAGAATACAGTCCTCCAACAACGTCAACACCATTTAAAAAAAAGAAGAAGAAGATTCAATCTTTGAAAATACCTAGCAGCAGCAGCAGCAGCAGCAGCAATGATTTTATAACACCAACGACGGTGGCTGCTAAACAAATACGAAGACGTATTGATTCACCCTCCAGCGTGCAAAAGCGGAGTAGACATTACACTACATGTTTCCGTTCAAAATGGATGAAGTCTTAAAACATGTCTATGAAAATATTGATGAAAGGGAAGTCTAAGTTCCCCCACAACGCTTTCTAACATTGCCTTTGACATAGATGGTAACACAATAAAAAATGCAAAAGAGTATCTAGAAAACGAAACTGAAGTTACACACTTCCTCGGAATTGCAGGCTTCGTGGCAAACAATAACGACAAACTAAAGCCTTTTTCCCTCTGCATATAATGTAAACTGATCTTTTAACTTCAGACGCGATTCAACGGCGTCACAATACACCCTACAAATATATTCTAGTGGAAATCAGTGTCTTTAGTCGCTATGCCTATGCCCTTCCATTGCAATCGAAGAGAGGTGTTGCAGTTGCTCATGCTTTAGAAAGTATTCTTGAACAGGATAGCTATAGAAAAATTCAATCGGATCGTGGTAGTGAATTTGTTAATCCTCATGTGCAAAAGGTTCTACTGAAATATAATACAAAGCTGTATCACAGTCACGGTCCGATAAAGGCTGCATAGGCTGAACGATTGATAAGAACGATTCGTCTGTTAATTTCAAGATATTGCACGCTGAAAAATAATGCTGTTTTTATTCATGATTTAGATAAAATCATGCAAATATATAACCAACGACCACATCGATCCCTGTCCAATGTTAGCCCTCAGGTTGTTCATTGCAGTGAAAATACATTTGATGCTTTTCTAAAGCAATATTCCAGTGAAAAAGAAAAAATTGTGAAAAAGAAATTCAATGTTGGTGATACTGTTCAAATTAATAGAACCAACAATATTTCTGAAAAGGGGAATTTTCTATGGAGCACTGAACTTTTTAAAGTGTCCAAAATCCTAGACACTGAACCCACGAAATATCGACTTTGAGATACCAAAGATGAAGAGATACTTGGTGGTTTTTATGAATATGAACTAGAAAAAGTTAGAAACACTAGTGAAATTTAAAAAATTGAAAAGATATTAAAGAGTCGTACTCGCAGGGTTAAGAGACAGTTGCTTGTTTGCTGGCGAGGATAAAACTCTGATTTTGATTCTTGGGTTGCAGTTGAAGACATTAACAATTCCTAATGATTTCTATGTGACATTCATGTCCAATGTTTCCGATCCTCTCTACAATGATTTGAATAGAACAAGTAATTTTTGAACGAAACTCTCTCTCACCATCAAATTCGACGATGGAAAGTATGAAATGGCTCTTGTCGACTGTATTCTCAAAAATACATATGAAATCCTGAAAAAAGATCGCAAATATGATAAAAAAAATTTAGACCCTATGATTGGCCGCCACCCCCAGGTGATCAAGAACAAATTCAAAAGATCAATTGGATGAATTATCCATATATTGAATTACCCTACGAAGAACTCACCTGTAAGAATGATTTATGTCGTTCTATCAATAAACGAATTATTGCTCGTAAAAAAGGGGCTTTTCATTTCAACTATTTAAAGAAAGAGAGCAAAATCTACATTAATTCACCTATTGCCGATGAAAAGGTTATTCTCAATGATAATCTAAAACATGTTCTTGGCTTTAAGCTCAATATAATCAATGGTAAAAGTGCCGGAAACACTATTTTTATTTTTGCTGACAACCCACCTGCCTTCTCCATGGACACATGTATATTTCTCTACGCTCCATTTTTTGAAACATCCCGGGTTGGCAATAGTAATGTTCCTCTCCTATGAGTTCTTGAACAAAAAACTAATCAAGATCATATTCAGCACTACAATATAAAGCATCTTCAGTATATCCCCTTAAACACTTCCCATTTTGAACTCTGTCAGTTAACACTAAGAACTGAATTAGGTGATCCCCTAGCAATAACACAAGTTTTGGCTCTGATTACATGCCATTTTCGACCCATTCAACAACAAGATGTCTAATAGAAAAGTGGTATTCATTTTTCCTGATATTGAATGCTATGTTAATACTCTTTGCCCAAGACAACAGGGCAATGGAATGGACTATAACAAAGGTCGCTCGTCAATGTCTGGCAATGGTCTTGGCTGCTGGTATGTTAAGCAGTTTTGCTCCGCACTACCTTTGACTAGAAAATATATTCAACCGACTGCGAAAGATTTCGCATCCTTTACACTATACGATTGGGGCTCTGGCAAGGATTATAAAAAAAGTGCTTCGGAAAATCTTAGGTCCAGTGTGCGAACCCTTAGCGAACAATTGAAATCTCATGAGAATGGAAAAGGTTTAAAAGGGTCGAGAAACAGTGCACCACTCATCAGTCTCTACTCAGGTCAGAAACGAAAGACATCACCCCTGTCAAACAAAAGAAGGAAAAAGTAGACACTTACAGTAAACAGTAGAAGAATAAGCCCCAGGAAGAGAATTGTTAGATCTAAACTTGATTTCTTTTCCTAAGATGTAATATCTACCGCATAAGGATTCCCAACCTTCAATCACTTCATCATTAAATCTATTCAATGCAGAAAATATTGATGTGAGTGTAAAACATGGTTAATATGAACAATTTTATCCACAACAACCTCTCTCCGATAGTATCCACTTTCAAATTTATTCCAATGAAGACTACTTTATGGAAATGTCTTCAACATTTATAGATTTACAAATGAAAGTCCGGAAATCCGATAATACATTGCCAATTCTTGCCGATGGAATAGCCTATGAAAATTGTATATTACATAATATATTTCGTCAAATCAGTGTCTACATAAATAGCACACTGGTGAGCAAAAGCAACAATCTCTCGAATTATACAAGCTATATGCAATTCATTCTGATGACACCCAAGTCATACAAGGAATTGAGAGGCACCTCCAATGGATATGTATATATTACTAATACTGATAGTACAGATGCACTTAAAATTGCTACTGCTAGTGAATTACATCTAGTTGGAAAAATATATCATGATATATTTAATATACCCCAATGGCTACCACCAAATATTAAAGTGGATATAAAATTGAAGCTTACTCCATCCAACTTCATTTTACAAAAAGAACTTCCTGCTAATGCTGATGTAACCCTCTTCATCACCTCAGCAATACTACATGTACGCCAACAGCAGTTTATGAGTTCTGTTGCTTTGGCAGTGAAAGACTGAGAGCCAGTGGATATAATATTAAACTAATTGTTCCTCATACAATCACCAATCAACGTCATATTGCCACAGGGTCACACACCGACTACCTTCACCGACTCATTCTTTATCATTGGCGAAATTTCGTCAAAATTAGCATTGGCATTTGTAAAAAGCGCTAGTGCAATAGGATCGTGGACTGGATGCCCACATAAATATGAGATGTTTGGGCTTTTATCTCTTGTCTGCAAAGTAAATGGAATCCCACTCTACAATCTATCTTTTGATAAATCCTATAGGACATTGTATGAGTTGACCATGCAAACCCTAGATCATGATTTAAAAATGGTATAACCGAAGAAATGTTTGCTAAAACACATGGTATCATTGTATTGGATTTGTCTGGCACCCAGGATATGAGCTTAGTACGAACCGAGAGTTTGCGTTTAGAGTGTACATTTGCCGACCCATTAGCTGAGAGTATTGCACTAACCTCGCTAAATCAATTTAAAACCTATTGGGAAATCACTCCCGAAGGCAGTGTTCTACTAGACCTTGCACCATGAACAGCAATCAAATAATCAATGTATTAAATATGGACCCCTACATGTCCAAATACAGATTCTATTGTCTTCCCTCGGACTTTCTTGGAAAAATTCAAAGTTCCAGCAATACCCTAATCCCTACAAATAGCAGTGCTTCGACTGTGAATACTCGCCGTTTGTTTTGTATCATTCAAACAATGAAGACGATTGAATTTTTTGATCCTCCCGGCCTCTCCCTATACATTCTACACTCCACATATCAGCAACTATATTGAGAGCAGTGGGAAAACTATTATTAAAAATCGGAAGAGCGTGCAGGATCTGACGACTAAGAAATGTGGCTTTCATGCACTACTATATTTCATGTTCAGTTGTCGCGGCTATACTTACAAGCAGATTCTCAACATTTATGTAGACAATCCACGTCTTAACATTTTTATGGTGGAAATTATCCTCTCAGACCTGTATAATATTGACTTTAGTGTCCTACGAGTAAAGTGCTTAAATGTATGTGAATTTGTTTATTAATACATGAAAAATGTATATACACAATGACAATGTATTTATTCTTCACTTTAGATTTCTTCTTCTTCGGTGTATAGGCAACTGTCGTGAACCACTAATGTTGGTAGATCATTTGAATTCACTGTATATGGATCTTGATTGGCTGCAAAGTCAGGGTCACATTTTCTATAGTATAATGTAACTTCATTCTTGTCATCTCTCTTTGTATAGTCAATGATGCTATTTATATTCATATTGTGAAATTCCTGTGTTTCAATCTGTCTATTTGAAGCAATATCACATACAGTGTTTTCAAATGGTGAATCACATTCGGTAACTTCCAAATAAAAATAACTAGGTTTATAGTCATAATAGGCACTGTCGTCACAAAGATGATGTAGAAACTAAATTGTCTTGTTACCCCAACAGTTGAATCGTAAACCTGATTCTTTCTCCCAAAATAATTTAAAACCACGACGATACAAGTCTCGTAGAATTAAACTGAAATCACGTTTGGGGTACTTTCCAATAATACCAGGATAAGTATTCTCCCACTGATCACATTTGTCATAGTGGCAATTGGAGCATAGATATCCTCTAGTGTGAGAGTCACAAATCTCTTCAAGACATGAATTACATTACAGTAACATAAGTAACAAAGTAACATAAGTAAAAAAGTAACATAAATCTGAGATGTTTGGGCTTTCATCTCTTGTCTGCAAAGTAAATTGAATCCCACTCTACAATCTATCTTTTGATAAATCCTATAGGACATTGTATGACTTGACCATGCAAACCCTAGATCATGATTCACAACTATTTAAAAATGGTACAACCGAAGAAATGTTTGCTAAAACACATGGTATCATTGCATTGGATTTGTCTGGCACCCAGGATATGAGTATAGTACGAACGGGGAGTGTGCGTTTAGAATGTAAGTTTGCCGACCCATTAGCTGAGAGTATTGCACTAATATCGCTAAATCAATTTGAAACCTATTGGGAAATCACTCCCGAAGGTAGTGTTCTACTAGACCTTGCACCATGAACACCAGTCAAATAATCAATGTATTTAATATGGACCACTACATGTCCAAATACAGATCCTATTGTCTGCCCTCGGACTTTCTTGGAAAAATTCAAAGTGTCAACAATACCCTAATCATTGTTAATAGCAGTTCGTCGACTGTGAATACTGGCCATTGGTTGTGCATCTTCAAACAATGAAGACGATTGAATTTTTAATCCTCTTGGCCTACCCTATACATTCTACACTCCACACATCAGCAACTATATTGAGAGCAGTGGGAAAACTATTATTAAAAATCGGAAGAGAGTGCAGGATTTGACGACTAAAAAATGTGGCTTCCATGCACTACTATATTTCGTGTTCAGTTGTCGCGTCTATACTTACAAGCAGTTTCTCAACATTTATGTAGACAATCCACGTCTGAACGACTTTATGGTGGAAAATATCCTCTCAGACCTGTATAATATTGATTTTAGTGTCCTACGAGTAAAGTGCTTAAATGTATGTGAATTTGTTTATTAATACATGAAAAATGTATATACACAATGACAATGTATTTATTCTTCACTTTAGATTTCTTCTTCTTCGGTGTATAGGCAACTATCGTTAACCACTAATGTTGGTAGATCATTTGAATTCACTGTATATGGATCTTGATTGGCTGCAAAGTCAGGGTCACATTTTCTACAGTATAATGTAACTTCACTCTTGTCATCTCTCTTTGTATAGTCAATGATACTATTTATATTCATATTGTGAAATTCACGTGTTTCAATCTGTCTATTTGAAGCAATATCACATACAGTGTTTTCAAATGGCGAATCACCTTCGGTAACTGCCAAATAAAAATCAATAGGTTTATAGTCATAATATGCAGTGTCATCACAACGATGACGTAGAAACCAAATTGTCTTGTTACCCCAACAGTTGTATCGTAGACCTGATTCTTCCTCCAAAAATAATTTGAATCCACGACGATACAAATCTCGTAGAAATAAACTAAAATCACGTTTGGGTACTTTCCATTCATACCAGGATAAGTATTCTCCCACTGATCACATTTGTCATAGTGGGAATTGGAGCATAGGTGTCCTCTAGGGTGAGAGTCACAAATTTCTTCAAGACATGAATTGCAGCCTTTAATTTGTACTGCATATCCTCTATGTAATTTACAGGGATTGCATAATTTGCACTTTTCATTATAATCATCAATAATTGTACAATTCTCATATGATGACCAACTGCCAAGAGTGTACATGCATAGTGGACATGTATAGAACATTCAATAAATTGAGTATAAGCATCTGAGTCACATCGTAATAGCTTCATAAAATAGTCCCATGGGGGAGAATCACTTTTCATTATATTGTCAAGTGTCCCCTGTGAGAATATCTTCCGTTGAACGGATAAGTCGAGAAAATTTTCATCCAGAATCAAATGTTTTTTCATAATCACAAGATTCGATCTAATTCTCTCTTTCTCAAATTGATTTATTTTTCAATCCTATCACTCTCACTGCTGACTTTAGACTAACCATGATTCGTTCATTATAAACAAAATCTCAAGGCCGAATTTTGATGTAATAGAAACCTTACGTAACTCCCTGATTGACCTTGAAAGAGACACGTGATCCTGGTCCCTTTAGAATCGATAATCCAGCAATTGTTGTTGAACTTATGGTGACATCCAAGAAACATCCAGCAATTGTTGTTGAACTTATGTCTACATCCAGCAATTGTTGTTGGAGTTATGTCTACATCCAAGAAAACGACAAATAAATTCACTAACACTCATAATCATCAGACAACCATCAACAAACAGAACAGAAACCATCATATAACCATGAAAAAAACATCAAATAACCATCAAACCATGAAAAAAACATCAAATAACCAACATTAAACCATGAAAAAAAACCATCAAATAACCATCAACAAACAGAAAAGAAACATGCATAAATTATGTCCCCTTCGTAGATCAATAACATTGTACCTTTAGTATTCAGTGCGCATGTGCAAAATTTGTTCCGCGTCAATGAGCTTAGAAACATACCCTGATTGACTTTGAAAAATGTGTCATTAATCCTGTCCCGTTAGACTCGATTATAGATGGCAGCACACGGGCCCGTCCACGGTAATGCCTAGATCCCTACTGCAGTAGCGTGCAAATATTGCCTTTTTTGGTCAATTGATCATCTCCCTTATACTTTCCACCCATTATACTCCCCGAGATGGTGAAATGTCAAGCTCCCAATCAACTATTAATGTTAAAATCAGAGACGGGGAGTGATTTAATATCCAATGGGGTGTTCCCCGGTCCTAAGGTTTATTGTGTAGAAACACATGACAAGGATGTAAAGCAAGCGTGCGAAGGGGTGCCTACTCATTTTGTAAAAAATAATTTCTATATGAGTGTCTACAGAAACTGTGTAGATAGTTGTCTAGTGCCAAGAGCACAAGTGCTCTTGGCACTAGACATTCGCTCACTGCAGTATAGAAACTATACTCTTAGAGTGGAAAAAAATGCCATGTCATGTATATCTGACAAGGTCTTTGTGCTCCATAATGGTGTAAAAGTGCTCCCCCACGGCCACTATCGAATTTCAAACCGGGTTGAATGTGTAGAATATCACAACCAACTCTGTCTGGATAAATTAACCTAACCTAATCTGATAAATTAACTCAATGCTCAAATAGTACAACCTAATATAACCTAACCTGATAAATTAACTTAAATGCTCAAATAGTACAACCTAACCTAACCTGATAAATTAACTTAAATGCGCAAAAAGTACAACCTAACCTAGCCTAACCTGCAGAAGCTGCAGCGGCTATTGTATATAGAGTTTGTTTCCACCGGCCTTCGACCCCGGGGGGTGGTCATTCCCGCGGCCGGCCCGCGGTCGGGAGGGGGTGGGGGGCCCTTGGGGGGCATCTTTTAATAGTTGTCAATTGTCAGGTTTCTCATATTTTCTTAGTGTTCAACTGTGCTATTGTTCGTGTTGTAAGTTGTTTTTTTTATGTTAATAAGTGAACAAATGTTGTTCTTCATGCTAGTGTTGTACAAATAGTGCGTGCTACTGCTATTTGTGCTGTATTTTAAGTTGTACAAAATATGATTTCAATAAATGAAAAATGTTGTTGTTGATGTTGTTGAGCAAATAGTGTGTACTATTATTGTTCTTGCTGTACCATAAAAGTGTTTTTGTCAATAAAGGAAAAATGTTTTTTTTTTTTACATTAGTGCTGTTGTTAATAAATGAATGTACTATTGTTGTTCTTGCTTTACTAAAAAGTGTTTTTGTCAATAAATGAAAAATGCTATTGCTGTACAATAGTGCTGTTGTTAGTAAATATTGTTGTTCTTGCTGTACAAAAAAGTGTTTTTGTTAATAAATGAAAGAAATATTGTTCCTATTGTTCTTATTGCACAAACAGTGTGTACTGTTCTTGCTGTACAGAAAAGTGTTGTTGTTAATAAATGAAAGAAATATTGTTGCTATTGTTCTTGTTGAACAAATAGTGTGTGCTACTCTTGATGTAGAGAAAAGTGGTAATGTTAATAAATGAATGAAATATTATTTTTGTTGTTCTTGTACTAGATAGATCTAAGGGAAAATTATTATTTATTCATTGGACAAGTATGGTTTACAGTTAGTTGTAGTCCAACTGTTGTCAACAGCAGTATGTATCAATTTAAAACACCCTTCAGATCTTTTCTGTGTGGTCCATCAATTTCTGGGAAAACGAAACTTTTAGCTAAAATAATTCAAAATTGTAATAAAATGTTTTTGGAAAATCCAAAGAATATTTATTATTACTATAGTATTTGGCATGAGGCCTACGATCAAGTAAAAGCTATTGCCACATCTATACCAATACAATTCATACGGGGACTTTATGTTTTCAATACTATTGAACCAAACTCATGGCTGATTATTGATGATTTAGATGAATCAATTGAACAGTTCTCACAAAAAATGCTACAAATGTTTAAAGTTCACTCTCATCATGAACACATTTCCATAACCCTAGTTCTACACAATTTGTTTAGTCATAGCAAATGTATGCTAACCTTTGCTTTGAATTGCACCATCTATATTATCTACCGAGTTGTTCGTGATTCTAGCTCGTTAATAACCTCTCAAAAAGCAAATATATCCAGGTGCACCAAAATTTCTGCTGTCAGCGTACACTTAGGCGACAAATAAGCCCTACGGGTACATTTTGCTAGATATTGATCAGAATACACCCGAGGATCTACGTGTAGTCACATATATTTTTGACAAAAAAATTAATGTATATCTTCCAGTGAACAGTAGAATAGGCAATTAGTTGCCATCATGACACTGAAGAAACTACACGAACAACGGCATTTATTTTCCGTTTTAGGCACTTCAAAACCCCCACTCAGGAAGGCCATACTCAAACATGGTGTTGACAATGATTTCATTAATCTAATACATGAACTTTGTTTAAATTTAACTGAGGGCAATGTACACTTGCCAGAAGGTGTTGGACAACAGACAAAGCAACATCGTTCCACTGTACGTGCCTTGGCTCGCTAAAACAAAGGAAAAATTTTTTAAAAGAAAACGTCCCCTTCAAGCGGGCGGTACCTTTTTCACAATTTTACTACCAATAATTGCAGGACTTGTAAACAGTTTTCTCTAGATGGCTAAAGCCTATAAATTGACGCCATTTGAACTTGTCCTCTCACCCTTGGATTATTTTGAAGACAATCTAAGCAAATTCACTAATGATAAAATTATTGCCGATGACAAAAAGCTAGTTTTATTTCAAGGTGCATTGCGACGTGTGCACAAGCATAGACCTTATCGTAAGAGACCCACCGTCATCATCGGAGATCTCTCTAAACAGGAAATATTTATTCAAGATTCAGCATTGCAATCAAAGGAGAAGGAATTGAATTCCATAGTGACATCAATTGGAAACCTATGGCCAGTGACCGATCGAGAATAGAGTAAAAGAGTATTAACATATCTCATGTTGGAAACTGATGGTGATTATGGTCGTCAAGTTCAAGTCGATAGCACAGGGAAACGAATTATAATTCAGGGAAAAAGTTATAATCTAGTTGATTTAATTTGCGATATGGTTACGAATCGTACAGGACTTTTATAATTTGACAATAATCTATACACCTTTTTAAACATATTAAACTTCCCCAGAAGTCTTATTGGCAATAAGCAAATTCTAAAGAAGTTTAAGAGAATATAGTCCTCAAACAACACCAACACCATTTAAAAAAAAAGAAGAAGAAGATTCAATCTTGGAAAATACCTAGCAGCAGCAGCAGCAATGATTTTATAACACCAACAACGGTGGATGCTAGACAAAAGCGAAGACGTTTTGATTCACACTCCAGCGTGTAAAAGGGGAGTGGACATTACACTACGTGTTTTCGTTCAAAATGGATGAAGTTTTAAAACATGTCTATGAAAATATTGGTGAAAGGGAAGTCTAAGTTCTACCAAAAAGCATTCTAAAGTTGCCTCTAACATAGATGGTAGCACATTAAAAAGAGCAAAAGAATATCTAGAAAATGAACCGAGTTATACACTTCATCGGAATCGCAGGCTTCGTGGCGAACAATATCGACAAACTAAAGCCTTTTTCCCTCTGCATATAATGCAAACTGATATTTTAACTTTAGACGCTTTTCTAATTTGATGCTTTTCTAAAGCAATATTCCAGTGAAAAAGAAAAAATTGTGAAGAAGAAATTCAATGTTGGTGATACTGTTCGAATTAATAGAACCACCAATATTTTTGAAAAGGGGAATTATTTATGGAGCACTGAACTTTTTAAAGTGTCCAAAATTCTAGACACTGAACCCATGAAATATCGACTGCGAGACACCAAAGATGATGAGATTCTCTGTGGTTTTTATGAATATGAACTACAAAAAGGTAGAAACACTAGTAAAATTTATTAAATTGAAAAGATATTAAAGAGTCGTACTCGCAGGGTTAAGAGACAGTTGCTTATTCGCTGGCTAGGATACAACTCTAATTTTGATTCTTGGAATGCAGTTAAAGACATTAACAATGCCCAATGATTTCTATGTGACATTCATGTCCAATGTTTCCGATCCTCTCTACAATGATTTGAATAGAACAACTGATTTCTGGACGAAATCTCCCCCATCATAAAATTCGACGATGGAAAGTATGAAGTGGCTCTTGTCGACTGTATTCTCAAACATACATCTGACATCCTGATAAACGATCGCAAATATGATATAAAATTAGACCCTATGATTGGCCTCCACCCCCAGGTGATCGAGAACAGATTCATAAGATCAATTGGATGAATTATCCATATATTTAATTACCCTACGAAAAACTCACTTGTATGAATGATTTATGTCGTTCTATCAATAAAAGAATTTCCGCTCGTAAAAACGGAGCCTTTCATTTCAACTATTCAGAGGAGGAGGGCAAGATCTACATTAGTTCACCCATTGCCGATGAAAAGGATATTCTTAATGATAATCTAAAAGATGTTTTGGCTTTAAGCTCAAAATAATCAATGGTAAAAGTGCTGGAAACACTAATTTTATTTTTACTGACAACCCGCCTGCCTTCTCCATGGACACATGTATATTTATCTACGCTCTATTTGTTGAAACATCCCGGGTTGGCAATAGCAATGTTCCTCTCCTATGAGTTCTTGAACGAAAAACTAATCAAGAACATATTCAGCACTAAAATATAAATCATCTTCAGTATATCCCCGTAAACACTTCCCATTCGGAACTCTGTCAGTTAACACTAAGAACTGAATTAGGTGATCCCCTAGCAATAACAAAAGGTTAGGCTGTGATTACATGCCATTTTCGACCCATTCAACAGCAAGGTGTCTAATAGAAAAGTGGTATTCATTTGTTCTGATATTGACTGCTATGTTAATACTCTTGGCCCAAGACAACAGGGCAATGGAATGGACTATTAAAAGGCCTCTCGTCGATGTCTAGCTATTGTCATGGCATTTGGTTGGCTAAGCTGTTTCGCTCTGCACTACCTCTGGCTAAAAAATATTTTTCACCGGTTACGATAGATTTTAAATCCTCTACACTCTACGATTGGAGCTCTGGCAAGGATTTTCAAAAAAGTGCTTTGGAAGATCTTAGGTCCAGTACGCGAACCCTTGGTGAGCAATTGAAATCTCATCAAAATAGAAAAGCTTTAAAAAGGTTGAGAAACAGTGCACCACTCATCAGTCTCAACTCAGGTAAGAAACGAAAGACATTACTCATGTAAAAGAAAAGAAAGAAAAAGACGACACGTACAGTAAACAGAAGAAGAAGCCCCATGAAGAGAATTGTTAGATCAAAACTAGATTTCTTTTCCTAAGATTATATATCTACCGCATAAGGTTTCTCAACCTTCAATCACTTCATCTTTAAATCTCTTCAATGCAGAAAATATTGATGTGAGTGTAAAACATGGTTACTATGAACAATTCTATCCGCAACAACCGCTCTACGATAATATCCACTTTCAAATTTATTCCAATGAAGACTACGTTATGGACATGTCTTCGACATTTATAGATTTACGAATGAAAGTCCGGAAATCCAATAATACATTTCCAATTCTTGCCGATGGAATATCCTATGAAAATTGTATATTATATAATTTATTTGGTCAAATCAGTGTCTACATAAATAGCACACTGGTGAGCACAAGCAACAATCTCTCAAATTATACAAGCTATGTGTAATTCATGCTGATGACACCCAAGTCATACAAGAAATTGAGAGGCACCTCCAATGGATAAGTATATATTACTAATACTGATAATACAGATGCACTTACAAATGCTACAACTAGTGAATTATATCCAATTGGAAAAATATATCATGAAATATTTAATATACCGATAGTACAGATGCACTTAAAAATGCTACAACTAGTGAATTACGTCTAGTTGGAAAAATATACCATGAAATACTTAATATACCCCATTGGTTCCCACCCAATATTAAATTGGATATAAAATTGACGCTTGCTCCATCCAATTTCATTTTACGAAAGGAACTTCCTGCCAATCCTGATGTAACTCTCTCCCTCACCTCGGCAATACTACATGTACGCAAACAGCAGGTTATGAGTTCTGCTGCTTTGGCAGTGAAAAACTGAGAGCCAGTGGAAATAATATTAAAGTACTTGTTCCTCATACAATCACCAATCAACGTCATATTGCCACAGGGTCAAGCACCGACTACCTTCACCGACTCATTCTTTATCAATGGCGAAATTCTATCGAAATAGGCCCTGGCGTTTCCAAAATGTGCAAGCCTATTAGGATTGGGGGTTTGATACTCAAATGAAATTGTGCTGTTTGAACTTTTGTTTCTTTTCTGCAATATACATAGAAACCCACCCTAATATTTAGCTACCGCTAAATCGTACTGTAAATTGTATGAGTTGACCATGCGAACCCTAAATCATGATTTATAACTATTTGAAAATGGTATAACCAAAGAAATGTTTGCTAAAACACATGGTATCATTAAATTGGATTTGTCTGGCGCCCAGGATATGAGTATATTACGAACGGGGAGTGTGTGATTAGAGTGTACATCTACCGACCCATTACCTGAGAGTATCGCATTAATCTCGCTAAATCAATTTGAAACCTTTTTGGAAATCACTCCCGAAGGCAGTGTTCTACTAAACCTTGCACCATGAACACCAGTCAAATGGACCCCTACATGTCCAAATACAGATCCTATTGTCTGCCCTCGGACTTTCTTGGAAAAATTCAAAGTTTCAACAATACCCTAATCATTGTTAATAGCAGTCTGTCGACTGTGAATACTGGCCATTGGTTGTGCATCTTTCAAACAATGAAGACGATTGAATTTTTTGATCCTCTTGGCCTACCCTATACATTCTACACTCCACACATCAGCAACTATATTGAGAGCAGTGGGAAAACTATTATTTAAAATCGGAAGAGAGTGCAGGATTTGACGACTAAGAAATGTGGCTTTCATGCACTACTATATTTCGTGTTCATTTGTCGCGTCTATACTTACAAGCAGTTCTTCAACATTTATGTAGACAATCCACGTCTGAACGACTTTATGGTGGAAAATATCCTCTTATATCTGTATAATATTGATTTTAGTTTCCTACGATTAAAGTGCTTAAAAAATGTATTTGAATTTGTTTATTAATAAATGAAAAATGTATATACTCAATAACAATGTCTTTATTCTTCACTTTAGATTTCTTCTTCTTCGGTGTATAGGCAACTGTCGTGAACCAACAATGCTGGTAGATCATTTGAATTCACTGTATATGGATCTTGATTGGCTGCAAAGTCAGGGTCACATTTTCTATAGTATAATATAACTTCATTTTTGTCATATCTGTTTGTATAGTCAATGATACTATTTACATTCATATTGTAAAATTCACGTGTTTCAATCTGTCTATTTGAAGCAATATCACATACAGTGTTTTCAAATGGCGAATCACCTTCGGTAACTGCCAAATAAAAATCAATAGGTTTATAGTCATAATATGCAGTGTCGTCACAACGATGACGTAGAAACCAAATTGTCTTGTTACCCCAACAGTTGCATCATAGTCCTGATTCTTCCTCCAAAAATAATTTGAATCCACGACGATACAAATCTCGTAGAAATAAACTAAAATCACGTTTGGGTACTTTCCATTCATACCAGGATAAGTATTCCCCCACTGATCACATTTGTCATAGTGGGAATTGGAGCATAGATGTCCTCTAGGGTGAGAGTCACAAATCTCTTCAAGACATGAATTGCAACCTTTAATTTGTACTGCATATCCTCTATGTAATTTACAGGGATTGCATAATTTGTACTTTTCATTATATTCATCAATAATTGTACAATTCTCACATGATAACCAATTGCCAAGAGTGTACATGTACAGTGGACATGTATAGAACATTTTCTTTTGGTTTCTGTTGTAAACTCTTTCACAGCTAAAAAGAAACTGATCCTCATTTGATAAATTCAGAGGGGAATGGGAGAGGAGTAACTCTGTGACATTACCTCTTTCGAAGGGGGAGCCATCTATATTGAATCTATTGCAATGTTTTCAAAAGTATTTTAACAATATTGTTCTGCTTTGTTTCAATTAATATATCAATAAATTGAGTAAAAGTATTTGAGTCACATCGTAAAAGCTTCATACAATAGTCCAATGGGGGAGAATCAGTTTTCATTATATTGTCAGGTGTCCCCTGTGAGAATATCTTCCGTTGAACGGATAAGTCGAGAAAATCTTCATCCAGAATCAAATGTTTTTCCATAATCACAAGATTCGATCTAATGCTCTCTTTCTCAAATTTATTTATTTTTCAATCCTATCACTCTCACTGCTGACTCTAGACTAACCATGATTCTTTCATTATAAAAAAAATCTCAAGGCCGAGTTGTGATGTAATAGAAACATTACTTAACTCCCTGATTGACCTAGAAAGAGACACGTGATCCTGTTCCCGTTAGAATCGATAATCCAGCAATTGTTGTTGAACTTATGTTGACATCAAAGAAACATCCAGCAATTGTTGTTGGACTTATGTCTACATCCAGAAATTGTTGTTGGATTTATGTCTACATCCAAGAAAACAACAAACAAATTCACCAACACTCATAATCATCAAACAACCATCAACAAACAGAACAGAAACCATCATATAACCATGAAAAAAACATCAAATAACCATCAAACCATGAAAAAAACATCAAATAAACAACATCAAACCATAAAAAAACATCAAATAACCATCAACAAACAGAGCAGAAACATGCATAAATTATGTCCCCTTATTTGATCAATAACATTGTACCGCTAGTATTCAGTGCGCATGTGCAAACTTCGTTCCGCGTCAAAAGGCCTAGAAACATCCCCTGATTGACCTTGAAAAACTTATCATTGACCCTGTCCCGTTAGACTCGATTATAAATGGCAGCACACAGTCCTATCCGCGATAATACCTAGATCCCTACTGCAGTAGCGTGCAAATATTGCCTTTTTGGTCAATTGATCATGTCCCTTATACTTTCCCGAAAATTCCAAAGTAATGTAGGCTACTCAGTTATTCCTGAGTTACGCTCTTTTCACAACCCATATGCACATAATGTGCTTTGATTTAGTCCAACACTTACCTGGACAATCTCTGAAAGACTCACCTGAATGTCCTTCGTCTTTTCGGAAAGTAATGGTCAAACATGCCCATCTTTTCTCAAAAACATGTAATATATGTAAACAATGGACATATTGCCTAACATTCATTCCTTGCCCTGAGGGCTTTGGGGGGGGGTGATTGACATCCCCAAAGACATTATTACTAAACTTTTTAACTATGCTGAACAAAAGATCTTTGTCAAAATTTTGATTGGATGTGTTTTGGGAAATGATTGGCATGGGGGGGGGGGAGGGCTTGTATCTCTCCAATTAGTTTTTACCCTTAGAATGGGCACTAGAGCTTTCAATAAAAAAAGAAACTTATATGCCCCCAGGGCATAACGTACAACCCTTGCCTACGGGCTCTGGGAGATTGCATTTACCCTGAAGACATTATTCAATGATCTTTAGACTATTTTGCAAAACTGGCTGTCTCAAATTTCTGTCGGACGCATTTGCGGAAAAGAGGGAGAGGACTAGTTGCCTTCCGATCCCTTTTGACTCTTGAAAAGCAAACTAGAAATTCTAATTTCCAATCAAATAAGAATCCCCCAAAGTATATGCGACCGCCTGTTCCGTATAAACCTTTTGCACCCTGGGGCATAATTTACAACCCTTGCCCTCAGGCTTTGGTGGGTTTTATCAGCCCTGAAGGTATTGTTACATAATTTTCGGACCATTTTGAACAAAACGCGATTTCAAAATTTCGATCGGACGGATTTAGAGGGCGCGGGAGGCTAGTTGCCCTTTGATCACTTTCGACTCTTGAAAACGGAACTAGAACTTTCAATTTCCAAACCAATCAGCTGAAAATCTTAAGACACATAAATTTAACTGTAGGAATTTGTAAAAAAAAAGTTTAATGTTTAAAAAAGTTTTAAAGTTTAATAAGAAAAAAGGAATAGGATTTATGATCTAAAAATGTCTGAAATAGAGTGATGGGGGAGGTCCCCTTAAAGTTTTGGAATGTCAGAAAATCGAATTTCCATCTCTTGTATATTTTGGGGTTGGGTGGGGGGGGAGTAACTAATAAGGAGGCATAATTCTTTACTTTTCCTTTTTTGGACTTTTCCTGTAATTAATTAGAAAAACTCTCCGAAAAATCACTTTTTGAAAGAGTAGTAAAGACCATTTAAAGCTTATGCTCAGCACATACGAATACAAGTGAAAGTTAAAACTCAAAGCGATCCGAAATTACAATTAAAGAATAAATGATACCCAAAACGAACTAAAATTAGAAAAACAATCATAGGAAAAAACATACAACAAGTAATAATATAAATGAATAAATAGATCTTAAAGCGAGTAATGCTTAGATTGAATATGAAAATCGAGCTTAAAACGAAAAAAAATATTTTGCTATTCAAGTATAAATGAAACTTAAAATGAACAGAAATTAAATAATCAATCAATGCAAACAAACATACAATATATGTTAATGCAAATGAATAAATAAATCTTAAAACGAGTGAAACTTAAATTGAATATGAAAATCAAGTTTGAATCGAATAAAAATAACTACAAACAAGAGTTTTGGTATCGTCTCACTGCAGAAGCCTAAAACCTACTGCGTCATTGGCGCTTTACTGAAAACAATTCTTTGAAATATTTTCACTCTTTTAACTTTAAGAAATCAAAAACTAATTGAAATTTTATGGAATAAATATCCAGTATGTGTATATTATATTGGAGATGCACATTTTTTTCAGTAAAATGATTTGAATATTTTTTCAGTAAAGCAACAATTATATTCTGGCTTTTAGAAAGCGTAGGGGTTTTGAACCCTACTAACATTAATCTATGATCGTTTCGAGTTTGACTCTAATATTTGTTTTAATTTTTTTTCGTTTTGGGTTTCATTTATTTATTGATACTGATTTGGGGTAGTTTTATGCTTGGTAGATTATATGATAGTCCGGACGCCAGGTGTTGAAAATGTGAACAATACCACGACGGAAGGGGGCTGCTACGAGAATTAGCCTACCCTCTACCCCCTAAATTGACAATGCAGATTCAAAAATACCAATGGCACTTGCCTGCGAGTGCTGGAACACTCCGAAACTTGATATTTTATTATATTTTGGTGTTTCATGCAAGAAAATGCATGTTCCAGAAAGTTTGAGGTGCAGTTTTCCGCTCAAATAGAAATGCCTAAAAGCCATAGAATGTTTTCATAACAAACTAACACGATTAGTTACAGAAAATGGCAGAGTTAAAAAAAATGGCAAAACTCTATGAGTCTTGAACAGTCTTGGAAAGTATAAACAAAATCAAATTGAATATTAGATATATGATGATATTAATTGTTTAAAAATCCATCAGTTCAAGATTTTTTTTTCACTGTATATTTTATTTTCATTTTCAATGCTGTAAGAACTGGAAAATAATAAATTTGTAATATACGAGTAATTCGTTTTCAGTGAAGCACCAATGACGCAGAAGGCTTTAGGTTTTAAGAGTTAAAGAAGGGGGCAGTATCCAAATTTTGTTGTAGTGAAACTATATTTGCCTTGACCAATCTTGAAAAGAACTAACAAATTAAACTGAATATTTAATGCATAATGATATTAATTGCTAAAAGCTCATCAGTTCAAAATTGTACTGTAATTTTAATGTTTATTTTCAATATTAAGTACAATAGAAAACATTTGTAATATAATTCGTTTTCAGTAAAGCGTCAATGACGCAGTAGGTTTTAGGCTTCTGTAGTGAGGCGATACCCAAACTCTTGGTTGTAGTTATTTTTATTCGATTCAAACTTGATTTGCATATTCTTTTTAAGTTTCACTCGTTTTAAGATTTATTTATTCATTTACATTAATATATATTGTATGTTTTGTTCGCATTGATTTTTTATTTAATATCTGTTCGTTTTAAGTTTCATTTATACTTTAATAGCAAAATATTTGTTTTCGTTTTAAGCTAGATTTTCATATTTAATCTAAGCATTACTCGCTTTAAGATCTATTTATTCCTTTATATTATTACTTGTTGTATGTTTTTTGCTATGATTGTTTATGTAATTTTTGTTCGTTTTGGGTTTTATTTATTCTTTAATAGTAATTTCTGGTCGTTTTGAGTTTGAATTTTAACAGGTATTTGTATCTGCTGAGCTTAAGTTTAATATGGCCTTTACTTTTCTTTGAAAAACTTATTTTTTGGAAGTTTCTTTTTTAATTATTTTTGTTCGTTTTTGATTGCAAAAACTTTCAAGTTCTTATGGCATGGGGGGGGTGCTTACTGTCCGATTATTCTTGAATTTAAAAAACGGATCTAGAACTTTCCATTTAAATCGAATGAGGCTTTTTTCAAAGTCTATACGACTACCTATTTCATAAAAACCTTATATATGAACAATAGATAGCTTGCATAACTTTAGGACAGCGATTGACATACAATGAAAGGATTGAAAAAATAGCTCCAATAAGGGGGTTTAGCCCATTTGACTTGCTGACGCAAAGGAATCACGACGGTTTGGAATTGACCTTAATAGGAATTTGTGTGCCAAAACAATTTTGCATCTATCACAGAGTATGTATTTTAACCTTATAATAGGATAATTATAATAGATTTCCTATGTGTTCTTCCCATACAAAACCCCTTCCCATAAGTTATAGACCCCCCTTAATAAGTTATGCCCCAGGGTATAACTTACAACGCCTACCCCTGGGCCATGGTAGGCTGTGTCGACACCGGAGTTTTTTGTTATCAGAACTTTGAACTATTTTAACAAAATGTCTATCTCAAAATTTTTATCTGATGCATTTGGGGCGTCGAGGAGGGAGAGGGGCTAGTTGCCCTTCAATCTCTTTTGACTCTTAAAAAGTGAACAAGAACTTTCAATTTTCAATCAAATGAGCCCTCTGTAAAGTTTATACGAGAATCCCTTCCATAAGAAATAATATGAAGGATTCGGCGAATCCTTAAATTACCCTAGCCCTAAGGGCTTTGGGGGAGTTGTAATCCTAAAAGACCTAATTTCCAGAATTTAAAACTACGTTTAATAAAATGGCTGTCTTAAAATTTTGATTGGATGTGTTTGGGGAAAAGGTGGGGGTTAGTGGGGGGTTAATTGCCCTCAAATCACTTTCGACTATTAAAAACGGCACTAGCCCTTTGAATTTCCAATTGAATGTGCCTGTTTTGAACATTCTACGACAACGCCTTCTATAAAAACCTTATATGCACCCAGGGCATAACTTAAAACTCTTGCCCTGAGGATTGTGGGGGAGTGTCCTCCTCAAAAAAATATTTTCTATCTGGAAATCAACTACACTGAACAAAATGGCTATCTCAAAAGTTTTATTGGATGTGTTTTGGGAAATGATGGGCGTGGGGGGGGGGCTAGTTGCCCTCCAATCACTTTCGACTACTAAAAAGGCAATAGCCCTTTAATTCTCAATCGCATGAGCCTGTTTTGAAGTTTCTACGACAACACCTTCTATAAAAACCTTATATGCCCCCAGGGCATAAATTAAAACCCTTGCCCTGAGGGTTTTGGAGGATTGTCCTCCTCAAAAACCTGTTTTCTATCTGAAAATCAACTACACTGAACAAAATGACTATCTCAAAATTTTGATTGGATGTGTTTGGGGGAATGATGGGCATGGGGGGGGGGCTAGTTGCCCTCCAATCACTGTCGACTATTAAGAAACGCACCAGCCCTTTGAATTTCCAATCGAATGAGCCTTTTTTGAAGTTTCTACGACAAAGCCTTCTATAAAAACCTTATATGCCCCAAGGGCACATCTTAAAACCCTTGCCCTGAAGGTTTTGGGGGAGTGTCCTCCTCAAAACATGTTTTCTATCTGGAAATCAACTACGCTGAACAAAATGGCTATCTCAAAGTTTTGATTGGATGTGTTTGGGGAAATGATGGGCTTGGGGGGGGGGTAGTTACACTCCAATCACTTTCGACTATTCAAAAGGGCACTAGCCCTTTAATTTCCAATCGAATGAGCCTTTTTTGAAGTTTCTACGACAACACCTTCTATAAAAACCTTATATGCCCCCAGGGCATAACTTAAAAACCTTGCCCTGAGGGTTGTGGGGGAGTATCCTCGTCAAAAACATATTTTCTATCCGGAAATCAACTACGCTGAACAAAATGGCTATCTAAAAATGTTGATTTGATGTGTTTGGGGGAATGATGTGCGTGGGGGGGGGGCTAGTTGCCCTCCAATCACTTTTGACTATTAAAAAGGGCACTACCCCTTTGTATTTCTAATCGAATGAGCCCTTTTTGAAGTTTCTACAACAAAGCCTTTTATAAATACCTTATATGCCCAAAGGGCACATCTTAAAACCCTCGCCCTGAAGGTTCTGGGGGTGTGTCCTCCTCAAAAACTTATATTTTCTATCTGGAAATCAACTACGCTGAACAAAATGGCTATCTCAAAATTTTGATTGGCTGTGTTTGGGAAAATGATGGGCGTGAGGGAGGGGGAGGGGAGCTAGTTACACTCCAATCACTTTCGACTATTAAAAGGGCACTAGCCCTTTAATTTCCAATCGAATGAGCATGTTTTGAAGTTTCTAAGACAACACCTCCATAAAAACCTTATATGCCCCCAGGGTATACCTTAAAACCCTTGCACTGAGGGTTGTGGGGGTGTATCCTCCTCAAAAATATATTTTCTATTCGGAAATCAACTACGCTGAACAAAATGGCTATCTCAAAATTTTGATTGGATGTGTTTGGAGGAATGAGGGGCGTGGGGGGGGGCTAATTGCCCTCAAATCATTTTCGACTATTAAAGAAGGCATTAGCCCTTTAATTTCCAATCGAATTAACCTGTTTTTAAGTTTCTACGACAACGCCTTTTATAAAGACCATATATGCCTCAAGGGCATAGCTTAATACCCTTGCCCTGAAGGTTATGGGGGAGTGTCCTCCTCAAAAATATATTTTCTATCTGGAAATGAACTACGCTGAACAAATAGCTATCTCAAGATTTTATTGGATGTGTTTGGCGAAATGATGGGCCAGGAGGGGGGGGGAGGGGGGCTAGTTACACTCCAATCACTCTCGACTATTAAAAAGGGCACTAGCTCTTTAAATTCCAATCGAATGAGCCTGTTTTGAAGTTTCTACGACAACTCCTTCTATAAATACCTTATATGCCCCCAGGGCATAATTTAAAACCCTTGCCCCGAGGGTTGCGGGGGAGTATCCTCCTCAAAAATATATTTACTGTTGGGGTTCCAACCCCCGCTTCTTTTCCTTTCAGATAAATGACCTGTTTTTGTTTTCTTAATTACATTTGCTTATAGTATAATTTCAAAAGACAGGGTAAATTCCCGTTACTAAGCGATAGTGGTTTTGCAATAAGTAGGCTTTGAACTAAGTTCTATTTTCGTACTTCCTGGTTTTCGAAGTCATTGAAAGATAAATCTAAGAGGTATAATTGGATTTGAATGGGGATGTAGCTGATTGGCTGGGCCAAGTGACGGTCCACCCCTACGGACAGTGCTGTAAAGATTATTATTATTTTTTAGTCTGCGTTTTGACCCCAGCGGGGATATATATATTTTTGTGGTACTATTGTGACCTTTTGGAAGAATATAAGTAAGGTATTTTCTACAGAACTGTGTACTAGTTTCCGTAACCCAGGCAGGGTAGGAATAGAGCTACGAGGTACCGTCATTATTATATTGACAGGGAGGTTTGTTACCTCCAAGGAGAGAGTTAAGAGATTTTCTAGCCGTAACCCAAGACGGGTACATTTGGCTTTAGAAAGTGGCCATTTGACCACTCGATCGCGTTATCATACCCTGGGACAGGGTATACTGTAAATAGGGTAGTACCAAACCCGATATTTGCAGAGCCAGTTTGGTAGACGCGACATCACATTATATTTTGGGGCCAGGGATTTCCCCTCCAATAAGTGGTTACACCCGTATACTACCACGTCAGTGAGGTTGTGGCCTACCGGTATAACACTGGTAACTAAACACCACGGACATTGGTGGCAACGCTCTTAACCGTTGGGTTAAAAGCGAGAATCCCACTAACATTTGGGCCGACAAGGGGTTCTCCTCTTCGAGTAAGTGGCATAGCAACATTTTTGTGGCATTTTTGCATCACTAAGTGGCGACCCCCATACTTCCCAATATTTACTATCTGGAAATCAACTACGCTGAACAAAATGTCTATCTCAAAATTATGATTGGATGTGTTTGGGGAAATGATGGGCGTGGGGGGGGGGCTAGTTGCCCTCCAATCATTTTTGACTATTAAAAAGGGCACTAGA
This sequence comes from Artemia sp. Qi Xiang Cuo, assembly GCF_049724085.1. Classification (NCBI taxonomy): domain Eukaryota; kingdom Metazoa; phylum Arthropoda; class Branchiopoda; order Anostraca; family Artemiidae; genus Artemia; species Artemia sp. Qi Xiang Cuo. Next base: position 39,976,815 of record NC_142808.1, read on the forward strand.
ACTCTCGATTTCCAATCGAATTAGCCCTCTTTGAAGCTTCTACGACAACCCCTTCCATATGAAGTGTCTCTGGGAAAAAAAAATAATCAGAGGCAATAAATAAACAACGCTGTAGCGTTGCCTATAATAAAGGCCATACGGCTCCAATGTTTTATTATTATTATTTTTTTTTCCCAGAGGCACTGCATACGGAAGGGGTCGTCGTATAAACTTCAAAGGGGCCTCATTCGATTGGAAATCGAGAGTTCTAGTGCCCTTTATAATAGTGGAAAATGATTGGAGGGCAACTAGCCCCCCCACGCCCATCATTCCCCCAAACACATCCAATCAAAAGTTTTAGATAGCCATTTTGTTCAGAGTAGTTGATTTCCAGATAGAAAATACATTTTTGAGGAGGACACTCCCCCAAAACCCTCAGGGCAAGGGTTTTAAGTTATGCCCTGGAAGCATATAAGGTTTTTATAGAAGGGGTTGTCGTAGAAACTTAAAACAGGCTCAATCGATTGGAAATTAAAGGGCTAGTGCCCTTTTTAATAGTCGAAAGTGATTGGAGGGCATCTAGCCCCCCGCCACGCCCATTATTCCCCAAAACACATCCAATCAAAATATTGAAATAGTCATTTTGTTCAGGGTAGTTGATTTCCAGATAGGAAATATATTTTTGAGGAGGAAACTCCCCCACAACCCTCAGGGTAAGGGTTTTAAGTTATGCCCTGGGGGCATATAAGGTTTTCATAGAAGACGTTGTCGTAGAAACTTCAAAAAAGGCTCATTCGATTGGAAATTAAAGTGGCTAATGCCCTTTTTAATAGTCGAAAGTGATTGGAGGGCAACTAGCCCCCCCCCCCGCCCATCATTTCCCCAAACACATCCAATCAAAATTTTGAGATAACCATTTTGTTCGGCGTAGTTGAATTCCAGATAGAAAATATATTTTTGAGGAGGACACTCCCAAAGAACCATCAGGGCAAGGGTTTTAAGTTATACCCTGGGGGCATATAAGGTTTTTATAGAAGGCGTTGTCGTAGAAACTTCAAAGCAGGCTCACTCGATTGGAAATTCAAAAAGCTAGTGCCCTTTTTAATAGTCAAAAGTGATTGGAGGGCAACTAGCCCCCCCCCACGCCCATTAGTCCCCCAAACACACACAATCAATAATGTGAGATAGTACTTTTGTTCAGCGTAGTTGATTTCCAGATAGAAAATATATTTTTGAGGAGGACCCACCCCCACAACCCCCAGGACAAGGCTTTTAAGTTATACCCTGGGGCCATATACGGTTTTTATAGAAGGCGTTGTTGTAGGAACTTCAAAAAGGCTCATTCGATTGGAAGTTTAAAGGGATAGTGCCCTTTTTAATAGTCGATAGTGATTGGAAGGGAACTAGCCCCCCCCCAAGCCAATAAGTTCCCGAAACATATCAAATCGAAATTTTTAGATAGCCATTTTGTGCATTGTAGTTGATTTCCAGATAGAAAATATGTTTTTGAGGTTTTAAGTTATACCCTGGGGGCATATAAGGTTTTTATAGAAGGCGGTATCGTAGAAACTTCAAAAAAGGCTCATTCGATTGGAAATTAAAAGGGCTAGTGCCCTTTTTAATAGTCGAAAGTGATTTGAGGGCAACTAACCCCCCTGTCACGCCCACCTTTTCCCCAAACACATCCAATCAAAATTTTGAGACAGCCATTTAATTAAACATAGTTTTAAGTTCTGAAAATTAGGTCTTTGAGGATGACAACTCCCCAACAACCCTCAGGGAAAGGGTCGTAATTTAAAGATTCTCGGAATCCTTCTCATTATTTCTTATGGAAGGGATGCTCGTATAAACTTTAGAGAGGGCTCATTTTACTGAAAATTGAAAGTTCTTGTTCACTTTTTAAGAGTCAAAAGAGATTGGAGGGTAACTAGCCCCCCCTCCTCCAAGCCCTAAATGCAGCAGATAAAAATTTTGAGAGAGACATTTTGTTAAGATAGATTAAAGTTCTGATAAAAAAAAAATCCGTTGTGGACACAGCCCCTCAGGGCCCGTGGGTAGGCGTTTTAAGTTATGTCCTGGGGCATAAATTATTAAAGGGGGTTTATAACTTATCGGAAGGGGTTTTCTATGGGAAGAACACATAGGAAATCTATTATAATTATCCAAGTATAAGGTTAAAACACATATTCTGTGATAGATGCAAAATTGCTTTGGCACACAAATTCCTATTAAGGTCAATTCCGAACAGTCGTGATCCCTTTGTGTCAGCAAGTGAAATGGTCCAAACCCCCTTATTGGAGCTATTTTTTCAATCCATTCATTGTTGTCAATCGCTGTCCACAAGTTAAGCAAGCTGTCTATTTTTCATATATAAGGTTTTTATCAAAGAGGTAATCGTATAGACTTTGAAATAAGCCTCATTCGATTTAAATTGAAAGTTATAGATCTGTTTTTTCAAGTCAAGAATATTCGGACATTAAGTACCCCCCGCCCCCATGCCATAAAAACTTGAAAATTTTTGCAATCAAAAACGAACAAAAAATTAATTAAAAAAAAATTTCAGAAAAATAAGTTTTTCAACGAAAAGTAAAGGCCATTTTAAACTTAAGCTCAGGAGATACAAATACCTGTTAAAATTCATACTCAAAACGACCAGAAATTAATATTAAAGAATAAATAAAACCTAAAACGAACAGAAATTAAATAAACAATCAAAGGAAAAAACATACAACAAGTAATAATATAAATGAATAAATAGATCTTAAAGCGAGCAATGCTTAGATTGAATATGAAAATCAAGCTTAAAACGAAAAAAAATATTTTGCTATTAAAGCATAAATGAAACTTAAAACGAACGGAAATTAAATAAACAATCAGTGCGAACAAACATACAATATATATTAATGTAAATGAATAAATAAATCTTAAAACGAGAGAAACTTAAAAAGAATATGCAAAACCAGTTTGAATCGAATAAAAATAACTACAAACAAGAGTTTGGGTATCGCCCCAATGCAGAAGCCTAAAACCTACTGCGTCATTGGCGCTTTACTGAAAACGAATTATATTACAAATGTTTTCTTTTGTACTTCATGTTGAAAATAAATATTATAATCACAGTAAAATATTGAACTGATGAGCCTTTAGCAATTAATATCCTTATGCATCAAATATTCAGTTTAATTTATTAGTTCTTTTCAAGATTGGTCAAGACAAATATAGTTTCACTACAAACAAATTTTGGATACTGCCCCCTTCTTAAACTGTAAAAACCTAAAGCCTTCTGTGTAATTGGTGCTTCACTGAAAACGAATTACTCGTATATTACAAATTTATTATTTTCCAGTTCTTACAGCTTTGAAAATGAAAATAAAAATTACAGCGAAACAAAATCTTGAAGTGATGGATCTTTCAACAATTAATATCATAATATATCTAATATTCAATTTGATTTTGTTTATACTTTCCAAGACTGTTCAAGACTCATATAGTTTTGCCATTTTTTTAACTCTGGCATTTTTTCTAACTAATCGTGTTAGTTTGTTATGAAAACATTCTATGGCTTCTAGGCATTTCTATTTGAGCGGAAACTGCACCTCAAACTTTGTGGAACATGCATTTTCTTCTATGAAACACCAAAATATAATAAAATGTCAAGTTTCGGTGTGTTCCACCACTCGCAAGCAAGTGCCACTGGTATTTTTGAATCCGCATGGTCAATTTAGGGGGTGGAGGGTAGGCCAATCCTCGTAGCAGCCCTATTCCATCACTGTATGATTGACATTTTCAACACCTGGCGTCCGAACTATCATATAATCTACCAAGCATACAACTACCCCATATCAGTATCAATAAATAAATGAAACCCAAAACGAACAAAAATTAAAATAAATATTAGAGTCAAACTCAAAACGAGCATAAATTAATATGAGTAGGGTTCAAAACCCCTATCCTTTCTAAAACCCATAATATAATTTGTACTTTACTGAAAAAAACTTCAAATGATTTTCCTGAAAAAAAATGTGCATTGTCAGTGTAATATACATATGCTGATATTTATTCCTTAAAATCTTAATTAGTTTTTGATTTCTTAAGTTATAAAAGTGAAAACATTTCAAAGAATTGTTTTCAGTAAAGCGCCAATGACGCAGTAGGTTTTAGGCTTCTGCAGTGAGGCGATACCCAAACTCTTGTTTCTAGTTATTTTTATTCGATTCAAACTTGATTTGTATATTCTTTTTAAGTTTCACTCGTTTTATGATTTATTTATTCATTTACATTAATATATATTGTATGTTTGTTCGCATTGATTGTTTATTTAATTTCTGTCGTTTTAAGTTTCATTTATACTTTAATAGCAAAATATTTGTTTTCGTTTTAAGCTTGATTTTCATATTCAATCGAAGCATTACTCGCTTTAACATCTATTTATTCATTTATATTGTTGCTTGTTGTATGTTTTTGCTATGATTGTTTTTTTACTTTTTGTTCGTTTTGGGCTTCATTTATTCCTTAATAGTTATTTCTAGTCATTTTATGTTTGAATTTTAACAGGTATTTGTATTTGCTGAACTTAAGTTTAAAATAGCCATTACTTTTCTTTGAAAAACTTATTTTTCGGAAAGTTTTTTTTTAATTAATAAATAATAAAACATTGGAGCCGTATGCCCTTTACTATAGGCAACGCTACAGCGTTGCCTCTGATATGGTGTCTGAACTTGATTTTCACGGTGTTATAATATCTTCGTGTTACAGAGTGTAAGAATAATAAAAAAGTTTAACAAGTTTAACATTAAACAAGTTGAATTACTAGTAAATGAACCATGAAAAGCATTTGCTGCCTAAAAGTGTCTGAAATAGAGTGATAGGAGAGGCCCCCGAAGGATCTGCAAGGCATGGTAAAAAGGCGAAAGTCTCCGTATATCCCCTATAATCCAATGCACTGTGTCTTCATATATCGTGAAAACTTCCCTATGCTCTAATGTAACGCCGTGAGGACTCGCCTATATCGCAACACAATGGAAGCATAGGGAAATCTTCCCTATGCTCTAAAGTCTAATGCAATGTGTTCTTGTTCTTAATGCAAAACAGTTCTTGTTTCCAAGAACTATCTATTCTAGCGGCTGGGTTGGAAACCGAAAAACAGGGTAGTATAGCGACTATAGCGCTATGAACCCTTAGTGGCAGGTTTGGGAAGTAAAATTTTCGACAGGGAGTACGTAGAAATAAGAAAAGAATTGTTTATTTCAATGATGCAATGTGTAATAAACCCTCCTATGTTCTAATGCATTGTGGTGAGGACTCCCCTGTATCGCAATGCAATGTGGTGAGAGATACCTAACTTACAATTCAATGTGGCGAGGAGTCCCCTAAGTCTCAATGCAATTCGGTGAAGACTTCCTTATATTCCTATGCAATGTGGTGAAGACTTCCTTATCTCTTAATGCAATGTGGTGAGGAAGGCGTCATCTTTCAATGCAATTAAATAAAAAAAACAAGTTTTTTAACTGAAAGTAAGGAGCGAAATTAAAACTTAAAACAGCCAGAAATTATTCTGTATATGAGAGGGACTGTCCCCCCTCAACTCATCGCTCTTTACGCTAAAGTTTTTAATGTTCTAATAAATAGAGTTGTGAGAAAGTTCTAATAATTATGTAAGTTCTAATAACTTTTAAATAATAAAAGTTAATGTTCTATTCCTTTCATATACGGAATAATTTCTGGGCTTTTTAAGTTTTATGTCGCTCCTTACTTTCAGTTAAAAAAAAACTTGTTTTTTTTATTTGATTTTTGAAAGTTTTTGAATTAATGCAGGTTTTGATTTTGGCTCACCGTACATGAATAATTAAAACAAAATTTGCATATTAATTTTACTTTTATTTGGATAAATGGTTTTCTCGAAAGTTGTTTAATTCTACTTACGAACTTTTTTTATTAGCAATAAATATAAGTAACTTATGAATTAACTTACGTAACGAACTTCTATATTAATATATTTTTAATACGTATATTAGGGCCTTCGCCCCCTAGCCAATACCACGCACTTTACGCTAAAGTTAAAATTTATTCCAATTCTTTAAAAATGATTTTTAATCACAAAGGTTGTTAATTCGAATAAATAGCTCTTATGAAAGTACTAAAAGATCCTTGGCTCTAAAAGCAAGGTATTGACTAGGGGGCGAACCCAATCATTTACGTAATAATTTCTGTTTGTTTTAAGTTTTGATGTTACTGCTCCTTACTTTCAGTTGAAAAACTTGTTTTTTTTATTTAATTTCTGATCTTTTTTTTAAATAATGCTGGGAAATCCGGCACCCCCTTCATAGAAATGTCCCTTCCCCCATGAAAACTTACTCCATGGAAAGATCCTCCCACATAACCCCTGAATTACCCCTTCCCCCCCCACTACCAGACAAAATACCCCCCTTAAAACGTATGTATACTTCCAAATAACCAATAATATATGTAAACATTGGGTAAAGTTCATAACTTTCAGCCCTCCCCCCGGGGACTTTGGGGAATTAAGTCATCCAAAAGACTATAGTTATTATATTTTTGACCTTGCTGAACAAAATGGTTATCTCAAAATTTTGATCAGGTGAATTTGGGAAAAAAATGAGCGTGGGAGGGGGGCCTTTTTGCCCTCCATTTTTTGGTCAATTAAAAAGGGCACTAGAACTATTATTTTCCGTTCGAATGAGCCATCCCATGATATTATAGGACTACTGGGTCGATACAATCACCCCTGGTAAAAACAAATAAATATCCATCCGTGATCTTTCTTCTGGCAAAAAGAACAACATTCTACATTTTTGCAGATAGGGGCTTGAAACCTCTACAGTAGGGTTCTTTGATACGCTAAATTTGATGAAGTGATTTTCATTAAGATTGTATAAGTTTTAGGGGGTTTTTCCCTCTTTTTTTGAAAAGGAAGCAAATTTTCTCAGGCCTGTAACTTTTGATGGGTAGAACTAAACTTCATTAAACTTATATATTTGAAATCAGCATTAAAATCTGACTGTTTGATGTGTTTTTAGCTCCCCTATCTCTCCTTGCAATGTCTTAGCTTCAATCCTCTTGTCAATGTATCCAGTTTCAGCCAAATTTTTGAACATTATTACCCTTATGTTTTGGCAGTAGAAATATTTTGATTAAACATTTTAATTTTATTAAAAAACCTTAATTTAAATTATATATTATAGGTTCTTGAACAACACGGGTTTAATTTTGTTCCTCAATCGCGCTACAGCGTTCTAGAAAGTTTGACCCAAAATAGTCACAGATAAATAAAAACCTTTTTTAATAATACTATTAGCTTTACCTAAAGTATTTCATTCCCTCAAAGCTGTTCGAAGGCACTCAGTTTTGCCAATAGATAAGTTTATAAGAACTGAAATTAAGAACCAGTGCTTGGAAATTTATAGTGACCATAAAACTGATAAATGGGACATGACAGGATATAATGTTTTTTTTGTTTTCTAATTTAATTGATGATAGCTCAGGGATAGCTAAATTTTCTATTAAAAGTATAAATAAAATTATTTGTTTTGGTCCAATGGTTAGCCCATTATAAAAGTTGCTATTCAGGTTCATAGGTTCAGGTTCATACATTTTTATTAACAAAAAAAACAACTCAATGTGACAACAAGTCGCACTAAAGCAAGAAGATGCTTGAAAAAGCGACCGGTTGGATATCATGCATGCCAACTCATCAAACCAATTAAAATGAAAAAAAGGGGAAAACAATAATAATAACAGAAAATAATGATAAATATATAATGGCACAAAATATAAAACAAAAAAAAAAAAAAAAAATCAACAAAAAAAAAAAAAAAAACAATAAAAAAAATAAAAAAAAAAAAAGCCTTCTCTCGAACCATTAACACTACCAAATTCCTGAAAAGAAATGATTTTTAATACGGGTTTTAAGTTGCGGCACACTTTCAGCTTGACGAACAGAATCTGGGAACGAATTCCAAACTGACGGGCCCATGTGTCTGGTCACTTGACTCGCTCTGGTTGTGTTCCGTGGCTCAGATGCAAGACTATCCGCACTCCTAGTCAAATAATCGTGATAAAACGAATTAGGCTTAAAAATATTCATAAAAAAATCCGGTGCAAAACCATTCAGACACTGAAATACAAAAACTCCAATTTGATAATCCCTTATTTCACCAACCTTTAAAATTTTAAACTTTCTAAAAAGTGATTCAGTGCTATCAACACCACGATCATACCTTCCAATCAACCTTATAGCCTTATTCTGCAGAACTTGAACTCTTCTAAAATTGCAACTAAAATTACTCGCCCAAATCAAACAACCATAAATTATATAAGGCGCTATTATGGAAAAATACAATAAAAGCAGAATTTTCAAAGGTAAAAAATTCTGAAAACGGTTCAGAACTCAAAGGCCTCGCGCCAGCTTGCATGCTATAATGTCGCAGTGTTTTCTCCAACTCAAGTTTCGATCCAGGATGAATCCCAGATATCGGATCTCTTCAACTTGTGATAGCGGTAGGCCATTGTAAATAATGACACCGAGAGTGGGAGCAGAACCAGTCCTCGTAAACATCATAAAATTAGTTTTTGATGCATTGACGCTAAGTAGGCTAGCACAAACAAATTCATGTAGGCCATCCAGTGCCTTATTAGCCTTGAACAAGAGCTCTTGCAGCGACTTTGCTGCAATCACTAAAGCCGTGTCGTCAGCAAAAGAAGTAACTGAAGCTCCGGAAATGTAGAATCTCATTGTTTCTACAAATATCAGGTACAGGAGAGGGCCAAGAACTGAGCCCTGTGGAACACCACACTTTATGGGAAACGGCTGAGAAAATTTATAACTCAAAGTCACTCATAGCTTCCTTTCACTTAAATACGATTCAAACCAATTTAAAACACTACCCTTTATGCCTAAATAACACAGCCTTTCTAATAAAATCTTAAAATCAACAGTGTCGAAAGCTTTTCTAAAATCAATAAACACGCCCATGCACTGCTCGCCATTCTCAAGTGCTGAGTTGATATTTTCCAGAAGATGCTGGACTGCCTGCGTCGTCGAATGTCCTTTTCGGAAGCCAAATTGACCATCGTGTAAAACACTAATTTTCATCAGATACTCATAAAGCCGGTGATGAACAATCTTTTCATAAACTTTTGAATAAATCGGGAGAATTGATATTGGTCTCCAATTAGATATGTCAGTTTTGACTCCACCTTTGTGCAATGGTACAACTTTAGCTATTTTAAGCGCACTTGGAAACATCCCCTTTTCCATAGAAATATTGATAAGGTATACGAGGACAGGAAGCAAATAAACCAGAACCGACTTGAGCGTTCTAAGGTTCATTCCATCAACTCCTGCACTGTTTGACTTAATCGTGCTAACAATTTTGCGTACCTCTTCTTCAGTACAAGGCTGGACATGCATTTCGAAACCTCTTCCTCGCTCATCAACAAAACTGCTTGATTCGAAAACATGGGAGCTCCTTGCTTCTTCTTGAATCTTGCAGCCAATTTCAGAGAAATATTGTCCAAATGCGTTGCAGATTTCCTCAGTTTCTTCCAAGGTCCTATTATTTAGTACAATTTTTGGCTCCGATGGCTTCATAGGGCCTTTTAGAAGATCATTCACAACTTGCCATGTTGCTTTGGGGTTGCCTTTACTTTCTTCAAATACATTTGTAAAATATGCCTTCTTTTTTTCCTTCTTAGGGCATTTGCCCTATTGCTTAGCTCTTTATACATCACATGGAGCTCATTATTCTGCGGATGATTCAGATGCTCCTCACACACCTGATTTCTCATATTAAACAGATTCAGCAGCTCATTATCACACCAAGGTTTTCTTGGTTTATTCTTTCTGGGGTTTGTTTCTTTAAGCGGACACGTCCTATCATAAACATTCGACACTATTTGGTTAAACTTTTCAAATGCTTCCGACGGATCATCTTCATTCAGTACTGTTTCCCAGTTAATAACACTAATTTGTTCTTCAAATTTTTTCAGATTAACTGGCTTTAGTTCACGCATTGGTATTTTATTCTTTCTGTTATGTTTCTTCACTTCAGAATTCAAATGCAATACAACCGGAAGATGGTCGGAGGCTGGGCTTATAACAACAGAGCAGTACGCTTTACTTAGTATCGCTGAAGACACAAACACATTATCGATAAGCGTTTCCGAATGATCCGTGATTCTCGTTGGAATGCTCACGGTCGGGTATAAATCATTTGACATCATCAGGCTCAAAAAATCCAAATTCGGTCCACGTACATTTAACAAATCAAAATTAAAGTCTCCCATACATATAAACTCTTGACTAGATCTATTTACCTTTGCAGCAAGACATTCAAATCCTTCAGCAAACTCTTCAAATGATGCACTTGGTGGCTTATATACAACAGTAAAAATACAAGCTCGATTTTCAAACTGAGTTTCTATACCAAGGGTTTCTATCTTACCCTCCTTCCAAATGTCCAAATCCTTTCTAATTTTCCAATTCAAATCCTGTCGGACAATGAAAGCCAGGCCTCCACGTCCCATTGACGTTCGACTTCGAACAATCAGTTCATAACCTGGAAAATTAAAGGACGAAAGAACAGTATCATGACCCAAAAATGTTTCACATAAGGCCATTATATGTAAATTATTAGACCGGGAAATAAAATCAAAAATCTCATGGTAAGAAGACGTTAAATGACAATTCCATGTACATGCATGAAATCCAGACCGGCCTAACTCCTCCAAAGTTGATAACTGACGATATTTACTATCAAGAGATGGAAGAAAACTAATTTGCGACCCATCATTTCCAATATCCGTCAACAAATAATCATCAACATTAAACGGATTATTTTGCAAATCACTCAATCTTCCACTTAAACTACTACTCATATCAACTTACTCAAAAAAGTATCCTATAATTCATCCCTTTTCCGCGCTCAAACGGGGCGATATTTATACTCATAAGAAATCAAAAAATAAACAACAAAATAAAAATATAAATAAAGAGTAATATAGAACATCTTGACAAGATAAACACTACCAAACTACTCATAAACAACAAACTAAACACAGTCTGAAAGCGAGTTAATTCGACGAGCAGCTCGCTCACCAGGAAGCATTGCGAGAACCTGGCCACGATCTGACCATACATTTTTCACGCCAAACTTGTCTCTCACGGCACTCAGGATGTCGCGACGGCGCTTAGTTAGAGACTCGAGACAAAAAGATTTTCGAACCAGCCAATTTTGTTTAATCGCAAACACTCTACGGGCCGTCTCACAGGTAGAAAATCTCACGAACACTGGTGCAACTTTATCGTTTGCCGACCCTGTGTTATTCAATTTCGACCTGTAAACCATAGCAAAATCACAATCAGAGATACCGGAAAGCTCCAGCTTTTGCGAGGCTATATTCAGAATGGTCGACTTCAAATCAACACCCGGCTGCTGTTTAATACCATGAAAAACTAGAGTTCCAAGCTGTTTTTCTTGCTCATAATCATCAATTTTCACTTCTAATTTTGCTATACGGTTCTCTAAATTTTCAATCAGTCCTTTGATATTCTTTACTGATACCAACAATTGCTCTAGCTTCGGATTAAACTCAAGCGACACTGACGAGTATATTTCACTCACGATAGTCTCAACAGAAGTTTTCAGAGTTCGGTCGTTTCTGCATTTATCTTGAACTTGCTTAGTAATCGCGCTCATCATTGATTCTTTTGTCTTAGCGATTTCTTCCTCAGTTGCGACTATTTTAACTAGCAAATCCGCGGTAGATGGTCCAGAAAAAACTGCTCTCAGCGATGCGAAAGTTTTGGAAGCCGTCTTATAAATGTCCGGGTTTTGATTAACCTCTTTAAACGCACTTCCAAGATTTTTATCAGTTTTTGTAGATGCTTCGCGGTAATTGTCCTCAAACGAGATGAGACTATTCTCCGTTAGGCGTGACTCTGTGTGATCCCCATACGCAAAAACTAAGTAGTTGAAGATTCCTTTTTTATCCTTTGAAACTTGGATAATTCTTACGGGCCACAGCGGTAATCTTTTGAAATTCGCTAACGCAACCTGGAACTGTTGAAATTTTGACATTTCTTTGCTACTACGAGAAAAACCAAAAAAGAGAAAAAAAATCAACTTATCTTTCAGTGGGCAGGCCCACGGCAGCAGTGGCAATCAGCAATTGACGGCTGGCCCGGTGGTCCGTGGCCAGCTATCCTTTAATCTTTATTATGTAATCAATCATCTGCTTGCTCTAAAAAACTGTATATATTAAGTTAGTTTGATGCTAGCCCATATTTATGAAACAGATAGGAGGGAGCAGGGACTATAAAAAAAAAATTCGGTAAAAATATTGAATTTTTAATGATCGGGGGTGTGGAAACCCTTAGCTACACCTATAATCTTTTTGCAATGGGGCCTGATTTGAAATCAGGAATGAAGCTGCGCTTTGATCAGCTTCTTGATGCTATCGAACACCTTTTATCTCTGCTACAACTACTACTACTGCTAAAAACTCACCTTAGCATTAAGCCGTCTGAGGCCAGCACAACTACGCACGCTCCCCTTCCACCCCAATCTGTTCAAACCCTCCCTATTTACATCCTCCAGGGAAGTTCACATATCCCTTAATTCTTTCCTTATTATATCCTCCCACCCCAACCAATGACGATCTGCTTTTAGTTTAGCCCTAGACGGTAGGTTGAAAAGGACTTTCTTTGGCAATCTGTCATCCTTTATCCGAAGAACATGCCCTAGCCGATTAAACCTTTCTTTCATTAAAGCCTTAGAAAGCGGGACTAAACCACATATTTTGTGAGGCTACTGTTTAAATTACGGTTTGTAAGTCGGGTACCCAAAACAATCCGTAGGCAATTTCTCTGGAAAACATCGGGCATATCTTTCTTTGTTTTAGCATAAATGATGCCCTGGTCTTCAACATATTTAAAAGGCGTTGGATCTATTCCTTTTTGCGGTGGTTTTTGCCCACCATAAGATCTATTTTGTACGTTTTTATTGCTGCTTGTCCTTGGCGTTAATATTCTTTTTCTTTATTGAAAAACCTGAGTTTTTGGAAAAGATTTAGAAAAATTAATTCTAGTAAATCTTACTACTACTGACTATCAGTTGAATTATTTAGAGCGAGCTGAGTACTATTTTAGCAAGCAGAGAATTTTGTACTTCTGGGACATACTGGTTGGTAGCGTGCCTGATGAGTTTTGAACAATATTGGTAAACGGGTTCTCCCGTGAGGAAGTACATAATGTGCTTAGAAGATGAAAGGAAATTAAATGCTGGGATTTATGTTATTTTTCCTCATTATAATTAAATGCTGCTTTTGCATTTAATTTCTAAACACTTTAAAAAATTGATCACGATAAATTCATCAGAGAATTGTAGATTTGAAATCGCATGCTTAAGACATCAAGCTAAAGGTGCGCGTAGAACAGCTACTACAGCCTGGAGTTTTGGAGAGGAGAATGTTTTTTATTCTTTTTTAATGAACATGTAAAAAATTTATTTTTTCAGAATCTTGATGGATAGGCTAGGGGAATTTCTGTTTTTTTTTATTTTTGTAATGAAAATAAGAAAGAAGGTAATTTTAAAGCCCAATTTTCATGAAAATTAAATACAAAAAAAATAAGTTTTATTTAACTGAAAGTAAGGAACGACGTTAAAACTTAAAACGAACAGAAATTATTCCGTATATGAAAGGGGCTGTCCCCTCCTCAACGCCTCGCTCTTTACGCTAAAGTTTTTTTATTGTTTTACAAAAATAGAGTTGTGAGAAAGTCAAACATTAGCGTAACGAGCGAGGCGTTGAGGAGGGGACAGCCCCTTAAGTAGGACTAAACTTGATGAAAATCTTATATTTGAAATCAACATTAAAATCTGATTGTTTTGATATATCTATTGGTATCAAAAACCCGTTTCCTTAGTTTCGGTCACCATTGAGCTGGGTCGCCCCTTAGTAGTAGAAAGGCCTTATTGACTCGTGACAGGAGTCCATATATGGGCATAGAGTCCCTAGGGAGAACACCTGTGCTGTCAGTTCGACAGGGGCTCCATATATGGGCATGGAATCCCCAGGGAGAACACGTTTCTTAGAAATTGATTGCGTAACCTAGGCTAACCTCATGAGCTCGTGACGGGAGTCCATATATGGGCAAAGTCTCCCTAGGGGAATTGGATTTCCGAGGACTTGATTGCGTAATCGATTGGGAATTTTATTGATCCGATACCGGGAAACAGGATCACGTGTCTCCTTCTAAGCCAATCAGAGGGCCGGTTATATATTAGCGGGAGAGAATCGCAGAGAATATAAGGAAAGGATTTTTGCTATAGTTTTTATTAGTCTGTGAATAGAATTCAAGGAGTGAGAACAGTTTGACTTTACTCATTTGGATATATATTTGTGTGATGATGACGAGTGGAATGTTTACCCTATTAGAAGTTGATAGTGGAGTTGATGTCAATAATACAAGAGCACGAAACATTGCGGTGGAAATCACAAGAGGATCACGGCTTTGTCTGGAATAGGGTGAAGTATATACATGTCGTGTGTCACCCTAGACCATATTTTAAATGAAGGAACAATTATGTGTAGCTGCAAAAGTTGATACAACGCAGTTGAATAGACTTATAAGTGCTTTAAGTGCATTAGTGAAGCATATCGAAGACAATAAGCTGAATCGCTAATTGTACATGCTTAGTATTATTGTTGTTGTTGTAATTATTCAATAAAATTGTTTCGAAATCGAAAATGTTCCCTTTCTTTTTGTTAGAATGTTAGGCTAACGATTCATGGTCAGTCTAGAGTCAGCAGTCAGAGTGAAAGGATTGAAAAATGAATAAATTTGAGAAAGAGAGAATTAGATCAAATCTGGTGATTATGGAAAAACATTTGATTTTGGATTATGATTTTCTCGAGTTATCCCTTCAACGCAGGATATTCTCTCGGGGAACACTTGAAAATATAATGAAAACTGATTCTCCCCCATTGGACTATTGTATAAACATTTTAAGATGTGACTCAAATGCTTATACTCAATTTATTGATATATTAATTGGAACAAAGCAGAATCATATCGTGGATACACTTTTGAAAACATTGCCAATGAATTCAATGTAGATGACTCCCCTCCACCATTCAAAAGAGGTGACGTCACAGAGCTACTCCTCCCCCATTCCTCCACCTTGAATTTATCCATCTGCAGGAACGATCAGTTTCGTTTTAGCAGTGAGAGAGTTGACATCGGAAACCAAAAAAAAATGTTCTATACATGTCTATTGTGCATGTACACTCTTGGCAGTTGGACTCAATGCTAGAATTGTACAATTATTGATGAGTATAGTGAAAAGTGTAAATTATGTAATCCTTGTAAATTACATAGAGGCTATGCAGTACAAAGTAAAGGATGTAATTCATGTCTTGAAGAGATTTGTGACTCACCCTAGAGGACATATGTGCTCCAATTGTCACTATGACAAATGTGATCAGTGGGAGAATACTTACCCCGCTATGATTGGAAAGAATCTCAAACGTGATTTTAGTTTATTTCCACGAGATTTGTATCGTCGTGGATTTAAACTATTCTGGGAAGAGGAATCTGGTCTACGATTCAACTGTTGGGATAACAAGACAATTTGATTTCTACGTCGTCGTTGTGACGACACTGCCTATTATGACTATAAACCAAGTGATTTTTATTTGGCAGTTACCGAATGTGATTCACCATTTGAAAACACTGTATGCGATATTGCTTCAAATAGACAGATTGAAACTCGTGAATTTCATAATATAAATGCAAATAGTATCATTGACTATACAAAGAGATATAACAAGAGTGAAGTTACATTGTACTGTAGAAAATGTGACCCTGACTTTGCAGTCAATCAAGATCAATATACAGTGACTCCAAATGATTTACCAGCATTAGTGGTTCACGATAGTTGCCTATACATCGAAGAAGAAGAAATCTAAAGTGAAGATTTAAAGACAATGTTGTATATATATGCATTTTATTAATAAACAAATTCACAAACATTTTTTAAGTACTTTACTCTTAGGGTAGTGAAATCTATATTATATAGGTCTGAGAGGATGTTTTCCACTAGAAAGTCGTTCAGTCGTGGATTGTCACTAGGAATGTGGATAAACTGCTCGTAAGTATATCCATGGCTTCGGAACACAAAATATAGTAGTGCATAGAAGCCACAGCTTTTAGTCGTTAGATCCTGCACCCTCTTCCGATTTTGAATAATAGTTTTCCCACTGCTCTCAATATAGTTGCTGATGTGGGGTGTGTAAAGTGTATAGGGTAGACCAAGAGGATCAAAAAATTCAATCGTCTTCATTGTTTGAAAGATGCACAGCTAATGACCCGTCAGCACAGTCGACGGACTGCTATTAACAATAATTAAGCTATTGTTTGCACTTTGAATTTTTCCAAGAAAGTCCGAGGGCAGACAATAGGATTTGTACTGGGACATGTATGGATCCATATTAAATACATTGATTATTTGACTGGTTTTCATGGTGCCAAGTCTAGTAGAACACTGCCTTCGGGAGTGATTTCCCAATAGGTTTCATATTGATTTAGTGAAATTAGTGCAATACTCTCAGCCAATGGGTCGACAAATGTACACTCTGAACGCACACTCCCCGTACGTACTATACTCATATCCTGCGTACCAGACAAATCCAGAACAATGATACCATGTGTTTTAGCAAAAATATCTTCGGCTATACCATTTTCAAATAGTTGAGAGTCATGATCTAGGGTTTGCATGGTCAACTCATACAATGTTCTATAGGATTTATCAAAACATAGATTGTAGAGTGGGATGCCGTTTACTTTGCACGCAAGAGATGAAAGTCCAAACATCTCGAATTTATGTGGGCATTCAGTCCAGGATCCTATTGCACAGGCGCTTTTTAC
The DNA here is from genome assembly GCF_049724085.1 of Artemia sp. Qi Xiang Cuo. NCBI lineage: Eukaryota > Metazoa > Arthropoda > Branchiopoda > Anostraca > Artemiidae > Artemia > Artemia sp. Qi Xiang Cuo. The sequence continues at coordinate 39,993,742 of NC_142808.1, forward strand.
AAATGCCAAAGTGAATTCTGACGGAATTTCGCCATTGATAAAGGATGAATCGGTGAAGGTGCTTGACCCCATGGCAATATGACGTTGATTGGTGATTGTATGAGGAACAAGTAGTTTAATATTATTTCCATTGGCTCTCAGTTTTTCCACTGCCAAAGCAACAGAACTCATGACTTGTTGTTTGCGTACATGAAGTATTGCCGAGGTGAGGGAGAGACTTACATCTGGATTGGCAGCAAGTTCTTTTCTCAATGTGAAATTGGATGGTGCAAGCGTTAGTTTTATATCCACTTTAACATTGGGCGGCAGCCATTGGGGTATATTAAATATTTCAGGATATATTTTTCCAACTAGATGTAATTCACTAGTTGTAACATTTTTAAGTGCATCTGTACTATTAGTACTAGTAATATATTCATATCTATTGGAGGCGCCTCTCAATTCCTTGTATGACTTGGATGTCATCAGCATGAACTGCATATAGCTTGTATAATTTGAGAGATTGTTGCTTGTGCTCACCAGCGTGCCATTGATGTAGACACTGATTTGACGAAATAAATTATGTAATATACAATTTTCATTGGATATTCCATCGGCCCGAATTGGCATTGTATTATTAGATTTTCGGACTTTCATTTGTAAATCTATAAATGTCGAAGACATGTCCATAAAGTAGTCTTCATTGGAATAAATTTGAAAGTGGATATTATAGGAGAGGGGTTGTTGTGGATAAAATTGTTTATAGTATCCAATCTTGACACTCACATCAACATTTTCTGCATTGAATACATTAAATTATGAGGTGATTGAACGTCGGGAATCCTTATGCGGTAGGTAGGACATCTTAAGAGAAGAAATCTAGTTTCGATCTAACAATTCTCTTACTGGGGCTTCTTCTTCTGTTTACACGACGTGTCGGCTTTTTCCTTCTTTTCTTTAACAAGAGTGGTGATGTCTTTCGTTTCTGATCTGAGTGGAGACTGATGAGTGATGCAGGGTTTCACGGCCTTTTTAAACCTTTTCCATTCTGTTTTAATCTCTCGCCAAGGGTTCGCGCATTGGACTTGAGATTTTCCGAAGCACTTTTTTTAAAATTCTTGCCAGAGCCTCAATCGTACAGTGTAGAGGATGCAAAATCTGTCGCAGCCGGTACAAGATATTTTCTAGCCAGAGGTAGTGCAGAGCGAAAGAGCTTAGCAAACCAACTGCCAAGACCGTAGCCAGACATTGACGAGCGACCTTTGTAATAGTCCATTCCATTGCCCTGTTTTCTTGGGCCAAGAGTATTAACATAGCAGTCAATATCAGGACAAATGAATACGACTTTTCTATTAGACATCTTGTTGTTGCTGTTGTTGAACGATGGGCCAAAAATGGCAAGTAATCACAGCCAAACCTTTTGAAATTGCTATGGGATCACCTAATTCAGTTCGTAGTGTTAACTGACAGAGTTCCAAATGGGAAGTGTCTACGGGAATATACTGAAGATGCTTTATATTGTAGTGGTGAATATGTTCTTGATTGGTTTTTCGTTCAAGAGCTCGTAGCAGGGGAAGTTTTGAATATACGACCCGAGATGTTTCCAAAATCGAGGAGTAGAGAAATATACAAGTGTCCAAGGAGAAAACAGGTGGGTAGTGAGCAAAAATGAAATAAGTGTTTCTGTAACTTTTACCGTTGATTATATTGAGCTTAAAGCCAACGACATCCTTTAGTTTATCATTGAGAATAACCTTTTCGCTGGCAATAGGTGAACTAATGTAGATCTTAACCTCCTCCTTTGAATAGTTGAAATAAAAAGCTCCTTTTTTAAGAGCAGAAATTCTTTTATTAATAGAACGACATAAATCATTCATACAGGTGATTACCTCGTAGGGTAATTCAATATATCGATAATTCATCCAATTGATTTTTTGGATTTGTTCTTGGTAATCTAAGGGTGGTGGTAGCCAATCATGGGATGTAAGTTTCTTTTCATATTTACAATCTTTTCTCAGGATGTCATAGGTATTTTTGTGAATACGGTCGACAAGAGCCACTTCATACGCCCCATCGAATTTGATGGTGGGAGAGAGATTTGTCCAAAAATCACTTGTTCTATTGAAGTCATTGTAGAGAGGATCAGAAACATTGGATATGAAAGTCACATAGAAATCATTGGGCATTGTTAATGTCTTCAGCACTGACCCAAGAATCAAAATCTGAGTCGTATCCTAGCCAGCAAACAAGCAACTGTCTCTTGCCCCTACGAGTACGACTCTTTAATATCTTTTCAATTTGATAAATTTCACTAGTGTTTCTAACTTTTTGAAGTTCATATTCATAAAAACCCCCAAGAATCTCATAATCTTTGGTGTCTCGCAGTCGATATGTCGTGGGTTCGGTGTCCAGGATTTTGGACACTTTAAAAAGTTGAGTGCTTCATAAATAATTCCCCTTTTCAAAAATATTTGTGGTTCTATTAATTCGAACAGTATCACCAACATTGAATTTCTTCTTCACATTTTTTTTTCTTTTTCACCATTGGAGTATTGCTTTAGAAAAGCATCAAATTTAGTTTCACTGTAATGAACTTCCCGAGGGCTTGAGTTGGACAGAGATCGATGAGGTCGATGGTTGTATATCCGCATGATTTTATCTAAATCATGAATAAAAGCAGATGTATTTTTCAGTGTACAATATCTTGAAATTAATAGACGAATCGTTCTTATTAATCGTTCAGCCAATGCAGCCTTTATCGGACTGTGACTATGATAAAGTGATGTATTATATTTCAATAGAACCTTTTGCACTTGGGGATTAATAAATTCACTACCACGATCCGATTGAATTTTTCTATAGCAATCCTGTTCAAGAATACTTTAAATGGCCCGAGCAACTTCAACGCCTCTGTTTGACCGTAATGGGATGGTATAGTCATAGCGACTAAAGACACTGATTGCCACCAGAAAATATTTGTATGGTGCATTGTGACGCCGTTGAATTGCGTCTAAAAATAAAAGATCCGTTTGCATTATATGCAGAGAGAAAAAAGCTTTAGTTTGTCGATATTCTTTGCCACGAAGCCTGTGATTCCGATGCAGTGTGTAACTCGGTTCATTCTGTAGATACTCCTTTGCTTTTTTTAATGTGCTGTCAGAGACAACTTTAGAAAGCGTTTTGGGGAAACTTAAACTTCCTGCTTCACCAATATTTTCGTAGACACCTTTCAGAACTTCATCCATTTGGAACGTAAACACGTAGTGTAATGTCCACTCCCCTTTTGCATACTGGAGGGTGAATCAATTCATCTTCGCTTTTGGCTAGCAGCCACAGGTGTTATAAAATCAGTGGTGCTGCTGCTGCTGCTAGTATTTTCAAATATTGAATCTTCTTCTTTTTTAAATGGTGTTGGTGCTGGTGTTGTTGGAGGACTATATTCTCTTAGTTTCTTTAGAATTTGCTTATTGCCAATAAGACTTTTGGGAAAGTTTGATACACTTAGAAAGGTGTATAGATTATTGTCAAAGGATAAAATTCCTTTACGATTCGTCAACATATCACAAATTAAATCAACTAGATTATAAATTTTTCCCTGAATTATAATTCGTTTCCCTGTGCTGTCGACTTTAACTTGATGATCACCACCAGTTTCCACCATGAGATATGGTAAGACTATTTTACTCTGTTCACGATAGGTCACTGGCAATTTTCGATACAATTGAACTGAATTCCTGCTCCTTTGATTATATTGCTGCTGCAGAATCTTGAGGAGATGTTTCCTGTTTAGAGGAATCGGTAACAGTGGCGGCGGTGGGTCTCTCCCGATAAGGTTTATGTTTGTCCACACATCGCAATGCATCTTGAAGTAAAAGCAATTTTTTGTCATCGGCAATATTCTCATCATTAATGAATTTGCTTAGATTGTCTTCAAAATGTTCGACGGGCGAGAGGACAAGTTCAAATGGTGTCAATTTATATGGTTTAGCCATTCTCTCTAGAGAAAACTGTTTACAAGTCCTGCAATTATTGGCAGTAAAAGTGTAAAAAAGCTACCGCCCGCTTGAAGGAGACGTTTTCTTTTAAAAATTTTTCCCTTGTTTTTACAAGCCAAGGCACGTACAGTGGAACGATATTGCTTTGTCTGTTGTCTAACAACTTCAGGCAGTTGAACATTGCCCTCGGTTAAATTTAAACAAAGTTCAGATATTAGATTAATGAAATTACTGTCAACACCATGTTTGATTATGGCCTTCCTGATTGGAGGTTTTGAAGTGCTTAGAACAGAAAATAAATGCCGTTGCTCGTGTAGTTTCTTCAGTGTCATAACGCCAACTAATAGCCTTTTCCACTGTTCACCGGAAGATATACTGTAATTTCTTTGTCGAAAATGTCGGTGACTACAAGTAGATCCTCGGGCGTGCTCTGATTAAGATCCAGAAAAATGTAATCGTAGGGCTTGTTAGTTGCGTGAGTGTACGCTAACAGCAGAAATTTCGGAGTGCCGAAGTATATCTATTTATTGAGAGTTATTAGGGAGCTAGAATCACAAACAACTCGATAGATAATATAGATGGTGCAATTCAATGCAAGTGCTCGCATACATTTGCTCTGATGAAACACATTGTGTAGAACTAGGGTTATGGAAACCTATTCATCGTGGGAGCAAACAGTGAACCGCTTTAGTATTTCCTGTTAGATCTGTCCTATAGATTCACCCAAATCATCGATAATTATCCTCGAATTCGGTTCAGTACTATTGAAAATATCAAGTCCCCGTATGAATTGTATTGGTATGGTTGTGGCAATGGCTTTTATTTGATCATAGGACTCCTGCCAAATACTATAGCAATAATATATTTTCTTTGGTTTTTCTAAAAACATTTTCTGACAATTTTGAATTATTCTAGTTAAAAGTGTTGATTTTCCTGACATTGAAGGACCACACAAAAACGATCTGAAGGGTGTTTTACATTGATACATGCTGCTGTTGCTGCTGTTGTTTTTGACAACATTAAGACTACAACTAACTGTAGATCATACGTGTCCAATGAATAAGTAGTAGTAATAATTTACCCATTGATCTATCTACGTTAACAAGAACAACAACAAAAAAACAAAATTTTTCATGGTCATTTATTTGCAACATGAAAACTCTATTTATTCAACATGAACAACAACAACAACATAAGAATAACACTTTATGTACAACAAGAACCTGACAAAAACATTATTTCATGGTCATTTATTTGCAACATGAAAACTCTATTTGTTCAACATGAACATGAACAACAACATAAAAATTACACTTTATGTACAATATAAATAAAAACACTTTTGTACATGAACATCAAGAACAACAACAACACTTATTGTCTTTAAAAAATAACTTTTTTTGTAGAGCAAGAACACTTTACGTACATTAGTAGAGTAGCACACTAATTGTACAACAACACTTGAAAACAACAAAAAACACTTGGAGCACGGACTTTAAAATTAATAGCACAGTTGAACATTATGAATTTAAAAGGGGGACCCCCCCATCCCTCCGGGGGCCGAAGGCTGGCCTTGGGCGGGACCCTCCCCCACCCCCCGGAAGCCGCGGGGCCCGAAGGCCGGCCGCGGGGGGGCGAAACAGTACAATAGTTGTCGTCGCTGCTCCAGGTTAGGTTGGGTTAGTTGAGGTTGGGTTAAGGTGGTTATGGTGAGAGTGGGATAGTTAATTTATGAGAGGTTGGTGGTTAGGTTAGTTGGTTAGGTTGGGTTAGGTTAATTTATCCAGACCAAGTTGATTGCGATAGTCTATGCATTCAACTCGGTCTGAAATAAGGTAGTGGCAATGTCGCAGTACACTTACACCATTCTCGAGCACATAGACTTTGTCAGATATACACGACATTGCATTTTTTTTTTCCACTCTTAAAGTATAATTTTTATACTGTAGAGAGCGAATTGCAAGCACTTGTGCTCTCGGCACTAGGCTACTTTCTACACAGTCTCTCTACACGCTCATGTTGAAAATGCTCTTTACAAAATGTGTAGGCACCCCTTTACACGCCTGTTTTTCCTCCCCATTATGAGTTTCAACGCAATAAACTTTAGGACCCGGGAACACCCCCCAGGATATCAAATCTCTCTCCGTCTCTGATTTCAAAATTATATGTAGGTTGGGGGCTTGATGTTTTAACAACTCGGGGTAAAAGGATGTGTTACGGTTGCTGAAGTCCATCTATAAGCCGTAGTTTGCCTCATTGTCTAAATCCCCCAGCACCGTACCGTTTTTTAGTTTCACCCCCAGCTAATCTTTCTCACCCCAGTGAACTCTACCCGCCTCCGCCTTGGGCATTGTCAACTTGCAAAAAGTTTAAAAAAACGGAAGTATGTGCTTTTTGGAAATTTCAAGTACTGATCTACGTCCTGCTATATTCTTGTTCAGTACCATGTTTCTCTTTTTCCTGTGTAGAAGAACCATGCCAGCCCTTATGCTCGTGAACGATGTAAAATTAGGGTCGGCAATAATTCGTGCACACTCTAGAGGATCAATCACGACGTCGCAGCGAGATCTGTTGCGAACGCTTTCACATATTTTGCCAAACGCTGAATTTAGAATGAGTTTGTACATTTCCTTCTCTACTTTGGAGTTTGCCCTAGAGTGTTTATCAACGAAATGGTCGAAAAACGTCTTCAAATATGGTCTCTGATTGAATTGCAGGACCCTATGTATTTTGGTGATCTTGAAACCATTTTTCACCATCCAATGCGAAAGCACATGGTGAACAACAATATTCTCCTTAGGGTCCAAATCAGCAATTAGTTTTTGCTTAGAGGGGGTCCAGTGCATCCTCATATTCTCAACCAATGATCGATTGTAGGGACTCAGTGAGTCCCTGCTCACTGGTCGATTGATACAGTGAAAAACAAAATCTCTGACTGAATCGTGAAGCGCCAGTGGAATGTGCCTGTCAATTTCAAAGAACCATCCTTGTGGCCCATTGTCCTCGACGGTGGTAATGTCGGGGAACTCACAAGGATTATCAATCCATTGATAGTTCCCACACAGCCAAAAGTAGTAAAACATTCCCGAAGGGTACAATGAGTTCATGACTTTGAGCACTGCAGTTGAATTTGCACCGCCATTTTTCCGCTTGATTCGGTTGAAAAAACGCAGTGTCCTTGAAAAACATACCCTCCTCTCATTGAATGCTCTACCAAAAGATGTTGATCTACATCGATGACAAGACCTATTTCCTCCCTACTAATTTTTAAAATCAAATCCATCACCAAATGAGGCGTGGAAAAATAATATCCTATATCTAGCCCGAACTCTGAATAGATTTGGTCTGTGTTCTTGCAGACTATATCCAACAGAATTAAAACATCACTAGCCAAGTACAGTCTACAATAATCTCACCCATTTTTACAATTCCCCTTAGACCACACCTTCTTGGCTAACTCATAGTCCTCGGCTGTGCATTCACTGTTGGTGAGTGAATTGTAAAAAGCTTCAATTGAAGGTAGTTTCACCTCGCTTAAGCGAGTGCAGTTCTCCACTAACTTTCAGGGTTGACTTAATTTATTCTGAAGCTATTGCGAGCAGCACATAGCCTTGGTTTTGGACACATGTATGATCATTCCAAAAGAGGTAGCTGCTTCAAGGAATTTGTTAGTAACCGCCTGTAGTTCCTCAGGTGTGTCAACCATTTCGTCTATGTAATCAGAATAAGCTAGCTTTTCTATCACGACACCCCCCATACGTGCGCCACAAATTGTTTCCATCAAGAATAGAACTGATGTTAGGACGAAGTTAGCAGTTCTGGGTACAAATGCATATTTGAACGACAATTGTAACTTTTGCTAACTATCAGTGAGATCTTCACTACTCATGACACGACTCCCAAGTAAGAGTACATGTCCTTGACAAGGTCGATTAGGTTCCACAGAATTCCCTAAGGGAGGAGGAATTACCAAAGGCCTTTCCTCCAAATAAGGTCAAATGCTTGTATAAAGCTTGTATTCCTTCTGGTCAAGGGGTCTTATTTGTCTTCAGACCTCGGATGGTGTCTACAACTTCAGAGCGGATGGGACTGGGGTCTGAGAAAGTAACAGGATATAGGTGAAGGACGACAGGGTTCGGGAGGATATTAGGATTAAGACTTTCTTTGAAATACACCATCCATCTCAAGCGAATTCCTTCTGTGCTTTGTATCTGGGGACCATTTTTACCTATCACCGTGTAGGAATTAAGATTTAATAATAGCCAAATCACTTGCTCTGTAGAACTCAAAAAGAAGTTCTCCTCTCTTTTTAAGTCGTCCAAGGCCAAATTTACCCATGACATTCTCGTTTCCAGTAGCAGCGGTTCAAACAATAGCATTGAAGTTACAAATGCCAAGGAAAAGGTCTTTTTGGAACTGTGACAACTTGGCTTTGCAATTGAAGGTAGATATTTACAGATTCTACATCTGGCATACTGTAGTCTAGAGCCTAGACTTGAATCATCGTGAAGTTGAACGGGGATCCTTTTATTTGTATCATAATAAACCGTTATCAAACAGTTGTTGCGGAAATTATAGATATTCGTGCTTTCTTAGACATGAAGAAAGCATGCAGACCAAGGGCAGACCAAGGGTCATTCCTTGGTCTGCGCCTCATGGAGGTACTCTGCCTATCTACAAGATGGGAAAGCGCTGAGTGGCCTGAGGGAGGCCCTTCTTGTATTTACCATATCTGTATGTTATTAAAAAAGAACAGAAATCAAAAAATGAAACAAGTTCGTTTTTGAAAATGAAACAATTTTTAATGAAAGTAAAGTGACATCAAAACTTATACTGAACAGAATTATTTCACTCAAAGAGTCCCAGCCTCTTAGACTCAGTCTTTTCCTTTTTTTTTACTAAATATTAATTTTACTTTGTTGTTATTTATACCTGATTACTCACTTTTCGTCATTCAGTTTTAAGGCAATCATTTATGTACGTGTCCGAAGTATAGGAAGAAGGAATTCCAGTCCTAAAGCTTAACCAAAATCTGGTATCATAGATAAAATTTTGTTTGGTTTCACATTCTTACCAAAATGTGAAGGCCGAATTCTTTGTACTACCCTAAATTCAATAGTGTTTTTTATTGATCTTACTACTAAAATGTATCTATGAAGCTTCTGTTTTTAAAGTAGCTATTTGAATATATTGGAGCCTTTACTCCTGATTCTACAAGGATTAGATCATGCCCAATTGAACATTTTCTTGACTATTCAGTCACAGTAGCTGTTTGAAGGGATCTTGGATGCGCTATGAATAGTTTATGATCCTTAAAAAGGGTTGTGGGGCATTTGATTCATTTTTGAAGTAGCCCTCCCCAACCTTTGTGGGATCAACTGGTGTTTATCATGGGGTAAGGAAAAAACACACGGGGAAATTTTAATTTGTCCTTATTATGCTTGGATACCGACTCGAATATAAGCAATACTTTAAATTCTCTGATATATAAAGCTGCAATTTTTGCTCCATAGTTGTAAAACCATTATTATTGTTGGTATAACCAAACAGTTCTTGGTAACGAACTGTAAGTAAGGGGCGACCCAGCTCAATGGTGACCGAAACTAAGGAAACGGGTTTTTGATACCAATAGATACATCAAAACAATCAGATTTTAATTTTCATTTCAAATATAAGATTTTCATCAAGTTTAGTCCTACTTAAGGGGCTGTCCCCTCCTCAACCCCTCGCTCTTTACGCTAAAGTTTGACTTTCTCACAACTCTATTATGCTAGGATACCGACTCGAATATAAGCAATACTTTAAATTCTCTGATATATAAAGCTGCAATTTTTACTCCATAGTTGTATAACCGTTATTATTGTTGGTATAACCAAACAGTTCTTGGTAACGAACTGTAAGTAAGAGTAGAAAGGCCTTATTGACTCGTGACGGGAGTCCATATATGGGCATAGAGTCCCTAGGGAGAACACCTGTGCTGTCAGTTCGACGGGGGCTCCATATATGGGCATGGAATCCCCAGGGAGAACACGTTTCCGAGAAATTGATTGCGTAACCTAGGCTAATCTCATGAGATCGTGACGGGAGTCCATATATGGGCATAGAGTCCCTAGGGGAAATGGATTTCTGAGAAATTGATTGCATAATCGAAGGGGAATTTTATTGATCTAGGACTCATGACAGGGTTCCATTTATGGGCATAGAATACTAAACGTACACCATGGCGTCATCTACATTTGACTCTAACACCGAACGGGACTCCATTTATTCATGGTTTATTAATATCTGATGGATGATGTCAAGGTCGATTTATTTGTTGTTGTTGTTGTTGTTGTTTGGCCAAGTGTAATGACACTGGGAATGATTTATATAATCGCTAGATTATGAGTCATATGATAGCAAAATGGATATCTCAAAATTTTGATTGGATGTGTTTTGGTAAATGGTGGTCATGAGAGGGGCGTTAGTAGCTATTCAATCACTTTCAACTATTAAGAAAGACAATAGCCCTTTTAATTTCCAATTGAAGTTACTACGACAACGCTTTCAATAAATACTTTATATGCACCAGGGCATAACTTAAAACCCTTGCACTGAGGGCTCTGAGGGAGTTATCATCCTAAAAGACAAAATTTACAGAAATTTCAACTACGTTGAACAAAATGGATATCTTAAAATTTTAATTCGATGTGTTTGAGAAAATGGTGGGCATGAGAGGGGCTTTAGTCGCTATCCAAGCACTTTCAACTATTAAGAAAGGCAATAGCCCTTTTAATTTCCAATTGAATGAGCCCTTTTGAAGGTTCTACGACAAGGCTTTGAATAAAAACTTTATATGCCCCCAGGGTATAACTTACATTCCTTTCCCTGAGGGCTGTGGGGGGAGGGGTTGTCATCCTTAAGGACCTAATTTCCAAAAATTTCAACGACGTTGAATAAAATGGCTATCTAATTTTTTTTATTGGATGTGTTTGGGGGAATGATGGGCGTGGGGGAAGGGGGGCTGGAAGTTTCTACGACAACGCCTTCTAATAAAAACCTTATATGCTTCAGGGCATAACCTAAAACCCTTGCCCCGAAGGTTGTGGGGGAGTGTCCTCCTAAAAAACATATTGTCTATCAAGAAATCCACTAGCCTACGCTGAACAAAATGACTATCTCAAAATTCTGATTGGATGTGTTTGGGGGAATGATGGGCGTGTGGGGCTAGTTGCCCTCCAATCACTTTCGACTATTAAAAAGGTCACTAGCCCTTTGCATTTCCAATCGAATGAGCCCCTTTTAATATTTTTACGAAAACGCCTTCTATAAAAACCTTATATGCCCCCAGGGCATAACTTAAAACCCTGGCCCCGAAGGTTGTGGGGGAGTGTCCTCCTCAAAAACATATTTTCTATCTGGATAACCACTACGCTGAACAAAATGATAATCTCAAAATTTTGATTGGATGTGTTTGGGGAAATGATGGGCGTGGGGGTGAGGGGGGCTAGTTACCCTCCAATCACTTTTTACTATCAAAAAGGGCACTATCCCTTTGAATTTCCAATCGAATGAGCCTTTTTTGAAGTTTCTACGAAAATACCTTTTAGAGAAACCTTATATGCTCCCAGGGCATAACTTAAAACCCTGGCCCTGAGGTTTGTGGGGGAGTGTCCTCCTCAAAAACAAATTTTCTATCTGGAAATCAACTACGCTGAACAAAATTGTTATCTCAAATTTTGATTGGATGTGTCTGGGGGACAGAAGGGGGTGGGGAGGGGGGCTAGTTGCCCTCCAATCACTTTCGAATATTAAAAAGGGCACTAGCCCTTTGCATTTCCAATTGAATGAGCCCCTTTTAATGTTTTTACGAAAACACCTTCTATAAAAACCTTATATGCCCCCAGGGCATAACTTAAAACCCTTGCCCTGAGGGTTGTGGGGGAGTGTCCTCCTCAAAAATATATTTTCTATCTGGAAATCAACTACGCTGAACAAAATGATTATCTCAAAATGGTGATTGGATGTGTTTGGGGGAACAATAGGCGTAGGGGTGCTAGTTGCCCTCTAATCACCTTCGACTATTAAAAAGGGCACTAGCCATTTGAATTTCCAATCGAATGAGCCTGTTTTGAAGTTTCTACGACAATGCCTTCTATAAAAACCTTATATGTCCCCAGGGCATAACTTACAACCCTTGCCCTGAGGGCTCTGGGGGAGTGTCCTCCTTAAAAAGATATTTTCTATCAAGAAATCTACTAGCCTACGCTGAACAAAATGACTATCTCAAAATTATGATTGGATGTTTTGGGGGAATGATGGGCGTGGGGGGCTAGTTGCCCTCCAATCACTTTCGACTATTAAAAAGGTCACTAGCCCTTTGCATTTCCAATCGAATGAGCCCCTTTTAATGTTTTTACGAAAACGCCTTCTATAAAAACCTTATATGCCCCCAGGGCATAATTTAAAACCCTTGCCCTGAGGGTTGTGGGGGAGTGTCCTCCACAAAAATATATTTTCTATCTGGAAATCCACTACGCTGAACAAAATGATTATCTCAAAATTTTGATTGGATGTGTCTGGGGAAATGATGGGCGTGTTGGGGGAGGGGGGCTAGTTACACTCCAATCACTTTCGACTATCAAAAAGGGCACTAGCCCTTTGAATTTCCAATCGAATGAGCCTTTTTTGAGGTTTCTACGAAAATACCTTTTAGAGAAACCTTATATGCTCCCAGGGCATAACTTAAAACCCTTGCCCTGAGGATTGTGGGGGAGTGTCCTCCTAAAAAACATATTTTCTATCTGGAAATCAACTACGCTGAACAAAATGGTTATCTCAAATTTTGATTGGATGTGTCTGGGGGAATGAAGGGTGTGGGGAGGGGGGCTAGTTGCCCTCCAATCACTTTCGAATATTAAAAAGGGCACTAGCCCTTTGCATTTCCAATTGAATGAGCCCCTTTTAATGTTTTTACGAAAACACCTTCTATAAAAACCTTATATGCCTTAGGGCATAAATTAAAACCCTTGCCCTGAGGGTTGTGGGGGAGTGTTCTCCTCAAAAATATATTTTCTATCTGGAAATCAACTACGCTGAACAAAATGTTTATCTCAAAATGTTTATTGGACGTGTTTGGGGGAACAATAGGCGTAGGGGTGCTAGTTGCCCTCTAATCACCTTCGACTATTAAAAAGGGCACTAGCCCTTTGAATCTCCAATCGAATGAGCCTGTTTTGAAGTTCCTACGACAATTCCTTCTATAAAAACCTTATATGTCCCCAGGGCATAACTTAAAATCCTTGCCCTGAGGGCTCTGGGGGAGTGTCCTCCTTAAAAAGATATTTTCTATCAAGAAATCTACTAGCCTACGCTGAACAAAATGACTATCTAAAAATTATGATTGGATGTTTTTGGGGGACTGATGGGCGTGGGGGGCTAGTTGCCCTCCAATCACTTTCGACTATTAAAAAGGTCACTAGCCCTTTGCATTTCCAATCGAATGAGCCCCTTTTAATATTTTTACGAAAACACCTTCTATAAAAACCTTATATGCCCCCAGGACATAATTTAAAACCCTTGCCCTGAGGGTTGTGGGGGAGTGTCCTCCTTAAAAATATATTTTCTATCTGGAAATACACTACGCTGAACAAAATGATTATCTGAAAATTTTGATTGGATGTGTTTGGGGAAATGATGGGCGTGGGGGGAGGGGGGCTAGTTACACTCCAATCACTTTCGACTATCAAAAAGGGCACTAGCCCTTTGAATTTCCAATCGAATGAGCCTTTTTTGAAGTTTCTACGAAAACGCCTTTTAGAGAAACCTTATATGCTCCCAGGGCATAACTTAAAACCCTTGCCCTGAGGATTGTGGGGGAGTGTCCTCCTCAAAAACAAATTTTCTATCTGGAAATCAACTACGCTGAACAAAATTGTTATCTCAAATTTTGATTGGATGTGTCTGGGGGAATGAAGGGTGTGGGGAGGGGGGCTAGTTGCCCTCCAATCACTTTCGAATATTAAAAAGAGCACTAGCCCTTTGAATTTCCAATCGAATGAGCTCCTTTTCATGTTTTTACGAAAACACCTTCTATAAAACCTTATATGCCCCCAGGGCATAATTTAAACCTTGCCCTGAGGGCTGTGGGGGAGTGTCCTCCTCAAAAACATATTTTCTATCAGGAAATCAACTACGCTGAACAAAATGTTTATCTCAAATTTTGATTGGATGTATTCGGGGGAATGATGGGCGTGGAGAGGGGGGGCTAGTTGCCCTCCAATCACTTTTGACTATTAAAAAGAGCACTAGCCCTTTCAATTTCCATTCGAATGAGCCCCTTTTCATGTTTTTACGAAAACACCTTCTATAAAAACCTTGTATGCCCCAAGGTCATAATTTAAAACCCTTGCCCTGAGGGTTGTGGGGGAGTGTCCTCCTCAAAAACATATTTTCTATCAGGAAATCAACTAGGCTGAACAAAATGGCTATCTCAAAATTTTGATTGGATGTAGGTGGGGGAACAATAGGCATGGGAGGGGGCTACTTGCCCTCCAATCACTTTCGACTATTGAAAATGGCACTAGCCCTTTGAATTTACTATCAAATGAGCCTCTTTTGAACTTTCTACGACATGGCCTTCTATAAAAACGTTATATGCCAACAGGGTATAACTTAAAACCCTTGCCCTGAGGGCCCTGGGGGAGTGTCCTCTTTTCTCAGTAGAATTTGTTTCCTGTTCTTGCGTAATTATCCTTTATCCTTCTTGAGCGGTAGCCTTCTCCACACAGTCCTCTTGAATTTCTTGATTGTTGGCTCTTCTATCAGCTTTATTTGCAGAATTTCCTCAAATATCTGTACTCAATCTTAGGGCAAATCATTGATGATAGTTCGCCTTCTGGAGTGGAAGCCTCATTAGTGGGTTGTCCCGATTTTATTCCCGTTTCCTTAATTGTTGGGTTGACTTCCAAAGAGATGGTGTTATTTTTTTATCTTTTCCATGCGTCCCACATTAACTAGAGTTTATCTTGCTGTTGAAAGTTCTCGTAGAAGAAAACAAATATCCCCCCTAGTTGGGGCTAGGAGGAAATAGGGACCACGATAGGGAAGTTGTAGCAATCCTCCCTGGGTTCTTACATATACTAAATCTGAAATGTTTATTGAACTATCTACCGAGTTTTTATCGTGCTGTTGTGCTTGCACAGCCCTATATATTTTCAACCCTTTTAGGCAGAAATGGTGAATAATAAAAATGTCTTCCAGGAGATGTTTGAGATAATCATCGAAAGTAAAAAAAATTCTTGAGTTGGTCGTTTGGTAATTACATCAAGGGGGGATCCTGGTATTACTCTGTGACAGATGAGAAAGGGAGAACACTTTCTAGAGGAGTATGCAGATGAGTTTAACGACAGTGTAGTTAAAGGGGCAATTTCATTCCATTCATTTTTTTTTATAGAATTACACAATGTTTTCAAAATATATTTCACTGCTTTAACCGTGTTTTCAACTACGCCATTCAACATACGATGCCTCAGTAAACTATGCCAAATTTTCAATTCCGAGACTTTCTGCCCTAGAATTTAGGACCCTTGACCAATAGGACATATGGTTATCCCATGAAATGATATCAGAGATTCCATATTTTGAAATAATTTCCGTTACAATGAAGCATTAATTTGTTGAAGCATTAATGTTTGGGACGGGAGCTACTATTATATATTTGCTAAAATGCTCTACGACTATTAGAATATGCAAACCTTCGTTTGCACATTTATATGGTATGGGTCCTGCACTGTTGATCAAAAATGCATGAAATAAACGCGACGGAAGAATACTATATGCCAAAGACGGGTTCGGCGTACGACCCATAACATTCCGACGAAAAAATATCACTAATCACTTTTGTCCATTAAAAAGGGTACTAGCACTTTGAATTTCATATCGTATGAGCGTTTTTTCAAGTTTCTACGACAAAGATTTCAATAAAAACCTTATATTCCCCCAGGGTATAGCTTAAAACCATTGCCCTGAAGACTGTGGGGGGAGTGTCCTGCTCAAAGGTGTAATTTCCTAAACTTGGAACTGCGTGGAACAAAATGGCTATCTCAAAATCTTTATTGGATGTGTTTGGGAAAATGGTGGGCGTGAGATGGGCGTTAGTCGCTTTCCAATCACTTTCAACTATTTAAAAAGGCACTAGCCCTTTCAATTTCCAATTGAATGAGTCCTTTTGAAGTTTCTACGCTTTCAATGAAAACCTCATACGCCCCCAGGGCATAACTTACAACCATTGCCCTGAGGGCTGTGGGGGGAGGCGGGGGTTCCTCCTTAAAGACCTAATTTCAAGAACTTAAAACTACGTTGAATAAAATGGTTACCTCAAAGTTTTGATTAGATATGTTTGGGGAAAAGGTGGGCGTGAGAGGCGGATTAGTTGCCCTCAATCACTTTCGACTATTAAAAAGGGCACTAGCCCTTTGAATTTCAAGTCGAATGAGCCTTTTTTAAAATTTCTACGACAACGCCTCTTATAAAGAACTTATATTCCCCAGGGCATAACTTACAATCCTTGCCCTAAGGGCTGTGGGGGACTGTCCTCAAGAACATAATTTCTATCTGGAAATCAACTACACTAAACAAAATGGCTATCTCAAAATTTTATTGGATGTGTTTTGGGAAATATTGGGCGTGGAAGGGGTGCTAAACGCCTTCCAATCACTTTCTAATATTAAATAGGGCACAAGCCACTCCAATTTGCAATTGAATGAGCGCTTTTTGAAGTTTCTACGACAACTTCTTCAATACGAAGTGCCCTGCTCTAAAGGAAAAAATTTATAAATAATACATTGTACAAACATCATTCTTATATGCCCCCAGGGCATAACTTAAAACCCTTGCCCTGAATGTTGTGGGACAGTGTCCTCCTCTTTATTTAGTCCCTGTTTCTTGTTTCGTTCTCGAGTGTCCCCGTTCTTTAATTAGGCAGCGCGATCGCGCTGCCTATGATTTATACAAAATTTAACTATATAAAGTTTATATGCCCCCAGGGCATAATTTACAGCCCTTGCACTGAGGTCTCTGAGGGGGTTATCTTCCTAAAAGACCTAATTTCCAGAACATTCAACTACGTTGAACAAAATGGATATCTCAAAATTTTGATTGGATGTATTTTGGAAAATGGTGGGCATGACAGGGGCTGTAGTAGCTGTTCAATCACTTTCAACTATTAAGAAAGGCAATAGCCCTTTTAATTTCCAATTGAATGAGCCCTTTTGAAGTTTCTACGACAACGCTCTCAATAAATACTTTATATTCCCCAGGGCATAACTTACAACCCTTGCACTGAGGGCTCTGAGGGAGTTATCATCCTAAAAGACAAAATTTCAAGAAATTTCAACTACGTTGAACAAAATGGATATCTTAAAATTTTAATTCGATGTGTTTGAGAAGTGGTGGGTATGAGAGGGGCTTTAGTCGCTATCCAAGCACTTTCAACTATTAAGAAAGGCAATAGCCCTTTTAATTTCCAATTGAATGAGCCCTTTTGAAAGTTCTACGACAACACTTTCAATAAATACTTTATATGCCCCAGGGCATAACTTAAAACCCTTGCACTGAGGGCTCTGAGGGAGTTATCATCCTAAAAGACAAAATTTCCAGAAATTTCAAGTACGTTGAACAAAATGGACATCTTAAAATTTTAATTTGATGTGTTTGAGAAAATGGTGGGCATGAGAGGGGCTTTAGTCGCTATCCGATCACTTTCAACTACTAAAAAAGGCATTAGCCCTTTCAATTTTCAATTGAATGAGCCCTTTTGAAGTTTCTAAGACAACGCTTTCAATAAAAACTTTATACGCCCCCAGGGCATAACTTACAAACCTTGCCCTGAGGGCTGTGGGGGAAGGGTTGTCATCCTTAAAGACCTAATTTCAAAAACTCTCAACTACGTTGAATAAAATGGTTATCTAAAATTTTTTATTGGATGTGTTTGGGGGAATGATGGGCGTGGGGGAAGGGGGGCTGGAAATTTCTACGACAACGCCTTCTAATAAAAACCTTATATGCCCCCAGAGCATAACCGAAAACCCTTGCCCTGAGGGTTGTGGGGGAGTGTCCTCCTAAAAAACATATTTTCTATCAAGAAATCCACTAGCCTACGCTGAACAAAATGACAATCTCAAAATTCTTATTGGATGTGCTTGGGGGAATGATGGGCGTGGCCGGGGCTAGTTGCCATCCAATCACTTTCGACTATTAAAATGGGTACTAGCCCTTCAAATTTTCAATCGAATGAGCCTGTTTTGAAGTTTCTACTACAACACCTTCATTAAAAACCTTATATGCCCCCAGGGCATAACTTAAAACCCTTGCCCTGAGGGTTATGGGGGAGTGTCCTCCTCAACAACATAATTTCTATCTGGAAATCAACAACGCTAAACAAAATGACTGGCTCAAAATTTTGATTGGATGTAGGTGGGGGAACAATAGGCATGGGAGGGGGCTACTTGCCCTCCAATCACTTTCGACTATTGAAAATGGCACTAGCCCTTTGAATTTACTATCAAATGAGCCTCTTTTGAACTTTCTACGACATGGCCTTCTATAAAAACGTTATATGCCAACAGGGTATAACTTAAAACCCTTGCCCTGAGGGCCCTGGGGAGTGTCCTCTTTTCTCAGTAGAATTTGTTTCCTGTTCTTGCGTAATTATCCTTTATCCTTCTTGAGCGGTAGCCTTCTCCACACAGTCCTCTTGAATTTCTTGATTGTTGGCTCTTCTATCAGCTTTATTTGCAGAATTTCCTCAAATATCTGTACTCAATCTTAGGGCAAATCATTGATGATAGTTCGCCTTCTGGAGTGGAAGCCTCATTAGTGGGTTGTCCCGATTTTATTCCCGTTTCCTTAATTGTTGGGTTGACTTCCAAAGAGATGGTGTTATTTTTTTATCTTTTCCATGCGTCCCACATTAACTAGAGTTTATCTTGCTGTTGAAAGTTCTCGTAGAAGAAAACAAATATCCCCCTAGTTGGGGCTAGGAGGAAATAGGGACCACGATAGGGAAGTTGTAGCAATCCTCCCTGGGTTCTTACATATACTAAATCTGAAATGTTTATTGAACTATCTACCGAGTTTTTATCGTGCTGTTGTGCTTGCACAGCCCTATATATTTTCAACCCTTTTAGGCAGAAATGGTGAATAATAAAAATGTCTTCCAGGAGATGTTTGAGATAATCATCGAAAGTAAAAAAAAATTCTTGAGTTGGTCGTTTGGTAATTACATCAAGGGGGGATCCTGGTATTACTCTGTGACAGATGAGAAAGGGAGAACACTTTCTAGAGGAGTATGCAGATGAGTTTAACGACAGTGTAGTTAAAGGGGCAATTTCATTCCATTCATTTTTTTTTATAGAATTACACAATGTTTTCAAAATATATTTCACTGCTTTAACCGTGTTTTCAACTACGCCATTCAACATACGATGCCTCAGTAAACTATGCCAAATTTTCAATTCCGAGACTTTCTGCCCTAGAATTTAGGACCCTTGACCAATAGGACATATGGTTATCCCATGAAATGATATCAGAGATTCCATATTTTGAAATAATTTCCGTTACAATGAAGCATTAATTTGTTGAAGCATTAATGTTTGGGACGGGAGCTACTATTATATATTTGCTAAAATGCTCTACGACTATTAGAATATGCAAACCTTCGTTTGCACATTTATATGGTATGGGTCCTGCACTGTTGATCAAAAATGCATGAAATAAACGCGACGGAAGAATACTATATGCCAAAGACGGGTTCGGCGTACGACCCATAACATTCCGACGAAAAAATATCACTAATCACTTTTGTCCATTAAAAAGGGTACTAGCACTTTTAATTTCATATCGGATGAGCGTTTTTTCAAGTTTCTACGACAAAGATTTCAATAAAAACCTTATATTCCCCCAGGGTATAACTTAAAACCATTGCCCTGAAGACTGTGGGGGAGTGTCCTGCTCAAAGGTGTAATTTCCTAAACTTGGAACTGCGTGGAACAAAATGGCTATCTCAAAATCTTTCTTGGATGTGTTTGGGAAAATGGTGGGCGTGAGATGGGCATTAGTCGCTCTCCAATCACTTTCAACTATTGAAAAAGGCACTAGCCCTTTCAATTTCCAATTCAATGAGCCCTTTTGAAGTTTCTACGCTTTCAATAAAAACCTGATACGCCCCCAGGGCATAATTTACAACCATTGCCCTGAGGGCTGTGGGGGGAGGCGGGGGTTCCTCCTTAAAGACCTAATTTCAAGAACTTAAAACTACGTTGAATAAAATGGTTACCTCAAAGTTTTGATTAGATATGTTTGGGGAAAAGGTGGGCGTGAGAGGCGGATTAGTTGCCCTCAATCACTTTCGACTATTAAAAAGGGCACTAGCCCTTTGAATTTCAAGTCGAATGAGCCTTTTTAAAATTTCTACGACAACGCCTCTTATAAAGAACTTATATTCCCCAGGGCATAACTTACAATCCTTGCCCTAAGGGCTGTGGGGGACTGTCCTCAAGAACATAATTTCTATCTGGAAATCAACTACACTAAACAAAATGGCTATCTCAAAATTTTATTGGATGTGTTTTGGGAAATATTGGGCGTGGAAGGGGTGCTAAACGCCTTCCAATCACTTTCGAATATTAAATAGGGCACAAGCCACTCCAATTTGCAATTGAATGAGCGCTTTTTGAAGTTTCTACGACAACTTCTTCAATACGAAGTGCCCTGCTCTAAAGGAAAAAATTTATAAATAATACATTGTACAAACATCATTCTTATATGCCCCCAGGGCATAACTTAAAACCCTTGCCCTGAATGTTGTGGGACAGTGTCCTCCTCTTTATTTAGTCCCTGTTTCTTGTTTCGTTCTCGAGTGTCCCCGTTCTTTAATTAGGCAGCGCGATCGCGCTGCCTATGATTTATACAAAATTTAACTATATAAAGTTTATATGCCCCCAGGGCATAATTTACAGCCCTTGCACTGAGGTCTCTGAGGGGGTTATCTTCCTAAAAGACCTAATTTCCAGAACATTCAACTACGTTGAACAAAATGGATATCTCAAAATTTTGATTGGATGTATTTTGGAAAATGGTGGGCATGACAGGGGCTGTAGTAGCTGTTCAATCACTTTCAACTATTAAGAAAGGCAATAGCCCTTTTAATTTCCAATTGAATGAGCCCTTTTGAAGTTTCTACGACAACGCTTTCAATAAATACTTTATATGCCCCAGGGCATAACTTAAAACCCTTGCACTGAGGGCTCTGAGGGAGTTATCATCCTAAAAGACAAAATTTCAAGAAATTTCAACTACGTTGAACAAAATGGATATCTTAAAATTTTAATTCGATGTGTTTGAGAAGTGGTGGGTATGAGAGGGGCTTTAGTCGCTATCCAAGCACTTTCAACTATTAAGAAAGGCAATAGCCCTTTTAATTTCCAATTGAATGAGCCCTTTTGAAAGTTCTACGACAACACTTTCAATAAATACTTTATATGACCCAGGGCAAAACTTAAAACCCTTGCACTGAGGGCTCTGAGGGAGTTATCATCCTAAAAGACAAAATTTCCAGAAATTTCAAGTACGTTGTACAAAATGGACATCTTAAAATTTTAATTTGATGTGTTTGAGAAAATGGTGGGCATGAGAGGGGCTTTAGTCGCTATCCGATCACTTTCAACTACTAAAAAAGGCATTAGCCCTTTCAATTTCCAATTGAATGAGCCCTTTTGAAGTTTCTAAGACAACGCTTTGAATAAAAACTTTATATGCCCCCAGGGCATAACTTACCACCCTTGCCCTGAGGGCTGTGGGGGGAAGGGTTGTCATCCTTAAAGACCTAATTTCAAAAACTCTCAACTACGTTGAATAAAATGGTTATCTAAAATTTTTTATTGGATGTGTTTGGGGGAATGATGGGCGTGGGGGAAGGGGGGCTGGAAATTTCTACGACAACGCCTTCTAATAAAAACCTTATATGCCCCCAGAGCATAACCAAAAACCCTTGCCCTGAGGGTTGTGGGGGAGTGTCCTCCTAAAAAACATATTTTCTATCAAGAAATCCACTAGCCTACGCTGAACAAAATGACAATCTCAAAATTCTTATTGGATGTGCTTGGGGGAATGATGGGCGTGGGGGGCTAGTTGCCCTCCAATCACTTTCGACTATTAAAAAGGTCAATAGCCCCTTACATTTCCAATTGAATGAGTCGCTTTTAATGTTTTTACGAAAACGCCTTCTATAAAAACCGTATATGCCATCAGGGCATAATTTAAAACCCTTGCCCTGAGGGTTGTGCGGGAGTGTCCTCCTCAAAAATATATTTTATATCTGGAAGTCAACTATGCTGAACAAAATGGTCATCTCAAAATTTTTGTTGGACGTGTTTGTGGGAACAATAGGCGTAGGGGAGCTAGTTGCCCTCTAGTCACCTTCGACTATTAAAAAGGGCACTAGCCCTTTGAATTTCCAATTGATTGAGCCTGTTTTGAAGTTCCTACGACAACGCCTTCTATAAAAACCTTATATGTCCCCAGGGGATAACTTAAAATCCTTGCCCTGAGGGCTCTGGGGGAGTGTCCTCCTTAAAAACATATTTTCTATTTGGAAATCCACTACTCTGAACAAAATTGCTATCTTAAAATTTTGTTGGGATTTTTTTGGGTAAATGAGGGGCGTGGGGGGGTGGGGGGCTAGTTACACTCCAATCACTTTCGAGTATTAAAAAGGGCATTAGCCCTTTGAATTTCCAATCGAATAAGCTTTTTTGGAAGTTTCTACGACAAAGCCTTGTAGAAAAACCTTATATGCTCCCAGGGCATAACTTAAACCCCTTGCCCTGAGGATTGTGGGGGAGTGTCCTCCTCAAAAACATATTTTATATCTGGAAATCAACTACGCTGAACAAAATGGTTATCTCAAATTTTGATTGGATGTGCCTGGGGGAATGATGGGCGTGGGGAGGGGGGCTAGTTGCCCTCCAATCACTTTCGACTATTAAAAAGAGTATTTGCCCTTTGAATTTCCAATTGAATGAGCCCCTTTTCGTGTTTTTACGAAAACACCTTCTATAAAACCTTATACGCCCCGAGGGCATAATTTAAAACCCTTGCCCTGAGGGTTGTGGGGGAGTGTCCTCCTCAAAAACATACTTTCTATCTGGAAATCAACTACGCTGAACAAAATGGTTATCTCAAATTTTTATTGGATGTGTTTGGGGAATGATGGGCGTGGGGAGGGGGCTAGTTGCCCTCCAATCACTTTCGACTATTAAAAAGAGTATTTGCCCTTTGAATTTCCAATTGAATGAGCCCCTTTTCGTGTTTTTACGAAAACACCTTCTATAAAACCTTATACGCCCCCAGGGCATAATTTAAAACCCTTGCCCTGAGGGTTGTGGGGGAGTGTCCTCCTCAAAAACATACTTTCTATCTGGAAATCAACTACGCTGAACAAAATGGTTATCTCAAATTTTTATTGGATGTGTTTGGGGGAATGATGGGCGTGGAGAAGGGGGGGGGGCTAGATTCCCTCCAATCACTTTCGACTATTAAAAAGAGCACTAGCCCTTTGAATTTCCAATCGAATGAGCCCTTTTTCATGTTTTTATGAAAACGCCTTCTATAAAACCTTGTATGCCCCAACGGCATAATTTAAAACCCCTGCCCTGAGGGTTGTGGGGGAGTGTCCTCCTCAAAAACATATTTTCTATCAGGAAATCAACTAGGCTGAACAAAATGGCTCTCTCAAAATTTTGATTGGATGTAGTTGGGGGAACAATAGGCACGGGAGGGGGCTATTTGCCCTCCAATCACTTTCGACTATTGAAAAGGGCACTAGCCCTTTGAATTTACTATCAAATGAGCCTCTTTTGAAGTTTCTACGACATGGCCTTCTACAAAAACGTTATATGCCCACAGGGTATAACTTAAAACCCTTGCCCTGAGGGTCCTGGGGGAGTGTCCTCCTCAAAAACATATTTTCTGTCTGGAAATCAACTACGATGAATAAAATGACTATCTCAAACTTTTGATTGGATGTTTTTGGGGAAATGATGGGTGTGGAGGGGGGGGGCTAGTTGCCCTTCAATCATGTTCGACTATTAAAAAGGGCGCTAGCCCTTTGAATTTCCAATCGAATGAGCATTTTTTGAAGTTTCTACGACAACGCCTTTTATAAATTTCTTATATGCCTCCAGGGCATAACTTAAAACCCTTGCCCTGAGGATTGTGGGGGATTGTCCTCCTAAAAAACATATTTTCTATTTGGAAATCAACTACGCTGAACAAAATGGCTATCTCAAATTTTGATTGGATGTGTTTGGGGAATGATCTGTGGCATTAACGACTGCGCCAAATGTAATGTTTGGGGGTTTAAGAGCTATTGTTTGGGGGTTTAATCTGTATATTGATCGCGCCCGATGCGCCGTTGAGGTTTAAAGCTGTGAATTTGCACCTTATAAGTTTTCCGATCGCGCCTCTTGTAACGCTAAGGATTGTGCCAATTGTGCCATCGAGGACTACGCCACAGCAATGGGGAGTAAGGTAAATGGGTGACCACACCACTCTCAATCTTAGAGAGAAAATAAAATATGTAAGTACAAAAGTGTAACCTCTTTTCCTCGAATTATCTCCAAATCAGATTCCTTAGGGAGCGCTGCCTATGGAGTACAATTGAACTAGTTATCTACTGTGCGATGAGAAACGGGCATATAATGAAAACAAACATAAAAAGAAAAGTAATGGTTTTATTGAATTTACATTTCAGGTGTACAACAATGTATATATATGGGCAATGCTTCACTTCGGTAGGAACATAATGTCTCTAATCATAACGCCTGGGTTCTGAATAATAGTAATTGCCGGAATTCTGCATAATAATTGTAACAATAATAACTGAATGGCAATTGCTTGAAATCTACATAAAAAATTGTCCGAAAAACACTTTTCTAACATTATAAAACATTAATCTTGATTCTGAGCGCTAAGAGCTATTTCACGATTGGCCCAACTCTTGTGAAGGGCCCGCTAACTTGTAATTATTTTTGCAAACTAAACTCATTATGCTAACTGCCCATCCAATAATTTGTTTTTAATATTTTTGATGATTAAAAATCCACACTCCTATGATAACTTAAACTTCCTGTGAACTTTGTATCTAGTGATTTTTTTATTGCCAAGTATCTTCGCGAAATTCAAAACCGTCTCTGCCGATGTTTTGCTGAAACTAAAGTGCAGTTTTTCTTTTTTCTGATTAAGAATTTAGACTCAAGTTTGAAACGAGATTTTTTAAGTTTAATTAGGGGAAGTTTAATTTATGTCGGAATTATCCTTAGAAGGAAATAATTTTTTTTTTGTATTTTAAATATATCACATATTACTCACGGTACATATTACCCTTCCCATTATTTAATGACGTCCCGTCATTAGGATTCGCTTGCCCTTGGGTGTTTGAAATATTTGCGATTTATTTACTTTTGTTCCTACGTAATTTTAATTGACATTGTATTATTCTATACTTTTATATAAGCTTAATCGGGAGTGCTAAAAATTTTCTCTATTACTTTTCTTATTTTATTATATATCCCTTTCTAAAGTTCCTCTACTGGACTAAGATTATCTATGGTTATAGCCTCGATGCTATACTAAAGATTTTTTTTTGTTTTTCTACATCTAACACTGATGACTCCTACATTTCCAACTGTATCAAACACAATCATGGGAAATGTTTTATGTGGTTGGGACTATTCTGCTATTACTACAAGATTTTTTTTGAAAGTTCATCTTTTACAAGTTTTTATCCTTTGCTAACTATAGGATAATTATGCTTCCTATCTACACTAAATTAATGGGGAAATACATCGATTTTACATAAACTCTGTCTAAGTAACTAGCAATTCATATATATATATGAACGACGTAAAGCATATAATAATATGTACACTACATTCACTAGTGATCATTAAAACATTTTCACTGGGTTTGTTCGTTATATAATTCTGATAATAAGTTATCGAAGTTGTTTTTCAAAACAATTTTTTTTTTATCAAAACTGTTAAAATGTGAAATGTGTAAATTCACATCTGTTTCACCACCTTACGTGTCTCTTAGCGTACTCACTCCTTCTGTTGTAAATTATGGTCCTTCACTCCTTTCGTCTTGGCAAAAATTTTCAAAACACTTACAATATAGTTTCTTCACAGAATAGCTCGAGCATGGTTATGTTCATCTTGGACGAAACGCTTTCTCTAATTGTCAAACGGGAAATGATAATCCCATGTATAGGTGTTTGGAATTTTGCTATCAGGGTTCATTCTCGCCTGATGTTTTTGGATAGTTCATAACGTGCTTTATCGTTAAGGGGTTGAAAATTGGGACTGCTTTGATAATAGATGGGTTTATTTTCTTTTCAGCATATCGTTCTATGGATATTTTAAAGTACATAGAGAATGTAATTCTCGTATAAAATTGTTCGTTTGTGCACTTAGAGATTACAGTTCTCTTTTAAAATTGTTCGTGCCTGGCTTGCGTCTATTAATTTTTGCGGTGATTCCTTGGTTAATCACAGAAGAATTGATGTTTGGATTTGGTATGGGTCGACATCAAACTTTAATGACTCCTTCAACATATTGTCTTTAACTTGTGGGAGGAGTATATTGTCACTGAGGGGTTAGTCACTGGGGTTAATTTGGTTTCTGTAATTCAATGGTTGGTTTCCATGTCCATTTTTCAGAAATTATCTCGTAACATTTATGGGATAACAGAGATAGGAACTTTTTGCATTTGATAGATGTAATAGGATGGATTCCGAGAAATGATTGAAAGGGATTCAACGCGTGAATCTGCTACACGTAAATAATTTGGGTTCAGCAAATATCATAACTATACAGTTTTATGGTGCATGGGTCCATAAGGATTATAAAGGGTGATATTTATGTACTTCTATCTTATACTGGTCGATGGGGTTCTCAGGATTGATGTTTTTATATAGTTCCATAATGCAATGGATACTGAGATTTATTAGATAGTGTTACCTGGTACATAATACGGTTTGTGATCGAGGAACAACGATCAAAAAGATAACCGTAATTTTCGTAAACGAAGCTAGGATGAAAATTGCGTGGAGTCTATGGTGAGTACTCTTCGTTGGTTGATGTATGATGAAAATAGATGCTACTAGGTTGTATATGCACTGTTCTACGCATTGTAATAATTGATTTCCAATATGTCATTCCAATTCCTGGAATAAAAACAACTAGGCAGAATCACACGTTCTTTAAAACAAGTCGTCATAATACATAATAAGCAATATAATTGGTTACATTTAATGGTTAACGTTACGCTACAAAGCAATATTAAGCAAATGCCAATATTAATGCACATGTATTGATTTTAACAAAATGACATCGTTACTTTAAGTAAGGTCTCTTATTATTTGCCTGAGTATACATTATTACACGCACTTTATCTTAATCTTCTTCAACACTTATTTAATTCTACATTAGATTTAAAATAACCATTTAAACATAAGTTACACTACATCATTTAGTTTGAGGTCTCAGTTTACAACATTTTTCATGCCTTCACTGTTCACGCACGTCCGTGCTGTTTTAGAAACGCATGTTGCAGCGTCGTAACCGCACGGTTTTACCTAAGCGACACTTACAATGAGGGAACTAGACAGCAAGGACGAGTGGAGACCTCTATACCCACTCGTTTTCTAATGTCTCCCCTTTTTCTTGGCTTAGACGTTTTCGTGTGATTCCGGGTTTAACTTCTGCATTTCAGCCGTTTCCCCGTGTTCTTCTTTTGGGTTTTGCCTTCTTAGTCCCAGGATTCTTCCATAATTAAAAGTTATTAGGGTTCTCATAGTCAGGGACATTGCGAATACGAAACATACGGTCAGTAGTATGTTCCATCAGAAATTGGTTGAGAATAATCCGGATCTATTATCCACATACGTTAATCTCTGGTCCTCATTAGTAAATAGGGGGATCTAGGAGTCTAATGCTTCTCTTATTTTTGTAAGCGGTAATGTCTCTTTATTCTTTTCTATTTTGGACCATATTGAGGTTTTCATTTCCTCACTTTCTATATTTGAAATAGTGTACAACAGGTTAATTGCCTTAAAATTGATTATTTTAGGACTTATTATATTTGTGCTCGTGGTAATTAATGGCGTTCGAACAGTTGACTCTTTAGTTAGTAGTCAATATCCTTTTTTTATGGTCATCATACCCAAGTCTTGTAATAGTAATTCTGTCCTGTAACTTGGATATATTCTTTCTGTAATATTACAAATATACAAAGTTCCAACAGTTTCTCTTGGAACAGAAAATAACCAAAGATCATTTCAAAGGTGTATGAATATTTCTCGTTTAGTACTTCCTATCAAGGCTTCACACGAATCAGGTATTTCTTCCTGTTGTGTGTCTTTTAAAAATATAACTAACATAAAAGATCCAGATTTGACATTATAAATAGGTAACGTAAGCTGGCATATCAGGTTTTTGAATGATACGCACTCTTTCAAGTCTTGTGGATTGGCTAGGGCATATTTTAGTCTATATTGATCAATAAGTAAATACTCTGCTTCAGGTGTGATAGTCATAAATGAATTTGTCTTCTTTATGTTAGCAGAGAAGGCCGAAATTTTGTACAAGTCGTAAATGAATTGCTGGTTTATCAATGGAATTCTTACTACTGCGAATAACTGTTCATTTAATTCCGTGATGTGGACTTTTAATTTGGTATAGTAAAGAAACAAATTTGATACTCCTGGCTCTACGGGTAGATGTAAACCAAACGTTAGGTGCCTTTTTATTTCGTCTAACATACTTTTTAGGTTAGAAGGATCTAGTAGGTCGTATAACAAAGTTCCTCCCGTGAGGACAAATAATGCGAATTCTAACTTACCAACATCTGTCGCCAGATTTAGCAGTGACATGGTAATTGTATCGAGTGATACCATGGTAAGGCTTATGTCTGTCACCACGCGATCCACTTCGTTCCTTATATAATTCATTACGTTTACAGTTTTTGATATTTTCTTAGATATCATTTCAACTTTATCTCTCTGGTAATTTGCTATACTGGCTTGTATCTTCTGATCGTGTAAGGTTACGTTCATGGCATTATACAACTTTTTCACATTTTCCCTCAGGCTGTTTAAGTCTTCCTCCGTTGTTAAACTAAAAAGGCGGGAAGTGAGTTCTCCGATGATTTGTATTGGGCATTTAGACACGCGGTACTTATTTCTTCGAAAGAATACTTCGAAAATCTTCGTGGTACTTTGTTTAAGTTTTTGTATTTCCGTATTGAACAATTCAAATAAGGCTTGTAGTCTTTGTCTAAAAAACATTAAGAAGGCTTGATGAGTTGAAAATTTTTGGGCGTTTTCCTTATTTAGATTAGGTAATGGTTTTTCGTTCATCATTGTGTAGTTTCCATCATAAGGTTTCCCTGTCCTTGTAGTCAGTAATGTAGGGTTTTCTATGGATTTCATTGCAGTAAAGTCTCTCGACAAGTATTCGATATTATCCGCTGATTTTTTCTTTCTGTCTTCCTTGGTGCTCGTTCCAAGTGTCATGTCAATTTCTGCCATTTTCTTATCAAAGTCATCTATTATTAATTTTGATTTTAGTTTGGGGACAACTGAAATTGGAAACTTTATTATCTTTACTATGCATTATTTTACTGGCCTGTAATCCTTTATCCGACCTTAGGAATTGAAATATCGACTCTTTGAGTTCATTCGTGTTTTTCTCTAGTCTTGTTACTTGTGGAAACAAGGTTTCGAAGGGTTTGGGGTCCAATTTCGTAAAAATTTTCCATGCATTATGGCTAACTAGTAATGAGTTTTTATCCTTGTATATTACTCCAGGCTTTACGATATCTTCGGTTGCTGCGTGAACAACGAGAATTATGAAGATACTCCTAAGCCTCGTCTTATTGTTTGTTTCTGGAATTAATTTATAATTAATTTTACCCATTTTTACAAAATTCTTTTATTTACTATTTTATCATTATTATTTTATATCAATTCAATTTTTGTATTGTTTTATGGCATTGTCCGAACAAAATTGATTTTTAAGCGTAGGACAGAATTCCTGTTTATGAAAAGTATTTTAGGATTAGAATGGTTATGGAAGTAAAGCTAGGACTTCCAAGCTTTATTCTGGTTGTGATATGCCTTCATGACCGGTTGAGATATATCTTTAAAGCTTAGCTAATAACTACTATACGACCTAATTTTGCATTATATTTTTCGATTAAGCAACACATAAATAAGTAAGCAAGCAGCATATAGTTACACTGGTAACCTATTTTTTATTCTAGGCATAGAATTATTAGAATCTGCACTAAGACAAAATAATTCATATATATAT
Organism: Artemia sp. Qi Xiang Cuo; assembly: GCF_049724085.1. Classification (NCBI taxonomy): domain Eukaryota; kingdom Metazoa; phylum Arthropoda; class Branchiopoda; order Anostraca; family Artemiidae; genus Artemia; species Artemia sp. Qi Xiang Cuo. The sequence goes on from NC_142808.1 coordinate 40,024,127, forward strand.
GAGATTAATTTATTCCACAGTTGCATATTCCTATTATTAATAACTAATAGGTGGTTTTGAGTTTATATTCTTAGTTTTCTTGTTATTATTTTTATAGGCGTCTCTTTTTCATTGGTATGTTTTCATACGTTTCAGAAATAATTTAATACCAAGGGATTTGTACTCTTCAGATTCAGGGTCGAATTAAAATTGTTTATAATATTGAATTTCTGCATTTATCAAGGAGTAAAAGGTTTGAGTGGGCCCTTTAGAGTAGAAATATTTGATATTGAGGTTCTTTTGTAGACGTCTCATTAACAGTTGTAAACAACCAAGTTGTTTCGCGCTTCTTTTTCTATGTTTTGTTTTGACTTCCCCTCTAGCCGGACGATACTTGGGGGTATTTGCAAGTGCTAATCCGTACTTATAAGTGTGGGGTGTATACCCTTTAAGATTGTAGGTTAAATCCCTTTCTTTCGCATATAGAAGTACTTGATATTGAGGTTCTCTTGTAGGCGTCTTATTAATAATTGTAAACAGCCAAGTTGTTTCGCGCTCCTTCTTCTATATTTTGTTTTGACTTTTCCCTCTAGCCGGACGATACATGGGGGTTTTTGCGAGTGCTAATCCGTACTTATAAGTGTGGGGTGTATACCCTTTAAGATTGTAGTTTAACTCCCATTCTTTCGCATATATCTGATTTCCTTTTTCGTCTACCACCAACATAGCTGCAGAATATATAATGTTTTCCTTCGCATTCGTTATTGTAATAAATTTAGTATTGATTATTGCCTTACGGATAGGCTTTGATTCCGTTGCCATGATATATATCTGAAAGTGATCAGTTTATCATTACACACTTTTATACTGGTAATTTCGTTTTTGGATAACATCAATCCTTGTTAGGACATAGGTCAATTTTTCATAGGAAGTCGGAGTAGACCGACAAAACCAACAAAACAAACTAAACTCTGCCTGGGTTTTGCCTTTCACCCCAGGCTTCCCACAATACATGGATCATCACTTTAATAATTTTGTTGATAACATCATATAATACGGAAGGGGGAAATGGATTTAAAGTGCCACTTTATAGGAGTATAAGTTGACTGTCGTAGAGGAGTATAGGCACTGTTGGGCAAAACAAACTGAACAAAACACCTCTCGTAGGCGAAACAGAGCCTGAACGTCCCACTATATAGAATCCGTCATTAATCTCAATAACTGGGTTTATTTTGGGCTGTTTGTTGATTAGTTCACCTTTGTAGAGGTACAGTTGATTCTCGTAAGGGAGTTGAGATCCACCACCCTCCGGGTAGCTCCCGATATGTACACACATGCCTCCGTAGAAATTATATTTTTGTAGTTGTATAATTTTTATTCATGCGCAACAAGTTCCTGAATTATTATTCCTTCATGACACCGAACTATTAAAAATCTTTTTTTTTGTATTTTTTAAGGGTATTTTAGTCTGTCCGGTTTCTTAACCGTTCTACCTGACTGTGTCGTTAATTTTTCTTCTGTTTGTTATGGTATTTTCTTTTTAGGTTTTGCTAGCGATATAAGATCAAATTTTTTGTATTGTTTTTCAAAAATTCTTGCCCCTTTAATACTGTTTCTTTCGCGAGCGCGGCCGCTGAAGTCGGTTTTGACTAACTTGTTTCTTTAACTACCATATGGTCTGATTCGTCGTTAGACTCTTCGAAACTGGTTTCAGATGATTCCAAGTTAGAACTTTTAGAAATGGCACTTCACGTTTTTGAGGTATCACCTGCCGTCCCTTTGTAAATTTCTACACCTCTGGAAGTAGAAGGTTTATTCTCTAAGTCCTCGCTTTGAGTTTTCAACTTGGGAGATTTGAAAGACTCTTGAGAACTCTGAAAGGAATCAAAAGTTTTTGCGCGGTTCCGTCATTGTTTAAATGCCATGTCTTCAAGGGGATGGGGCATTTTTTGAACTAGTGTTTCCCTCCATGAAGTCCATTGCTTAGGCTTGACCTTGGACACAGTTATATCATGATAATATCCTTGCTGGTCATCCTTGGGAGTTTGATTCCAAGGCAACGTAATTTGCCTCATTTTTATGGGGAAATGTGTTAAGTCCATAGCTTCTCGCAGATTTGTTTTAATCGAATCTTCGGAGAGAGTTTTCTTAAAAATAATCCCCGGAGTCTCTACAACCACGTTCGAGTCCTCTTTGATTAACAGGGGTCTCTTTATTGGGGTTGTTGGGGAAAACATATCATCTGGAAATCTTTTAGGGGGACAAGGGGTGTAAATTCTATCAGGAAAAAACTGGTTTTTCGGAGATATCTTATAATCTAATTCTCCAGCGCTCTCCGATGATGAACATTTTGGGCTTTTTGGCGTTTTTATTCTCACTGGTATTAGGGATTTTCTTTTAGGAATAATCAGATTTTTCATAGCTAAAAATTCTTCAAAGTTTTCCTCGTCACTATCATTCTCGAAATAGTTTGGCTTGAAATTAAAGGGTTTTAGCTCTGCCAATCTTGATTTAGGGGGCTCAGTTTCTGCGTCTGACGAATCGGTAGATGAGGGACGCGATACCCATCTTTCTGGAAATTTTGCTTTTTTTTCGGCTAATATGTGCCTTGTAAGTTCTTCCACTATCGGGGTTCACCATTTTAAAAGTATAATCGTTATCGTACTGTTTGTCTATTCTGTACGGTCAAGAATATTTATTGGAAAGTTTTTTGTCTTTGGTCTTTGCCTCGTTCTTTAGGTAGACGCAATTTCCTATCTTAAAATCTATATTCCCTTTGATTTTGGGTAGGTTTCTTAGCTCTTGACTCATTTTATATTTTTCCAACTCTTGCCTTACTATCTTATAAGTTTTCCTCATCCTACTTATGAGCTCTTGTTTGTAATTCTCTGTGTTATTGTAATATTGCCGGGACTCAATAATCTCATAATACGCGATTCTAAAATCACGACCAAATAGTAAATTAAAAGGTTTGTCTTTGGTTATTTCTGAGTAAATAGCACTAATTATCTAGGTTAAATAAGGTAAGAATTGATCCCAGTCGTGCCTGTTCTTCTTTTTGTAAGTTTTTAATGAATTCGAAAATATTTTATGCCTATTTTATATTTTAACATTAGCGTTTGGATGTTAAGGGGACGTCACCAATTTCTCTATGTTAAGAAAACTCATGAAGTCTTTTGTTACTTTTGAAACAAAGTTGCTTCCGTTATTACTTATAATCTTATTTGGAATGCCAAATTTTAAAAACAAGTTCACTAACGCCTTACTCGTGGCGTAAGCGCCTTGATTCTTCAATGCTTTTGCAAAAGTAAATCCGGAAAAGTGATCTATTACTGAAAGAATACAAGTATGGCCTCTGTTAGAAGCAGGTAAGCCTCCAATGGTTCCATATAAATCAAATGAGACAATGTCGAAGGGGAATCTTGCTACCGGGACTCTTCCCATTGGGGAGTAAGGATAGGCTTGGGGTTTTTTTTCTTAAGTTACACGCTTCGCATGTAGGCCTACTTACAAATTTTTTAAGTTTTGTTACTGCCGACGGCACGTAAAAATATTATTTTAATCTATGGAAAGTTTTCGTTATTCCTAAATGTCCACCTATATCTGAATGAAAATATTCGAATGAAGGTATTATCAAGTTTTGGGGTAATACAGGTATTATTGAGGTTTGGTTTCTATTTGCATCAGCAGTCACGATTCTGCATAGTAATTCTTCATCACGATCATAGTAAAAATTATCTATTTCTTTACTAAGAGTTTTGAATTTATCTGACAACGCATCATCATGCACAAAATAATTAATAAGTGCTAAACAAATTTTGTCCTTTTTTTTATTTCTTTTTATATTTTCTAAAGACAAGGGACAATAGTTATCCTTATTTTCTTTTACTGTGTCTTTGACTTTTTTTTCTTGCATTTATGTTTAATCTTAGTATTGATAGCGTTTTGTTCTCCTCGGCTTCCGACGGTATTTTTTCTGGGAATCTACTCAAAACGTCACAAGCTGCATTTTGTTTACCTTTTAAATATTCAAATTCATAATCTAGATCTTGGATTTTCATAATCCATCTAGCTAGAATCCCCGTGGGTTTTTAAAAGTGCGCAGGTACTGCAAGCTTTTATGGTCTGAACGTAGTATAAATTTTCTACAAATTAAATAGTGTCTAAGTTCGTCGAAGTGGTGGATTATAGGTAATAATTCTAAGTTGGTGGCGGAATAACTACTTTCGTCTTTTGATAAAGTTCTACTCGAATAGCATATAACTTTTTTATTATTTTTTGTTTAGGCGTTCCCTCTAGAGGATTAGGGCTTTCTACCGGGATTATTTGCGAAAGAATAGCGCCAATGCCCTTCGAACTTGCATCAGTTGTAACTACAAATTGTCCATTCTCGAAATCAGGCAACGATAATATTGGTTCCGAAGTGAGTTTCTTTTTGAGACGGTCTATAGAAGTTTGAGCTTCCTGGGACTAGGTAACATTTTGGGAGTTCCCTTTAGTTAATTCCGTGAGGGGTTTCTCAATTTTGGCGTAATTGCGCACGAATTTTCTAAAGTAGCCAGTAAGACCTAAAATTCCTCTTAATTCTTTCATAGTTCTAGGGGTTAATGTTTTCAACACATTTTATTTTGTCTGGGTCTAGGGATATCTCTCCTTGCGTCACCACACCTCCTAAAAATTTAATTTTATGTTGAAATAAATTACTTTTTGAGGCCGGCATTTTAAATTGCCCTCTCAGAATTTCTCGAACACATTAGCTAATGTTGCTAAGTGTTGTTCAGCGTTTTCTCCTACGCATATGACATCATCAACAAAAAGAATGTTATTCTTTAATCCTCTTAATAGGTGTAATAAGGGTCTACATAGTGCGCTTGAACTTGTCTTAAGTCCAAAAGGTCCTCTTAAGTATTCATAGGAACCGCATTCAGTTGTAGAAAACGCAGTTTTATAGACATCTTTTTCGGCTATTTTCACTTGGTGGTAGCCTTGGGTAAATTTTGTTTTTGCTCGAGATAGAGTCAAGGATTTCATCTATTCTTGGTAAAGGAAATTTATCACTAACTACTTGTTTTTTAAGGGCTCTATAATCTACTACAAATCTTAGATCACCATTCTGTTTGGTACCAAGATCACTGGTGCAGAATACGGACTTATACTGGGGCGTATAATTTCATTTTTTTTCTAATTCATGAATTTTATTTTTTAACCACTCTTTGTGCTTGTACGGTAGCTGATATGGCTTTTTTATGGCAGGATTACCACTCGTTAGAATTGGAAATTAATAAAACGGTATCAGTCTGATGTCATCTTCAGATGCGGAAAATAAATCTTTGAAATTTCATTATAATTCGCATAATTTTTTCTTAAGTTGTAAGTCCGTAATATGATCCATATTAAATTTGTTTAAGAATACGATTTAGTTAGAGGGTATTTGTTAATTTAGGTTTTAATGCCATTAACTAGGTTTCTTTTGGAATTTTCCCACCTTTCTAAATCATTCTCCGAGATAACTTGGATTTGAACTAAACATGTTCCCTTTTTTATTGTAATTGTATCATTTTCGTGGTTATTAGTTACCCAAATAAAACCTTCTCCTTTGTCGTAAGATATAATCTGTTCTTCGCATAACAGATTTTCAGGAATTTCATTTGACGGGATTGCGATCCATATTTCGGATTTGTTATCCACTGGTTCAATCACCTGTGATATTTGAATTCTTTGCATCGTTTTGGGAGGGACTTTTGTTTTCTGTATTGCGAATCCATAATATTTTTCTTTATTTTCATTTTCTGTTAAATTTAGAGTGGCGCTATCCGCCAATGACATTGGCTGCGCCTGAACCGCATTGGGATTCCCTACTTTTTCCATAATTCCACTATTTCCTTGATTTGATTCGACCTATATCGTCGCATGTCTCCTTTTTTATTTTTTGCAGATTCAATCCACTTATTATTTAAATTTACTTCATCTCTGCAATGTTTCTCAGAATAATTAAACAAATTTCTGATTATGCTATGTCCTCTTTGTAGCGAGACATGAGGTTCAAAAGATTGCAATATTATAGCGCCAGAAATTTTATTTACTGTTACATTCTCTTCCTAACCTCTGTTACAATTTCTTAAGGTAGAAATTCCTTCCCCTACCTTAGCCGGGTAGACAAGCCTTTCGTTCGCTATGTCTAATAATACCTTATTTGACCTTAAAAAATTTGCGCCGATGATGGCTTCATACGGGAAATTGTCGCATATTATAAAGTTTGTCGGAAAAATTCTATTATCCGTTTCTACATCTGGACGAATTGAACGTTTTGGATCCAATTTATGCCCTGTTACGATAGTTAAGTTGGGATTATTAAAATTCCTCTGTTGCCTAATATGCGGAGGCAACATATTAAATATGCATCAGTTTATGATATTAACCGTGGCACCAGAGTCAATTAAAGCCTTAAAATAAACATTTGACACACAAAAATCATGAAATATAGGTAACTTATTATTACTATCACTAAAGGACGGTACTATTATCAGGCTGGACCTATAAAATATTATAGGTACCCTCTGGGTCCAATTTCTTCTTCTGAGGGGCCTGACACGTTTCCCTGTGGACCTCTATGGCAGACATCAGTCGGTGTCTGCCATAGAGATTCAGATATACCCATGGAATCTCTAGCTAATTGATTTACATTTGTTTGTCGATTTTGCCATGTATTATTACGATAGTTTGGATTTCTTATGCCAGTGCCGGGTGCTGACGTCGACTGCAAATGCTGTTGGCTTGAAAAATTTTCATATTCCAACGGCAAATTTTCGAGATTTTTATATACCATTCTTACACCATATTTGTTTTGAAGAGCATTGTGGTTTTCGCATCGACAATCATTTTGTCTGTTGGGGGGAAGGTTATACAAATTTGGTTGGTACGCGTTGTGGGGTACTGATTGGTGCAATCTTCCCTGGCTATAGCCTAGTGCACCACTGGCGCTAAAATTTGTTCTTCCGAACAAATGGTTGCCATGATTTTGCGTATTACCGACGGCAATCCTTGGTGTGCGATTAGGGATTAACGGCACTCTCTCGCGATATGCCCAGGTCGATTACAGTTATAGAATCTTACAATTATGGAACTATTTCCATAATTCATTGGTTGAATGGGCTGAAAGCGTACTGTTTTCTGCCTATTGGGTTCTTGCGTTCTATTTCTTTGTGGCACTGGGGAGTTATCCCTTGAAAAGAAATTGGGAGACGCCCGATCGCCCTTGAAGGTCAGGTTTGCGTTTGATTCGCCTAGGCTATTTATTTTTGTTTTACTGTGATTTGCCACCATCGTATCAATTTCGATCATTCATCCCACCTCCTTAACTGCGAGTTTCAATGTCTCAATTTTTTTGATATTACCATCCTACATAATTTTTGGGGTAGCCCTTGCAAAAAGGCTTCTAGTATGATTTTTTCATACAGTTCTCCTGAACCTTTTCCGAATTTTGCTTCTACTGAAATCCGTATATTGTGGAGATTATCTCTTATATTCTGTGTATGGTCAAAGCTTACCATTCCGTGTTTTAATTTATTTGTTGAACTAGTTTCAATAAATATATCTTTGAATGCCGTTAACAGTTTTTCAACTGTATTTATCGACGATCTGTCATCGTCTCCTATAGTATTTTCAATTTGTTTTAGGAAGGTTAAGGCCTGCCCTCTTAATTTTAATAGGAGCATACCGACTAATGTTTCTAGCTCTTTTTTTTTAATTCTACAAACTGGGCCAATTAGATATTAAATTCGTCGATATCTGTTTGTCCATCATATTGCGGAATAGATTTTGCTATTTCTACATTTTTCGCGACCAACTTTTGCGCCATTAATAGTTCGCTAAATTCTTCTGACATTTTTGCGTTTGAATTAACTCAAAATATTTTTTTTCAATTAACCTATTTTGGAGGACGCTATTATCTGCTTTGAGATATTTTAAAGGGTTTTCCTATAATAACTTAGCAGTTATAGGCCTAATAACTTTTTCTTATAAATCTGTATCTCTCCAATAATATAAATTTAAATTATGAAGTTTGTAGCATAACTAGTTCGCATGTTTTCCTCCCTCCTACCGACTGCTCATTTGTGGCATTAACGACTGCGCCAAATGTAATGTTTGGGGGTTTAAGAGCTATTGTTTGGGGGTTTAATCTGTATATTGATCGCGCCCGCTGCGCCGTTGAGGTTTAAAGCTGTGAACTTGCACCTTATGAGTTTTAGGATCGCGCCACTTTTAACGCTAAGGATTGTGCTAATTGTGCCTTCGAGGAGTGCGCTACAGCAATGGGGAGCAAGGTAAATGGGTGACCGCACCACTCTCAATCTTAGAGAGAGAATAAAATATGTAACTAAAAAAGTGTAACCTCTTTTCCTCAAATTATCTCCAAATCAGATTCCTTCGGGAGCGCTGCCTATGGAGTACAATTGAACTAGTTATCTACAGTGCGATGAGATACGGGAATATAATAAGAACAAACACAAATAGAAAAGTAATGGATTTATTGAACTTACATTTCAGGTGTACAACAATGTATGTATATGGGCAATGCTTCACTTCGGTAGGAATATAATGTTTCTAATAATAATGCATGGGTTCTGAATAATAGTGATTGCCTGAAATCTGCATAATAATTGTAACAATAATGACTGAATGACAATTGCTTGAATTCTACATAATAAATTGTCCGAAAAACACTTTTCTAACATTATAAAACACTATTCTTAATTCTGCATTCTAAGAGCTATTTCACGATTGGCCCAACTCTTGTGAAGGGCCCGCTACCTTGTAATTATGTTTGCAAACTAAACTCATTATGCTAACTGCCCATCCAATAATTATTTTTTAATATTTTTGATGATTAAACATCTACACTCCTATGATAACTTAAACTTCCTGTGAACTTTGTATCTAGTAATTTTTTTATTGCCAAGTATCTTCGCGAAATTCAAAACCGTCTCCGCTGATTTTTGGCTAAAACTAAAGTGCAGTTTTTCTTTTTGCTGATTAAGAATTTAGACTCAAGTTTGAAACGGGATTTTTTAAGTTTAATTAGGGGAAGTTTAATTTATGTCGGAATTATCCTTAGAAGGAAAGAATTTTATTTTTTTTGTATTTTAAATATATCACATATTACTCACGGTACAGATGGGCGTGGGGAGGGTGGGTAGTTGCCCTCCAATCAGTTTTGAATATTAAAATGGGTACTAGTCCTTCAAAGTTCCAATCGAATGAGCCTGTTTTGAAGTTTCTACGACAAAACCTTCTATAAGAACCTTATATGTCCCCAGGGCATAACTTAAAACCCTTGTCCTGAGGCCTGTGGGGGAGTCTCCTCCTCAAAAACATATTTTCTATTTGGAAATCAACTACGCTGAACAAAATGACTATCTCAAAATTTTGATTGGATGTGTTTGGAGGAATGATGGGCGTGGGGGGGTCTAGTTGCCCTCCAATCACTTTTGACTATTAAATTGGGCCTTAGAACTCTCAATTTCCAATTGAATGAACCCCTTTTGAAGTTTATACTACGACCCCTTCCATATGAAGTGTCCTGCTCTAAAGGAAAAAAAATAAATAGTACATTGTGCCAACATCGTTCTTATATACCCTCAGGGCATAAGTTAAAACCCTTGCCCTGAGGGCTGTGGGGGACTGTCCTCCTCAAAAACATATTTTCTATTTGGAATTCAACTACGCTGAACAAAATGGCTATCTCAAAATTTTGATTGGATGTGTTTGGGTGAATGATGGGCGTAGGGGGGCTAGTTGCCCTCCAATCACTTTCAAATATTAAACAGGGCACTAGCTACTCCAATTTCCAATCGAATGAGCCCTTTTCAAAGTTTCTTCGGCAACTCCTTCAATATGAAGTGCCCGGGTGGAGAAAAAAACACATTGTGCCCAGATCGTTCTTTACTTAGGCAGCACTAGCGCGCTGCCTATGATTTATTAAGCTGTATCTTTTTCCTAGCCCTAAACTTAAAAATATACCGGCTAACCTAGAGGCCGATGTTAAAGATCTCGAAGCTTGGCTAACAGATGCAGAGGCTCGTCTGTTATCTCAGAGGGTTTGTTCTGATGGGAGATTCAGAGATTTCTGTATAAGGTTGATTCAGACAGTATAAGAAATGGAAAGGTTGGTGCTTTTAGAAAAAAAAATTTACTGTTACGAAAATACCTATTACTTCTAAGAGATATTTGAGTGTGTTAAGTATCTAAAACTGAACTAAACTATAACTCTAACAAAAACTCTAACCTAAGACTCTAAAACTAAAACTCTAAACTAAAATTCTTAGCTAAAACTAAACTACAACTCTAAACCAAAACTCTTAACTAGAAACTAAACTAAACTATAACTCTGTGGTGTTGTTTACCTTACGTTGGAAGTTCTTTGCATTCTGACTGTCTATATGGGCCCCCGTAATTTCAGCACTTTATGCAAGTGTTATTTCTTGCACAAAAATTATCCCTGGAATAATTACCTCTAGTTGGTCTTGACATAGAGGGAGTTTGGTTTTGTGACATGTTATGTTTTTTGTTTTAACTGCTGACTGCTGCAACTAGAATATCATTAAGAGCACAAAATGTTAAATATATTGTTTCAAATATCCTAGCAAGCTCTAGTAGTTCATCATTATTACATTCTGGTGATGCTTGTTTCATTGCGCACGATACTAGTTTTTTAGCCATGTTTAAAAATATTTGATACGAGACTACTGGCGTCACTCTGGTCGGCCGAATTGCAATAGTCCTTTGCTTTACCAACTATTCTAAAATAAAACTGAGAGACTAGTTCGTTCTCTTACTGTTTTTCAACAACCAATTCTTGTACTTTTTGTCCTAAACTTTTTTCTCAGCAAAAGTCAACTTTAAGTGTTCTTTCGAGGGCAGAAAGATTTTTTATACTGTCTGAATCAACCTTATACAGAAATCTCTGAATCTCCCATCAGAACAAACCCTCTGAGAGAACAGACGAGCCTCTGCATCTGTTAGCCAAGCTTTGAGATCTTTAACATTGACCTCTAGGTCGGCAGGCATATTTTTAAGTTTAGGACTAGGAAAAAGAGACAGCTTAATGAATCATAGGCAGCGCGCTAGTGCTGCCTAAGTAAAGAACGATGTGGGCACAATGTGTTTTTTTCTCCAGCCGGGCACTTCATACTGAAGGAGTTGCCCTAAAAACTTTAAAAAGGGCTCATTTGATTGGAAATTGGAGTGGCTAGTGCCCTGTTTAATATTTGAAAGTCATTGGAGGGCAACTAGCCCCCCCCCGCCAATCATTCACCCCAAAACATCCAATCAAAATTTTGAGATAGCCATTTTGTTCAGCGTAGTTGATTTCCAAATAAACAATATGTTTTTGAGGAGGGTACTCCCCCACAGCCCTCAGGACAAGGGTTTTAACTTATCCCCTGAGGGCATATAAGAACGATGTTGGCACAATGTAGCCTACTATTTATTTTTTTTCCTTTAGAGCAGGACACTTCATATGGAAGGGGTCGTACTAAAAACTTCAAAAGCGGCTCATTCAATTGGAAATTTAGAGTTCTAAGGCCCAATTTAATAGTCGAAAGTGATTGGAGAACAACTTGCCCCCCCCCCCTCCCACGCAGATCATTTCCCCAAACACATCCAATCAAAATTTTGAGCTAGTCATTTTGTTCAGCGTAGTTGATTTCCATATAAAAAATATGTTTTTGAGGAGGACACTCCCCCATAACCCTCAAGGCAAGGGTTTTAAGTTATGCCCTGGGGGCATATAAGGTTTTTATAGAAGGCGTTGTCTTAGAAACTTCAAAAAAGGCTCTTTCGATTGGAAATTCGAAGGGCTAGTACCCATTTTAATAGTCGAAAGTGATTGGAGGGCAACTAGCCCCCTCCCCACTCCCATCACTCCCCAAACACATCCAATCAAAATTTGAGATAGCCATTTTGTTCCGCGTAGTTGATTTCCAAATAGAAAATATATTTTTGAGGCTGGCATTCCCCCACAGTCCTCAGGGCAAGGGTTTTATGTTATGCCCTGGGGACATGTAAGGTTTTTATAGAAGGCGCTGTCGTAGAAACTTCAAAACAAGCTCTTTCGATTAGAAATTCGAAGTGCTAGTACCCATTTTAATAGTCGAAAGTGATTGGAGGGCAACTAGCCCCCCTCCCCACTCCCATCATTCCCCAAACACATCCAATCAAAATTTGAGATAGCCATTTTGTTCCGCGTAGTTGATTTCCAGATAGAAAATATGTTTTTGAGGAGGACAATCCTTGCCCTCAAGGCAAGGGTTTTAAGTTATTCCTTGGGGGCATATAAGAATTTTATAAAAGGCTTTGTCGTAGAAACTTCAAAAAAGGCTCATTCGATTTGAAATTCAAAGAGCTAGTGCCCTTTTTAATAGTCGAACGTGATTGAAGGGCAACTAGCCCCCCCCCCCACACCAATCATTTCCCCAAACACATCCAATCAAAATTTTGAGTTAGTAATTTTGTTCATCGTAGTTGATTTCCAGATAGAAAATATGTTTTTGAGGAGGACACTCCCCCAGAGCCCTAAGGGCAAGGGTATTAAGTTATGCCCTGTGGGCATATAACATTTTTATAGAAGGCCATGTCGTAGAAACTTCAAAAGAGGCTCATTCGATTGTGAATTCAAAGGGCCAGTGCCCTTTTTAATAGTCGAAAGTGATTTGAGGGTAAATAGCCTCCTCCCATGCCTATTGTTCCCCCAACTACATCCGATAAAAATTTTGAGATAGCCATTTTGTTCAGCCTAGTTCATATCCAGATAGAAAATATGTTTTTGAGGAGGACACTCCCCTAAAACCCTCAGGGCAAGGGTTTTAAATTATGCCCTTGGGGCATACAAGGTTTTATAGAAGGCGTTTTCATAAAAACATGAAAAGGGGCTCATTCGATTGGAAGTTCAAAAGGCTAGTGCTCTTTTTAATACTTGAAAGTGATTGGACGGCAACTAGCCCCCCCCTCCCCACGCCGATCATTCCCCCAAACACATCCAATCAAAATTTGAGATAACCATTTTGTTCAGCGTAGTTGATTTCCAGATAGAAAATATGTTTTTGAGGAGGACACTCCCCCACAACCCTCAGGGCAAGGGTTTTAAATTATGCCCTGGGGGCATATAAGGTTTTTATAGAAGGTGTTATCGTAAAAACATGAAAAGGGGCTCATTCGATTGGAAATTTCAAAGGACTAGTGCCCTTTTTAATAGTCAAAAGTGATTGGAGGGCAAATAGCCCCTCTCCCCACGCCCCTAATTTCCCCGAACACATCCAATCAAAATTTGAGATAACCATTTTGTTCCGCGTAGTTGATTTCCAGATAAAAAATATGTTTTTGAGGAGGACACTCCCCCACAATCCTCGGGGCAAGGGTTTTAAGTTATGCCCTGGGAGCATTAAAGGTTTTTCTAAAAGGTGTTGTCGTAGAAACTTCAAAAAGGGCTCATTCGATTGGAAATTCGAAGGGCTAGTGCCCTTTTTAATAGTTGAAAGTGATTGAAGGACAAATAGCCCCCCCCACGCCCATCGTTTCCCCAAACACATCCAATCGAAATTTTGAAATAGTCGTTTTGTTCAGCGTAGTTGATTTCCAAATAGAAAATATGTTTTTAAGGAGGACATTCCCCCAGAGCCCTCATGGCAAGGGTTTTAAGTTATGCCCTGGGGACATATAAGGTTTTTATAGAAGGTGTTGTCGCAAAAACTTCAAAACAGGCTCATTCGATTGGAATTTCAAAGGATTAGAGGGCAACTAGCCCCCCCCCCACGCCTATTGTTCCTCCAAACACATCCAATAAAATTTTTGAGATAACCATCTTGTTCAGCGTAGTTGATTTCCAGATAGAAAATATATTTTTGAGGATGTCACTCCCCCACAACTCTCAGGGCAAGGGTTTTAAGTTATGCCTTTGGGGCATATAAGGTTTTTATTAGAAGGCGTTGTCGTAGAAACTTCCAGTTCCCCTCCCCCACGCCCATCATTCCCCCAAACACATCCAATAAAATGTTTTAGATAGCCATTTTATTCAACGTAGTTGAAAGTTGTGGAAATTAGGTCTTTAAGGATGACAAACCCTCCCCCACAGCCCTCAGGGCAAGGGTTGTAAGTTATGCCCTGGGGGCATATAAAGTTTTTATTCAAAGCGTTGTAGTAGAAACTTCAAAAGGGCTCATTCAATTGGAAATTGAAAGGGCTAGTGCCTTTTTAATAGTTAAATGGGATTGGATAGCGAATAAAGCCCCTCTCATGCCCACCATTTTCTCAAACACATCGAATTAAAATTTTAAGATATCCATTTTGTTCAACGTAGTTGAAATTTCTGGAAATTTTGTCTTTTAGGATGATAACTCCCTCAGAGCCCTCAGTGCAAGGGTTTTAAGTTATGCCCTGGGGCATATAAAGTATTTATTGAAAGCGTTGCCGTAGAAACTTTAAAAGGGCTCATTCAATTGGAAATTAAAAGGGCTTTTGCCTTTCTTAATAGTTGAAAGTGATTGGATAGCGACTAAAGCCCCTCTCATGCCCACCATTTTTTCAAACACATCGAATTAAAATTTTAAGATATCCATTTTGTTCAACGTAGTTGAACGTTCTGGAAATTAGGTCTTTTAGGAAGATAACCCCCTCAGAGACCTCGGTGCAAGGGCTGTAAGTTATGCCCTGGGGGCATATAAGGTTTATATAGAAAAATGTTGTATAAGTCATAGGCAGCGCGATCGCGCTGCCTAATTAAAGAACGGGGACACTCGAGAACGAAAGAAGAAACAGGGACTAAATAAAGAGGATGAAACTGCCCCACAACCCTCAGGGCAAGAGTTTTAAGTTGTGCCCTGGGGGCATATAAGAACGATGTTCACCCAATGTATTATTTATTAATTCTTTCCCTCGGAGCAGGGCACTTAGCATCGAAGAAGTTGTTGTAGAAACTTCGAAAACGGCTTATTTAATTGCAAATTGAAGTGGCTTGTGACATTTTAAATAGTAGAGAGTTATTTGAAGTCGACTAAAACCCCGTTCACGCCCACCATTTCCCGAAACACATCCAAATAAAATTTTGAGATATCCATTTTGTTCAGTGTAGTTTATTTCCAGATAGAAATTTTTTTCTTGAGGACAGTCCCCCACAGCCCTTAGGACAAGGATTGTAGGTTATGCCCTGGGGCATATATGTTATTATATAAGAGGTGTTGTCGTAGAAATTTAAAAAAAGGCTGATTCGATTGGAAATTCAAAGGGCTAGTGCCCCTTTTAATAGTCGAAAGTGATTAGAGGGCAACTAACCCACCTCTCGCGCCCACCTTTTCCCCAAACACATCTAATCAAAACTTTTAGGTAACCATTTTATTTAACGTAGTTTTAAGTTCTGGAAATTAGGTCTTTGAGGATGAAAACCCCGCCACAGCCCTCAGGGCAAGGGTTGTAAATTATGCCCTGGGGGCGTATCAGGTTTCTATTGAAAGCGTAGAAACTTCAAAAAGGCTCATTGAATTGGAAATTAAAAGGGCTAGTGACTTTTTTAATAGTTGAAAGGGATTGGAGAGCGACTAACGCCCCTCTCACGCCCACCATTTTCCCAAACACATCGAATAAAGATTTTGAGATAGCCATTTTGTTCCACGCAGTTCAAAGTTCAGGAAATTACTCCTTTGAGCAGGACACTCCCCCACAGTCTTCAGGGCAATGGTTTTAAGTTATACCCTGGGGGCATAAAAGGTTTTTATTTAAATCTTTGTCGTAGAAACTTGAAAAAACGCTCATTGGATTTGAAATTCTAGTGCTAGTACCCTTTTTAATGGACAAAAGTGATTAGTGATATTTTTTTTTGTTGTTTAGAGCAGGGCACTTCGTATCGAAGGAGTTGTCGTGGGAGCTTCGAAAAGGGCTCATTCGATTGAAAATAGAAAAGGGCTGATGTCCTTTTTAACAGTCGAAAGTGATTGGAGGGCAACTAATCCCCCTTTCACTCCCACCGTTTCACGCCCACTCTCCCATTTGCCCATTATTTTCAAAAACTAAATGTTGCCTTAAGATTAAATCAAAATGCACAGTGATAATGCTAATTCCCAATAAGGCATCTCAGCAGTATCCCAAGAGCGATTGAGGGTATTATGTTGAAACTTTCGGGCCTGCTTCTGCTCTTAAAATTTAACCAAATCAAAATAGCGTAAGTGTATCCAAGCTATCAAAGAAAGTAAAAAGATATTTTTGCAAATGGTATCAAATTTTCCATTTCAGGTCAACTAGAGAAGGTGTGAAACTAAATTAAACAGTACTATTTGTGTCCAGATTTTTAAAAGGGTGTATGTTGTTAAAAATTACTGAAAATTTTTCTCCAGCACACAAATAGCAGGCCAAACTATAAAGTCTTAAAAAACGAAAAGATTTAAAGTATTATTTTCTTATTCCCTAAAAAGACTATGTCAATATAAAACGAACATAAATCAAGTAAAAAGACTTTTTCCACAAAATAAGTTTTTCAAAGAAAAGTAAAGAACTCCATTAAACAAAAAAATGAGCAAAAATAAAATAAAATAATCTACCAAGCCTGAAACTACCACAAATCAGCATCGATAAATAAATGAAACCCAAAACAAACAGAAATTACAATAAATAACCGAGTCAAACTCAAAAAAAGCAGAAATTAACATAGGTTGGGCGCAAAACCCCTATGCCTTCTCATGGCCGGAACAAAATTTGCACTTTACTAAAAAATACAAATGAATGTGCATTGCCAATATAAATATACTGATATTTAGTAATCAAATGTTAATATTATTTGATTTATTAAAGTTATAAAAGTAAAAACATTTATATTTTTTTCAGTAAAGTGCAGTTGATTTGGTGGTGGCTGCAGCACTCTCTAAGCTTACCGTCCATAGTTGGCTAGAGGAGGTTAATGGAACTTTCCAATGGCAGTTGTTTTGAAGGTTATTGGTAAACTCTCTCATCTCACCGTATGTGATATAACGGTGGAGGTTACTCGAACTCTCCAACGGTGTTCCTCTAACCACTCTAATCATAGTTGGTTCCGAAGCTGGACTGTCCACAAGTTGTGTCTTTTGCCTCCGCTTCTCTTCCAAGTTCCAAATATAGGAATTCCGGTTCCATGACCCCCAAAGTAGACCCTCATTGGCTGGCAGGTCTTGATCACGGTCAACCTTTACCTGGAAGAGAAAGGAAGGCAGAAATATGCAAATACAGTATTAAAGTCCTATAACACTGCATACCAAAAATGTAACCTTAAAGTAATAAAACACTAAACAAGAGAAATACACTAATATCTAACTTGTCTAGGCATAGCAACCATCTTTACATTAGCAACAATCTGTACAACTTTTTTGTATTTTAATTATATACATCAAAATATACTCAAGTGAAACATGGAAGCTGAAGGTAGATGACCAGTGTTGATTCGCAGCGTCGAACTCCTTGTGTGCCCTGAAATCCAATCAACAATCCTCACCGAGATCCAACTCCAGCAACTTCAGTGGCTCTGTCACGTAAAACAGACGAGTCAGTTCCATCTCCAGAAAGTCATTTATGAAAGCCAAATTCATGGTTCTCGTCTTCGTGGTTGTCCCGCAAAGAGGCGAAAGGAAAACTTTGCACCTCATCGCCTTTCTGACCTTCCTTGTCTAACAGAAGACCGTGAGGAATATAGAAGGCATATCTACACCCTTATGAAGAAAGAGGCCCCAAGAAAACTTCAAGGACGGAGGGAGACTTAATTCAAGTCAGTAAGAGGGGAGCTTTCACCGCCTCAGCACTCAGATTGAACACTTCACCTGTATTATTATATACATATATATGGAGGTCTGAATTGTCAAACATTAATTATTTCCATTGGTCATCATTTCCATGGTTTTGAAGGCAAGTTTTTTTTTAACATACCTTTTTTAGTGTGGAAATTTTCCTTACGGTGTGCATAAGCTCCGCCCTCTTTTAACCTTTTCTTCTGATAAACATGTGAATGTAATGTTTTATATAAAGCTGAAACAGATGGTCTGCAAAAACAGGGACGCCATATATCCGCACCACAATTATTAGAAGCGTAGTCTAAAATATAGCCATAAATCAACCAGGATTTAGAGAGCAAAATGTACTCCCTTCTTCCAAGCCTCCTTCTATATTTACTTGAAGATTAACAAAGAGTTAAGACATTTGGGTTGAGGCAAGTTCAAGAACAGTCCCTCCACCTACACAAAGATCCAAAAGCCGTTCACCATAACGGATTATTTTCAACTATCTACTGTAAATAATTTTACAAAGCCTCAAATGAATCAACTTAGTTAAATGAAGCTCCAAAGCAAATATGAATTTGAATATTTTATTTAGTATGAACTACTTGCATGTTTATGGAAAAATACCCTACGACGTGGCAATGCTGCATCTGAAGCTGGAAATACCAATGCATTGTTTTTTGGCCGTTTTAGTCGATGGGCTATCTCAGAAATATTTTCGATGTATGTGTGGTACCCTCTGGACCGCAATTGCTGCTTTTCGTTACGAAATGGCAGAAAATGCCACTTTAATGAGGCACAATGCTCTTTGATACTCAAAAAGAGCCCTAGAACTTTTAATTTCTGGTCGAATAGCCCTTTTTCTAATCCATTAAGATCATTGGTTTGATACGATAGGCGATGGAAAAAAAAATAATAAAGCGAAACCCTGGTCTTTCTTCTCGAAAAAAATACAAAATTTTGCCTTTTTGTACATAGGATATTGAAAGCAGTGCACATGATTATTTTATATACTAAATATCATATTGCATTATTGTTTAAGATTATTCACTGTTTTGGGAATTTTTTTTTATCATTTTTCACAAATACGTCAAAGACTTCCGAGCTTGTAGCTTTCTTTGGGTAACTTTAATACTTAATTTGTCGGATGGGGTATATTACATCCCATATAGAATGGGGCTTTATACCCCACGTTTATTATGTAATTCAGGAAGACAATCTCCCGTGTATTCTGAGTAATATCTGATTTGGGATAGTTAATGGATGGAGTCGTTGTATATCTTGTAGGTAAGAGGCTAAAAATGGAAGGGCTACAGCGGAAGAAAGATTGAAAAGATTTCTTTACTTTTTATACTTAAAAGATGAAGGCTGCCAAAATTTTTATATTTTTCAATTATACCAGTAATAGTGCTTAGGACCAAACACAAAAAATTGTCTTTTAAGGGATGAGCTTGCAAGAAACGATAAAAAAAAAAAAAAAAAAAAAAAATCACCTTTCGTCGTTTTGGAGAGGTCAAGGAGTGAAGTCTTAAAAATATTGGGCAGAAGAAGTTTGGG
This sequence comes from Artemia sp. Qi Xiang Cuo, assembly GCF_049724085.1. Classification (NCBI taxonomy): domain Eukaryota; kingdom Metazoa; phylum Arthropoda; class Branchiopoda; order Anostraca; family Artemiidae; genus Artemia; species Artemia sp. Qi Xiang Cuo. The sequence goes on from NC_142808.1 coordinate 40,043,446, forward strand.
CCAATGTCTTTGCCTCAAATAGCTTTATTCTTATTCTAAACCTTAGTATTACCAATTTTCGATTTTTTTTTTGTATTTCCTTCCTGTTGCTAAGTTTAACTTTCATATAAAGACTTATCTCGGTTTTGACTATTTTCTAAAATGTAAATTATTCTTTGATATATTCATCGAATCAAAACTTCCAGGATTTTAAAGTTTATGTCATGGAAAGAGGCCAGTAGCTTTTCTGAAAGAGGAAGATATAGAAAAACTAACGTTTTTTGTCAACCTCGTAACTATGCTTTTCCCAATTTTATATGCTTTGTCTTAGATCTTCAAGATTTTTCCAGCAAGGAAATGACTTCCAGAAATGTAAGTGCTGCCGTTACAGGAAAGGTGTTGAACCTGGAAAAGAAAAGATCGAACTAAGCAGACTTCTTTTAACTTTAATAGCTATAATCCATACAAAAGGTATTATAACTATTTCAAGTTTTCGCAAAGCTATTCATACGAAAATTTGGTTCAAAAAGTAAGAAATTAAATCAATTTTCCCAAATTTCTTTGGTTTCTATTTCCCAGAATAGAAACATTTCTATTATCCTAGTTTCTCCGCACCTGAAAATGGTAGTAGGCCTATGCCAATTTTCAGGAAGAAAAAAATATGGTGTCTTTTCCCCAAAAAATTTAAAGACGGATATGTAGGAATATAAATTTTGTGTTCCTAAAACAAATACTTTTCTTAATGTGACTCTTGGTCTTTAATTACGAAAAATAATTTTTTTTAATTACCCCTTAAATCGGATTATATGCCCAGTGCAATAAACTAAATTAAAATTTTTATTTGGTAGATAATCTCCAAATCCTTCCTCAATTAAATTTAAGGAGTGTATATGGGGGGGGGGAAGGGTTTGCAGGCCCCATTGCATTTAGGATAGGCCTAGATTTCTATTAAAACGAACATAAATTAAATAAGAAAACTTTGTGTTTCAAATGAAAGTTACGAGCGACATTAAAACCTAAAGGTCATAAATATAATGCCTACGCTGGAGGCTGCCCTCTCCTCAACACCAGCTTTTTATCCTCAAGTTTGACTTTTATCTTAATTCTTTAAAAATGAATGCTTAAGGGTGAAACTTAAGGCTTAAGAGTGTGAAGTCGAGGAGGGACAGCATCTTTCAAATACAGTACAATATTAACTTTAAAGTTTTTTTTTTGCTTTTTACTTCCACTTGAAACACTTTTCTAAGATATATATTTTAGCTCCCCTTTTCTATTTCATATGATTAGGAGTTGAAAAGATATAAGACTTTCCAGAACGTGATATACTCAAGAAAATAATTAAATAATTATATCAGTCTTTTTTCTTGCCTAGTAAGCTTAAGGTACAACGTGCCTGTCAACTTGGCCAATTTTGCAGGTGAAATATATATTTTGTGTCTGTTTGAGTTCCCTTGGAAAGAGCTCAATTACTCATCTTGACAATTAAAAAAGAACATAAATGTAGCACATAGTATCGCAAAACTTAGTGGATAAACTTTGGATAAGCGGATAAGCTTTGAGAAAAATGTTATTATTAACTGATAAGTTTGTAAGCGTCACGTGCACGATTAGGAATGAATGTGCCACTAAGTGGCATGCTTGTCTCTAAAACTGTAAGGTTCAATATATACATTTTTGATTACATTAAATCGACTTGCTATCTCAGAATTTTCACTTGATTGCCTTTTGACACCCTCTAAGCCAAAATTGCCGTTATGCCCCACAAAATAGCAAAATCTCAACTTTGCTGCCAAACAATCTTTTTTCCTCCTTAGAATATCGGGTTGAAATTTCAATTGTCTTTCAAATAATCTTGTATCCTATATTTAAGCATTATTAGCTTGGTATAATATACCCTTTGAAAAAATAAAACAAACAAAACCGCATCAGGTATCATCATTGTCAGAAAAAACGTCAAAATTTCACATTTTTGCGGATTGAAGATTGAAGCATGTACAATAAAATTACCTGAAATGTCAAATTCAATGGGGTAATTTTTCTCAAAATTGCTTGCCCTTAAGTGGCTACCATGTGATTACCATAGCAATTTAAATCTTTTATTGTATGTATATGTTTCCGTGAAATACCGAAATCTGGCGAATGTCAACATTCACCCGTGAAAGTCTGAAATAAGGATTTTTAATAAATATTTCGAACACACATCAAGCGACTATGTGTTTGTTGACCAGTCAGATTAGACAGTCTTATGCAAGGTTTAATAGTGACAGCTTAGGTTAGGTCATAAATCTCAGAAATGGGTTAAAAATTAGGCTATAATCTCAGAAATATAATCTCAGAAATGCTCAACATTGACCATTAGTGCATGGTGAATGTCAGCAACCACAAAATCACTTTGTGTATGTCCGAAATATTTGTTAAATATCCTTATTTTAGACTTTCACCGGTGAATATCAACACTCACCAGATTTCGATCTTTTACCGTAACATACTTTTGTTAAGACTCATTCTGTTGGATTTTAGTTACTACTAGCAAGAGTTGCTCCTTACTTAAAGTTTCCCTCTTTTCCACAGATTAATCAAATCACCTTTTTGTACAAAATAAGTTTTCCAAAAAAAAGTAAAGAACTCCATTAAACCAAAAATGAACAAAAATACAATCAAATAATCTACCAAGCATACAGATACCACAAATCGGTATCCATAAATAAATGAAACCCAAAACAAACAGAAATTAAATTAAGTCAAACTCAAAACGAGCAGAGACTAATTTGAGTTGGTTTCTAAATCTTATGGTTTCCAAAAACTAGAATATAATTTGTACTTTACTGAAAAAAATTCAAATGAAATTTACTCAAAAGAATTTGGATTGTCAGTTTAAAATCAACAGTTTAATATGCTGATTTTTATTCCTTAAAATCTTAATTAATTTTGAATTCTTAAAGTTATAAAAGTGAAATCATCTAAAAGATTTTTTTTAGTCAAGTACAAATTATATTCTGGCTTTTAGGAAGCATAGGGTTTAGAACCCTACTCAGATTAATTTCTGCTTGCTTTTGAGTTTGGCTTATGTTAATTTCTGTTTGTTTTGGGTTTTGTTTATTTATTGATACTGATTTGTGGCAGTTGTATGCTTTGTAGGTTATTTGATTCTATTTTTGTTAATTTTTTGTTTAATGGAGTTTTTTACTTGTTTTTGAAAAACTTATTTTGTGCAAATTTTTTTTTTATCAATTTCTGTTCGTTTTATATTGGCATAGTATTTTTCAGGGAGAAAAACTGAGCCTCTTCTAAAGTTAAACAACCATCCCTGGGATGTCCGGAGATGTCTTCCTCACAGATATAATTTCCGAAGCTTTCAACTACGATGAATAAAATTGTTATTTCCAAATTTTTATTGGAGGCGTTAGGGAAAATGATGAGCGTGGAGGAGGGGGGGGGCTGTTTGCTCTCAAATCACTTTGACTCTTAAAAAGGGCACTTTAACTTCCAAGTCATAATTAAATAAGCCCCATCTGATGTTTGTATGACTGCCCGTTCAATAAAAACCTTACATAGACTCATAAAATAGCTTACAACCCTATCCCCAGGGTGCTGGGGGGTTGTGTCATTCCTAGAAACATTATTATATGTTCTTTGGACTATTTTACAAAAAATCTCTATCTCATAATTTTAATTAGATGCGTTTGGTGAAAAAAGGGTTTTGTAGAAAACAGGGGGGGGGGGCTAAATGCTGTCCATCCCCTTTGACGCTTAGAAAGGAACTAAAACTTCCACATTTCAACCAAATGAGCATCATCTAAAGTTAAGAAACCATCCCTTCAATAAGAGCCTTAAATACCCCCTGGGCACAACTTACAGCCCTTGCCCCTAATCTCTGGGGTTTGTTTCAACCCCAAAAGCCTTGTTGTATGATATTTAGACTATTTTGAATAGAATGGTTAATCTCAAAATTTCTATTAGACGCATTTCTGGACAATACGACGTGTTTGTAGGGGGGAGAGGGTAGCTGCCCTCTGATCACTTTGACTCTTAAAAAGAGCACTAGAGCGTCTGAATACCAGTCCAATTAGCTCCCTCTGAAGGTTATCTGACCCCAGTTTCTATCAAATTCCTATATGTCCCCAGGGCATAACTTACAACCCTTGCCATGAGGGCAGAAATGTTCGGGCAAAGATGGGCGTGGGAGGGGGGATTATCCCTCCGATTACTTATGAATATTAAAAAGGCAATAGCCCTCTCAATTTCCTACGATAACGAAGTTTTTACGATAATACTTTCTACAAAAACATTATAGGCCCCCAGGTCATAATTTACAACCTTAGTCCTGAGGGCTGTGAGGGGGTCGTCATACTCAAAAACATAATTTTCAGACCCTTCAACTACGTTCAACAAAATGTCTATATCAAAATGTTAATCGGAAGTGTTTGGGAAAATGATGGGTGTGGGAATATATATATATATATATATATATATATATATATATATATATATATATATATATATATATATATATATATATATATATATATATATATATATAAATATATATATATATATATATTTAACTTGAGTAAATATAATTTATAAAAATCAAGGAGTTGATTAGTGGCTACAGTAGACAACTGGTAAGTTTGCTACTAGTTTCTGACTTGCTTGTACAATTTACAAGTAATATTTGACTAATTTTAACGAGAAAAAGAAACTGCTAAAACCCCTAAGAAAAATGTACCAAGATCGTTACCTCTTGGGTGGTATGGAAAAGAGTTTTTTTTTAAACTCTTGAGATAACCATAAATATATGGCTATCTCAAAATTTTGACTCAATGTGTTTGGGGAAATAGTGGGCGTGAGAGGGGCTCTAGTTGCCCTCCAAGCATCTTAGACTAGTAAAAGGGCACTATCTCTTTCGATTTCCAATCAAATGAGCCCTTTTTGAAGTTTTTACGACAACACTTTCTATAGAAACCTTATATGATCCCTGGGCATAACTTACAACCCTTGCGCTGAGGGCTATGAAGGGTGTGTCATCCTCGAAAACCTAATTTCAGGACTTTTCAACTACATTGAACAAAATGGCTATATTAAAATTTTGATTGGATGTGTTCGGGGAAATGGTGGGCATGAGAGGGGGGTTATTTGCTCCCCAAGCAGTTTTGACTAGCCCATTAAAAAGGGCAGTAGCCCTTCCAATTTCCATTTGAGTGAGCCCTTTTTGAAGTTTTTACTGAAGTTTTCTGTAAAAAAAACCTTATTTCCTCCCGGGCATAACTTACAACCATTGTCTTGAAGGCTATGGGGGGAGGAGGATTATCTTCCTCAAAGTCCTAATTTTTAAAACTTTCAACAACGTTGAACGAAACGGCTATCAACATTTTGATTGGATGTGTTTGGCCTCCAATCACTTTCGACTATTAAAAGAGCACTAACTCTTTCAATTTCCAATCGAATGAGCCCTTTTTTTTGTTTCTACGAAAACACTTTCTATATGAAAATCTTATATGCTACCAGGGCATAACTTACAACCCTTGCCCTGAGGGGTTTGGGGGGGGTGTTTCATCCTCAAGGACATAATTTCCAGAACTTTCAACTACGTTGAAGAAAATTCCTATCTGAAAATTTTAATTGGATGTGTTTTGGGAAATAGTGGGCGTGAGAGGGGATTATTTGCTCTCCAATCACTTTCGACTATTAAAAAGGGCACTAGCCCTTTCCATTTCTAATAAAATGAGTTTTTTTTAAGTTTATATGACAAAGCTTTCCACAAGAACCTATATGCCCCAAGGACATAACTTATAACACTTGCTCTAAGGGCTCTGAGGGGATTGTCATCCTCAAAGACCAAATTGACAGAACTTTTAACTACGTTGAACAAAAAGGACTTCTTAAAATTTTGATTGCATGTGTTTGGGGAAATGGTGGGCGAGAGAGGGAGTTTAGTTGCCCTCCAATTACTTTTAACTATTAAAAAGGACACTAGCCCTTTCAATTTCCAACCGAGTGAGCCCTTTTTGAAGTTTTTACGACAACGCTTTCTATAAAAACCTTATATGCCCCCAGGGTATAACTTACAACCCTTGCTTTGGGGGTTGTAGGGGGAGTTTCATCTTCAAAGACACAATTTCAAGACCTTTCAACTACGTTGAACAAAATGTCTGTCTCAAAATTTTGATTGGATTTGTTTGTGGAAATGGTGGGCATGAGAGGGGGGTTAGTTGCCCTCCAATCACTTTCGACTATTAAAAAGGCCACTAGCCCTTTCAATTTCCAATCGAATGAGCCCTTTTTGAAGTTTCTACAGAAAACAATTTCTATAAAAAACCTTATATACCCCCAGGGCCTAATTTACAGTCCTTGCCCTGAGGGGTTTGTCATCCTCAAAGACATAATTTCGAGAATTTTCAACTACATTGAAGAAAATGCCTATCTCAAAATTGTGATTGGATATGTTTGGGGAAATGGTGGGCGTGAGATGGGGGTTAGATGCTCTCTATTCACTTTCGAGTATTAAAAAGAGCACTAGCCCTTTCAATTTCCAATCAAATAAGCTTTTTTTAAGTTTCTACGACAACATTTTCTATAAAAACTTTATATGCCCCCAGGGCATAATTTACAACCCTTGCCCTGAGGGCTCTGAGGGGGTTATCATCCTAAAAGACCTAATTTCCAGAACTTTTAACTACGTTGAACAAAATGGTTATCTCAAATTTTGATTGCATGTGTTAGGGGATATGTTGGGCGTGAGAGCGGGGTTAGTTGCCCTCCAATTACTTTCCAACTATTAAAATGGGCACTAGCCGTTTCAACTTCCAATCGAGTGAGCGCTTTTTGAAGTTTTTACGACAACGCTTTCTATAAAATCCTTATATGCCCCCAGGGCATAACTTACAACCCTTGCCCTGAGGGCTCTGATTGGGTTTTCATCCTCAAAGACCGAATTTCCAGAAATTTTAACTACGTTGAACAAAATGGTTATCTCAAAATGTTGATTGCATGTGTTAGGGGAAATGTTGGGCGTGAGAGGGGTGCTAGTCGCCCTCCACTTACTTTCAACTATTGAAAAGGGCAATAGCTGTTTCAATATCTAATCCAGTGAGTGCTTTTTGAAATTTTTACTAAAACGCCTTCAATATGAACCTTATGTGCCCCAAGGCGTAGCTTACAACCTTTGCCCTGAGAGCTTTTGGGGGAGTGTCATCTTCAAAGACATAATTTCTGGACCTTTCAACTTCGTTGAACAAAATTTACATAGCAAAATTTTTATTGGACAGTCTTTTACGTCTCAAAAGAAAAAGCCGTTAGCTAAGACAAACACAAAATTTAGCGAGGCAATTACTCATCGGTAAATTCAGGGGATCAGAAGACATGATTGCCAAATATATTTCAGCTTGAATCGATATTTCATTTCCTCTTATAAGTTGTACAGGTAATATCTTGGTGGGATTGCCAAGATTGATAAGAATGTCAAAGGATCCGCCCCAAAAAAGGTCTTTCACAGCGTCTTTTTCGTGTCTATTTTTCCAGTTTTTGAATTGGTTCATTTTTATGATCGAAAAACCATTTCCCCAAACATTTCCCAAACCCATCATTTCCCCAAACACATTAAATTAAAAATTTAAGATAACCATTTTGATCAACATATTTTAAAGGTCCAGTAATTATGTCTTTGAGGATGACAACCCCAACACAGCCTTCGGTGCAAGGGCTATAAGTTATACTAGCTTCCGATTATTAATATATAAGAGTTTTTGCAAGGGGTGGTCATATAAACTTCGGAGGGGGCTCATTCAATTGGAAATTAGAAGTTCTAGTTCCCTTTTTAAGAGTCAAAAGTGATCAGAGGGTAATTACTCTTCAACACGTCCTCTTTTCCCCAAATACATCCAACAGAAAGTTTGAGACATTTTTTTTTCAAGATAGTCCAAAATAACATAACAAGGTTTTTAGGGCTGAAACAAACCGCCAGAGCCTGGGGGGCAAGGGTTTTAAGTTATGTCCCGGGGACATATTAGGTTTTTATGGAAGGGGTGGTCAAAAGTGATGGAGGACAACTAGCCACCCCTGAAGCCTTCTTTTCTCCAAACACACTTGATTGAAATTGTGAAATAACCATTTTGTTAAAAACAGTCCAAAGAGCATATGAAAATGCTTTCAGGGTTGAAAAACCACAAGAGCCCAGGGGCAAGGGTTTTTATTTTCGCCCCAGGGCATATAAGGCTTTATGTAAGGGGTGGTCGTATAAACATTAGAGGAGGCTCATTTCTATTGCAAATTGTAAGTTCTACTTACCTTTCAAGAGTCAAAGAGTCAAAAGCGACGGAGGGCAACTAGCAAGGGTTGTGAGTTATGCGAAAGGGGTATATAAAGTTTTTAATGGAATGGGTGGTCGTATAAACTTCAAATGGGGCTCATTTGATTGGGAAAATTGGAAGCTCTAGTACCATTTTAAAGAGTCAAAAGTGATTGGAAGGCAAACAGCCTCCCCGCGCTCATCATTTCCCAAAACATCCAGTCAAAATTTTGAGACAGTTATTTTCATCAAAATTGTTGAAAGGTGCAGTAATTGTGCCTTTGAGGATGTCAAATCCCCTACAGCCATCAGGGCAAGGGCTGTTTATTGTTTATATATGATATATGGTATCGAGAAAGGTGGACATGTTTGACATTTACTTTCCAAAAAGAGAAAGAGAATTCAGGTAAGTCTTTCAGAGAATGTGGAGGGGATGTTTTGAACTAAATCAACACACGCTTTGTGCAAACGGGTTGTCAAAAACTCAAGAATCAACAAGTATATTAATTTGGAAATTTCCGAAAATGATAATTGAGATGATCAATTGACCAAGTACTATTACTGCTACCACAACAACTACTACTACCAACACTACCACTAAAACTACTACTTCTATAGTGATTCCCAAAGCCAAAACACAATTTGCACTTTACTGAAAAAATATAAATGGTTTTACTTTTATAACTTTAATAAATCAAATAATATTAGCATTTTGATTACTGAATATCGGTATATGTATATTAACTTGACATTAGTAGAACCGCCATATAAGGTTCAAGCACATGCTCTCCCTTTTTCCCACAGTTTATATAATTATCCAGTAAGTTTACCGCAGACGATTTCTGGCTCTTCATTCTCGGTGCAAACAAAAACTCCTCCCACTTATTTGGGCACTTATTGTCCACTTATTGGTTGAACTGGCCAAGTGGTTTTGTCAGTACTTGTTCCGTAGGTGATTATTCTTTGTCTACCCGTGAAAAGTTCTAATGCCGCTTATGTTTATAGGTTTTCTGGAGCACTCGCACCTCGGTCCGGGTTTTTATAATGGGTGAGATAGGGAAAGATCATACTGCTAATTATATAAACTGTGCTTTTTCCATAGGATTTCAAACGCATGCCATCTGACGTCACACCCTCGCACCTGTGCAATGCAGTCAGCTGTTCCTAGCCCCTCGCACCTGTTTCTAGTTGGCGTCTTTCCCGCCCTTGGCAAGAGTCGAGACATAATAGGGAAAATAGTATTGGATTTTAAACGGAGCCCTCTAACGTCACACCCTTGCACCTGTCCCAAGCTGGCAAGACTTTCATTTTTGGCAAGAATTCAACGTCCTTGGAAAGAGTTCAAAGGTTCAGATAGGTTTTTCTGGCACACCCCTTTGTTTTTCTGTGACAGCCCTCTGATGTCACAAAAACCCTTTCAAAATTCCCATGACAAACTCCTTTGAATTGAATTGAATTTTATTAATAATCTGTCTTACAATCAAAAGAAAAAGACAGAGCAGAAACAAGAAAAGAAAGAAAAAGCAAAACTGGCAAGAAAAACAAATACAAACAGATAATAAAATAACTATTTGAGAAGGTGGGTCCAGTCGTGATCCAGAAGCTCTAGCTTTTTCACGTAATTCTGAATTACCTCCTCCACGGCACTCAGAGGCTCAACAATTCCATATTTCGCAACAATATGGTGGTTTCTAACAAAAGGTGGCACTCAAAGAAGATATCAGGCATACTTGAAAAATACCGACCTCATGTCTTTCTTGTTTCGTGCACTCAGGAGCTTCCAAAAAGGAGACAGGTACAAGACATGAGGCAAAGCTGCTGCATTATAAAGACGAGCCAAATATTTACGGCTTGAATTGCGACGGCTAGTGACAAAACCCGCATGGGCAATGCGCACTTTTTTTTAGAAAGGTGTTCAATAAGCAAAGACTGGGTTTCTCGAAGATTACGACCAATCGGTAGGCCAAGGTACGTAATGTGACTAGACGGTGTTACGGTAATTCCACAAAGCCTGACTGTATCATTATCTTCTGGGCAATTAAAAAACTAAACAGCAGACCTTTCTCTAAATTAAACTGCAAACCAATATCAGCATAACTTTTTTCAAGACGCGAGAAATTACTTTCTAATTAAGAAAGCAACCGAGACAGATTTAAAAGATCATCTGCAAAACAAAGAAGTGAAAAGACAATATGCTTGTAAATATAACTCGGAGAGATAACCTGTTGTGCATCATTAACACTATTATTATACAAAGTAGGAGACGTTATAGCCCCTTGCTTAATTCCCTTAAGTACGGATATCTCCGCGCTAAGCTCACCATCTTGCAAACGAAAACGAAGCTTGATGTTTCTATACATATCACGTAGTGATCTTAAAATAGAAGAACGCACGCCTCGCTTACACAGCTGAACCAAAATCCGGGCATGAATCCCAGAGTCGAAAGCTCTCCTGATATCACACTGACGTAAGATCAAAGTTTCTCGCGAGAGATGAGCATCAAGTAATATGTTAGCAAGATGATAAAGTACATGGGTGCACCCGAGGCCTTTTCAAAACCAACTGGTGTGGAGGCATCTCACACTTATCATAAATCTCATCAAACAAAACAATCTCGAATAGTTTACAAAATATTGAAGATATCGTTACTGGCCGATACGAAGAAGGCTGTTTGGCTGGCTTCCCCTTCTTTAATATCAGGGTAACCATACCCACACTAAAGCAACTCGGGACTATCCCTTGTGTCAAAATCATCTGAAACAGAAGGACAATGTGATGGTAAAGAGCATGACCTCATAAAGAAACATGTAGAGCACAAATACTATCGTAGCCTTTTGAGTATACCTTTTTCAGCTTTTTATCGGCCTGGCAAATTAAGACCGGTGACACTGAGAAATTGTCGATGGTATCGGTAAGCACAGAAACCAGCTCATTCTTGTAATTAGACTGCAGAACTGGATCAGGCGCTTTGAACGTGGACTCAAAGTAAGCACTCCACTGATTAACAGAAACATTAGACGTAGGCTTAGCTTCTTCAGGCTTAGACCGAAGCGACCAGATAAGGCTCGCATTCTTACTGAGCTTTTGCCCAAAATTTTCTTTGAGGGTTGCACGGTGGGCATCTAACGCTTTATTGAATTTTCGTTTAGTATGGATTCGAATCTCGTTCACTATTCCACTTCGTGGCTTCCCGCTATCGTGCCAAACTTTCAGCCATAGCTTCGCCGACGCACAAGCCGCCGCTAGCTCCGGATTTCTAGACCAGCCTTTCACCTGCCATCTATTACGGATACGCTTCACAGGAAATGCTACACTCTCCGCGCTACTCAGAGCATACGATATTTCTGCACAGTACATGTTTATCTGCAGACGTATTTCACTTTCACTGCAATACGAGTTTGCATTTCTCTGCAGCAGATGGAAGGGAAATTTTATTTTACTCAGGATATCGCCAGAAGTAGCCGCATAGAGATCATTCGACACTTGTTTTCAGTCAATGTATACTCTCCATTGGGATTTTCTATGTGATGCCCACTGACATCATATTACACACCCCCGTTTCAAGCGCATGTTACACCACACGACACATCCTTGCCTTTAAAGGGTCAGATAAGTGGAGCTACTAACCCCTCAAGCTGTCATACCTACGCAAAGCGGTTACTGGTTCTATTAAAGGGAACACAGTTGCCGAGACTCCGTGACACACCCTCCTGGGCTCCAATGACGCCATACGACTTACCCCGTTTCAATCAGACAGATATGTACTTTGCGTCAGGAACCCATGGGGGGATCCCCGCTTGTAACGTAGCTAGAGCACACTCCTTACGTAATTATTGTGCAACACTGCTACGTAATACTTTTTTTCGCTCGAAACCCCCAATAGTTTTTTTTCATTAACTTAATGGTGGCACACACTTTATTTAAGGTCAGCGCATCTTACGCATGTACGGTGCATCCATCACTGTCAGATAATACCATTTTGATATTTTTCGCCCAAAAGCCTCAAAACATTTTCTTTTTTTTTGCGTTTCATTTTTTGCTCCAAACCCCTTTCATATTTTTTTCTTTTTTTTCTTTTTCTATAGTTCTTGACCCCGCCAGGACTTGAAAGGTTATTCCCTTCCAATGGTACAACTTCTTCGAAAAATTTCCGGAAATTACAAATAATAATGGGATAATGCAGCAAGGGTTTACATTAAGTACGCACAATGTATAAGCTGGCTGTAATCTTATTATAATTAGTTATAGTCAAATATATTATTTTTTTTATTAGTTACAAATGGTAAAAAAAAATTAAAGACAATAATTAAGCGCTATAAAGATTTAAGTGAAACTTAGAACAAGCTTAGAAAGGCAAAAACAAGTGCTACGTAAAAGAAATGAAAAGCAATATAAAAATAAATGATAACCTAAAAACTTACCAGGAGGTAAAAGCCAACGACAAAATCCATTAAAAATAAGCCAAAAATTAACCTCGTCGTTACAAGCAAACCAAAGTAGTTCAAGGTAATAATTTTAAGACTAGCGATGTATTGGATCTGAGAAAACGAATTGGCATAGAAGATCCCTAGTTTAAATAACCGGTTGTCAACTGTTCCAACCCAAGCACCCAAATTCGAATCCTTCGAACCCTAGTACTAACTAAACGTATCCACTTTTTCGTTGAAAATATAATATAACACATTAAAGAACAAAAAAACTTCGCAGTAATGAACGGAAAATTCATTCATATTATTTTCCCAGATTAAAGCTTATCAATAAACCACTTATAGTGAGCACCGCCATTCAAAGTTATTTAGCCTTGCCAAGGGACTTATTGTCTCTCCTTCTTTGGCAAATAAAATACGATTGTACTTAAAACTAAAATAAAATCTGCAACCAGTATGTCACAAAAATTACATTTTTATGAAGAAATGAGGGCTATAAAATGTGGCGCAAAACTTAACTAAAATTGCTCTAAAAATACACTGAAGAATACAGTACTTCTACTACACAAACACTTTTGGACGGAGAAATTTAAATAATTTCAAGAAAATACAAGTTGCGACAATAGTCAAACCCACCTCCCCCTTAAAAATAAGGAGATAATTAATTTGACCATAGAATAGCAATCAGCATAAAAACTTGTAAAAGTTATTGAATAAAACAGGAAACATATAAATATAGGCTTAGAAAAGACCTATTGTACTGAAAAAGCGGGAAAAGACTTAAAAAAAACCCTATAGGCTTCATAGAAGTAAATAATCAAAAAAAGAAAGAAAAAAGAAGGGTTCAAGTTGAAAATATAGCCAGACGAAATTGGAGGAAAAGAAATTGAATGGAGTCAGTTAAACTGTTATACTTGCGTATTGAACTGACAGAACGAGACTAGTACGAAATAATTGTACTAAATAAGCACAAAATAAGTAGCATTTATAGTACGGAGCCAACGTGACTGTGGTGTAACTCTGGCCGAGATTAATAGAAATATTGGAGATATGCTCCAAGTAGACAGGAAAAATTATGCTCTTTTATATGGGAGTCATTAAAAAAAATGACTAGCATGACATGAAAAATTAAAAGAAGGCACATTAATAGCCTAAAGGATCTAAGTTGAAGTTGAAACTTAAGACACGACCACTAAAAGTTGGGAAGTTAAATTGAAAATAGTCATTATCACTTGTATGTCTAAAAATAAATTACTGTGTGCCATGAAGGTAAGGTATATTTTATGCAGAAGGGCCACTTTGTTTGATAACAGAATAGCCCAAGAGAAAACGGTGGCCACAAATCGAAAAGTCTGGTTATACTGTAAATAATTAATTATTGTGTGTGCAGGTTCATAATAGCTCTTTTAGATGTAGCCGACGACAAGAGAACCTATAAACGTTTTAAGGAGCTACCAAAAAGCAGCCCTGGTAAGCAAACCTTAGAGTGCAAGCACAAGTCCATTGATATTGTAATAACAGGTAAAAAGACGAATACATAAATTTTGAGCTTATCAGATCTAAGCTGTAAATGGGGCCATGTCCCAAAAGGTACATTAAACCAGACAAAAAAAGAGTACAGGCGAAAACGTTATAAAGCTGTCTCAAGTACCTGTATTTCGAAAAGAATTAAAAAACTCAAAAGTTTGAATAAACAAATAGACATAGAGTAAGCTAAAAACAGTTAATGACAAAAGTTAGTTCGAAATAGAACCAAAGTCGTAAAACAAAGATAAGAAAAATAAGCAAAAAATAATTGTATATGTTCATATATGGAAAATGTATATAGAAGTAACAAATGTTATTGAGAAAATATATACAGTTATAAAGGTATTTTGAAAACCTTTAATAAATAAGGAATTGTTATGGTAAAAAAGTTGTATATATAGAAATATTAATAGCAAAGTCATGTTATATGAAATATTGCCAAGCCCTTATATATAAGCTAATCGCAGTTCTCAGTTACACCATATAAATCTAATTGTTAGAGGTGAATTTTTTGTAAATATTTTAATTGCAGTTAAGACTTATCAGATAAAAGTCTTATCAGACTTATTTAAAAGTTGTACAAAGAACAAATATTGCAGTGATTAAATAAATTGTTAGGGTACATAATTATTGTTTGTTCTTAACAGTTAAGGTATGTATCAACATAACTTCTGTTAATATATATATATATATATATATATATATATATATATATATATATATATATATATATATATATATATATATATATATATATATATATATATATATATATATATATATATATATATATATATATATATATATATATATATATATATATATATATATATATATATATATATATATATATATATATATATATATATATATATATATATATATATATATATATATATATATATATATATATATATATATATATATATATATATATATATATATATATATATATATATAAATATATATATATATATATATATATATATATATATATATATATATATATATATATATATATATATATATATATATATATATATATATATATATATATATATATATATATATATATATATATATATATAACCTAAACTATCCTTGTAAATATAGTGAATTAATATATTGAGTATTTTTGTTTTTTTTTTTTGCTTTTTGCATCATTCAAGAAGTATTCTACATTAATACTTTATAATCAATCAACAAAATACTAATTGGAATTATTTCCAATGCTAGTCTATACCGTGTTTTATTTGTTTTTAATACTTTAAGTTTTAACCAGTAGTTGAATATTCTATCTAAGTTTTATGACCCCACAGTGTTTGTGTAAGTTATTACACAATGCTTGTGTATATACTATGTTTATATTTTTAGAAATAACTTTAAGTTTGAACAAGTGAACTAATTTTATATATAAATTTTTGACTTCTAGTTAACGTATAAATATTTTTAGCGTGTAATAATTCGTTAATGATTAAAAATTGTAGATTAAGTTTGAAAAGGATGACGAAACAAATTGCAGACAAGAAACATAGTGTTTCTATTTAAGCGGCATATTATATTTAAAATAAAAAGAGAGAAAAGTAATTATTAGAAATTAGCCTCTCAATTAACAAAAAAAAGAAAAAAAGAAAGCAGTAATATATACAAAATTGAGTGTTTCTTTTTACTATATATGAAACAATTTATGCTTTGTATGTATTCTAATGTGAACATTTATTTTAGATACAGCCTTAGTTTTTTTTTGGAAATCAAATTTTTTGTATCATCCTTTCAGATCCATTTCTCAATCATTTTTTGACGCCTGTTTTGGAAGTGGCAAATTTCAAAGCCATTTCAATTGTATCCTGATACCAACAGAAACAAAACCGTAACTGGTAAATACATATTTTGGAAACTATATGCAATATTATAGAACATTGCTACCAGTTCATTTAAAAGTGATGTAAAATCAGAACTTAAATTAGGCCTAGAAAATGTGCTACGTAGCCTAATTGGCTGTATATTATTGAAAGAATGTGAATTTGCTTTGTGTTGGAACAATATGTGAAAATTAAGAAAATAAAATTTTCGCGCGCAACTAATCCAGGCATTTCTAACCCCGAAAAATATACAGTAAATCATATACACCCCTCGGATAAACTAAATTATTAATGGGAATTAAATTTAAACTCAAATAATTAATAGACGTTAACTTTAAATCTAATTTAAGACGAACCACTAATATAATGCTTAAGCTACTGGGGGTCAAGCTAAAACAGAAAATGTATATGAGAATGAGAGTGAAAAGAGAATTTTACAGTCTTAGAGACAGAGAAAAAGAGAAATAAGGATAAATTTCAAAATTGATATCCTTGGAAAAAAAATAAAAAAGGATATGGCATATATTTGACCGTAAACATGACCCTAAGGAAACCCATTGAAGGTATATGCACAGAATGACCCAAAGATGGCAGCATAACAACTATGTACAAAATTAGGTATTTTTAAAAGTAAAATTTTGAGAGTTGGGACAACTCTTCTTAAAATAGAGAGTATTGTGGTGACGCTTTCTAATTAAGTCAATTTGGAATTTAGTAAAAATATTAAGAAGCAAATACAAAAGTATAGAAATACCACATTTATGAAGATAAGGAACGTATCCTGGCCAGTGTATGCTTAACAGGAAATTGAAAAATTACCACATCCTAGCTATGAGTATCATTGGGTCCCGATAAGGATATTTAAGGTGTGGTTGATAAAATATATAAAAGAAACATTTTATGGGAAGGGGCTGTATGATACTAATTTTATGCCGGACTGACCTCTGGTGAGTTGATTTAGAAATACCTTGGAATATTGTCGGATTATTGTAAGTGTCAAATTATCTTATTATATATTATTGTAGATTTCTGATAATTATAGTCTACCTGGGACAACCAGTCCCTGCAGAATACATATCTATTATTAAACCTTGTACTAGTGTATGTTAACTGAATAAAAGTATTGTATTGACGCCTGACGCCTCATTAGTCAGGTCATATCCTAAGGCACGCTACCAAAGTTTAATTACCTTAGGGCCATAGTTTATCTCCCCTATAAAGGGAGAATAAAGGTATCTACATCGACATCGACTAAATACCATAAAACCACTTTACCACAAGAAAAATAGGATTTTGTCAACTAGTGGAAAAATATGAAGACAAAAAACCAGCAAATATTTCGACAAGGACCTCCGCCAAGTCGTCTTCAGTGCTAAAAAAACAAAAAAAACAATAATCAAATATAACCTTTCAGATACACAACACAAACACACGAACTCCCAAACAAACACGGGCACACATATGCACACACACACACGCACACACACACAAGCACAAACACACACACATACATGAACACAAAACACACACAAATAAAAACACACACACACACAAACACACACATATACACACAAACACACAAGGACACAAAATTCACACACACAAAACAAAACACACAAACACAAAACACAGACAAAACACGCACAAAAACACATACACACAAAACACACAAAAATACGCACGCACAGCACACACACACACACACACAAATACACACACACACACACACGAACACACAAAAAAAGACCCAAAAATACACACACACACACTTTCTTAGAGGTAACAAATTTTTTTCGTTTATGATATCAAGTTTTCTGTCAGAAGTTGCAAGTTTTCCTTAACACTAACAAATTTTCTCTTCGAAATAACATCTTTTCTCCCTTAATGCTAGCGAACCTTTACTGCACACTCTTAATTTCTTTTAGAAGTAACAGGTGTTTTCATAATAGTAAAAAAATTTTCTCATAGAACTGACACTTTTTGTCAATGATAAAAATTTTTTCGTTAGAAGTAGCAAGTTTTCTGTAAAATATACGAAATTTTTCGTAGAAGTGACAATTTTACATTTATGATAACATCTTTTCTGTCAGAAGTAGCAAGTTCTTATTAATACTACAAATCTTTCCATCGAAGTAACAACTTTTTCCTTAATACTAACACACTTTTACTTAACACTCTCAAATTTCTTATAGAAGTAACAGTTGTTTCTTAACTGTAACAATTTTTTTTAATAGCACCCAGTTTTCCGTCAAAGATAACAAATTTCTCATAGAAGTAACAATTTTTCGTCAGTAATAACAAGTTATCTGCTAGAAGTAACAAGTTTTCTGTCGAAGATACCAAATTTTTCTTAGAAGTAACAATTTTTTCGTTATGATAACAAGTTTTTTGTCAGAAATAGAAAGTTTTCCTTATCAGTAGCAAATTTTTTTCTTCTAAGGAGCAATTTTTTCCTTAATGCTAACAAACTTTTTCCTAACACACTCAAACTCCTATTAGAAGTAACATTTTTTTCTGAACAATAACAAATTTTTTCTACTAGCCCCAAGTTTTCTGTCAAAGATAACACATTTCTCATAAAAGTAAAAACTTTTCGTCAGTGATAATAAGTTATCTGTTAGAAGTAACAAGTTATCCTTCAAACATACCAAATTTCACTTAGAAGTAACAATTTTTCGTTATGACACCAAGTTTTCTGACAGAAGTAGCAAGTTTTCCTTAACAGTAACAAATTTTCTCTTCGAAGTATCAAATTTTAGCACCAAGTTTTCAGTCAAAGATAACAAATTTTTCTTATAAATAACAATTTTTATCGATGAGCGTTTTCTTAACAGTAATAAATTTTTTCTAATAGCACCAAGTTGTCCCTCAAAGATAACAAATTTCTCATAGAAGTAACAATTTTTCGTTATGATAACAAGTTTTCTGTCTGAAGTAGAAGGTTTTCCTTATAACTAACTAATTTTCTCTTCGAAGTAACAACTTTTTTATTAATACTAACAAACTTTTACTTAACACATTTAAATTTCTCTTAGGGGTAACATTTTTTTCTTAACAGTAGCAAATTCCTTCTCATAGTACCAAGTTTTCTCTCAAAGATAACAAATTTCTCATAGAAGTTATAATTTTTCGTCAATCATAACAAGTTATCTGTTAGAAGTAACAAGTTTTCTGTCAAACATACCAAATTTCTCTTAGAAGTAACAATTTTTCACCAGTCATAACACGATTCCTTCTAGAACTAGCAAGTTGCCCTGCAAAGATAGCAAATTTTCCTTTAAAGGTAAATTTTAAGAAACAAAAAAATTTAAGAAACAATTTTTCCGTTTATGATAACAAGTTTTTTGCCAGAAGTAGCAAGTTATCCTTAACACTAGAAAATTTTCTTATCGAAGTAACAGTTTTTTTTCCGTAACAGTTTTTTCTTAGCAGTAACAAATTTTTTTCTAATAGCACCAAGTTTTCTGCCAAAGATAACAAATTTATCATAGAAATAACAATTTTTCCTCAGTGATAACAAGTTATCTGTTAGAAGTAACAAGTTTTCTGGCAAGGACACCAAATTTGTCTTAGAAGTAAAAATTTTTTCGTTTATGATAACAAGTTTTCTGTCAGAAGTAGCAAGTTATCCTTAACATTAACAAATTTTCTAATCGAAGTAATAACTTTTTCCTTAATACTAACCGACTTTTATTTAACACTATCAAATTTCTCTTAGCAGTTACAGGTTTTTTTTCTCAACAGTAATTTTTTCTAATAACACCAAGTTTTCCGTCAAAGATAACAAACTTCTCTTAGAAGTAACAATTTTTCGTCAGTGATAGCAAGTTTTCTGTCAGAATAAGAAAGTTTTCTGTCAAAGTTAGATTTCCCTTCGTTTAAGCTAGGTTCATCTAACTTAGGTTAACATGAGCGTTCATGTTAAGTAAAAGTTTGTTAGCATTAAGGAAAAAGTTGTTACGTCGATGAAAAGATTTGTAGTGTTAAGAAACACTTGCTAATTCAAACGGAAAAATTGTTATCATCGATAAAAATTGCTACTTCTAAAAAAATTTATCTTTGACGGAAAAATTTCAATAAAAACCTAAAGGTTTCAATAAAAACCTTATATACCCAAGGGCATAACTTGCAACCCTTGCCCTGAGGGCTATGGTGGAGTTTAATCCTCAAAGATATAATTTCCAGACGTTTCAATTACGTTTAATTAAATGGTTATCTCAAAATTTTGATTGGATTTGTTAGGATAAATGGTGGTCATGGAAGGGGTGTTAGTTGCCTTACAATCAATTTTGACGATTAAAAATGACACTAGCAATTTAAATTTCCAATCGAATGAGCCCTTTTTGAAGTTTCTACGACAACGCTTTCTATAAAAACCTTTACATACCCCCAGAAAATAAATTACAAGCCTCGCCCTGAGGGCTGTGTGGGAGTGTCCTCCTCAAAACATAATTTCTCTCTGGAAATAATCTATGCTGAACAAAATGGCTATCTCAAAATTTTATTGGATGTTTTTCGGGAAATGGTGGGCGTGGAAGGGGTGTTAGTTGCCTTCCAATTACTTTCGTGCATAAAAAAAGGCACTAGCCCTTCCAATTTCCAGTCGAATGAGCTTTTTCATAGTTTCTACGACAACTCCTTCGATACGAACAGCCCTGGTGTAAGACCAAAAAAAATAATACATTGTATCAACATCGTTCTTTACTTAGGCAGCGCTATTGCGCTGCCTATAATACAAGGTCTCCAATTTTGTATTGTATCGTATTCCAGCTTCTTTCGCTGTACTTTATTTCTGTATTGCTTTGGCACTTTTCAAGTTTTGTTTTACTTATTCAATGGTTTTCTTCAAACGGATTATCATTTCCTGTTTATATAGTTCCAGGTTACAATACGTTCCATCCTTTTCTTTTGCCTCCATAAAGATTCATCGGTCCCTGAAATGTTGTAAGAAGGAATGGAGTTTCGTTTAAAATTAGTGAGAAAGCCTTATTTGTGGCAAAGATAACCTTAGGTAAATGGTCACACCAGTTGCGTGGTTCTTGTTTTGCGTGATTGCCAAGCATTGATGCTAGTTCTCTATGTTTACGTTCAATTTTTCCGTTTGCACTTGCCACACATGAAGAAGAATATCAACATTTCATTCACAGATATTGAACTATTGCGTCTACCAATTTCAATCCAAAACGCCAACCATTATCAGAAAGAAGGGTTCTGGGGAAAATTTTGTGTTCTTAAAATATTTGATTTACTAAAACCTTCACTATCGTACTGGCCTTCCCATCCTTAATTGGGAAGGCTTAAATATAAGAATTGAAATAATCCACAACTGATAACACACAGCAATTTCCTTTTTCGAAGGTCAATAATCCTCCTCCAGAGTCCTCTATGTCCATGGAGATTAGTTCTCCTACTACGTTTGGTTGCCGTACCTCTGCGCGAGGCAATTTTGGAGGTGATTTTTGTTTGGCATATTCTTCGCATCCTTGAATGAAAATTTTTACGATTTTTTGCATATTTGGAAAATAAAATTTTCCCTTTATTCAGCCATTTATACTACGCACATCTGTAGTATTTCTTTCTCTATCTTTTTTTATATGACTGGAAGTATTTTTATTTCATTTTTTTCTATACGCCTGGGTTGCTTTGTAGTATCTTATCAAAATATTATCGTCCTTACCTAAGTCAAACTGATCTAGCTATTTTCGATATGGTTTGAGGTATTCTGGGAGCTATTTTCCGTTTGGTAAATAAGATTTCATGGCTGCAACGAATTCATCTTTGTCATGATGTAATCATATATTTTTATTAGACGGATTATTTGCATCGAAAAGACCGCTATTACGGTTGTTGCTACATGTAATTCATCATTTTCTTGTATGTTTCTTGAAAGAAAATCCGACATTATATTAGTACGGCCTTATAAAACATAAACAGGGTTATGATCATAGATTTTTAAGCGTAAAATCCATCTTGTCGGTCTGGCTGAACTATTTTGCATAGCATGTAGCAAAATTAGGGATTTTTTATCTACACGTAAGATAAACTTTTTAACGATTAAAAATTAGTGAAAATGTTCGGTGCAGACGACAACCGCCAAACATTCGTTGTCAACCGTCAAGTATTTTCTTTTGGCCCATATTAAAGCCCGACTAGCCTATTGAATTATCAATTTTTTGCCATCATAGGCTATATTCACTAATACAGCTCCAATCTCTTAGGCTGATGCGTCAATTTGTAAACAGAATTCTTGGGAAAGGTCTAATAATTTTTGTACTGGAGCTTTCAATAATTCCTTTGTGAATGTCTCAAGGGCTTTTATTGCATTCTTTGGGCAATCAGATTGGCCTTGTTTTTTTGAAAAAATTATCAGAGGTTGAGCTATTTCAGCATAATTCTTGATGTAGCGCCTGAAATAGCTTAATAATTCGCATACGGATCTACAAATTTTCTGATCTATTGTTGGTTTTGGCTGTCTTATGACGGAGAATGTTTTTGGATCTGGCGAAATAATTTCTTGATTTATTAAGTGTTCAAGGAAGAGCAATTTTGGTAATACGACTTTTAGCTTTTCTGGTTTCAGTTCTAACCCAGCTTTTTCAAATTTTCCTAATATTCTTCTAAGCTCATTTAAATGACCATCTATTTTTCTGTATATAGTATTACATCATTTAAATGAGCTAATGTATCTCTTTTCCTTTTTGTATCGAATGCTGTGTTTTTCATTTGCTCTTCTTCTTTCTCTACTAAGTCTATAAGTCGGTTAAAAGACTTGGGGCTAAAGGACAAGCCGAAAGGCATACGTTCAAATGTGAACGTCATTTCATCATCCAAAATTACTGTTGGCTTATTTATAGTTTCTGGGTCTAAAGATGTTTGCCAGTAATTCCCTATAAGATCGAAAGTAGAGTAGTATTTTGATCCTCCTAGTGAATCCAACATAGTATCTACCCAGTGTAATTTCATCACATCTTTTTCTGTAACCGATTTCAGCGCCCTAAAGTCTACACAGTACCTCCATATACTGTCTGTCTTTCTGACTATTACTGATAGAAAACACCATTTGCTGACTCCCTCTTTAATCCCTGTTTTCCCATTTCCTTGATTTCGTCATAAAGCCACGATTTTAAATGGTAGGTGGTTTTAAATTACGATTTTTTTTACTGGTGGCCCTTGGGTTGGTATTTTAAGCCATGTGTTAAGCCGTTATCATTTTTATGTCTTGCCAAAATGTATTTGTAGTCCCATAAAATATTTCTGACTTGGATTTTAATATTTTCTGGTAAATAATCTAAATTAAACTGTTCTAATATATAAGTTTCTCTCATTCCATAACTCTCTTGTTTCTGTGGTTTCGGTGCTATTTGATTTTAACTTGTAACATTTATGATTACTTCTGGACTGCTTATCGATTTAATGTCTGTATTTGAAATCTTTTATGTTGTTCCCAAGATGCCTTATTTGATTTACCTTGTCATTACTTAGATTGGATCATTTCAAATATGCAATCTCAGTAGAGAGCTATCTATAACTCGTGGCAGTACATAATTTATACATGTTTTTATGGTTTTTGTCACTGAGAATGAAAAAACAGGATTTTTCTCACTTTGATGTATTTTTATGGTTTATTGATTCTAATGTGGTCAATGACCCCTTTTTCAAGGTTGATTTATTTGTTTTTTCCAAGTTTATTATCTCCGGGGCGAAATCTGCACATGTGCAATAATGGTGGGGAAAAGATATATTGATCTAGGACAAGAGGGGAGAAATAGATTTCCGAGAAATTGATTGCGCAATCGAAGGGGAGAGAATTTCCGAGAAATTGATTGCATAATCAAAAGGGAGAGGATTTCCGAGAAATTGATTGCGTAATCGAAGGGGAGAAGATTTCCGAAAGATTGATTGCGTAATCGAGGTGGAAGTGAATTTCTGAGAACTTGATTTACAAAATCGGTGGGGAATGTATTGATCTAGGACTCGATGGGGAAGTGGATTTCCGAGAAATTGATTTACATAATCGAGGGAATTATTGATTTACGAAAGGGGAATTAAGAAACAAATATGGCTTCTTTGATCTTAGGTCCGAGGGATAAACGGTCTTTAGGTCAGAGAGAAAAATTAATATTCTAGTTTTAAATATGGCTCCATTGATCTTTAGTGTCAGGAATTAGAAATGAAATCACTTGTTATCTTGGAATTATGCGGGATTCTAAAGAGATAGAAAAATCTGTTTTTAAATACGGTTTCACTAACCTTTAAGTCAGAGATAAATTGATATTCTATCGAAACCAAAATAGTGTAGCTAGGACCATCTTAGAGATGAAGAGATTAACGCGGGAAAGGGTTTCCTAGGAATTTCAAATGTGACAGCGCAGGGATGCCAAAACAAAAGGAACACGCAGAAATTACGTTTAGGGGATTATTTGGGCAAAACAGTTCGAGACATTTTAGAAGATGATTTAAGCGAGACCGTTTGAGGCATTTTAGAGGCAGTTTAGAGTTTTAACCTAGAGTCTTAGCTTAGACTTTTAGCCTAGAGTCTTAGCTTAGAGTTTTAGTTAGAGTTGAAGTTTAGTTTAGTTAAAGTTAAGAGTTTAGAGTCTTAGCTTAGAGTCTCAGCTTAGAGTTTTTGTTGAAGTTCTTGTTTAGTTTAGTTTTATTTAGAGTTTAGAGTTTTACCTTAGAGTCTTAGCTTAGAGTTTCAGTCAGAGTTGAAGTTTAGTTTAGTTTTAGTTAAGAGTTAATAGTTTTAGCTTAGGTTTTTAGTTAGAGTTGAAGTTTAGTTTAGTTTTAGTTAGGAGTTTAGAGATTTACCTTAGAGTCTTAGCCTCGAGTTTTAGTTAGAGTTCTAGTTTTTTTTAGTTTTAGTTAAGAGTTTAGAGTTTTACCTTAGAGTCTTAGCTTAAAGTTTTATTCAGAGTTGAAGTTTAGTTTAGATATAGTTAAGAGTTTAGAGATTTTAGCTTAGAGTCATAGCTTAGAGCTTTTGTTACAGTTCTAGTTTAATTTAGCTATAGTTAAGAGTTTGGAGTTTTACCTTAGAGTCTTAGCTTAGAGTTTTAGTTAGAGTTGAAGTTTACTTTAGTTTTAGTTAAGAGTTTAAAGTTTTTAGCTTAAAGTCTTAGCTTAGAGTTTTTTTTAGTGTTCTAGTTTAGTTTAGTTTTAGTTAAGAGTTTAGAGTTTTTAGCTTAGAGTTTTTGTTGAAGTTCTAGTATAGTTTAGATTTAGTTGAGAGTTTAGAATTTTGACCTAGAGTCTTATCTTAGAGTTTTAGCTAGAGTTGAAGTTTAGTTTAGTAATAGTTAAGAGCTTAGAGTTTTAGCTAGAGTTGAAGTTTAGTTTAGTAATAGTTAAGAGCTTAGAGTTTTAGCTTAGAGTCTTAACTTAGAGTTTTTGTTAGAGTTCTAGTTTAGTTTAGTTTTGGTTAAGAATTTAGAGTTTTACCTTAGAGTCTTAGCTTAAAGTTTTAGTTAAAGTTGAAGTTTAGTTTAGTAATAGTTAAGAGTTTTAACCTAGAGTCTTAGCTTAGAGTTTTAGCTAGAGTGGAAGTTTAGTTTAGTAATAGTTAAGAACTTAGATTTTTAGCGAGAGTTGAATTGTGGTTTAATAGTTGAGAATCTAGAGTTTTAGCTTAGAGTATTAACGTAGAGTTTTTGTTAGAGTTCTAGTGTAGGATGGTTTTATTTCATAGTTTATAGTTTTCAATAAGAGGCTTACCTAAGAGTTTCAGTTAGAAGGTTTACTTTAGTTATAGTTAAGAATTAATAGTTTTAGCTTAGGTTTTTAGTTAGAGTTGAAGTTTAGTTTAGTTTTAGTTAGGAGTTTAGAGATTTACCTTAGAGTCTTAGCCTCGAGTTTTAGTTAGAGTTCTAGTTTAGTTTAGTTTTAGTTAAGAGTTTAGAGTTTTACCTTTAAGTCTTAGCTTAGAGTTTTAGTTAGAGTTGAAGTTTAGTTTAGTTATAGTTAAGAGTTTAGAATTTTAGCTTAGAGTCTTACCTTATAGCTTTTTGTTATAATTATAGTTGACTTTAGTTTTAGTTAACAGTTTAGAGTTTTAACCTAGAGTCTTAGCTTAGAGTTTTAGTTAGAGTTGTAGTTTACTTTAGTTATAGTTAAGAGTTTAGAGTTTTATCTTAGAGTATTATCTTATAGTTGTATTTATATTTTTATTTTAGTTTATTTTTAGTTAAGAGATTAGAGTTTTTAGCTTAGAGTTTTTGTTGAAGTTCTAGATTAGTTTAGTTTTAGTTAAGAGTTTAGAATTTTACCTTAGAGTCTTAGCTTAGAGTTTTAGCTAGAGTGGAAGTTTAGTTTAGTAATAGTTAAGAGCTTAGAGTTTTAGCTAGAGTGGAAGTTTAGTTTAGTAATAGATAAGAGCTTAGAGTTTTAGCTTAGAGTCTTAACTTAGAGTTTTTGTTAGAGTTCTAGTTTAGTATAGTTTTATTTAAGAATTTAGAGTTTTACCTTAGAGTCTTAGCTTAGAGTTTTAGTTAGAGTTGAAGTTTAGTTTAATAATAGTTAAGAGTTTTAACCTAGAGTTTAGCTTAGAGTTTTAGCCTAGAGTCTTAGCTTAGAGTTTTAGTTATAGTTGAAGTTTAGTTTAGTTATAGTTAAGAGTTTAGAGTCTTAGCTTAGAGTCTCAGATTAGAGTTTTTGTTGAAGTCCTTGTTTAGTTTAGTTTTAGTTAAGAGTTTATAGTTTTTCCTTAGAGTCTTAGCTTAGAGTTTCAGTCAGAGTTGAAGTTTACTTTAGTTTTAGTTAAGAGTTAATAGTTTTAGCTTAGATTTTTAGTTAGAAATGAAGTTTAGTTTAGTTTTACATAGGAGTTTAGAGATTTACCTTAGAGTCTTAGCTTCGAGTTTTAGTTAGAGTTCTAGTTTACTTTACTTTTAGTTAAGAGTTTAGAGTTTTACCTTGGAGTCTTAGCTTAGAGTTTTAGTTAGTGTTGAAGTTTAGTTTAGTTATAGTTAAGAGTTTAGAATTTTTAGATTTGAGTCCTAGCTTAGAGTTTTTGTTAGAGATCTAGTTTAGATTAGTTATAGTTAAGAGTTTGGAGTCTTACCTTAGAATCTTAGCTTAGAGATTTAGTTAGAGTTGAAGTTTACTTTAGTTTTAGTTAAGAGTTTAGAGTTTTAGCTCAGAGTCTTAACTTAGAGTTTTTGTTAGAGTTCTAGTTTAGTTTAGTTTTAGTTAAGAGTTTAGAGTTTTTAGATTAAAGTTTTTGTTGAAGTTCTGGTATATTTTAGATTTATTTGAGAGTTTAGAGTTTTACCTTAGAGTCTTAGCTTAGAGTTTTAGCTAGAGTTGAAGTTTAGTTTAGTAATAGTTAAGAGCTTAGAGTTTTAGCTTAGAGTCTTAACTTAGAATTTTTGTTTGAGTTCTAGTTTGGTTTAGTTTTGTTTTAGAGTCTCTAGTTTTAACTTAGAGTCTTAGCTTAATGTTTTAGCTAGAGTTGTAGTTTCGTTTAGTAAAATTTAAAAGTTTAGAGTTTTTTCTTACATTCTTAAACTAAAAATTTTGTTAGAATTCTAGTTTAGTTTAGTTATAGTTAATAGTTTAGAGTTTTACATTAGAGTCTTAGCTTAGAGTTTTATTTAGAATTGAAGTTTAGTTATAGTTAAGAGTTTAGAGTTTTAGCCTAGAGTTTTAGCTTAGAGTTTAATTAGAGTTCTAGTTTAGTTTGGTTGTAGTTAAGAGTTTAGAGTTTTAGCTTAGAGTCTTAGCTTAGAGTTTTTGTTAGAGTTGAAATTTAGTTTAGTTTAGCTTAGTTTAGCTAGAGTCTTAGCTTAGAGTTTTAGTTATAGTTGAAGTTTAGTTTAGTTATAGTTAAGAGTTGAGAGTTTGAGCATAGAGTCTTAGCTTAGAGTTTAGTTAGAGTTGAAGTTTAGTTTAGGTTTAGTTAAGAGTTTGGAGTTTTAGCTTAGAGTATTAGCTTAGACTTTTAGTTAGAGTTGAAGTTTAGTTTAGTTATAGTTAAGGGTTTAGAGTTTTAGCTTAGAGTCTTAGCTAAGAGTTTTTGGTTAGAGTTCTATTTTAGCATAGTTTTAGTTTATAGTTTTTGCTTGGAGTCTTAACTTAAAGTTTTCGTTAGAGTTGAAGTTTAGTTTAGTTATAGTCATGAGTTTGAAGTTTTAGCTTAGAGTTTTAGCATAGAGTTTTAGTTAGAGTTGAAGTTTACTTTAGTTTTACTTTAGAGTCTAGAGTTTTAGCCTAGAGTTTTAGCTTAGAGTTTAGTTAGATAATTAGTTTAGTTTAGTTTTAGTTTAGAGTATGACCTTAGAGTCTTAGCTTAGAGTTTTTGTTAGAGTTCTAGTTTAGTTTAGTTTTAGTCTAAAGCTTTAGCATAGAATCTTAGCGTAGAATTTTTGTTAGAGTTCTATTTTAGTTTAGTTTTAGTTTATAGTTTAAAGTTTTAGCTTAGAGTTTTAGTTAGAGTTCTAGTTTAGTTTAGTTTTGGGTAAAAGTTTTAGCCTAGAGTCTTAGATTAGAGTTTAATTATAGTTGAAGTTTAGTTATAGTTAAGAGTTTAGAGTTTTAGTTTAGAGTCTTAGCTTAGAGTTTTAGTTTATAGTCTTAGCATAGAGTTTTAGTTAGAGTTGAAGTTTAGTTTAGTTATAGTTGAGAGTTCAGAGTTTTTAGCTTAGAGTCATAACGTCGAGTCTTAGCTTAGAATTTTAGTTAGAGTTCTAGTTTAGTTTTGGTTAAGAGTTATAGCCTAGTTTTAGCTTAGAGTTTAGTTAGAGTTGAAGTTTAGTTACAGTTAAGAGTTCAGAGTTTTAGTTTAGAGTCTTAGCTTAGAGTTTTAGTTAGAGTTGAAGTTTAGTTTAGTTATAGTTAAGAGTTTAGAGTTTTTAGCTTAGAGTCATACCGTAGAGTCTTAGCTTAGAGTTTTTGTTAGAGTTCTAGTTTAGTTTTAGTTTAGAGTTTTACCTTAGAGTCTTAGCTTAGAGTATTAGTTAGAGTTGAAGTTTAGTTTTGTTATATTTAATAGTTTATAGTTTTATCTTATAGTCTTAGCATAGAGTTTTAGTTAGAGTTGAATTTTAGTTTAGTTATATTTAAGAGTTGAGAGTTTGTGCCTAGAGTCTTAGCTTAGAGTTTAGTTGGAGTTGAAGTTTAGTTTAGCTATAGTTAACGGTTTAGAGTTTTAGCTTAGTGTCTTAGCATAGAGTTTTTAGTGAAATTTATAGTTTAGCTTAGTTTTATTTTATAGTTTTAACTTGGAGTCTTAGCTTAGCTTAGAGTTTTAGTTAGAGTTGAAGTTTAGTTTTGTTCTTGTTTAGGGCTTAGAGTGTTAGCTTAGAGTTTTAGCATAGAGATTTATTTAGAGTTGAAGTTTAGTTTAGTTATAGTCAAGAGTTTAGAGTTTTAGCATAGAGTCTTAGCTTAGAGTTTAGTTAGATAATTACTTTAGTTTAGTTTTAGTTTAGAGTTTTAGCTTAGAGTCTTAGCTTAGAGTTTTTGTTAGAGTTCTAGTTTAGCTTAGTTTGAGTTTAGAGTTTTAGCGTAGAGTCTTAGCTTAGAGTTTTTGTTAGAGTTCTAGTTTAGTTTAGTTTTAGTTTAGAGTTTAAAGTTTTAGCTTAGAGTTTTAGTTAGAGTTATAGTTTAGTTTAGTTTTAGTTAAGAGTTTAGAGTTTTTAGCTTAGAGTTTTTGTTGAAGTTCTAGATTAGTTTATTTTTAGTTAAGAGTTTAGAGTTTTACCTTAGAGTCTTAGCTTAGAGTTTTAGCTAGAGTTGAAGTTTAGTTTAGTAATAGTTAAGAGCTTAGAGTTTTAGCTAGAGTGGAAGTTTAGTTTAGTAATAGATAATAGCTTAGAGTTTTAGCTTAGAGTCTTAACTTAGAGTTTTTGTTAGAGTTCTAGTTTAGTTTAGTTTTATTTAAGAATTTAGAGTTTTACCTTAGAGTCTTAGCTTAGAGTTTTAGTTAGAGTTGAAGTTTAGTTTAGTAATAGTTAAGAGTTTTAACCTAGAGTCTTAGCTTAGACTTTTAGCCTAGAGTCTTAGCTTAGAGTTTTAGTTAGAGTTGAAGTTTAGTTTAGTTAAAGTTTAAGAGTTTAGAGTCTTAGCTTAGAGTCTCAGCTTATAGTTTTTGTTGAAGTCCTTGTTTAGTTTAGTTTTAGTTAAGAATTTAGAGTTTTACCTTAGAGTCTTAGCTTAGAGTTTCAGTCAGAGTTGAAGTTTACTTTAGTTTTAGTTAAGAGTTAATAGTTTTAGCTTAGGTTTTTAGTTAGAGTTGAAGTTTAGTTTAATTTTACTTAAGAGTTTAGAGATTTACTTTACAGTCTTAGCCTCGAGTTTTTGTTAGAGTTCTAGTTTACTTTACTTTTAGTTAAGAGTTTAGAGTTTTAGCTTGGACTCTTAGCTTAGAGTTTTAGTTAGAGTTGAAGTTTAGTTTAGTTATAGTTAAGAGTTAAGAATTTTTAGCCTCGAGTCTTAGCTTAGAGTTTTTGTTAGATTTCTAGTTTAATTTAGTTATATTTAAGAGTTTGGAGTTTTACATTAGAGTCTTAGCTTAGATTTTTAGTTAGAGTTGAATTTTACTGTGGTTTTAGTTATGAGTCTAGATTTTTAGCTTAGAGTCTTAGCTTATAGTTTTAGTTAGAGTTCTAGTTTAGTTTAGTTTTATTTAAGAGTTTAGAGTTTTTAGCTTAGAGTTTTTTTGAAGTTCTAGAATAGTTTAGATTTAGTTGAGAGTTTAGAGTTTTACCTTAGAGTCTTAGCTTAGAGTTTTAGCTAGAGTTGAAGTTTAGTTTAGTAATAGTTAAGAGCTTAGAGTTTTAGCTTAGAGTCTTAACCTAGAGTTTTTGTTAGAGTTCTAGTTTAGTTTAGTTTTGGTTAAGAATTTAGAGTTTTACCTTAGAGTCTTAGCTTAGAGTTTTAGTTAGAGTTGAAGTTTAGTTTAGTTATAGTTAAGAATTTAGAGTTTTAGCTTAGAGTCATAGCTTATAAATTTTGTTAGAGTTCTAGTTTAGTTTAGTTTTAGTTAATAATTTATAGTTTTACCTTAGAGTCTTAGCTTAGAGTTTTAGTTAAAGTTGAAGTTTAGTTTAGTTAAGAGTTTAGAGTTTTAGCCTAGAATTTTAGCTTAGAGTTTAATTAGAGTTCTAGTTTAGTTTGGTTGTAGTTAAGAGTTTAGAGTTTTAGCTTAGAGTCTTAGCTTAGAGTTTTTGTTAGAGTTGAAATTTAGTTTAGTTTTACTTTATAGTTTTAGCTTAGAGTCTTGGCTTAGAGTTTTAGTTAAGATTGACGTTAAGTATAGTTTTAGTTGAGAGTTTAGAGATTTTAGCTTAGAGTATTAGCTTCGAGTTTTTGATAGAGTTGAAGTTTAGTTTAGTTATATTTAAGAGTTTAGAGTTTGAGCATAGAGTCTTAGCTTAGAGTTTATTTGGAGTTGAAGTTTAGTTTAGCTTTAGTTAAGAGTTTGGAGTTTTAGCTTAGAATATTAGCTTAGAATTTTAGTTAGAGTTGAAGTTTAGTTTAGTTATAGTTAAGGGTTTAGAGTTTTAGCTTAGAGTCTTAGCTTAGAGTTTTTAGTTAGAGTTCTAGTTTAGCATAGTTTTATTTTATAATTTTTGGTTTGGAGTCTTAACTTAAAGTTTTAGTTAGAGTTGAAGTTTTGTTTAGTTATAGTTAAGAGTTTAGAGTTTTAGCCTAGAGTCGTAGCTTATAGATTTAGTTAGAGTTGAAGTTTAGTTTATTTATAGTTAA
Source organism: Artemia sp. Qi Xiang Cuo (assembly GCF_049724085.1). Taxonomy (NCBI): domain Eukaryota; kingdom Metazoa; phylum Arthropoda; class Branchiopoda; order Anostraca; family Artemiidae; genus Artemia; species Artemia sp. Qi Xiang Cuo. The sequence goes on from NC_142808.1 coordinate 40,075,233, forward strand.
GAGTTTAGAGTTTTAGCCTAGAGTTTTAGCTTAGAGTTTAGTTATATAATTACTTTAGTTTAGTTTTAGTTTAGAGTATTAGCTTAGAGTCTTAGCTTAGAGTTTTTGTTAGAGTTCTAGTTTATTTTAGTTTTAGTCTAGAGCTTTAGCGTAGAATCTTAGCGTAGAATTTTTGTTAGAGTTCTATTTTAGTTTAGTTTTAGTTTAGAGTTTTACCCTAGAGTCTTAGCTTAGAGTTTTAGTTAGAGTTCTAGTTTAGTTTAGTTTTGAGTAAGAGTTTTAGCCTAGAGTCTTAGCTTAGAGTTTAATTATAGTTGAAGTTTAGTTATAGTTAAGAGTTTAGAGTTTTAGTTTAGAGTCTTAGCTTAGAGTTTTAGTTTATAGTCTTAGCATAGAGTTTTAGTTAGATTTGAAGTTTAGTTTAGTTATAGTTAAGAGTTCAGAGTTTTTAGCTTAGAGTCATAACGTAGAGTCTTAGCTTAGAGTTTTTGTTAGAGTTCTAGTTTAGTTTTTGTTAAGAGTTTTAGCCTAGAGTCTTAGCTTATATTTTAGTTATAATTGAAGTTTAGTTATAGTTAAGAGTTTAGAGACTTAGATTGGAGTTTTTACCTAAAGTTTTAGTTATAGTTGAAGTTTAGTTTGGTTATAATTATGAGTTCAGAGTTTTTAGCTTTAAGTCATACCGTCGAGTTTAGCTTAGAGTATTAATTCGATTTGTATGTTAGTTTAGTTAAGTTTTAGTTTGGTGTTTTACCTTAGAGTCTTAGCTTAAACTATTAGTTAGATTTGAAGTTTAGTTTAGTTATAGATAAGAGTTTAGAGTTTTATCTTAGAGTCTTAGCTTAGAGTTTTAGTTATAGTTGAATTTTATTTTAGTTATAGTTAAGAGTTGAGAGTTTGAGCATAGAATCTTAGCTTAGAGTTTAGTTAGAGTTGAAGTTTAGTTTAGCTTTAGTTAAGAGTTTGGAGTTTTAGCTTAGAGTCTTAGCTTAGAGTTTTTAGTTAAATTTCTAGTTTAGCTTAGTTTTAGTTTATAGTTTTAGCTTGGAGTCTTAGCTTAGAGTTTTAGTTAGAGTTGAAGTTTAGTTGATTTATAGTTAAGAATTATGAGTTGGATATTAGAGTTTTATCTTATAGATTTAGTTAGAGTTGAAGTTTAGTTTAGTAATAGTTAAGAGTTTTTAGTTTTAGCCTAGAGTTTTATCTTAGAGTTTAGTTAGATAATTAGTTTAGTTTAGTTTTAGTTTAGAGTTTTATCTTAGAGTCTTAGCTTAGAGTTTTTGTTAGAGTTCTAGTTTAGCTTAGTTTTAGTTTAGAGTTTTAGCTTAGAGTCTTAGCTTAGAGTTTTTGTTAGAGTTCTAGTTTAGTTTAGTTTTAGTTTAGAGTTTAAAGTTTTAGCTTAGAGTTTTAGTTAGAGTTCTAGTTTAGTTTAGTTTTGAGTAAGAGTTCTAGCCTAGAGTCTTAGCTTAGAGTTTAGTTTTAGTTGAAGTTTAGTTATAGTTAAGAGTTTTAGTTTAGAGTCTTAGCTTAGAGTTTTAGTTTATAGTCTTAGCATAGAGTTTTAGTTAGAGTTGAAGTTTAGTTTAGTTATAGTTAAGAGTTCAGAGTTTTTAGCTTAGAGTCATAGCGTCGAGTCTTAGCTTAGAGTTTTTGTTAGAGTTCTAGTTTAGTTTAGTTTTGGTTAAGAGTTATAGCTTAGTCTTAGCTTAGAGTTTAGTTATAGTTGAAGTTTAGTTATAGTTAAGAGTTTAGAGTTTTAGTTTAGAGTCTTAGCTTAGAGTTTTAGTTAGAGTTGAAGTTTACTTTAGTTATGGTTAAGAATTCAGAGTTTTTTAGCTTTGATCATAGAGTCGAGTCCTAGCTTAGAGTTTTTGTTAGAGTTCTAGTTTAGTTTTAGTTTAGAGTTTTACCTTAGAGTCTTAGCTTAGAGTATTAGTTAGAGTTGAAGTTTAGTTTAGTTATAGATAAGAGTTTAGCTTTTTAGCTTAGAGTCTTAGCATAGAGTTTTAGTTAGAGTTCTAGTTTAGTTTAGTTTTGGTTAAGAGTTGTAGCCTAGAGTCTTATCTTAGAGTTTACTTAGAGTTGAAGTTTAGTTATAGTTAAGAGTTTAGAGTTTTACCTTAGAGTTTTAGCCTAAAGTCTTAGTTACAGTTGAAGTTTATTTTAGTTATAGTTAAGAGTTTAGAGTTTTAGCTTAGAGTCTTAGCATAGAGTTTTAGTTAGAGTTCTACTTTAGTTTAGTTTTAGTTAAGAGTTTAGAGTTTTAGCATAGAGTCTTGCTTAGAGTTTTAGCTAGAGTTTTAGTTTAGTTCAGTTTTAGTTCAGAGTTTAGAGTTTTACCTTAGAGACTTAGCTTAGATTTTTAGTTAGAGTTCTAGTTTAGTTTAGTTTTAGTTAAGAGTTTAGTGTTTTATCTTAGAGTCTTAGCTTAGAGTTTTAGTTATAGTTCTAGTTTAGTTTAGTTTTATTTAAGAGTTTAGAGTTTTACCTTAAGTCTTAGCTTAGAGTTTTAGTTAGGGTTGAAGTTTAGTTTAGGTATAGTTAAGAGTTTAGAGTTTTACCTTAGAGTCTTAGCTTAGAGATTTTTCTTAGAAGTAACAATTTTTTCGTTTATGAAAGCAAGTTTTCTGTCAGAAGTAGCAATTTTTCCTTTCACACTAACAAATTTTCTCATCAAAGTAACAATTTTTTCCTTAACACTAACAGAGTTTTAGTAACACTAACAAATTTTCTAATCGAATCAACAACTTTTTCCTCAATACTAACAAACTTCTACTTAAAATATCAAATTTTTCTTAGAAGCTTAATTTTTTTCCGTTCATGATACAAAGTTTTCAGTCAAAAGTAGCAAGTTTTACTTAACACTTACAAATTTTCTTACCAAAGTAATAATTTTCCTTGACACTAACAGAGTTTTAATTACAGCTATCAAATTTCTCTTAGAAGTAACAATTTTTCGTCAGCGATAACAAATTTTCTGTTAGAACTAACAAGTTTTATGTCAAAGATACCAAATTTTTCGTCAGTGATAAAATTTTTTTGATTGTGATAACAAGTTTTGTGTCAGAAGTAGCAAGTTTTCTGTCAAAGATACCAATTCTTTCTTAAAAGTAACAATTTTTCGTCACTGACTACACAATTTCTGCTAGAACTAGCAAGTTGTCCAGCAAAGATAACAAATTTTTCTTAGATGTAGCAAATTTCTTGTAGCAGCACCAAGTTTTTCGTCAAAGAAAAAAATCTTCTCTATGAAGTAACAACTTTTTCCTTAATACTAACGAATGTTAACTTAACAAACCCCCATTTTTTTTGGAAGTTACATTTTTCATTAGCGATAACATTTTTTCTAATTAAGCTGAAAATTTTTCTCGCGGATACGCCAATGTTTTTCATAGAAGTATCTCTTGTTATCGTGATGACATGCTGTTTGATCCAAGAAGCAAGTTTTAGGTCCAATTTGCGGAAGATGTTTGTGAATTCGCAATTTTTTCGTTGATGATAAAAATTTTGCCTGTCTGAAGTAGCAAGTATTGCTTAACACTAAGAAATCTTCGCATCGAAGTAACAACTTTTTCTTAATACTTATAAACTTTTACTTAACTTTATCAAATTTCTCTTAGAAGTAACAGGTTTTTAAGAAGTTTTCTTTCAAAGTTATCTTTCATAACGTTTAAGTTAGGGTCATCTAACCTCCAAAACCATAGGTTAGGTTAGGTTAAGTATAAATAAATATTAATAAATAAATAGAAACATTTCTCCATGTATAAGTGGTTTCTCTATATTTAAGTTAGGTTCATTCTAACCTCCAAAACCATAGGTTAGGTTAGGTATGAATAAATATTAAAAAATAAATAGAAACATTTCATCATGTTTAAGTTAGGTTAGGTTAGCTTGCATGAGCGCTCATGATAAGCTAACCTAACCTTACTTAAACATGGTACAAAGTCGACCTTGGGGGATTTTCCGGCAATTATGGTTAGCTTAGGTTAGGTTAGAATAGATTACGTTAGGTTAGGTTAAGTTAGGTTAGGTTAGCCTATGTACGTGCGCGTACGTAGGCTAACCTAACCTAACTTAACCTAACCTAACTTAATCTAGCCTAACCTGACCATACCCGCCGGAAAATCCCCCCCGGTCGACTTTGTACCATGTTTAAGTTAGGCTAGGTTAGCTTATCATGAGCGCTCATGATAAGCTAACCTAACCTAACCTAACTTAAACATGATGAAATGTTTCTAGTTATTTATTAATAATTATTCTTACCTAACCTAACCTATGGTTTTGGAGGTTAGATTAACCTAACTTAAATGTAGAGAAACCACTTAAAAATGGAGAAATGTTTCTATTTATTTATTAATATTTATTTATACTTAACCTAACCTATGATATTGGAGTTTAGATGAACCTAACTTAAATGTAGGGAAAGCTAACTTTGAAAGAAAACTTGTTAAAAACCTGTAACTTCTAAGACAAATTTGATAGTGTTAAATAAAAGTTTATTAGTATTAAGAAAAAGTTGTTACTTCGATGCGAAGATTTCTTAGTGTTAAGCAATACTTGCTACTTGTGACAGGAAAAATTGTTATCATCAACAAAAAAATTGTTACTTCTAAGAAAAATTTGTTATCTTTGACTTAAAACTTGTTACTTCTAACAGATAACTTGTCATCATAATGAAAATTGCTACTTCTAAGGGGAATTTGGTATCTTTGAAAGAAAACTTGCTAGTTCAAGCAGAAAACGTGTTATCACTGATGAAAAATGTGACTTCCAAGAGAAATTTGGGTGTGTTAAGTAAAAGTTTGTTAGTATTAAGGAAAAAGTTGTTACTTCGAAGAGAAGATTTGTTATCTTTGACGAAAAACTTGGTGCTGTTAGAAGAAATTCGCTACTTCTTAGAAAAATTTGTTATCTTTGCTGGACAACTTGCTAGTTCTAGCAGAAATTGTGTTATCAGTGACGAAAAATTGCTACTTTTAAGAAAGAATTGGTATCTTTGACAGAAAACTTGCTACTTCTGACAGAAAACTTATTATCACAATCAAAAAATTGTTATCACTGACGAAAAATTGTTACTTCTAAGAGAAATTTGATGGCTGTATTTAAAACTCTTTTAGTGTCAAGGAAAATTTTTACTTTGGTAAGAAAATTTGTAAGTGTTAAGTAAAACTTGCTACTTTTGACTGAAAACTTTGTATCATGAACGGAAAAAAATTATGCTTCTAAGAAAAATTTGATATCTTTAAGTAGAAGTTTGTTAGTATTTAGGAAAAAGTTGTTGATTCGATGAGAAAATTTGTTAGTGTTACTAAAACTCTGTTAGTGTTAAGGAAAAAATTGTTACTTTGATGAGAAAATTTTTTAGTGTTAAAAGAAAAATAACTACTTCTGACAGAAAACTTGCTCTAATAAACAAAAAATGTTACTTCTAATAAAAATCTCTAAGCTAAGACTCTAAGTTAAAACTCTAAACTCTTAACTATAACTAAACTAAACTTCAACCCTAACTTAAATTCTAAGCTAAGACTCTAAGGTAAAACTCTAAACTCTTAACTAAAACTAAACTAAACTATAACTATAACTAAAACTCTAAGCTAAGACCTAAAGGTAAAACTTTAAACTCTTAACTAAAACGAAACTAGAACTCTAACTAAAACTCTATGCTAAGACTCTAAGGTAAAAGTCTAAACTCTTAACTAAAACTAAACTAAACTAGAACTCTAAATAAAACTCTAAGCTAAGAATCTAAGCTAAAGCTCTAAACTCTTAAATATAACTAAAACAAACTTAGGTCTAACTAAAGACTTATGCTAAAACTGTAAGGCAAAATTCTAAACTCTTGACTGAAACGAAGGTAACCTACAATTCTATCAAAAACTCTAAGCTATGTTTCTAAGCTAAAAACTCTAAACTCTTAAATATAACAAAACTAAACTTCAACTTTAACTAAAACTCTAAGCTAAGACTCTAAACTAAAACTATAAACTCTTGACTATAACTAAACTTCAACTCTAAGCTAAGACTCTAGGCTAAAACTCTTAACCAAAACTAAACTAAACTAGAACTTTTACTAAAACTCTAAGCTAAAACTCTAAGCTAAAACTCTTAACTCTTAACTATAATTAAACTAAACTTCAACTCTAAGCTAAGACTCTAGGCTATAACTCTAAGTTAAAACTCTTAACTAAAACTAAACTAAACTAGAACTCTAACTAATACTCTAAGCTAAGACTCTACGCTATGACTCTAATCTAAAAACTCTAAATTATTAACTATAACTAAACTAAACTTCAACTCTAACTAAAACTATAAGCTAAGACTCTAAACTAAAACTCTAAACTCTTAACTATAACTAAACTTCAACTATAACTAAACTCTAAGCTAATACTCTAGACTAAAACTCTTACCCAGAACTAAACTAGAACTCTAACTAAAACTATAAGCTAAAACTCTAAACTCTTAACTATAGCTAAACTAATTTTCAACTCTATATAAAATTATAAGATAAGACTCTAAGGTAAAACTATAAACTAAAACTAAACTAAAATAGAAATCTAACAAAAACTCTACTCTATGATTCTACGCTAAAACTCTAGACTAAAACTAAACTAAAGTATAACTCTAACAAAAACTCTAAGCTAAGACTCTAAGCTAAAACTCTAAACTAAAACTAAAATAAAGTAGAACTCTAACTAAACTCTATGCTAAAACTCTAAGCTAAAACTTTAAACTCTTGACTATAACTAAACTAAACTTCAACTCTAACTAAAACTATAATCTAAGACTCTAAGCTATAACTCTAAACTAAAACTAAGATAAACTAGAACTATAACTAAAAACTATATGCTAAGACTATAAGCTAAAACTCTAAACTAAAACTAAGCTAAACTAGAACTCTAACAAAAACTCTAAGCTAATACTCTAATCTAAAACTCTAAACTAAAACTAAACTAAAGTAGAACTCTAACTAAGCTCTAAGCTAAAACTTTAATCTCCAAACTATAAATAAAATAACCTTAAAATCTAACTAAAAATATAAGCTAAAACTCTAAGATAAAACTCTAAACTCTTAACTAAAACTAAAATAAACTAGAAATCTAGCTAAAACTTCTAAGCTAATACTCTAGGCTAAAACTCTAAACTCTTAACTAAAACTAAACTAAAACTAGAACTTTAACTAAAACTCTAAGCTAAAACTCAACTCTTAACTATAACTAAACTAAACTTCAACTCTAAATAAAATTCTAAGATAAGACTATAGGGTAAAACTATAAACTAAAACTAAACTAAACTAGAACTCTAACAAAAACTCTAAGCTAAGACTCTAATATAAAACTCTAGACTAAAACTAAGCTAAAGTAGAACTCTAACAAAAACTCTAAGCTAAGACTCTAAGCTAAAACTCTAAACTAAAACTAAACTAAACTAGAACTGTAACTAAGCTCTAAGCTAAAACTCTAGGCTAAAACTCTAAACTCTTAACTATAACTAAACTAAACTTCAACTCTAACTAAAACTATAAGCTAAGACTCTAAGCTAAAACTTTAAGCCCTTGACTGTAACTAATCGAAACTTCAACTGTAATTAAACCTCTAAGCTAAGCTAAGATTCCAAGTAAAAATTATTAACTAAAACTAAACTAAACAAGAACTCGAACCGAAAACTCTATGCTAAGACTCTAAGCTAAATCTCTAAACTAAAACAAAGCTAAACTAGATCTCTAACAAAAACTGTAATTTAAGAATCTAAGCTAAAGCTCTAAACTAAAACTAAACTAAAGTAGAACTCTAACTAAACTCTAAGCTAAAACTCTAGGCTAAAACTCTAAACTCTTAACTATAACCAAACTAAACTTCAACTCTGACTAAAACTCTATGTTAAGACTCTCAGCTAAAACTCTAAACTCTTAACTATAACTAAACTAAACTTCAAATCTAACTAAAACTCTAAGCTAAGACTCTAAGCTAAAACTCTAAACTATTAACTAACACTAAACTAAACTAGAACTCTAACTAAAATTTCAAAGCTAAGACTCTAGCCTAAAACTCTAAACTCTTAACTAAAACTAAACTAAACTACAACTCTAACTAAAACTCTAAGATAAAACTCAACTCTTAACTACAACTAAAGTAAACTTCAACTCTAAATAAAATTCTAAGCTAAGACTATAGGGTAAAACTCTAAACTAAAACTAAACTAAACTAGAACTCTAACAAAAACTCTAAGCTAAGACTCTAATATAAAACTCTAGAATAAAACTAAGCTAAAGTAGAACTCTAACTAAAACTCTAAGTTAATACTCTAAGCTAAAACTCTAAACTAAAACTAAACTAAATTATAAATCTAACTAAAACTCTAAGCTATGAGTCAAGGCTAAAACTCTACATTATTAACTATAACTAAACTAAACTTCAACTCTAACTAAAACTATAAGCTAAGACTCTAAGTTAAAAATTCTAAATCCTTAATTATAGCTGAATTAAACTTCAGCTCTAAATAAAACTCTAGGCTAAGCTATGACACTAATCTAAGACTATAAAATAAAACTAAGCTAAACTAGAACTCCAACAAAAACTCTATGATAAAACTCTAATCTACAACTATAATATAAAACAAAGCTAAACTAGAACTCTAACAAAAACTGTAAGCTAAGAATCTAAGATAAAACTCTAAACTAAAACTAAACTAAAGTAGAACTCTAACTAAACTCTAAGCTAAGACTCTAGGCTAAAAATCTAAACTCTTAACTATAACCAAACTAAACTTCAACTCTGACTAAAACTCTATGTTAAGACTCTAAGCTAAAACTCTAAACTCTTAAATAAAACTAAACTAAACTAGAAGACTAAATAAAACTCTAAGCTAAGACTCTAGGCTAAAACTCTAAACTCTTAAATAAAACTAAACTAGAACTATAACTAAAACTCTAAGCTAAGACTCTAGGCTAAAACTCTAAATTCTTAACTATAATTAAACAAAACTTCAACTCTAACAAAGACTCTAATCTAAGACTATAGGCTAAAACTCTAAAACCTTAACTACAGCTAAACTAAACTAGAACTCTAACTAAACTCTAAGCTAAAACTCTAGGCTAGGACTTTAAACTCTTAACTAAACTAAAATTTAACTCTAACTAAAACTCTAAGCTAAGATTCTAAGCTAAAAACTCAAAACTCTTAACTAAAACTTAACTAAACTACAACTTTAACTAAAACTCTAAGCTATGACTCTAAGCCATAACTCTAAATTCTTAACTATAACTAAACTAAACTTCAACTCTAACTAAAATTCTAAGCTAAGACTCTAAGGTAAACTCTAAATTCATAACTAAAACTAAACTAAACTGGAACTCTAACAAAAACTCTAAGTTAAGACTCTAAGCTAAAACTCTAAGCTCTTAACTATTACTAAACTACACTTCAACTAGCTAGAACTCTAAGCTAAGACTCTAAGGTAAAACTCTAAACTCTTAACTAAAACTAAACTAAAATAGAACTTCAACAAAAACTCTAAGCTAAAAACTCTGAAGTGTTAACTAAAACTAAACTAAACTAGAACTCTAACAAAAACTCTAAGCTAAGACTCTAAGCTAAAACTCTAAACTCTTAACTAAAACTAAGTTTAACTAAAACTAAACTAAACTAGAACTCTAACTAAAACTATAAGCTAAGACTCTAAGGTAAAACTCCAAGCTCTTAACTATAACTAAACTAAACTTCAACTCTAACTAAAAATCTAAGCTAATACTCTAAGCTAAAACTCTAAACTCTTAACTAAAACTAAACTAAACTTCAACTCTGACTAAAACTCTAAGCTAGGACTATAAGGTAAAACTCTAAACTCTTAACTAAAACTAAACTAAACTAGAACTTCAACAAAAACTCTAGGCTGAGACTCTAAACTAAGACTCTAAACTCTTAACTATAACTAAACTAAACTTCAACTCTAACTAAAACTCTAAGCTAAGACTCTAGGCTAAAAGTCTAAGCTAAGACTCTAGGTTAAAACTCTAAACTCTTAACTCTTACTAAACTAAAGTTCAACTCTAACTAAAACTCTAGGCTAAGACTCTAAGCTAAAACTCTAAACTCTTAACTAAAACTGAACTAAACTTCAACTCTAACTAAAACTCTAAGTTAAGACTCTAAGCTAAAAACTCTAAACTCTTAAGTAAAACTAAAGTAAACTAGAACTCTATCAAAAATTCTAAGCTATGACTCTAAGCTAAAACTCTAAACTCTTAACTAAAAATAAATTACACTTCAACTGTAACTAAAACTTTAATATAAGACTCTGAGTTAAGACCCCAAACTCTTAACTATAACTAAACTAAACTAGAACTCTAACAAAACTCTAAGTTAAGACACTAAGCTAAAAACTCTAAACTCTTAACTATAATTAAACTAAACATCAACTCTAACTAAAACTCTAAGCTAAGACTCTAAGGTAAAACTCTAAACTCTTAACTAAAACTAAACTAAGCTACAACTTTAACTAAAACTCTAAGCTATGACTCTAAGCTAAAACTCTAAATTCTTAACTATGATTAAAATAAACTTCAACTCTAACTAAAACTCTTAGGTAAGACTCTTGGCGAAAACTCAAAATTCTTAACTATAACTAAGCTAAAATATAACTGTAACTAAAACTCTAAGCTAAGACTCTAAGTTAAGACTCTAAGCTCTTAACTATTAATAAACTAAACTTTAACTCTAGCTAAAACTCTAAGCTAAGACTCTAAGGTAAAACTCTAAACTCTTAACTAAAACTAAACTAAACTAGAACTTCAACAAAAACTTTAAGCTAAAAACTCTAAACTCTTAACTAAAACTAAACTAAAATAGAACTCTAAAAAAAACTTTAAGCTAAGAGTCTAAGCTAAAACTCTAAACTCTTAACTAAAACTAAACTAAACTTCAACTCTAACTAAAACTTTAGGCTAAAACTCTAAGGTAAAACTATAAACTCTTAACTAAAACTAAACTAAACTTCAACTCTATCAAAAACTCTAAGCTATGACTCTAAGCTAAAAAATCTAAACTCTTAACTATAATAAAACTAAACTTCAACTTTAACTAAAACTCTAAGCTAAGACTCTAAACTAAAACTATAAACTCTTTACTATAACTAAACTTCAACTCTAACTAAACTCTAAGCTAAGACTCTAGGCTAAAACTCTTAACCAAAATCTAAACTAAACTAGAACTTTTACTAAAACTCTAAGGTAAAACTCTAAACTAAAAACTAAACTAAACTAGAACTCTAACAAAAACTCTAAGCTAAGACTCTACGCTATGACTCTAATCTAAAAACTCTAAACTCTTAACTATAACTAAACTAAACTTCAACTCTAACTAAAACTCTAAGCTAAGACTCTAAGGTAAAACTCTAAACTAAAACTAAACTTAACTAGAACTCTAACAAAAACTATAAGCTAAGACTCTACGCTAAAACTCTAAACTAAAACTAAGCTAAACTAGAACTCTAACTAAAACTCTAAGCTAAGACTCTAAGCTAAAACTCTAAACTAAAACTAAACTAAAGTAGAACTCTAACTAAACTATAAGCTAAGACTCTAGGCTAAAAATCTAAACTCTTCAATATAGCTAAACAAAACTTAAGCTGTAACTAAAGTTCTAAGCTATGACTCTAAGCTAAGATTCTAAACTAAAACTTAAATAAACTAGAAGTTTAACTAAAAACTCTATGCTAAGACTCTAAGATAAAACTCTCAACCAAAACTAAGATAAACTAGAACTCTAACAAAAACTCTAAGCTAAGACTCTAAGCTAAAACTCTAAACTAAAACTAAACTAAAGTAGAACTCTAACTAAGCTCTAAGCTAAAACTCTAGGCTAAAACTCTAAACTCTTAACTATAACTAAACTAAACTTCAACTCTAACTAAAACTCTATGCTAAGACTCTAAGCTAAAACTCTAAACTCTTAACTATAACTAAACTAAACTTCAACTCTAACTAAAACTCTAAGCTAAAACTCTAAGCTAAAACTCTAAACTCTTAACTAAAACTAAACTAAACTAGAACTCTAACTAAAACTCTAAGCTACGACTCTAGGCTAAAACTCTAAACTCTTACCCAAAACTAAACTAAACTAGAACTCTAACTAAAACTCTAAGCTAAAACTCAACTCTTAACTATAACTAAACTAAACTTCAACTCTAACTAAAATTCCAAGCTAAGACTCTAAGGTATAACTCTAAACTAAAACTAAACTAAACTAGAACTCTAACAAAAATTCTAAGCTAAGACTCTACGCTAAAACTCTAAACTAAAACTAAGCTAAACTATAACTCTAACAAAAACTCTAAGCTAAGACTCTAAGCTAAAACTCTAAACTAAAACTAAACTAAAGTAGAACTGTAACTAAACTCTAAGCTAAGACTCTAGGCTAAAACTCTAAACTCTTAACTATAACTAAACTAAACTTCAACTCTAACTAAAACTATAAGCTAAGACTCTAAGGTAAGAATTTATGCTCTTGAATATAACTAATCTAAACTTCAACTGTGACTAAAACTCTAAGCTAAGATTCCAAGCTAAGATTCTAAACTAAAACTAAGCTAAACTAGAACTCTAACCAAAAACTCTTTGCTAAGACTCTAAGTTAAAACTCTAAACTAAAACTAAGCTAAACTAGATCTCTAACAAAAACTGTAAGCTAAGAATCTAAGCTAAAGCTCTAAACTAAAACTAAACTAAAGTAGAACTCTAACTAAACTCTAAGCTAAAACTCTAGGCTAAAACTCTAAACTCTTAACTATAACCAAACTAAACTTCAACTCTGACTAAAACTCTATGTTAAGACTTTAAGCTAAACCTCTAAACTCTAATCGAAAAATAAGCTAAACTTGAACTATGGATAAAGCTCAAAGCAAACAATCTAGTCTAAAACTCTTAACTAAAACTAAACTAAAATTCAAATCTCACGAAAATTTCAAAGCTACGACGCTAACCTAAAACTCTAAGCTCTTACCCAGAACTAAACTAAACTAGAACTATAACTAAAACTCTAAGATAAAACTCAACTCTTAACTATAACTAAACTAAACTTCAACTCTAACTAAAACTCTAAGCTAAGACTCTAAGGTAAAACTCTAAACTAAAACTAAACTAAACTAGAACTCTAACAAAAACTCTAAGCTAAGACTCTACCTAAATTAGCTAAAACTACACGGACTTAAACTAAAAACTAAGCTAAGACTTGGTAAACACTAACTACTAAGTAACTAAAAACTCTAAGAAACTCAGCAAGACTCAAACCTTGACTAAAGCTAAACTAACTCTACAACTCTAGTAAACTTAAGTAAAACTAAACTCGTAACTGAACTCAATAAACTAGAACTCTAAGCTAAGACTCTGAGGCTAAAAACTCTAAACTCTTAACTAAAACTAAACTAGAACTATAACTAAAACTCTAAGCTAAGACTCTAGTCTAAAACTCTAAACTCTTAACTATAACTAAACAAAACTTCAACTCTAACTAAAACTCTAAGCTAAGACTCTAATCTAAAACTATAAACTAAAACTAAGCAAGACTTCAACTCTAAATAAGACTCTAAGCTAAGACTCTAAGCTAAAACTCCAAAATATTAAATACAACTAAACTAAACTTGAACTATAACTAAACTCTAAGCTATAACTCTAAGCTAAAACTCTAAACTCTTAAATAAACTAAACTTCAACTCTAACTAAAACTCTAAGCTAAGAGTAAAGGCTAAAACTCTACACTATTAAATAAAACTTAAGTAAACTTCAACTCTAACTAAAACTCTAAGCTAAGACTCTAAGGTAAACTCTAAACTCTTAACTAAAACTAAACTAAACTAGAACTCTAACTAAAACTCTAAGCTAAGACTCCAAGCTAAAACTATAAACTAAAACTTAGCTAAAGTAGAACTCTAACTAAAAACTCTAAGCTAAGACTCTAAGCTAAAACTCTTATCTAAAACTAATCTAAACTAGAACTCTAACAAAAACTCTAAGCTAAGACTCTAAGCTAAAACTCTAAACTAAAACTAAACTAAACCAGAACTCTAACTAAAAACTCTATGCTAAGACTCTAAGCTAAAGCTCTAAAATAAAACTAAACTAAAGTAGAACTCTAACTAAACTCTAAGCTAAAACTCTAGGCTAAAACTCTAAACTCTTAACTATAACCAAACTAAACTTCAACTCTGACTAAAACTCTATGTTAAGACTATAAGCTAAAACTCTAAACTCTTAACTAAAACTAAACTAAACGAGAACTCTAAAAAAAACTCTAAGCTAAGACTCTAGTCTAAAACTCTAAACTCTTAACTAAAACTAAACTATAACTCTAACTAAAACTCTAAGATAATAGTAAAAGCTAAAACTATAAACTCTTAACTATAAGTAAACTAAACTTAAACTCTAAATAAAACTATAAGTTGATATTCTAAGATAAAATTATAAACTAAAACTAAACTAACCTTCAACTCTAACTAAGACTCTAAGCTAAGACTCTAAGCTAAAACTCTAAACTCTTAACTATAACAAAACTAAACTAAAACTCTAACTAAACTCTAAGCTAAAACTCTAGGCTAAAACTCTAAACTCTTAACTAAACTAAACTTCAACTCTAACTAAAACTCTAAGCTAAGACTCTAAGCTAAAAACTCAAAACTCTTAACTAAAAGTTAACTAAACTACAACTTTAACTTAAGCTCTAAGCTATGACTCTAAGCTAAAACTCTAAATTCTTAACTATAACTAAACTAAACTTCAACTCTAACTAAAACTCTAAGCTAAAACTCTAAGGTAAACTCTAAATTCTTAACTAAAACTAAACTAGACTAGAACTCTAACAAAAACTCTAAGCTTAGAATCTAAGCTAAAACTCTAAACTCTTAACTAAACTTCTAAACTAAACTTCTCTATACTAAACTAAACTTCAACTAGCTAGAACTCTAAGCTAAGACTCTAAGGTAAAACTCTAAACTCTTAACTAAAACTAAACTAAAATAGAACTTCAACAAAAACTCTAAGCTAAAAACTCTGAACTGTTAACTAAAACTAAACTAAACTAGAACTCTAACAAAAACTCTAAGCTATGACTCTAAGCTAAAACTCTAAACTCTTAACTAAAACTAAAGTAAACTTCAACTCTAACTAAAACTCTAAGCTAAGACTCTAAGGTAAAACTCCAAACTCCTAACTATAACTAAATTAAACTAGAACTCTAACAAAAACTCTAAGCTAAGACTTTAAGCTAAAAACTCTTAAAAATAACTAAACTAAACGTCAACTCTAACTAAAACGTTAAGAAAATACTCGAAGGTAAAACTCTTAAATAAAATTAAAGTAAACTAGAACTCTAACTAAAACTCCAAGCTAAGACTCTAAGGTAAAACTCTAAGCTCCTAACTAAAACTAAACTAAACTTCAACTCTAACTAAAAATCTAAGCTAATACACTAAGCTAAAACTCTAAACTCTTAACTAAAACTAAACTAAACTTAAACTCTGACTAAAACTCTAAGCTATGACTATAAGGTAAAACTCTAAACTCTTAACTAAAACTAAACTAAACTAGAACTTCAACAAAACTCTAGGCTGAGACTCTAAACTAAGACTCTAAACTCTTAACTATAACTAAACTAAACTTCAACTCTAACTAGAACTCTAAGCTAAGACTCTATGCTAAAAGTCTAAGCTAAGACTCTAGGTTAAAACTCTAAACTCTTAACTCTTACTAAACTAAAGTTCAACTCTAACTAAAACTCTAAGCTAAGACTCTAAGCTAAAACTCTAAACTCTTAACTAAAACTGAACTAAACTTCCACTCTAACTAAAACTGTAATTTAAGACTCTAAGCTGAAAACTCTAAACTCTTAAGTAAAATAAAATAAACTAGAACTCTAACAAAAACTCTAAGCTATGACTCTAAGATAAAACTCTAAACTCTTCACTAAAACTAAAGTAAACTTCAACTCTAACTAAAACTTTAAGCTAAGACTCTAAGGTGAAACTCCAAACTCTAAACTATAACTAAAATAAACTAGAAATCTAACAAAACTCTAAGCTAAGACTCCGTGCTAAAAACTATATATTCATAACTAAAAATAAAATAAACTACCACTTTAACAAATAATCTAAGCTAAGTCCCAAGGGTAAAACTATAAACTATTAACTATAACTAAACTAAACTACAATTTCAACAAAAACTCTAATATAAGGCTCTAAGCTAAGAATCGAAACTCTTAACTTGGCTTCAAACAGACTTCAACTCTAAATAAAACTTCTAGGTAAGGCTATTTTTGAAGACTAGAATATCAGAACTAAAACTAAGCAAAAATAGAACTCATACAAAAACTCTAATCTAATACTCCAAGATAAAACCCCAATCTCTCAACTATAATTAAACCAAACGTCAACTGTAGATAAAACTCTGAGTTAACACTCTAAGGCAAAACTCTAAACTCTTAACTAAAACTAAACTAATCTAGAACTTCAACAAAAACTTTAAGCTAAAAACTCTAAACTCTTAACTAAAACTAAACTAAAATAGAACTCTAAAAAAACTTTAAGCTAAGACTCTAAGCTAAAACTCTAAACTCTTAACTAAAACTAAAGTAAACCAGAACTTCAACAAAAACTCTAAGCCAAGACTCTAAGCTAAAAGCTCTAAACTCTTAACTAAAACTAAACTAAATTAGAAGTCTAACAAAAACTCTAAGCTAAGACTCTAAGGTAAAACTCTAAACTCTCAACTAAAACTAAACTAAACTACAACTTTAACTAAAACTCTAAGCTATGAGTCTAGGCTAAAACTCGACATTCTTAACTATAACTAAAGTAAACTTCCACTCCAAATAAAAATCTTGGCTAAGACTCTTATGGAAAACTCTAGTATATAAAATAAAACTAAACTAATCTAGAACTCAAACAAAAACTCTAAGTTAAGACTCTAAGCTAAAATCTTAAGTTCTCAACTATTATTAAACCAAATGTCAACTGTAAATAAAACTCTAAGATAAGACTCGAAGGTAAAACTCTAAACTCTTAACTAAAACTAAACTAAACTAAAACTTCAACAAAAACTCTAAGCTAAAAACTCAAAACTCTTAACTAAAACTAAACTAAAATAAAAACTCTAACAAAAACTTTAAGCTACGACTCTAAGCTAAAACTCTAAACTCTTAACTAAAACTAAAGTAAACTTCAACTCTAATTAAAACTCTAAGCTATGACTCTAAGCTAAAACTCTAAATTCTTAACTATTAATAAACTAAACTTGAACTCTAGCTAAAACTTGAAGCTAAGACTCTAAGCTAAAACTCTAAACTCTTAACTAAAACTAAACTAAACTAGAACTTCAACAAAAACAAGCTAAAACTCTAAATTCTTAACTATTAATAAACTAAACTTGAACTCTAGCTAAAACTCGAAGCTAAGACTCTAAGCTAAAAACTCTAAACTCTTAACTAAAACTAAAGTAAACTTCAACTCTAAATAAAACTAAGCTAAGACTCTAGGCTAAAACTCTATGCCAATGGGTTAAAGAAAAAACCGGAAAATGTTGGATAATTTCTAAGTCTAAAAAATTCAGTCCGAAAAACTTACAAAATTCAAAAAGAGAGGGAGGAAGGGAGGGGCTCGGTGGCCTTTGGGGGCGCGGGGGGCCTTTAGGGACCCAGGGGATATTTGGGGGCTCAGGGGCCTTTGAGGGCCCGGGGGCCTTTGGTGCGCCGGGGGACACTTTGGGGGCCCGGGGGCCCTCTGGGGTTGGGGGGGGGGGTCCTTCGGGGTTGGGGTAGGGGGGTCGGGCCCCTTTGGGGTTGGGGGGCCCTTTGGGGGTGGGGGGTACCTCACAAGATTGTTCAAATGGAACTTGCGTATTATAACAACCACATAGTTTCACCCTCAAATCATCTTCTATATCATCTTCTAAAATCATCTTCTAAAATGCCTCAAACGGTTTCGCTTAAATCATCTTCTAAAATGTCTCGAACTCTTTCACCCAAATAATCCCCTAAACGTAATTTATGCGTGTTCCTTTTCTTTTGGCATCCCTGCGCTGTCACATTTGAAATTCCTAGGAAACCCTTTCCCGCATTAATCTCTTCATCTCTAAGATAGTCCTAGCAACACTATTATGGTTTCGATAGAATATCAATTTATCTCTCTGACTTAAAAATCAGTGAAGCCGTATTTAAAAAAAGATTTTTCTATCTCGTTAGAATCCCGCATAATTCCAAGATAACAAGTGATTTCATTTCTAATTCCTGACGCTAAAGATCAATGAAGCCATATTTAAAAATAGACTATTAATTTTTCTCTCTGACATAAGGACCGTTTATCCCTCAGACCTAAGATCAAAGAAGCCATATTTGTTTCTTAATTCCCCTTTCGTAAATCAATAATTCCCTTGATATGTAAATCAATTTCTCAGAAATCCACTTCCCCCTCGAGTCCTAGATCAATACATTCCCCACCGATTATGTAAATCAATTTCTCGGAAATCTAGTTCCCCCTCGATTACGCAATCAATTTATCGGAAATCCTCTCCCCTTCGATTACGCAATCAATTTCTCGGAAATCCTCTCCCCTTCGATTACGCAATCAATTTCTCCGAAATTCTCTCCCCTTCGATTACGCAATCAATTTCTCGGAAATATATTTCCCCCCTCTTGTCCTATATCAATATATCTCTTCCCCACCGTCAATGCGCATGTGCAAACTTCGCCCCGGAGACAATACACTTGGAAACAACAAATAAATCGACCTTGAAAGAGGTGTCATTGACCCCATTATAATCAATAAACCATGAAAATACATCAAAGTGAGAAAAATCCTGTTTTTTCATTCTCAGTGACAAACACCATAAAAAAATGCATAAATAATGTACTGTCACGAGTTATAGATAGCTCTCTACTAATCTCCTACTCAGTTTTATGATTTGACTGTCTACGAAAATAGATGGATAATCTCTTAGGCTGTATCCTTCTCTTACGGCGTCGATTGTTTTCTTCTTATCCTCTCTCGTATTTGACGTTTCTAAGACTTGAGCTGTGGTTCCTACCTCTATGGTTATTTTCCCATCTAATTTTAAGCTGTATTTGGAGCTGTCACTATTATTTTCCACTGTTACGCAAACTTGTCTATCACTTGCGTTTAGCTTTGAAATTGTAACATTATTTGTGATTGATTCCTACGTGATTCAACATTTTCATATCGTCGCCACTCCTAGGATGCAAGGAAATGGTAGCTGTTTGCATATTATCGCTTTCACTGCTATTTCAGTATTCCCCGTGCTAAGTTTTAACGGACATTATCCCAAAATTGTTAGTTTGTGACCTGCAAAAGAGGCCAGGTTATTTTGAATTCTGCTAATCCAATTCTGTATACTATGAGAAAACTTCCTAAAAATATTCCTCCCTTATTTGGGATTTTGAAGCACCTGTGTCAATTAAATATGGTAAATTTAGAAAACCCTCTATTTTAAAACAACACAAAATCTGTAAATCATTATTTTTATCTGTACCGCAACATTCTAAACTATATAGGGGTCTAACAAAAGGTACAGCTGTGTCAACCATCACAGGCTGGCATCTTCGTTTAAATGCCCACCATTATTTTACCAAAAGTTTTGGGGTTTTTTCCAGGACTCTTCTGTGTTATAATTTGGCCTATTGTATGGTTTACTGTCTGACTTCTAGGAACAAATTTAGGAATTTTGTTTGGTGCTTGCCAAGTATTATTTGATCCCTGCCTATATTAATTCCTGCCACCTTGTGGTCGGGACTGGTTTGTTCTATTCTATGTTGGCCCTTCCGTTTGTATTCTATGCCAACAATCTAATGACAACGGAATCTTTTCCTATATTGTTTGGAAAATTGCTGCCATCCCACGGGGTCTATAACTGTTTCTATGTACCCTTGACCTATCATTATTTGTTCTACTACTAATTTCTGTAGGAGGTGGTGGTCAGTGCTCATAGTATTTGTAGTTCCAAGCCACTAAGGATTCAAGATCGTGGAATCAGTTGACTAATTTCACATAAGATGGTCCTTGGCCCTCTTTGCGCCTGTTTGTTTCATGACCTGTCTTCCTAAATCTCACACACGCTCGTCTTCTTTCAGAGTATAACATTAGTTTGGTTTTCTGTTCTGTTTATTGACATCTGATCAAATTCTTTCATCGCTTCATCAATTTTTACCGCCGTTTCTACCAAGATAATCGTCTGCTCAAGATTTTCAGCTTTCCTCGATAATATTAGTCTTAGAAGTTTTTCGGTGACTCTCCTGTAAATGTATGCAATTGTACATGTGTACTGTCTCATCGCTTTCACTTTTATCTAATTGTAGACATACCGACCGAGAAATTTTGTCCACGTACTCCTGAATTCTGGTTGAGGCGTTAAACATAACTACGTCAGAGCTTAGCCCTATGGAAAGACTTGTCTTAATAAACCTGCATATGAAGGATTCAAGTATAGTTTTGAAGTCCTTTACCGCTTTTTTTCTTATTGCTTTGAAATATTGTAAGGAACTTGCTCCTAATTTGGCTGCTGCGCATTGCTCTTTAATTGTATCGTCGAATGATTCTGTTAATTCGTCTAAAATTCTTAATTTTTCAATGAATTCATCTATACCGAAAACTCCCGCGTATTTGGATTTAATTTTTGCAATTTCGAGCACCGTTGTTAAGGGAAGTCATTTTGCTCTCCCATTCTAGCAAAGTCATTTTCTTCTTAATCTAAAGTTTTAGTTATTCTTCTCGATCCAGTTTTTTTGTCTGCCACCAGATGTGGTAAAGTGGGTATCTTTAGGGCCCTAGAGACAACACAAGTTGCCGCTCTCACCAGAACAGAGCAAGCCTGAATTGGGGGCAAACACAATTAAAAAGTGGAACGAAGGGTGCTGGAAAAATTCCTGGCTTGGAAAGAAACCCAACCGGAGGGAGAGGACGGAAGCCAAAGGTTTGGGACGGGTCGTCGGCAAGAGACATGTCCCTACACCAGGACACCTCAAGGGGGGGGGGCTTGAGTGGAATGTGGATATATGTCTCTGGTCGGCGAACCACCTCGACCAAAGGGTAAGAAGAGAGATAGGGCCAACCTGTCTCAAGATACAACCCCGGAGGGTGCTCCGGTAAAACGTCGTCCCAAGGTTGAGAGGAGAAGGAAAGAGACTCCTGGGGAGCCGAGAGCCAAGAGAGGCTTTGTGACTTAGCCAAATTTATACCTGTAATGGTACGCAAGAGCGACTGGCAATCCCTCCAATCAAATGATATCATTCTATTGATGGAAGCCGTTGAGGCCATAACCAGGGGAGTCAATGTAGAATTTGGTCCTGATTTTGCCTCCACGAGATTGGAAGAGGGCACTATAAAACTGAGGTGCCAAGATGAGAGGAAGACATCATGGATTAAGGGGGCTGTGTACGGATTGAAGCAGGATAATATTGCCCTCACCCCAGGAGACCCACCTCCGAGAAGAAATTTCTGTATTGAGGATACAAATGTTGGGTCACCGGAAAAACTGATGGGGCTAGTGGTGGCCTGTAATCGTTTCCTAACTAAAGAGAAAATTGAAGTGATCAAGATCCACGTCCAGAAGGGAAAGACCTGCCTCCACGTGGCAATTGACGCGGACTTGGTCCCTGTCGGGAAGAAGTGGAACTTCGAACTCCCCATTGGAATTAAGGAACAAACGTCCCTCAAGCGCTTCTACAAGAAGCCCGTGGAGTCCACTCAAGCAAAGGACGGATCGCAACCTTAAAGTTGCAGCTAAATTGAAACGATGTCAGCATATGAGCTGTGGGGGCTAGAGTGCTGGCAGATCAATCTGAACCACTGCCAAGCCACCTCTTATAATCTTGGGAGGGAGCTTGCAAAAATGCAGACATTCATAGCGATGGTCATGGAGCCATGGGTCGTCGGAGGAACGATCAAGGGGTTGGTTAAAGGAGCAGAACTCCATGTGCAAAATGAGGTGAGCACCACTCCTAGAGCTTGTATTTATCATTACAAAATTTGGATACTTGAAGATTGACTAAATATTGTTCTAGGGATGTAGTAGCTATAATGGTGAAAAACCTGATTGGCCATGAACGTGGGGTATTTAGTTGAGTTACATGACACATGATGAGAAACCACCATCAGAGAAAGTAATGGAAGTGGTGGAATACAGTAAAGCAAGAGGAGAAAGAAAGGTCTTGGATTTAACAATAATCTTTTCAACACATTGGAGATTGGTAAGGGATTGGCATGTAAGGGATCTTCCATCATTCTTTGACCATCAAATAGTAAGATTCAAAATAGATATATCTCAACGACATTGGAAACTTCTTAGGAATATATGGAAAACAAATTGGCACGCCTGTAACCAAGTCTTAGCAAAACAACTTGCCAATTGGCCACCCAACCCTGGAATAACTGACGAGGATCTAGACCAGGAGCCAGAAAGACTTACAGAAAGCATGAGCAGTGCATTTAAGCAAGCAACCCCTCCAACACCTTTTTGAAGAGCTCAACCAAGCCAATGACTGGTGGACTTCAGAACTAAGTCAAAGAAGAAAACTGACTGAAAGGCTGCTAAGCACTGCTATCCAAAAGAATAATCCCGAAGACTGGGAGTCTTACTCGGAAGGGCTAAAATACCTGGGAAGGGAGATAAGGAGAGCAAAGAGAACCTCCTGAGGACTTTCTGGAAAGGGTAGGGTCAGATGAAGCTAGTAATAGGCTACTAAAGAGTCTAAAGAAAAATCAATGGGCAAAGTTGGGAAGTGTGGCGAGAGTAGATGGCACTCTCACAGCGGGCCTTCACACAACCTCCTTTCAATTGAAAGTGATGGAACGATTGATTCATTGGTTTCTGATAAGTAATACGGCGACCAAGAACATGATATTTGAAAAGCAAATTTAATTTCAGATAAGAGGCCCTACAGACGATGCTGTTCACGAATTGATATGGCGAGTATAGCAAGCCCTAGAATGTAAGGAACACGCCTTAGGCATATTCCTTGACACAAAAGGGGCGTTTGATAATGCTACTTTTGGATTCATAGAATTGGAGATGGAGGAAGCAAGACCAGATAGATCTATTCAGAAATAGAATTCTCATATGCTCAGTAATCGACAGATAGTCGTTGAGATAAAGGAAACAAAAATAATCAAATACTGTTCAGAAAGGATGCTCACAAGGGGGGGGGGGGATCTCCCCTATATATGGAACATGGTCAAGAACAGCCTGCTGCATTTATTAAAACAGCAATCCGGATATATCCAGGCATATACGGATGACCGACTATCCTTACTGAGAGGAAAATGTCTATAGACACTGTTTGAATTGGGACAGCACATTCTGGTTAAAATACAAATATGGTCACAGAATCATAAACTACGCTTAGCACCTGAAAAGAGTGAATTAGTAGTATTAAAAAAAAGAGGAAATGGTAAGCGCTCCCTTTGCTCTAATATATGATCACCCATTATCCCTGAAAAAGCATTTGAAATACCTAGGGGTCATAATCGATCACCAACTGACCTGGAAAGCTCACTGAAAAGGGTACGAAAAGCCACAGCTTCGCTAATTCAGTATTAACGAATGGTGGGAAAGAACCGGGGCTTAACTCCCATCAAGACTATGTATTTATATAAAACGGTAATTAGACCAACCCTGTCGCATGGAATAGTGGTTTGGGTCAATTCAACTCGAATTGCGAGCCACATAGCTTCCTTAATAAGGGTGCAAAGGCTAGCATGCCTAATGATTATATCAGCATATCATGGAACCACTACGGCATCCATGGAGCTTATCTTGGGACTTCCACCCGTAGAAAATTTTCTAGCGGATGATACAGTAAAAGATGCTGTTAGACTACAGATAAACTGTCAGGGGACCGTTTTTCTGTAGACCGTTTATCTGTAGCTTTTTGCTTCAGTGCAAGGATCTGCAGATGCCTAAAGATATTACTGTCCCAAGAATAAAACCGGAGAGGCAATTCCAAATTGTCATGAAGGATAGAAAGGAAGTGGAGCAGGAGATAGAGCTGGTCCAACAAAGTAACGCGATAATATGTTATACTGATAGTTCGCGGTTTGATGGAAAATCGGAGACAGGAGTAGTAATATATCAGAAAACTCCTGATGTGGACAAAGAGGTAATCACTTATCACCTTGGAAAATTTGCTACTGTTTTTTCAGGCTGAAATGTCCGGAATAGAACGGGCAGCTGGAAGACTGTTGGAAATGGGAGATACGGGAAAAGATATACTACTCTTAACTGACAATCATCATGCCTAAAGGGTCTTCAGAATGTAAAGAACCGACAAAATATACAACCGGAATGCTACGAAGCCCTGAATAGCTTGGCATTCAAAGGAAACTGAATTACCCTGACGTGAGCCCCAGGGCACTCTGGAATAAAGGGCAATGAGATGGCAGGTGAAGCAGCTAAGGCTGGGACATAACTGATATAGTATGGTCAAGAACCTTTCATCTCAATTTCTCAAAATTGCTGGAAGATGGTATTGAGGGTTTGGAGCAATGAGATAGCGGAACAAAATTAGCATAGGAAGGTGGGGTGTAATGAAACGAAAGAAGTACTCCCGAAGTTTAAACCCACCCTGACTAAACATTTTCTACGACTGAAAAGGTTCGAGACAAGAATGGTTACAGAAGTCATAACAGGAATTAGAATTTTTTTCCCGAATAGGGAGGGCTGAATCTCCATTATGGCAAAAATTCGAGAGGGCCACTGTGAAAACAAGAAGGCATCTGATAGAAGAATGTCCAGCTATTATTAGATACCGGCATGAGACATTTTATAATGTTATTGTTAAGCTCTAGGAAGGAGAATTCCGACAGCTGGCAAGATATATGGTAAGGGTGGGGAGGCCGATCCCATCATTGGTCCCCCCCTTCAACCACAAAAAAAAACTTAGTTTTTGGGGTTTAGAGACAATTGGCCTTGAGGGCATTAGCCTCGACCCACTGGCATTGGGTTCACCCCTCCTCCTAATAGTAATAATAATAATAGGTCCCTAGAGGGAGGGGGGGGTAAGCTGTAAGTCTGTAGGGTGAAAAATACTAGGGTAGCGTCTTCCTTAGGGTTGGCCTGACTAATCATACTCGGCGTTCCTACTGGGCATAGATGAGAAGTTCAGTATAAATATTGATTACTTTTAATAAGCTCAGCAACGATACAAGGTCTGAGTATAAATGAACTCGGTACTTCAATTATTGGCCCACAGATCCACACACGCCTCTGGGCCAGATCTGAGTTAAGCAAAGTTGTTGCTGTTTCCCAATTTCCTCCAATGCTTACATGCATCCTGGTTTTCCAAGATCTGTGGTTCTTTTAGGGTTAATTTCCAAAATCTTATCTTAATAAAAAGTGGTAATTTCAAAACTTCGTAATTTCATTTGCGTCTTATATTTTATGAATTTCTGGCTTAATTAGTCAACTTACTATATAAGTGACAGTGTCATTAGCAATGAGCAATGTTAAAAATTAGCCGAGCCGCGTTCGACTCTAGTTTGATTCTTGCTGCTAAATTTCCGGATGTCCCTAGAGCTTTTGATTGTCTAACCCATAGGATTCTGTTGTACAAATTATCACATAAGGTAATGTCAGAGGGCAGGGTAATGCTTTGTTTGATTCTTATTTGTCAGGTAAAATTATCTCTGCAGATTCCTTTTTCTGTTTTTCATCTGAAGTTGAATTTGGTGTTCCTCAAAGCTTTGTTCTTGGGCCACTTCTGTTT
Organism: Artemia sp. Qi Xiang Cuo; assembly: GCF_049724085.1. NCBI lineage: Eukaryota > Metazoa > Arthropoda > Branchiopoda > Anostraca > Artemiidae > Artemia > Artemia sp. Qi Xiang Cuo. The sequence continues at coordinate 40,100,984 of NC_142808.1, forward strand.
TTTATCTGTGTTGATGACCTTATAATGGCAGTTAAGAGACAGAAACTTATAGTTTGCTGTCTCCAATGTCATCCTGAATCTTTTTACCCTCAAAAAAGCCAATCGACTTCACAGGATGAGGACACTTTTGTCACTTTTGCTGATGACATTAACTTTCGAGGCTAATTGTCTTGCCCTAAATTTTGCTAGGTCGAGTATTTTTGAACCTTCTCCCGTGTCTTTCAGACTAACTTCAGTTGTCTGATATCCTTCTGTCAAGAGGTTCTCTCAGTAGAACTAAGGATCGGTGTGCCCAATTTCTCGGTATTCTTCTTTCTGAAAATCTTGCGCCCGAGCATCATAATGGCCTAATAAAAAGGAAGATCTCAAGGTGTCTTGGAATTATAGTAAAGCTAAAAAATATTTTTCCTGGATCAATTTAAAAAATTCTCTTTCATTGTTTTGTTCAATCAGTCTCTTATTCCCCTACTATTTAGATGTTCACCTTTTCTTCTTTTTTGAAACCACTGTCAAAGCTATGTGATAAAGTCAGGACTCTTATACAGGAAACGAATAGTTCTACAAGTAACCCGTTACTTTATTTGCAGTTATTCTACATTCTTACAAGCGTGATTTTCACAACTCCATGGGGTCATCCCAACGCCCCAAAGATCTACTCCCTCTTTCGTGACTCATTGGTCTACGTATTATCTTCACAATTCAAGGAATGTTATTTTCTGATTTAGTCCATCTTCAAAAGAATTTGAAAAAAAACGTTATTGCTTAGAGGATCTTTTATGTGTTGATTTAATCATATAGGTGTTTCCCTTATATATATAGGTCATAAACCATTTTTTGGGCCAGCAGTATGAATTGTTTGTTTTTGTAAATTTTTACAATAAATTGCTTAATTGATTGATTAAAGACGATTTTGTATTTTTAGCATTTTCATTTTGTGGATCTAAGAATTCTATTGTTTATTGTTCTAAAAAGATAATTGTTGGGATAGGATAAACAATCCATCGTACATTTAAATAGCTTCTACAACTAATTTGGCTCACAATTTAGAACTTGCAACTGCTTGCTTGCCTCGAGCTTTCCAACCGAAAGCGAAAGCATTGCCGAAAAAACTTAGCAGAGAACTGCAGAGGCTCATATATTTCTTTTATCTGACATGGACTATAAAATTTAATTTCAGCAAATTTATACTTTGTGAATTTCATATATAGGGAATTTCCAGAAAATGCCTCTTCATTTAGAATTTATATTGTCGATAACACTCCCTATTTTTTAAAATTTTGCCTAAAATTAGCACGAATAATTTATTGTTTAATGCTGAACCTATTTCTCCCTCCTGTTAAATTTCCTGAAAGCGTTCATGAGTTGTCCCCCACTCCAGGTCTCCATCCTTAGGGTTGGTAAGAACATAAATTAAATCCTCTATATTACAAAAGAAAACATTTTTTGAATAAAAAGGTAGCTATCACACCACAGCATTCTTATTAAAGTTTGGCTTATATGAAGGGAGATTGGAGGTTAATTCCAACCTCACCCAAGCTTCTTTCTATGCTTATTTAAATACCCATGGAAGGTTAGACAATTCAGGTGCTAAAATACATTTTTAGAGTCATCTAGAACACCTCCTTAGTGTGGAACACTCCGATTGGTAATCTATACAATTACCAGTCTCGTCTTTCTTATACTATATTATATTGAATACTGTATATAATTTTGTAAAACATCAAGTGAATTCACTTAGTGAAATGAAGATTTAAAATAAATCACTATATTAACCATTGATCTTATTTGGACTGTGTGACTTCTTAGGAGCAAATATGCCACCATGCAGCATTACTTCCTCTGAATCTGCTTCCTCTGATCTGATAAAGTCTTTCAATAGCTTTCAATCTATTTTCTATCTCAGAATTTTCTATTGATTGCACTTTGGCTCTTTTTGAAGGAAAAGTACAGCTTAGTGCCACAAAATGGCAGAAAACACTACTTGTTTAAATTCTCTCATAAGGTTAGTAACAACGTATTATTGATTTTATCGGTTTAGTAAAATGTATTTTTTATTGTCAAGCAGTCAAAGATTTTCATTCTATTGATTTCCTTGAATAGCAAGTTTCGGAATTCAAATTTAAATTTTTTACGAACAATCCTTTTCGAAGAACAATTGGATAAAACTATGTGAATAAAATAAGGAATTACCATGAGCAGAATGATATAACTAAAGTAAAATATTGTGCAACAAAGAATAAAATAATAGAAAATATAGAAAATTGAGTAAATTAAGGAAACTGGAGTAGAACAATATTTTCTGTTAAAAAAAATGAGCATAGGTTGAAAGACTGACATAATTGTGTATTAAAGATGGCAGAAACCAATCAACTGTTTTTACTTTGAATTAATTTAAAAAAAACTTTTCCACAAAATCAGTTTTTCAAAAAAAGTAATGAACTCCATTAAACAAAAATGAGCCAGAATTAAATTAGAATAATCTACCAATCGTATAACTACAACAAGTCAGCGCTGATAATTAAATGAAACCCAAAACGAACAGAAATCAGAGGCAACGCTGTAGCGATGCCTATAGTAATGGCCATACTGCTCCAATGTTTTATTATTTATTATTATCAGTATTTTTTCCCCCAGAGGCACTTCACATGGAAAGGGGTCGTCATATAAACTTCAAAGTGGGCTCATTCGATTGGAAATTGAGAGTTCTAGTGCCCTTTTTAAGGGTAAAAAGTAATGCGAAGGCAACTAACACCCCTTCCAAGCCCATCATTTCCCCAAACACATCCGATCAAAATTTTGAGATAGCGATTTTGCTCTACGTAGTTGATTTCCACATAGAAATAATATTTTTGAGGAGGACACTCCCCTCCCAGCTCTCAGGGCACGGGTTGTAAGTTATGCCCTAGGGGCATATAAGTTTTTATTCATAGCATTGTCTTAGAAACTTCAAAAAGGACTCATTTGATTGGAAATTAAAACGACTAGTGCCATTTTTAATAGTCGAAGGTGATTGGAGGGCAACTAACCCTCCTCTCACGCCCACCTTTTCCCCAAACACATCTGATAAAAATTTTGAGAAAGCCATTTTGTTCAACGGAGTTGAAAATCTTGGAAATTAGGTCTTCGAGGATGACAACCCCCCCCACCCACAGCCCTCAGGGCAAGGGTTTTAAGTTATGCCCTTGGGACATATAAGGTTTTTATAGAAAGTATTGTCGTAGAAACTTCAAAAAGGGCTCGTTCGATTGGAAATTTAAATGGCTAGTGCCCTTTTTAACAGTCGAAAGTGATTGGAAGGTAGCTAACACCCCTTCCACGCCCACCATTTCTCCAAACACATCCCATCAGAATTTCGAGATAACCATTTTGTTCAATGTAGTTGAAAATTATGGAAATTGTATCTTTGAGCAGGAAATTCCCCCCACAGTCTTCAGGGCAAGGGTTATAAGTTACGCCCTGGGGGCATATATGGTTCTTATGCAAGGAATACTCGTATAAACTTCGGAGAGGGTTCATTTCATTGGAAATTGAAAGTTCAAGTTCACTTTTTAAGGGTAAAAAGTAATTGGTAAAAATACGCCCATCATTTTCCCAAACACATCGAATCAAAATTTTGAGATTGCCATTTTGTTCTACGTAGTTGATTTCCACATAAAAATAATGTTTTTGAGGAGGACACTACCCTCACAGCTCTCAGGGCACGGGTTGTAAGTTATACCCTGGGGGTATATAAGGTTTTTATAGAAAGCATTGTCGTAAAAACTTCAAAAAGGACTCATTTGATTGGAAATTAAAACGGCTAGTGCCATTTTTAATAGTCGAAAGTGATTGGAGGGCAACTAACCCCCCTCTCACGCCCACCTTTTCCCCAACACATCCAATAAAAATTTTGAGAAAGCCATTTTGTTCAACGGAGTTGAAAATCTTGGAAATTAGGTCTTCGAGGATGACAACACCCCCCCCCACATCCCTCAGGGCAAGAGTTTTAAGTTATGCCCTTGGGACATATAAGTTTTTTGTAAAAAGTGTTGTCGTAGAAACTTCAAAAAGGGCTCGTTTGACTGGAAATTTAAATGGTTAATGCCCTTTTTAACAGTCGAAAGTGATGAGAAGGCAACTAACACCCCTTCCATGCCATCCATTTCCCAAAACACATCCAATCAAAATTTTGAGATAACCATTTTGTTCAACGTAGTTGAAAGTTCTGGAAATTATATCTTTGAGTAGGACATTCCCCCCACAGTCTTTAGGGCAAGGGTTATAAGTTATGCCCTGGGGGCACATATGGTTCTTATGGAAGGAATGTATAAGCTTCAGAGAGGGCTCATTTGATTGGAAACTGAAAGTTCTAGTTCACTTATTAAGCGTCAAAAGATATCGGAGGATATTCAGCCCCCACACCCATTTTCCCAAATACATCCGATAAAAAATTTTGAGATAGCTATTTTGTTAAGAATAGTTCTAAGATCATATAATAAAAACTTTGGTGTTGACACAGCCCCCCAGGGTCCGGAGTCAGTCGTTGTAAGTAATGCTCTGGGGGCATATAATTCTTACAGAAGGGATGCTCTTATAAACTTCGGAGAGGGCTCATTTGATTGGAAAATGAAAGTTTTTGTTCACTTTTTAAGAGTCAAAATAGATTGGAGGGCGACTAGCCCCCCCCCCCACGCCCTAAATGCATCAGATAAAAATTTTGAGATGGACATTTTGTTAAAAATAGTTCGAATTTGAGATAACAAAAACTCCGGTGTAAATACAGCCCCCCAGGGCCCGGGGATAGGCATTATAAGTTATGCCTTGGGGGCATTTATGGTTCTTATGGAAGGGATGCTCGTATAAACTTTATAGAGGGCTCATTTGATTGGAAATTGAAAGTTTAAATCACTTTTTAAGATTCAAAAGTAACGGAAGGCTGCTAGCCTCCCCTCATACTCGATTTATTTTTTCCCAGATGCGCTAAATGTAGAAGGGGTCTTTGTATAACCTTCAAAGGGGGCTCATTTGATTTGAATCGAGTGTTCTTGTGCCCCTTTTAAGAGTCAAAAGTGACCGTGGGACAACTAGCCCTCACCAATACCCCCCCCCCCCCGAAAGCTCTTTTCCCCAAATACATCTGATAAAAATTTTTAGGTAGCTATTCTGTTAAAAATAGTTCAAAGATCAAATAACAAAAACTCCTTTACGTATGGCTATTTCGTTAAAAACAGTTCAAAGGTCAGATAAAAAAAAACTGCTGTGTCGACGCAACTCCCCAGCGCCATGGGCAGGTTTTGTAAGTATTGTTCTGAGGACAAATATGGTTCTTATGGAAGGGATGCTCGTATAAACTTCAGAAACGGCTTACTTTAATGGAAATTGAAAGTTCTAGTTCAATTTTTAAGAGTCAAGAGATCGGAGGAACCCTAGCCCCTGCCGCACCCTTTTTTCCCCAAACCAATCCGATTTAACTTTTGAGAAAATAGTTCAAAGGTCAGATAACAAAAACCCCGGTGTCGACACAGCCCCCCAGGGTCCGGGGGGCAGGCATTGTAAGCTATGTCCTGGGTCCATTTATGGTTCTTATGAAAGGGGAGCTCGTATAGTGGTGATTTTTGTTCGTTTCAAGCTTGATTTGCATATTCAATTTAATTTTCACTCGTTTTAAGATTGATTTGTTAATTTACATTAATATCTATTGTATGTTTGTTTGCATTGATTGTTTATTTAGTTTCTGTTCGTTTTCAGTTTCATTTATACTTCATTTGGAAAACATTTTTTTTTCGTTTTAAGCTTGATTTGTATATTCAGTCTAAGCGTTATTCTCTTTAAGATCTATTTATTCGTTTATATTATTACTTGTTGTATGTTTTTGCTATGATTGTTAGTTTAATTTCTGTTCGTTTTGAGTTTCATTGCTTCTTTAATAGTGATTTCTGGTCGCTTTGAGTTTGAATTTTAAATAGTATTTGTATCTGCTGAGCTTAAGTTTAAAATGGCCTTTACTTTTCTATGAAAAACTTATTTTTCAGAAAGTTTTTTAATTAATTTTTGTTCGTTTTTGATTGCACAAAGTTTTAAGTTTTTAAAAATTCCTTACTTGAAAATCGAACTTTAAAAAAAAATCAAATATTCATCAAAGTATCAAAACTGATATCAAAGTAACAATATCAAAGTGAAAAAATGGGTTTGTGCCAACCTCGAAGTTTATACCATCTAATGTTTGAACTATTTTTAACAAAATGGCTATCTCAAAATTTTATCGGATGGGTTTGGGGAAAAAGGGCTTGGGGGGACTAGATTAAGCTTTGGTCTCTTTCGACTCTTTAAAAGTGAACTATAACTTTCTACTGTCAATAGAATGAGCCCTCTCTGAAGTTTATACGAGTATACCTTCTTAAAGAACCATATTTATCCCTTGAGTATAACTTACAATGCCCGTCCCTGGGCCCTGGGGGTTTTGTCAATCCCGGAGTTTTAATATCTAATGGTTGAACTATTTTAACAAAATGGTCGCCCAAAATTTTTATCAGATGGGTTTATCCATCCGATACGCCCAAAGGCGTGGAGGGAGGGAGGGGCTAGTTGCCCTCCGATCTTTTTCACTCTGAGAAAATGAACTACAACTTTTAATATCCATTCAAATGAACCCTCTCTGAAGTTTATACGAGCATACCTTCCATAAGAACCATATATACCCCAAGAGCAATACATACAACGCCTGTCCCGGCCACGGGGGGTGTCAACACAGGAGTTTTTATTATCTGACCTTTGAACTATTTTGAACGAAATGACCATACGTAAAGGAGTTTTTGTTTTATGATCTTTGAACTATTTTTAACAAAATGGCTACCACAAGTTTTTGTCAGATGTAATTGGTAAAAAAGGGCTCGGGGGGCCAGTTGCCCTCTGATCACTTTTGACTCTTAAAAATGGCACTAGAACTCTCAATTTCCAATCGAATAAGCCCCTTTTGAAGTTTATACGACGGCCCCTTCTATATGAAGTGCATCTGGGAAAAAAATAAATGGAGTGTGGCTGAGGCTAGCTGCCCTCCAATCACTTTTGACTCTTAAAAAGAGAATTACAACTTTCAATTTCCAATCAAATGAGCCCTCTAGGAAGTTTATACGAGCATTCCTTTCATAAGAACCATATATGCCCCTAGGTCATAACTTACAACGCCTAACCCCGGGCCCTGGGGGGCAGTGCCAACACCGGAGTTTTTTTGTTATCAGAACTTTGAACTATTTTTAATAGAATACCAATCTCAAAATTTTCATCTGATGCATTTAGGGTGTGGAGCAGGGGGGGGGGGCTATTTGCCCTCTAATCTCTTTTGACTCTTAAAAATTGAAAAGAACTTTCAATTTCCAATCAAATAAGCCCTGTCCGAAGTTTATACGAGAATCCCTTCAAAAAGAACTATATATGTCCCTAGAGCATTACTCTTAACTCCTGCCTCCGGGCCCTGGTGGGTTCCGTCGACACAGGAATTTCTTTGAACTATTTTTAATGAAATTGCTATTATAAAAATTTTATCGGATGGGCTTGAGGAAAAATGGGTGTGGGGGTGGCTAGTTGCCATTGGATAACTTTTGAATCTTAAAAATTGAACTAGAGCTTTTAATTTCCAATCAAATGAACCCCCTTTTAAGTTTATACGAGCATCCCTTTCATAAGAACCATAAGCGCCCCCAGGACAACACTTACAACGCCTATCCCCCGGGCTCTGGGGGTGTTTTTTTATCTAATTTTTTTTAAAATTTTCAAAACCCTGGATATCTCAAAATTTGTAGCGGACGGGTTTGGGGAAAAAAGAGCGTGGAGGGGGCCAGTTTATCTCTCTTGACTCTTAAAAAGTGAACTAGAACTTTCAATTTCCAATCAAATGAGCCCTCTATGAAGTTTCTACGAGCATCCCTTTCATAAGAACTATACATGCCCTTAGGGCATAACTTAGAACGCCTTCCTCTGTGCCCTGGGGGGTTCTATTGACACCGTATTTTTTCTTATCCGACCTTTGAACTATTTTCTACAAAATTTTTATCAGATGGGTTTTGAAAAAGAAGGTGTGGGGGGGCTAGCTGCCCTTGGATCTCTTTTGACCATTAAAAAGTGAGTTCGAACTTTCAATATCCAATCAAATGAGCCCTCTCCGTAGTTTATACGAGCATACCTTTCAGACGAACAATATATGCCAAAGGACATAACTTACAATATCTGCCACCGGGCCTTGGGGGGTTGTGACGACACCTGAGTTCTTGTTATTTTATTTTTGAGCAATTTTTAACTTAATGGCTATCTCAAGATTTTTATTGGATGCATTTCGGGAAAAAGGGGCGTTAGGGGAGGGGGCTACTTGCCCTATAATCTCTTTTGACTCTAAAACAACTGAACTAGAACTTTTAATTTCCAATTAAATGAGCCATCTCTGAATTTTTTGCGAGCATCCCTTCAATAGGAACCATATATTCCCCGAGGGCATAACTTACAACACCTGCTCTGGGCTCTGGGGGGCTGTGTTGACCCCTGAGTTTTTGTTATATGGTCTTTGAACTATTTAAAAAAAGTATCTCAAAGTTCTTATCGGATGGGTTTGAGGAAAAAAGGGTGCGGATGGGGGGAGGAGGGCTGGGTGCCCTCCAATCTGTTTTGGCTCTTAAAAAGTGAACTAGAACTTTCATTTTCCAATCCAACGATCCCTCTTTGAAGTTAATACGAGCATCCCTTCCATATGCCCAGGGCAAAACTTACAACCCCTGCCCCGGGCCCTTGTGGGTTGTGTCGACACCGGAATTTTTGTTTTATGATCTTTGAACAATTTAAAAAAAAATAGATATCTTAAAATTTTTATTTGATGCATTTGGGAAAAATGGGTTTGGGGGGGGGGGAGAAGCTGGTTACTCTTCAATATCTTTTGCCGCTTAAAAAGTGAACTAAAACTTTCAATTTCAAGTCAAATGAGAGTAGTAAGGGGGGGGTTACTCCGAACAGGACCACGTGGTTTATGGTTTTCTCAGTGAGAATGAAAAAACAGTATTTTTCTCACTTGTAAAACCAGGAATTTTCTCACTTTTATGGCTGTTTTCATGGATGGTTATGTGTGTTGTTCAATTTATTTGATTTTTTTCATGGATGGTTATGGATGATTTATGTTTTGTGTCAGTGAGAATTTGAAAAACAGGAACTTTCTCACATTTATGTCTGTTTTTATGGTTTTTGTCAGTGAGAATTGAAAATCAGGAACTTTCTCACTTTTATTGATGACAACAGCAATTTATGTTCCTGTTTTATGTCTGTTCGTTGTCAGTGAGAATGGACATACTTGACGCGAATGTTATGAGATTGTTTGGCTAACCTAACCGGAGAAATTGACTTACATAATCGGCGGGGAAATTATTGATTCACGAAGGGGGAATTAAGAAACATTATGGTTTCTTTGATCTTTAGGCGAACCTAACATGTGAACTTGATTTACATAATCGGCGGGGAAATTATGGATTCACGAATGGGGAATTAAGAGACATTAGGGTTTCTTTGATCTTTAGGCGAACCTAACCTGAGAACTTTATTTACATAATCGCTAGGGGAAATTATTGATTCACAAAGGGGGAATTAAGAAACATTATGGCTTCTTTAATCTTAGGTCTGAGGGATAAACGTTCTTTAAGTCAGAGAGAAAAATTAATATTCTATTTTTAAATAGGGCTTCATTGATCTTTAGTGTCAGGAATTATAAATGACATCACTTGTTATCTTGGAATTATGCGGGAGACTAAAGAGATAGAAATTCTATTTTTAAATAAGGCTTCACTGAGCTTTAAGTCGGAGAGATAAATTGATATTCTAACGAAACCTTAATAGTTTAGCTAGGAAAATTTATGAGATGAAGAGATTAATGTAGGAAAGGGTTTCCTAGAAATTTGAAATGTGAAAGCACAGAGATGCCAAAAAACAAAAGGAACACACATAAATTACTTTTAGGAGATTATTTGGGCGAAACGGTTTTAGACAGCTAATGGAATTATTTCGGCGAAACAGTTAGAGACATTTTAAAAGGTGATTTAAAGGATGTTTTTAGAAGAGAATTTGAGGTTGAAACTCTGTGGTCGTTATAATACACAAGTTCCATTTGAACAGTGTTGTGAGGTCCTCTACCACAACCCAAAGGGTTCCGATCCCCCTACCCCGATCCAAAGGGTTCCAATCCCTCTACCCCAAGCCCGAAGGAAGCCCCGGTCCCCAAACGTCCCCCCAGCTCCCAAAGGGTCCCGATCCCCCTACCCCAACCCCAAAGGGTTCTAATCCCCCCACCCCAACCCCGAAGGAAGCCACCGGTCCTCAAAGGTCCACTGGGCTCCCAAAGGGCCACCCGGCCCTCTAGAGTCCCCCAGACCCACCGGGCCCCAAAGAGCCCCTCCACCCCCCCCCCTTTGGTCCCCAAAGGGCCCCCCTCCCTCTCCCTCCATCTCCCCCTCCTTCACATCCCCTCCCCATCCCCTCCCCCTCACCCTCCTACCCATCCCCTCCCCTCCCCTCCTCCCCTCCTCCCCTCCCCTTCTCTTCCCCATTTTTTAATATTTTTTTGTGCATTGAGACACAGAACGACCCTTCCCCCCGGCCCCTCCCCCCAAAAAGGTCCCCCGACACCCCAAAGGCCTGATTTTTCAAACTTCATTTTGAATTTCTTTCGTTGAAATGCAAGAGTTGGAATATTTCAGTAGTGTTTGGTTGTGGTTTAGCTTGTGACAGTTACCTTTTCTTGATTTTTCAAAGTTCATTTTGAATTTCTTTCATTGAAATGTAAGAGTTGGAATATTTCAGTAGTGTTTGGTTGTGGTTTACCATGTCACAGTTACATTTTCTTGATTTTTCAACGTTCATTTGAATTTCTTTCGTTGAAATGCAAAAGTTGGAATATTTCACTAGTGTTTGGTAGTGGTTTACCTTGTCACAGTTACATTTTCTTGATTTTTAAAAGTTCATTTTGAATTTTTTTCGTCGAAATGCAAGATTTGGAATATTTCAGTAGTGTTTGGCTGTGTTGTACCTTGTCACAGTTTCATTTTACTTAATTTTCAAACTTAAATTTGAATTTCTTTCGTTGAAATGCAAGAGTTGGAATATTTCAGTAGTGTATGGTTGTGGTTTACCTTGTCACAGTTACATTTTCTTGATTTTTCAAAGTTCATTTTGAATTTTATTTATCGAGAAGCAAGTGTTGTACAATTTAACTCGTGTCTGGTTGGGATTCAAAATGTCAACTTTAAATCCTCTTTATGTTTAATAGTTCATTTTGAATTTCTTTCGTTGAAATGCAAGAGTTGGAATATTTCAGTAGTGTTTGGTTTTGGTTGAACGTGACACAGTTACATTTTCTTGATTTTTCAAAGTTCAATATGAATTTCTTTTTATGAAATTCGAGATATGGAATATTTTTTTATTTTTTGGTTGTTGTTTAACTTTTATCATTTAAAATCTCTTGATCTACCAATTCTCATTTGGTTTTTATTCACTTAAAAGTAATATCTGGACTTTTTATCTAATAGATTGCCACGGGTTACCTAGTAACACTTACAATTACTCTATTTTTAAAAGGTCATTTTTAAATTATTTCGTTGTTCATCTATTTATTGAATCAATTAGTATTTTTATGTTCTGTTTTAAATTGTCACAGTTAAATTTTCTTGATTTTTCAAATTCATTTTGAATTTCTATCGTTGAAATGCAAGAGTTGGAATATTTCAGTAGTGTTTGGTTGTCGTTTACCATGTCACAGTTACATTTTCTTGATTTTTCAAAGTTCATTTTGAATTTCTTTATTTGAAATGCAAGAGTTGGAATATTTCAGGAGTGTTTGGTTGTGGTTTACCTTATCGAAGTTACATTTTCCTGATTTTTCAAAGTTTATTTTAAATTTCTTTCATTGGAATGCAAGAGTTTGAATATTTCAGTAGTGTTTGGTTGTGGTTTACCATATCAAAGTTACATTTTCATGATTTTTCTATGTTAATTTTGAATTTCTTTCATTGAAATTAAAGAGTTGGAATATTTCACTAGTGTTTGCTTGTGGATTACCGTTTATCATTTTATATCTCTTGCTTTTTCAAATTTCATTTTGTATGTCGTTCGTTGAAATTAATTTTTTGTTATATTTTAGTAGATTTTAGGTATTGTTTTCATTTTATATGTTTCTTTATATTTTTGCTCATTAGCTCATTTTGTCTGTCTTTCGTTCATATGCAATAGTTAGTATATTCATGTATTTTTTGGTTATTTGATCACTAAAGTAAGTGACTTGTTATGGGTAGAACAATATTCATTTGATTTGCTTTCGCTTTAAAAAAAGAGTATAAAAAGTTCTCTAGTGTTCGGTCGTGATGAACCTTGTCACAGTAACATTATCTTGATTTTTAGAAGTTTTTTTTGAATTTCAGACCTTGTAAAGAAAGAGATGTACTATTCCAGTAGAATCTTGTTGTGGTTTACATTGTCACAGTTACATTTTCCTGATTTTTCAAAGTTCATTTTGAATTTATTTCGTTGAAATGCAAGATTTGGAATATTTCAGAAGTGTTTGGTTGTGGTTTACCTTGTCACAGTTACATTTTCTTTATTTTTAAAAGTTCATTTTAGATTTATTTAGTATAAATTAAATAGTTGGACTATTTAATTATAGTTTGGTCTTGTTTTAACTTGTCACAGTTAAATTTTATCGATTTTTAAAAGTTCATTTTGAATTTCTTTCTTTGAAATGCATGAGTTGGAATATTTCAGTTGCGTTAGGTTATGGCTTAACTCGAAAGATTTTCATGGACTTGATTTTTCAAAGTACATTGTGAATTTCTACTATCTATATGTATGAGTAGTAATCTTCCAGTAGGGTCTTGTTGTGGTTTAAATAGTAACAGTAAAAGTTGCTTGATTCTACAATGTCCATTTGAATTTAATACGTATTAAATCACTTTATTTACAGGAAAACAGGTGGTTTGTTATGATTTAACGCTTCAAAAATACATTTTCTTGATTTTTTCAAAGTTCATTTTGAATTTCTTTCGTTTAAATGCAAGAGTTGGAATATTTCAGTTGTGTTTGGTTGTGTTTTACTTTTTAACTTTTAAATTTTATTTTTTTTAAAATGTTAATTTCAGTTTCTTTCGTTGAAATGAAAGATTTGGAATATTTCAGTAGTATCTGGTTATGGTTGAACGTGTCAAATTTACATTTTATGGATTTTTCGCATTTAATTTTGTATTTATGTCATTGAAAAGCAATATTTTGTATATGTAAGAAGTTGTTGGTTTTTGATTAAAGTTTAACATTTAAATTTTATTGAATTTTAAATTTTAATTTTTATTTTATTTCTTTTAAATGAAATATTTGGACTCTTTAAGTAGTGTTTGGTTGTGGTTTACCTTGTCAAAGTTACATTTTCTTGATGATTTTTCAAAGTTCATTTTGAATTTCTTTCGTTGAAAAGCAAGAGTTGGAATATTTCAGAAGTGTTTGCTTGTGGTTTACCTTGTCAAGGTTACATTTTCTTGATTTTTAAAATTTCATTTGAATTTCTTTCGTTGAAATGCAAGAGTTGGAATATTTCAGTAGTGTTTGATTGTGGTTTACCTTGTCACAGTTACATTTTCTTGATTTTTCGAAGTTCACTTTAAATTTCATACATTGAAATGCAAGAGTTGGAATATTTCAGTAGTGTTTGGTCATGGTTTACCTTGTCAGAGTTACATTCTCTTAATTTTTCAATCTTTATTTTGAATTTTATTCATTGGCATTCAAGAGTTGGACTAGTTCAGTAGGGTTTGCTCATGGTTTACCTTGTCTCAGTAACAATTTCATGAGTGTTCTTAGTTCAATTTGAATGTAATTCGTTGAAATGAAAGAGTTGGACTATTTCAGTAGTGTTTGGTTGTGTTTTACCGTGTCACAGTTACATTTTCATTATTTTTCAAATATATTTTTTAATTTCTGTCGTTTAAAATCACGAGTTGGAATGTTTCAGCAGTGTTTGGTTGTGTTTTCCATTAGCACATATAAATTTTCTTGATTTTTAAAAATGCATTTGAATTTCTATCGTTTAAATTCAAGAGTTTGAATATTTCAGTAGCTTCTCTTATTGGTATACAATGACACAGTTAATTTTTCTTGATTTGTCAGCTTTCATTTTGAGTTTTTTTCATTGAAATGCAATAGTTGGAATATTTCAGTAGCGTTTGGCTGTGGTTTGCATTGTCACAGTTACATTCTCTTGATTTTTCAAAGTTCATTTTGAATTTATTTCTTTGAACTGCAAGAGTTTGAATATTTCAGTAGTGTTTGGTTGTGGTTTACCTTGTCACAGTTACATTTTCTTGATTTGTCCAATATCATTTTGAATTTCTTTTGTTAAAATGCAAGAGTTGGAATATTTCAGTAGTGTTTGGCTATGGTCTACCTTGTCACAGTTACATTTTCTTGATTTTTCAAAGTTCATTTTGAATTTCTTTCGTTGAAAAGCAAGAATTGGAATATTTCAGTAGTGTTTGGTTGTGTTTTAACTTTTCACATTTAAATTTTTTTTATTTTAAAATGTTAATGTTAATTTATTTAGTTAGAAAGAAATATATTGAATATTTAAGGACAGTTAGCTCTTAGGTTAAATTTTCAAAGTTAAATTTTATTTATTTATCATATTTCATTTTGAATTTATTTCGTTGTAATGCAAGAGTGGGATTATTTCAGTAGTGTTTGGTTGTGGTTTACCTTGTCACAGTTACATTTTCTTGATTTTTCAAACTTCATTTTGAATTTCTTTCGTTGAAAATCAAGAATTGGAATATTTAAGTAGTGTTTGCTTGTGGTTTATCTTGTCACATTTACATTTTCTTGATTTTTCGAAGTTCATTTGAATTTCTTTCGTTGAAATACAAGAGTTGGAATATTTAAGTAGTGTCTGGATGTGGTGTACCTTGTCACATTTACATTCTCATTATTTGTACATGATAAATTCTAATTTATTTCTCTGTTAATAAAGAGTTTGATTATTTCTTTGGTTTATTTTTATGTTTTAAATTGAAACATTAAAAATATAATTTATAAAAAAATATAATTTCTTATTTCCATATTTGAAATTAAAGAGTTTGAATATTTCAGTAGGCTTTGGTTGTGGTTTACCTTGTCACAGTTACATTTTCTTGATTTTTCAAAGTTCATTTTGAATTTCTTTCGTTGAAATGCAAGAGTTGGAATATTTCAGTAGTGTTTGGTTGTGGTTTACCTTGTCACAGTTACATTTTCTTGATTTTTCAAAGTTCATTTTGAATTTCTTTCGTTGAAATGCAAGAGTTGGACTATTTCAGTAGTGTTTTGGTTGTGTTTTACCATGTCATATTTTCATTTTCATGATGTTTTAAGGTTCATTTTGAATTGCGTAGGATGAAATGCAATATATGGAATGTTTCAGCAGTGTTTGGTTATGGTTCACATTGTCAAAGTTACATTTTAAGGATTGTTCCAATCTCATTTCGATTTTCTTCTGTTGACGTGCAAGAGCTGGACTATTTTACTAGTGGTTTGTCATTGATTAACATGCCGCATGTGAATTCTCTAGATTTTTAAAATTTCATTTCGAATTTATTTCGTTTAAAATAAATATATTGAATATATAAGAACTGTATTTACGTTCTTTAAAAAGTAACGGATACATATTAGTTATTTTTCAAAGTTAATTTATAATTTCTTTCGTTGAAATGCAAGAGTTGGACTATTTCAGTAGTGTTTTTTATTGGTTTAGCTTGTAACAGTTACATTTTATTTATTTTTCACAGTTAATTCTGAATGTCTTCCTTTGAAATGCAAGAATTGGAATATTTCAGCGGTGTTTGCTTATGATTTACCTTGTCACAGTTACATTTTCTTTATTTTTCAATGCTAATATCTAATTTCTTTCGTTGAAATGCAAGAGTTGGAATATTTCAGTGGTGTTTTGTCGTGGTTTACCTTGTCACAGTTACATTTTCCTGATTATTTAAAGTTCATTTTGAATTTTATATGTTGAAGAGAAATAGCTTGACTATGTTTCCAACATTTTGTCACTGGTCACCTTATCAAAGGTACATTTTCTTAATATTTCAAAGTTCATTATGAATTTCTTTCATATAAATGAAATATATTTACTATTTAAAAAATGTTTGGTTGTGGTTTACCTTGTCACAGTTACATTTTCTTGATTTTTCAAAGTTCATTTTGAATTTCTTTGGTTGAAATGCAAGAGTTGGAATATTTCACTAGTGTTTGGTTGTGGTTTACCTTGTCACATTTACACACATGTATACACATGTACACACATGTGCTTATCAAGAGTGCTCACGATAAGTTAACCTAACCTTTTCCGTTGAGAATGCTTAGGTTAGACTAGATTAAGTTAGGTTAGAGTAGGTTAGGTTAGGTTAGCCTACGTATGCTTCACTTAGGTTAGCTTAGGTTAGGTGAGAGACATGCAAAAAGTTAGGTGTATGGTTAGGTTAGATTAAGTTAAGTTAGGCTAGGTTAGTTAGGTTAGGTTAGGTTAGCCTACGTACGCGCGCGTACGTAGGCTAACCTAGCCTAACCTAACTTAACCTAACCTAACTTAATCTAACCTAACCTAACCTAATCATGAACCTAACTTTTCGCATGTCTCTCACCTAACCTAAGCTAACCTAAGTGAAGCGTACGTAGGCTAACCTAATCTAACCTAATCTAACCTAACTTAATCTAGTCAAACCTAACCCTACTCACCGGAAAAGGTTAGGTGAACTTATCATGAGCACTCATGATAAGGATATTTGTGTACATATGTATACATGTGTGTAAATGTGACAAGGTAAACCACAACAAAACACTAGTGAAATATTCTAACTCTTGCATTTCAACGAAAGAAATTCAAAATGAACTTTGAAAAATAAAGAAAATATAAATGTGATAAGGTAAACCACAACCAAACACTATTGAAATATTCCAACTCTTGCATTTGAACCAAATAAATTCAAAATTAATTTTGAAAAATCAATAAAATGTAAATGTGACATGGAAAAGGACAACAACACAATTCTGAAATATTCCAACTTTGAATTTCAACGTTATAAATTCAAAATTTATTTGAAAAATCAATAAAATTTAACTGTGATAAGATAAACCATAACCAAACACTACTGAAATATTCCAACTCTTGCATTTCAACGAAAGAAAAACTAAATTAAATTTGAAAAATAATTAAAATGTAAATGTGACAAGGTAAACCACAAGCAAACACAACTGAAATATTCCAACTCTTGCATTTCAACTAAATAAATTCAAAATGTCATTTTGAAAATCATTAAAATGCAAATGTTACAAGTTAAACCACAATCAACCAATACTTAATTAATCCAACCATTTAATTAAAACTAAATAATTTCAAATTAAAATTGAAAAATAAAGAAAATTGAAATTTTACAATGTGTACCATAAGCCAACACTACTGAAATACTCCAACTATTGCTATTCAAAGAAAGAAATTCTAAATGAGCTTTTAAAAATCAGGAAAATTTAACTGTGACAAGGTAAACCAAGACAAAACACTATTGAAATATTCCAAATCATGCATTTCAACGATATAAATTCAAATTTATAATTGAAAAAAAAAGAATCTTTAACTTTTAAAAGGTAAAAAAAGAAAAAAAAATACTTACAAGAAAAATCTAATTATTATAAACTAAATAAATTCAAAATTATCTATTAAAATATATGATAATGTAACTGTGACAGGGTAAGCCACAACCAAACACTATTGAAATATTCCAACTCTTGCATTTCAAAGAAAGAAATTCAAAATAAGCTTTGAAAAATCAATAAAATTTAACTGTTACAAGGTAAACCAAAACCAGACACTACTGAAATATTTCAACTCTTGATTTTCAACGAAATAATTTTAAATTAACTTTGAAAAATCAAGAAAATGTAAATGTGAAAAGGTAAACCAAAAGCAAACACTACTGAAATATTCCAATTCTTGCTTTTCAACGAAAGAAATTCAAAATGAACTTTGAAAAATCAAGAAAATGTAACTGTGACAAGGTAAACCACAACCAAACACTACTGAAATATTCCAACTCTTGCA